>NW_026885658.1:0-678908 GCF_032173495.1 Musca vetustissima | reverse complement strand
AGCGACACAATCATACTAGAGCATGTCAACGGGAAATAAGAGGCCAAATGTTTTGTCGTTTCCACATACCACACCCCCCAATGCCAACAACAGAAATCTTATTGCCTTTACCGGATGATATAAACCCTGATCAACTTAAACAACATAAAGACAATTTTGAGAAAATTCATACATTATTAAATGCAAATTTAACAAATATTGAAGAAAACGAGCTTCAAATATTTGAAAGATTTTTATCTGACAGTAGAATTGGAATGAGCCAAGAAGAATATATTATGGCAATAAGATCTTCTATAACAAAACCTCAAGTTTTCTTGAAACGGACATTTAGGGATAGGTCAATAAATGCGTTCAACACAAAAATTGTATCAATGCAAAGATCAAACATGGATATTCAATTTGTGTTGGATGCATATGCCTGTATCTCATATATTGTCAATTATATCAATAAGTCAAATAGGGGAGTTTCCAGACTTTTACAAGAAGCTATTAATGAAATCAGAGGGGGCAACTATTCCGTCAAAGAAAGGCTACAACACATTGGAAATAAATTCATCAATGCTTCAGAAGTATCCGCACAAGAAGCATCTTATAATATACTTGGTATGTGTATGTCACAGTGTAGTAGCGCCGAGGTCTATATTAATACATTTCCACCGGAAAAACGTGTCCGAATGATTAAGTCAAAGCGGGACTTACAAAACCTTGAAAGGGAATCCACTGACATTTTTAAATTAAATATTCTGGATCACTATATCCAACGTCCCGACATTTTAGAAAATATTTGCTTGGCACATTTCTCTGCATATTATACTTATTCTAGGAAATTGAGAAAATCTCGATCTCAAGAAGAAGACGATGATTTCTTTGAGAATGATGATGCTAATTTAGATCAAGTTGGAGCTCCTATCCGATTGAGAAACAATTCGGGATATGTTTACAAAAGGAACAATCCGGCTATTATACGGTTTCCAACATTCAACGCTCATACAAACCGGAATGAATATTTTTGGATCTCTCGTGATGCTGTATTTGCCTTGGAGAAATGAAGCAGAAGAAATATTGCAGAATGACAATGAAAATACTTGTCTGGTCCATAAAGATGTAATAGACGCAAATAGGTTGCAATTTGAAATGTTTAAAGCAGGCGATTTGGACGAAATATTAACAAATGTACAAGATGAACATAACATTACCGCTTATAATGGAGGCGAAAATGTTGCTGCAACTCAAATGCTTGATGATGAATTTCGTGCATTGGCAATACCTGAAGTGGACACCGATTTGAATATTTTTGATGTTGAAGGTAACAGTGATACCGACAGAAGAGAGGATGTTCGATTTATAAAACTACCTCCCCTAATCAGCGAAAACGACCTTCTTGCCGATGTTAGAGCCCTTAATAACAAACAGCGAGCATACTTAAATCACATTCTTCAAAATGTAGTTGAGAAAGTAAATTTCTATGAATATGTAGGTGGTGGTGCTGGTGTTGGAAAAAGCCGTTTAATTAGAGCCATTTATCAAACTATCACTCACAGACTCAACTCTGTTCCTGGTAGTAACCCAGATCTACCTAAAGTTTTATTAACCGCTCCAACTGGAAAAGCGGCATTTGGTATTGGAGGATCCACATTGCATGCATTGTTTTCTCTTCCTGTAAACCAATTCTCGGGGGAACTACGTCCTCTTAGCAACGACACGGTTAACTCTATAATTGCAAAAATATTTAATTTGAAACTAATAATTATAGATGAAATATCTATGGTAGGATCGAGAATGCTGGGTTATCTTGACGCTCGACTAAAGCAAATATTTAAGAACGCTAATCCATTTGGTGGCATTTCAGTTCTAGCGTTTGGTGACTTTAAACAACTTCCGCCAGTTGGGGATAGATGGATTTTTAGTGACAACACCTCAAATCCATACGGAGCTATTGTTGGTTCTAGGTTGTGGGATCTTTTCCAGTTTTATGAGTTGACAGAAATAATGCGTCAAAGGGAAGACTTAGATTTTGCACTAGCCCTTAACAGAATGTCAAATGGAGAAATGACATCTGAAGACGTGAACATATTTAAATCAAGAATCGTACATGATTCGAATGATGTTCCAATTGACGCAATTCATTTATTTATTTCCAATGAAGAAGTGGATAACTACAACATCATGAAATTAAATCAAATACCTTCAACATTATTCATTTCAAAAGCTCATGACGCTATTAAATGCAATACTTTGAATCCTGACCAGAGAATATGTATACTAAGCAATGTTGCAAAAATTAAGACTTCCGAGACACAAGGTCTCTGCTTTGAGTTGCATTTGAAACAATCAGCGAAGTATATGGTAACCATCAACGTAAACACAGCTGATGGTTTGGTCAATGGAGCTACAGGAGTTTTAATGAGTATTGACTTTGAACATGGATCGGCAAATCCAAAAACAATTTGGTTGAAGTTTTCGGACGAAAATATTGGAAAAGAAGGGCGAGGACAACAGCCTCATTGTTTAGAACCATCTTGGACTCCGATTGAAAAGTGTATAAGATCATTTCAGTTCAAACGAAATAATGACATTTGCATAGAGCGTCGACAATTTCCTTTGGTTGTTGCCGAAGGTATCACGGTTCATAAGAGTCAAGGCGCAACATATGCGAAAGTTGCTGTGCACACTCGTAGCCTAATGACCAGAGCCGCTCTCTATGTTGCATGTAGTCGTGCCACAAATGCATCAGGATTGTTTATAATTGGATCGTTCAACCCCCCCAAAGCATTTCAAAACTCAGACCCGGTTAAAATTGAACTG
This sequence comes from Musca vetustissima, assembly GCF_032173495.1. Lineage (NCBI taxonomy): Eukaryota > Metazoa > Arthropoda > Insecta > Diptera > Muscidae > Musca > Musca vetustissima. The sequence goes on along the minus strand of NW_026885658.1, from coordinate 676,103 downwards.
GATAAATTAAACACCAATAAAAAATTGAAGTTAAACCACCACTTTCTAAATTCTGACGAAAAAGAAATAAAAATATTTTATCAAAATATTCAAAGTTTTCGCGCTCACATTGAAGATATTAGTACCGATTGTACTCTTATAAATTCAAAACTCATTTGTTTGGTTGAAACATGGACTTTCCCACAAGAATCCTGTAGTATAATGGGATTTTCTGAGGTATGCCGAATTGACTGTCCTGGCAGGAAAAGAAATAAAAGTGGAATTATCATATTCAGCCAAACTGATATTGCGAATGACGTAAGAATACTTTTCAAAAGAGATTATAGTCAGGGATCTCAAACTTTTCAAGTCACCGCTATCAAATACAGAGATCTAGTATTAACGGTACTATACCGAAACCCCTCTTTTCCAGAAGCTAACTTTAGACAACTTCTATTTGAGTGTATTGATGCTATTAGATTAGAACACAATGATAAAATATTAATTGTTGACGATTTCAACATATGCAGACGAAGCATACAGAGACAATGTTATGTAGGAAAGGATTTCAACCTCTTCTTGATAAAAATGTGTGTACAACTAAGCATGAAACTCAAATAGATTGGGTTTTTTCTAATATCATGCAAGATGACATAATTTGCAAAACATATTCGACTATACATAGTCATCATGACGGTATTGCAATCGCGCTGTAGAAAATTTAGTACACAATCCTAGTCGCAGTGTTATTTGGTATATATTCAATATGATAATCAATATTGATCCATATACAAATAATATATTCATTAAATAATCTTTATGTTTTTAATAAAAATGTTTCTTAAAATTTGTATATACTTTTATGCTCGATCATAAAATAGTACTTATCCAAATTGTATAAGATTCGTTTTATAGTATGTATTCGTTATGAAAAATCATATCGAAATGCATATAAAAAATGTTTGGTTTATGTTAATTGATACATTTTATATAAACAAAAATGTTATACAAAATTGGCATATTCTACTCCACCTGGGAATAAGCCTTGACGTGGCGGTGGAGCTAAGTACTTCCATGGTTGGAAAGAAACTAATTATCCCACCAAATTTAACAAATTACTTATATTATTTTTATAATTTAGATTCCATTATTATGCATGTACGTACAGTATATTTAAAATAAAATGTTATAAATCAAGTACCTCCACAATTTGTAGGAAAGATTTAATTATTAAAATTTTCGTTTTGTTTTTCAATATTTTGTGGTTTTAGGATACATTTTTCAATCGAATTTATTGTAATTTTATATTCGAGTTATTTATTGGAACCCTGTGGTTTATGAAATATCTCTGAAGACATACATGTAGTCTAAATATGTCTTATTTTTGTTATGGCAATTGAATCCCCTTGGGGACATTCCAAAAAACTGTCAGTATACCTATGGTGGAGGGTATAAAAAGTTCGGCCCGGCCGAACTTAACGCCTTTTTCACTTGTTCTTCTTTTGGTTTTGTTCTTTTGAATAACATTTGGAGTGCACTGTTTGATCTGTGTGCTATTGTTGTTGTTACGTCGTTTATGATGTTTCGCAAGTTTTTTGTCTCCGTCAAGTTCGGTATGTACACTGATAAAATTAATTTTTTGACTTTCGTTTTTTTGGTAGTTTTGTTTTTGGTTGTTGTGTTCATATATTATGTCGTCTATTAATCCGGGGGGGATAACTATTCTTCTTCAGTATTCCTTCGTATTTTTCGATGTTTTCTTTATGTATTGTTCGTCTGTGATGTATTTTATTTTGTTTAAAAGGCTTCTCGCAGTATTTACTTGCATATTCCGTGGTTGCGTCGAGTGGTCATTTATGATTCGTCCTGATGATGTTTCTTTGGTGTATCATTCTGTTCATAATTTATTGTCATTCCTGATAATTAGCATATCCAAATATGGTAGTTTGTTGTCAACTTCTTTTTCGATGGTGAATTGAATTTTCTTGTGGTATGCATTTAGAAGACTAAGAATATTCGTTTCGTCGTGTTTATTAATTATGGCAAATACATCATCCACATATTTTGTCAAAAGTTTTATTTTAATGTCTTTCGTTTTTAGTTCTTCGATAACGTGTGTCCAGTAGTGTGTCTAATACGATGTCTGCTATCGTAGATGAGAGTGGATTGCCCATTTGGCATACCATAAGTTTGATGGTATATTTTGTCATTACATCTAAAGTAATTATTATGTTTAAGAACAAAGTTTAGTATTTTTAAAAAGGTTTGTTTTGTGATCGATGTATTTCCTTGCAGGTGTTTCCATTTGTCTAAAATATTTTTTATGGCTAAATGTGTTGGTATATTTGTGAAGAGGGATACTACGTCAATTGATACCATGACGTCGTCCTTATCCAATTTGATGTCTTTTAGTTTGTCCTTCAGGTGCATGCTGTTTTTTTATATTATAAGTGGGTGATATTATTGTCCTAAGTATTTTCCCAACATATTGGGTTAGATTATAGCATTGTACGTTTACGGATGCTGCTATTGGTCTTAATGGAACATTTTCCTTGTGGATTTTTGGTAATCCATATAGATCTGGAGCTGATGCAGATATACTTGTTAATTTTGATTTTTCCCATTTTTTTATTATATCTGTTTTTCCACAGGCAAATTTTTATTTGGCAAATACTGAGTTTGTAGGCGAGAGGGGTGCGAGGAAAAAAAAACAAAAATTTGCGTGTTCAGAATTTGCCGTACACGCAAATTCTGCTTTGCTCTGTTCGTTGAAAACAATTTTGTTGACATTTCCTTTTGAACCTATTCGCTTTACTGACACACAGCCGGCTTTTGTTTACAAACCTTTTGCTTTAATTTGTGCAAGTGAAATTTAATTTTTAATTTTTGCAATTTATATAATAAAATATATAAAAAATAAATAAAATATTGAAAAAAATCTTTAAAATGCAAACACTTTTGACTTTTATTTTCTTTCTTTTTTTTCTTCGATCGTTCCCACGCCACTCTTACCCGCCCCTGCCGACCGAGGGGGCCTCCTCCCCATAACGTAGGGAGAACGTACACCCCATAATGCGGATTATGGAGGGTTAGTAATGTTGGGAAACACCGGCTACAGTAAACATCAGCCGGTTAAACAGTTTAAAGTTAATTAATTAAACACAATAATAAAGACAAACACAAAACATAAACATCTGGCAACTGCTTGCACTCTACAGTTCTAAATTTAGAATAGAATTTTTAATTACATGTATTGGATCAGATAAAGAGATGCGATTATACAGGTTGTTATATATTTCACATAGTGATCTAAAGGGATTACATAACTCATAATTAGATCTCACTAATGGAAGATAAAGCGGTATATAATTACGAGTAAGACGTGAAGGTACATTAAACTTGATTTCACCGATTAAAAATTTCGAGTCAATTTGACCGCGTAAAAGTTTTATTAAAAATATAGATCTCAGCATTAAACGTCTTCGTTCTAGTGTTGGAAGATTAATAAGTTTTAAACGATTTTCATAAGGAGGGAGTCCTTCAACTGTACTCCAAGGCAAACCTCTAAGAGCAAATAAGAGAAATTGTGTTTGGACAGATTCAATTTTTTTAGAATAACAACTGTAAAACGGGCTCCACAATACACATCCATATTCTAATGTAGGCCGAACCAGACTAACAAATAAACGTTTAGTCACATAAGGGTCAAACTCTTTAGACCATCGTTTTATAAATCCTAGTAAAGATTTGGCTTTATTTACGCATGACTCAATATGCAAATTAAATCGCAATTTATCATCTAAGATAACGCCAAGATCAACAAAAGAATCAACATTGTCTAATTTGTAAGAGCCTATAAAATAATTGGTGGGAATTGAACGACATTTAGAAAGGCATAATTTTTTACATTTTTTAAGATTAAGTGACATACCGTTAATACTGCACCAGTATTCAAGAGAGTGCAAATCATTTTGTAGATTAAGGGCTTGATTTAGTGAGTCTAAATTTCTAAAAAGTTTTACATCATCAGCAAACATCAACACTTTAGAAAATTGAATCACTGATGGAAGATCATTAAGGTATAACACAAATAATAGTGGACCTAAATGGCTACCTTGAGGAACTCCAGAATGAACATCAATATTTCTAGAGATAATATTATTATAAGATACGCTTTGAGTGCGGTTTTGCAAGTAGGATGAAATCCAAGTCAAAATTTTGAATGGAAAACCCATGGCGTCCAATTTAAATAATAAAAGTTTGTGTAACACCGCATCAAATGCTTTACTAAAATCAGTGTAAATTACAACTGTTTGTTGCTTTGTAGAAAATCCATGGTGTGCATGGCATGTTAATTCCATCAGATTAGTTAAAGTCGATCTCCCTTTTATGAAACCATGTTGACAAGGTGAAATTATTGGCGAAACGAAATGAATTATTCTACGTGATACTAGAAGTTCGAAAAGTTTTGGAATCGCGCTTAATTTTGCAATACCCCTATAATTTTCAATAACATTTCTGCTACCAGACTTATGTAAGGGGATAATGAAGCTAGATCTCCAGGACAGAGGAAAGTACCCTGTAGACAGCGAAAGATTAAAAATAGCAGTCAGGGGCTTATACAGTTCATAAGCACAAGTTTTCAATATATTCGCAGTCACTCCATCAGGACCTGGCAACAATACTTTATTGAAACTAAACCATTCAACACTTCATCTTCTGTTAGAAGAAAATTAGGGAAATTGTTTATTTTATCAATATTAAAAGCATACTTTGAGTTGAATGTGAATGTAGAGTATGTACTTTGAAAGAAATCTGCAAACATGTCTGCTATTTCAACCGTATCAGCGGAATCTTTACTACCATACTTCATACTACTAGGAAATTCTCTAACTTTTCTTTTAGAATTAACAAATGCATAAAAGCTTTTGGGATTTAACAGAAGGTTTTGTCTCATTTTGGTCAGATGATTTGAATAGCATTTTAAATTCTCTGTATTGTATTTATGTCTAGCTTTAGAATAATTGGTATAATTTAACAATGTATTGTGTTTTTTAAACTTTTTAAATAATCTACTCTTAGTGTTACGTAAACGTGTAAGATATGGAGTAAACCATGCTGGCCCTCGGTCCAAACTAACTTTCAGAACGGGGACTGACATTGATAGGGCATTATTTAACACATTATAAAAATATGAAACACACGAATCTATGTTATTTTCAAATTTCCAATCAGTATAAGATAATGTGTATCGCAATTTATTGAAGTTAGTCTTCGCAAAATTTAATTTTCGAACAGGTTTCATCCGCATAGTATTTTTTAAAGAGTTATCTGGCAGTTCTAAAGTTACACATAATGTGGCATGATGTTTATCTTCAGGTTCTACAAAGGGTGAACATCTACATAATGATATGTTTGGGAAGGAAGTAAAAACAAGATCGAGAATTCTGTTTTTGGTGTTTCTTACATTATTTATTTGAAGCAAACATCGATCATATAAGGTGTCCCAAAAGGTATCCATACCAGGGGCCGAGGTTGTTGACAAAACTGGCAAATAGTCAATGTTATTCTCACCTGGAATCCATTTTATATGAGGCAAATTGAAGTCACCAAAACAAATCAAATCAAATTTAGAGGTTTGTAAGTCTGAAACTTGTTTTATTAATTGAGAATGCATTAGGTAAATGTCTACTTCAGAATTTGGAGCGATATATGAACATGTTAGAACTATTATATTATTTAAATAATTTATTTTGACACAAACAAATTCAACAATGGAATTGTCCGTAGGAATACGCTCTGAGGCAATGGAGTTGTGCACAGCAATAAGAACTCCCCCACCAGATTTATTTACTCTGTCAGTTCTATAAGTTTGATATTGATCAGACAAAACTTCTGCGTCTTCAATATTTGGTTTTAACCAAGTTTCAGTGAAAACAAGTGTTTGTATGGGGGTGTGATGCAAACAAAAAAATGGAAAATAAATGAGAACACAAGGTGATTAGTTTTGTATTAAAAAATAATTGGGAGGTTTATTGAATATATTCTTTTCAAAATTACAACAAATAATTTACCTTAGTAAATTGGTGTGGCGTCAGAGGCCTTGGTGTTTTCGCTTTCAAATCTAAACGACAAGTGAACGCTGGGGCTCAGTGCAATCGCAGAGGATCGCGGTGATCGCTGAGGATCGTTGTCGTATATTACTACTACACTACTTCCAATGAGAGCAAGAATCTCTCATGTACCAAGGTGAGAAAAACCAACAACAACCACCGCCCGGTGGCATCTGAACTCTGCGGTCTCCGCTGAGGGAACTTGCTGAGTAGATGCCCGTTGTGTCAACCAGCAAACGTGATTGACTGAGCTCGGGAAGTTGAAGGTCAAGCACAAAGAAAGCACAATTTCCCACAAGAAAAAGCCGGTAACAGATGAACATGGAAGAGATGCCATTCCGGCAAAAAGAGTGAGAATTGCAAACAGTCCTATAATACTATCAGTATTATTAACATTGTTCCTAATACCTACGGTCCTGTGCAACAATTTGAAAGTTACACAATTTCACAATGATCCGGGATTATATTTTGAAGGATTAGGAACAGTGAAACTGAATACGGCAGAATGGAAGATGTTAGTATATTATGACTTGAAGCCCTTTGTTTCAGAAATAGAGTCATTGGCATCCGGCTTACAAACGTTGCAGCAAATGTGCCCTGTAATGCATCAGTATGAGATGTGCAACATTTTTGTAAACAATCTGAAGCAGACGAAAAATTAATTACTACAAGACAAGGAATTATTCATCAATAAACGTGTAAAAAGATCTCCATTCAACATAATTGGCAATATTGCGCACCCACTTTTTGGCGTTCTTGATGCGGACTATGCAGAAGAAATGTCAAAGACCATCAACCAGGCAAAAGGCGAACAGGACCACATAATCAGTCTATTGAAAAATCAGACTTCAATAATTGATTCAACTATTAATGTTATAAAACAAGATGAGATTAACAATCACCAAAAAATACGGGAGATTTTGAAAATGGTTGACAAACAGAATAACGATATAGCTGAAGAATCCGCCCAATTCAACAATTCTCAACTGTTTGGACTTCTATCAACGCATTTGATGTTATCCGCAATAAACCTACAGAACACAGGCCGAAATCATTAATGTACTTACTGATACTCATCATGGAAAAATCAGTCCCCTGTTATTGGCTCCTCATCAATTGAAAGAAGAAATTAGTGTCATCAAGGCTAATCTTCCAATTTCACATGCTTTGCCAACAGCAGGTGACAATTTGATTCAACTTTATAAGCTTATGAGTGTCAAGGGGGCAGTTACAAAATATGAAATAATTTTTGAAGTGAAAATACCCTTAGTTAACCAACAGTTTTTTTGAGATGTTCAAAATAGTTGATGAATATATTTGCAGAAATCAGCAGTCAAAGCTCAAGAAAAATGCACTTGTTAACCCTTGCGAGATCAGTATCTTCAATAACCAATCAACTAGCAATTGCCGTCTTCACAAAATTACTGGAACAGCAGTTTGGAGTCAATTACATCATCAAAATAAATGGATCTTTGCTACTACAGTCGATATTGAATCTTCAATGGTATGCGGATCTGAACTCAACCTCATCATCATTAAAAATTCCGGAATAATGGGAATTGGTCCTAACTGCGTAATAAAAAACAAATTTGTTACGATACATGGTCATTTTGCAGCTTCCGGTAGTTTACACACATCCTATGTAAGATTGAAAGGCATTCAATATATAAGTCGACAAGAGGAAATTGAAAAGGTTTCAACAAATACCAATACCACCTCTTACAAGATTCATCAAGAAGAATTGGATAATATACAAAAACAGTTGCATGAATCAACTCTAAAACACCTACCACAATTAATACACTCATCAAATCAACATCATCATGCAGTTAGCTACGCATCTTTAGCTTGCTGCATTCTTATTTTACTTGGCCTGCTGAGTTGGAAGATCCACACAAAATTTAAGAAGCCATCTCAATTCATACCTACACCAGCTATAAGATCTCATCAATCAACAATCGATGTTACAATGGAGAGATGTTACAGGCGGGGAATGTTAAAACATACATAAATATATATATTTTTTTTTATTGTTCTATAAACATACTTTAGATTTAATTACCAAAACAAACAATAAATACAAAAATCAAGCACACCTACATATTTATAAGTTTTAAACTGCTTTTACAGCATTATTATATCACATATTTGGACTATTTTATTGTTACAGTTAATTTTCTTTATTTTAGTTCATTGGCCATTGGTTCATTCACTTTTTGCAATGTTTTAAAGTTTCTTTAACACATTTATTTATTTTGCTTACATAGCATTTAATGTTTACTAGTAGTCGACCTACATTACTATTAATTTGTATCAGCATTTATCAATAGCATTTTGTAATTAATAATGTTAAGAAATTATGTATATAAAGAAAGCCAGAAATAAAGAAAATTCAGTCGTCTTTTGTAGTGACTAAACTAAGAGTTTTAATTACTATTTAGGCGGCTTCCTTCAAGTTCATGTGCTTGCAAGGAAATTAATTTGGATACTAAGTGTCAGTTCAAATTTATGTGTTTGAATTGAATCCCACTAGATCCTACTATCAAAACAGTTTTTTTTATTGTTGCTAATTGGATATATAATCTTATATTGGGATAAACATATATATCTCTAAGCATTCCATTTATATTCACATTAGATCATACGATTATGTATTTTCATTTAGTAATTCTATATTTAAGGTCTTTGAATCAATGTACTTATTCTTGATATACATTTAAAATAATAAAAGGGTATAATGAATTTTATAACGATGAAAATTGAAATAATTATTTTGTAGTGATTTATTTAAAAGTTCCAATTATATTTATGTTGTAGTGATTTATTTTAAGGTGGAATAAGGTAGGTCCAGCCAAATAAAGATGTTTTTAGGGGGTTTCCTGCAAAATAAGAAACCCGCAGGGGATTTTGAAGAAATCCGTGGGAGGGCTCAAGGTACCTATACATCATCTGGGGTACTCAGATGGTGTATTGTAAAGTAAAGTTGGAACATTTTTTCACATTAGATCATACGATTATGTATTTTCATTTAGTAATTCTATATTTAAGGTCTTTGAATCAATGTACTTATTCTTGATATACATTTAAAATAATAAAAGGGTATAATGAATTTTATAACGATGAAAATTGAAATAATTATTTTGTAGTGATTTATTTTAAAGTTCCAATTATAATTATGTTGTAGTGATTTATTTTAAGGTGGAATAAGGTAGGTCCAGCCAAATAAAGATGTTTTTAGGGGGTTTCCTGCAAAATAAGAAACACGCAGGGGATTTTGAAGAAATCCGTGGGAGGGCTCAAGGTACCTATACATCATCTGGGGTACTCACAACAACATCGAACATCTGTATCGCTATCGTGACTCTTTAATGTTATTTTTCTATGATATACTATTGTGCATGGTCGAGTGAGGACGATGAGCTAAGCCGAGGCAAATCGATGAAAAATGATGACATACCAACAACAGCTGAGTATGGCACAAAGCAATAATACACTCTCGCCGCGCCATGTTACAAAATAGCGCCCAACGTTGAAGCAATTTTGATTTTAGTGTCATCGGTTTGATTTTTGAGTCTTGAGGTATTATTAAATTATAATACTCAGTTGCTTCATAAACAAATCAATGCATTCGATTGTTATAAGATCTACATCTTCTTATAAACTATTTTGTTCGTCTTGAACAGTTGTGTATATAACAATGTTCAATCTTGCGACAAAATATAGTCAAGTTTTTTTGTGTTTCTATTTTTAAACAATGCTAATACATAGTCATTAGTTGCAGATTTTTATGTCGAGCTACTAATTTGCGGTATTAGATATGTTTTTTTTCTTGGTATATTGAGACAAACAGAATTTTATTTGTAAAATTTAAGGCGATCTTTACAGATGTTTGATGGTTACAAAGTTGTTTTTTGTTTTTGGCTGGAACCTAACCTATATTCATATTTCACCTTATCATTACATGTATATTATACTTTTTTTCGAACACATTTTTATGATTTCTTTTTGCGGAATTTCAGTGAAAATTTTGGAAGATTTTATATCTGGTTCATATCGTTTTGTTTTTGGATTTTTTTATGGTATTTTATAGTAATTATTTTTGATGGTTGGTAGTTTTTTTAAACTTCGAAATTTTACAGATTCTAATTTAGATTACAGCAAAGACAATTTTTCTACGTTTACATTCTCAATTATATTTGTCTTTCAGCTTGATTTTCATATATTTTTTTTTATTTTGATTTATTTTTCTGGTAATTTTTGTTTTAAAGTATACTTCTGGTATTGCAATTTTTTTGAATTTGAATTTTTATCGATTATGCTCTATCAGTCAGCCTTCCTATAGTCCATTGACAATCCGCGGCAATAGTGTGAATGAACCGCAAGGTCGATTAATCAGTCCAGGAATAGTTGAGGTAGTTGAGTCAGCTTTATGTGCGACCAGGGAGTCGATGATTGAGGTTATGCGCAGCGAAATGCGGCAGTTGCACAGGCGGTTAAGATAGCGTTATTTCAGACATCTTTATCTCAGGAAAAGTCGAATTCTTCTTCTAGAAACATAGATTAGCCACATGAATTTCCAACTTTCGACAGGAATTCCAATCAGAATCGCCGAGAAGATGATCAGAGTAGATTTAACCACAATTATATGCCATTGTATGAGAATCGAGATTATTTCAGTAAACCCAAATATCCGTACATTAGTAAATGGGGAATCCGTTTTGATGCTACTACTAAAACCCCACAAGTGGAAGATTTTATTTTTAGAGTAGAGAAACTCCAGAGAAGTTATGGTTGTTCGGACCAAGATCTTTTAGATGGTTTCCATCATTTGTTAGAAGGACGTGCAAGTCAGTGGTACTGTGCACAAATCAGATTCATCCGAATATGGACCTGGCGAATTTAAAACTTTCTATTATACGCGAGTTTCAGAAATATGTTATAAAACAGGATGAGATTAACACTCACCAAAAAATACGGGAGATTTTGAAAATGGTTGACAAACAGAATAACGATATAGCTGAAGAATCCGCCCAATTCAACAATTCTCAACTGTTTGGACTTCTATCAACGCATTTGATGTTATCCGCAATAAACCTACAGAGAACACAGGCCGAAATCATTAATGTACTTACTGATACTCATCATGGAAAAATCAGTCCCCTGTTATTGGCTCCTCATCAATTGAAAGAAGAAATTAGTGTCATCAATGCTAATCTTCCAATTTCACATGCTTTGCCAACAGCAGGTGACAATTTGATTCAACTTTATAAGCTTATGAGTGTCAAGGGGGCAGTTACAAAATATGAAATAATTTTTGAAGTGAAAATACCCTTAGTTAACCAACAGTTTTTTTGAGTTGTTCAAAATAGTTGCAGTTCCAACAATACAAAATGACACCTTAATCGCCATTCTACCTGAAACGGAATACATATCTACCGATCCACATAGAGAATAATATATTCTTTTCAAATCAGAGGATATTTCAAGCTGCCTCAAACCAAACGATGATGAATATATTTGCAGAAATCAGCAGTCAAAGCTCAAGAAAAATGCACTTGTTAACCCTTGCGAGATCAGTATCTTCAATAACCAATCAACTAGCAATTGCCGTCTTCACAAAATTACTGGAACAGCAGTTTGGAGTCAATTACATCATCAAAATAAATGGATCTTTGCTACTACAGTCGATATTGAATCTTCAATGGTATGCGGATCTGAACTCAACCTCATCATCATTAAAAATTCCGGAATAATGGGAATTGGTCCTAACTGCGTAATAAAAAACAAATTTGTTACGATACATGGTCATTTTGCAGCTTCCAGTAGTTTACACACATCCTATGTAAGGTTGAAAGGCATTCAATATATAAGTCGACAAGAGGAAATTGAAAAGGTTTCAACAAATACCAATACCACCTCTTACAAGATTCATCAAGAAGAATTGGATAATATACAAAAACAGTTGCATGAATCAACTCTAAAACACCTACCACAATTAATACACTCATCAAATCAACATCACCATGCAGTTAGCTACGCATCTTTAGCTTGCTGCATTCTTATTTTACTTGGCCTGCTGAGTTGGAAGATCCACACAAAATTTAAGAAGCCATCTCAATTCATACCTACACCAGCTATAAGATCTCATCAATCAACAATCGATGTTACAATGGAGAGATGTTACAGGCGGGGAATGTTAAAACATACATAAATATATATATTTTTTTTATTGTTCTATAAACATACTTTAGATTTAATTACCAAAACAAACAATAAATACAAAAATCAAGCACACCTACATATTTATAAGTTTTAAACTGCTTTTACAGCATTATTATATCACATATTTGGACTATTTTATTGTTACAGTTAATTTTCTTTATTTTAGTTCATTGGCCATTGGTTCATTCACTTTTTGCAATGTTTTAAAGTTTCTTTAACACATTTATTTATTTTGCTTACATAGCATTTAATGTTTACTAGTAGTCGACCTACATTACTATTAATTTGTATCAGCATTTATCAATAGCATTTTGTAATTAATAATGTTAAGAAATTATGTATATAAAGAAAGCCAGAAATAAAGAAAATTCAGTCGTCTTTTGTAGTGACTAAACTAAGAGTTTTAATTACTATTTAGGCGGCTTCCTTCAAGTTCATGTGCTTGCAAGGAAATTAATTTGGATACTAAGTGTCAGTTCAAATTTATGTGTTTGAATTGAATCCCACTAGATCCTACTATCAAAACAGTTTTTTTTATTGTTGCTAATTGGATATATAATCTTATATTGGGATAAACATATATATCTCTAAGCATTCCATTTATATTCACATTAGATCATACGATTATGTATTTTCATTTAGTAATTCTATATTTAAGGTCTTTGAATCAATGTACTTATTCTTGATATACATTTAAAATAATAAAAGGGTATAATGAATTTTATAACGATGAAAATTGAAATAATTATTTTGTAGTGATTTATTTCCAATTATATTTATGTTGTAGTGATTTATTTTAAGGTGGAATAAGGTAGGTCCAGCCAAATAAAGATATTTTTAGGGGGTTTCCTGCAAAATAAGAAACCCGCAGGGGATTTTGAAGAAATCCGTGGGAGGGCTCAAGGTACCTATACATCATCTGGGGTACTCAGATGGTGTATTGTAAAGTAAAGTTGGAACATTTTTTCACATTAGATCATACGATTATGTATTTTCATTTAGTAATTCTATATTTAAGGTCTTTGAATCAATGTACTTATTCTTGATATACATTTAAAATAATAAAAGGGTATAATGAATTTTATAACGATGAAAATTGAAATAATTATTTTGTAGTGACTTATTTTAAAGTTCCAATTATAATTATGTTGTAGTGATTTATTTTAAGGTGGAATAAGGTAGGTCCAGCCAAATAAAGATGTTTTAGGGGGTTTCCTGCAAAATAAGAAACACGCAGGGGATTTTGAAGAAATCCGTGGGAGGGCTCAAGGTACCTATACATCATCTGGGGTACTCACAACAACATCGAACATCTGTATCGCTATCGTGACTCTTTAATGTTATTTTTCTATGATATACTATTGTGCATGGTCGAGTGAGGACGATGAGCTAAGCCGAGGCAAATCGATGAAAAATGATGACATACCAACAACAGCTGAGTATGGCACAAAGCAATAATACACTCTCGCCGCGCCATGTTACAAAATAGCGCCCAACGTTGAAGCAATTTTGGTTTTAGTGTCATCGGTTTGATTTTTGAGTCTTGAGGTATTATTAAATTATAATACTCAGTTGCTTCATAAACAAATCAATGCATTCGATTGTTATAAGATCTACATCTTCTTATAAACTATTTTGTTCGTCTTGAACAGTTGTGTATATAACAATGTTCAATCTTGCGACAAAATATAGTCAAGTTTTTTTGTGTTTCTATTTTTAAACAATGCTAATACATAGTCATTAGTTGCAGATTTTTATGTCGAGCTACTAATTTGCGGTATTAGATATGTTTTTTTTCTTGGTATATTGAGACAAACAGAATTTTATTTGTAAAATTTAAGGCGATCTTTACAGATGTTTGATGGTTACAAAGTTGTTTTTTGTTTTTGGCTGGAACCTAACCTATATTCATATTTCACCTTATCATTACATGTATATTATACTTTTTTTCGAACACATTTTTATGATTTCTTTTTGCGGAATTTCAGTGAAAATTTTGGAAGATTTTATATCTGGTTCATATCGTTTTGTTTTTGGATTTTTTTATGGTATTTTATAGTAATTATTTTTGATGGTTGGTAGTTTTTTTAAACTTCGAAATTTTACAGATTCTAATTTAGATTACAGCAAAGACAACTTTTCTACGTTTACATTCTCAATTATATTTGTCTTTCAGCTTGATTTTCATATTTTTTTTTTATTTTGATTTATTTTTCTGGTAATTTTTGTTTTAAAGTATACTTCTGGTATTGCAATTTTTTTGAATTTGAATTTTTATCGATTATGCTCTATCAGTCAGCCTTCCTATAGTCCATTGACAATCCGCGGCAATAGTGTGAATGAACCGCAAGGTCGATTAATCAGTCCAGGAATAGTTGAGGTAGTTGAGTCAGCTTTATGTGCGACCAGGGAGTCGATGATTGAGGTTATGCGCAGCGAAATGCGGCAGTTGCACAGGCGGTTAAGATAGCGTTATTTCAGACATCTTTATCTCAGGAAAAGTCGAATTCTTCTTCTAGAAACATAGATTAGCCACATGAATTTCCAACTTTCGACAGGAATTCCAATCAGAATCGCCGAGAAGATGATCAGAGTAGATTTAACCACAATTATATGCCATTGTATGAGAATCGAGATTACTTCAGTAAACCCAAATATCAGTACATTAGTAAATGGGGAATCCGTTTTGATGCTACTAATAAAACCCCACAAGTGGAAGATTTTATTTTTAGAGTAGAGAAACTCCAGAGAAGTTATGGTTGTTCGGACCAAGATCTTTTAGATGGTTTCCATCATTTGTTAGAAGGACGTGCAAGTCAGTGGTACTGTGCACAAATCAGATTCATCCGAATATGGACCTGGCGAATTTAAAACTTTCTATTATACGCGAGTTTCAGAAATATCAGTCAAATTTAGATGTGTTGAGGCAGATCATGGATCGTAAGCAAGGTCGGGAGGAATCTGCAAGCCAATATATTGATGCTATCACTAGTTTGAGATCTCAATTGAGCAATCCGTTGAAAGATTATGAGGTCATTGACATTATTAAAGCAGGTCTAAAACCCAGGTTAGCTAATTTAATATTCAGTGCTGGTGCTTATTCAGTTGAGGGATTACCAAGCGAGTGCAGGAAAGCCGAAGAATTTCTGGATAGGGAATCTTTTCAGCGATCTAGAAGCAACTTTTCTCCTCGTGCAGTAAACGAGGAGTTGATTCCGAAGTTGATAATTTGGTTGAAGAAGTTGATGAATTGAGGTTGCGACATAAGCAAATTGGTGTTTCAAAGAACGATACTGGACATTGTTGGAACTGTGGTAAAAGCGGTCACGGGTTCAAGCAATGCACCTGTTCTCAACGTTCATTATTTTGTTTTCGCTGTGGTGCACCTGGTGTTACTGCTCCTCAGTGTAGTCAATTTAAGCAAGGCAGTCGTTCGAAAATTGAATCCAAGTCTGAATCTTTTTCTACTCAAACAGTAGATTGACTATATGCAATTGATAAGTCTACTTCTATAGATCCTTTCGTTGTTGATCCGAATTCTATTATCACCAAGCCATCTGAACATTCTTGATTGAAAAGTTGATGATATGACTAAGACCATGGATGTGTATGTTATTCCGGGTCTCGAAAACTCTATGTATTGCGGTGTCGATTTCTGGAAAGCATTTAATATTGCTCCGAAGCTTATAAGCAGTTTAGAGATAAGTCCAAAAGTTGATGATTCCGATTTGCATATGCTTAATGATGATCAGATAGCTCTACTCGAGAAGAGTAAAGAAAGTTTTCGTAATTTTGACAAATATGGTTTGGGGAAAACTCATTTAGAGGAACAAGTCATCGATACTGGTGATGCCGTTCCAGTTAAACAACGTCACTATATCGTTTCTCCAGCAGTGGAATCTTTAATTTATCAGGAACTTGATCGCATGCTTAGTTTGGGAATCATCGAGCTGATTATCAATTCACTGTCATGCCGTTCGGGTTGTGTAATGCAGCTCAGCGGTTATGTCGGTTGATGGATAAAGTGATCTCACCGGAACTGCGGAACAAGGTTTTCGTATACCTTGACGATCTTTTAGTGGTTTCGCCAGATTTTGAGACTCATGTCGATCTGTTGCGCAAGGTAGGAGAGATGTTGTCCAGAGCAAACCTGACCATTAATTTGAAGAAATCGAAATTTTGTCTTCGAGAGTTGCGGTATCTAGAATATATTGTCGGTGAGGGGAAACTCAAGCCAGATCCTTCAAAGATAAACAGCATTACACGCGCGATGTTCGCCGATTTTTGGGAATGTGCTCTTGGTTCAGGCGTTTCATCCGAAACTATGCCGAAATCACAGCCCCCCTCACAAGCACTTTGAAGAAAGGTAAATCTTTTTGTTTTCATGATCAGGCCATTGATGCTTTTAGCAAGTTGAAAGTAGCCTTGACTACTAGTCCTGTTCTAAATCATCCTGTTTTGATAAACGATTTTATGTCCAATGTGACGCCTCTAATTTGGGTCTTGGTGCAGTCTTGTTCCAACTGGACGCTGAAGGTCTGGAACGCCCCATCGCATTTCATTCCGCTCAGTTATCCAAGGCAGAACGGAATTACAGTGTAACAGAG
This sequence comes from Musca vetustissima, assembly GCF_032173495.1. Taxonomy (NCBI): domain Eukaryota; kingdom Metazoa; phylum Arthropoda; class Insecta; order Diptera; family Muscidae; genus Musca; species Musca vetustissima. Next base: position 659,182 of record NW_026885658.1, on the reverse strand, counting down.
CGTGAGTGCTTAGCTGTCATCAGTGCTATCAAGAAGTTCCGTCCTTTTATTGAACTTATGCCTTTCACTGTAATTACTGACCACAGCGCTATGAAATGGTTGATGGGACAGAAAGATCTCAGCGGTCGTTTGGCAAGATGGAGTTTAAAGCTCCAAGCTTTTAATTTTGATATCCAGCACAGCAAAGCATCACAAAATGTAGTCGCGGACACATTATCCCGTTTGCACATAGGCGAAATCAACATGTTTATCGATGAAAAGCTTTTAATCGATTTACAATCTCCCGAATTTAAAAGTGAAGAATATTCACAGATAGTCAGTATGGTGCTCGAGAACCAAGGTAGTTTACCTGATTTTAAAGTTTGCGATTCGTTTGTTTACAAAAAGACACTTCCGCCTGATGGCACCTCAGTCCACGAAAATTTCATTTGGAAACTTTGGGTTCCAAGTAGCTTAACCGAATCACTCATTGAGAACACACACAAATCCTCTAGTCACTGTGGTATAGGTAAAACGATCGCGGCACTTCGACAGTATTTTTATTGGCCTAAAATGGCAAAGCAAGTTCGAGATTTTATTATTGGTTGTATCGTTTGTAAGGAGACAAAAGCTCCTAATAAAATTTTAAGAGCCAAGATGGGAAACGAAACTGTCACCCATAGGCCATGGCAAAAGATTTTTATCGATTTTATTGGACCGTTTCCGAGATCGAGGTCAGGTAACGTGTTTATACTTATTGTTTTAGATCACTTTAAATTTCTAGAATCCGAAGTATTTCACAAGTTTGGTGTACCACAATTAGTCCATTCGGACAATGGAAAACAATTTATCTCGTCTGAATTCACTTCATTTCTACAAAAGTATGGTTGTAAGCTAATTCGAAACGCGGTGTACACTCCACAAGCAAATGCATCCGAGAGGGTCAATCGGACCATTATCGCGGCGATTCGATCTTACGTTTCGGAGAATCAAAAGGATTGGGATAGATATTTATCCTCAATCGAATGTTCATTAAGATCCACGCTTCACACTTCGACCGGCTTTACGCCATATTTTTCACTTTTTGGCACACCATGATCACACACGCGAGTGAATACGATTTGGCACACAAACTTGGAATTCTAGAAGACGGCACGATAGATATTGTTCCGAAACACGATATGTTGCACTTGGTCCGATATACGAATACAAGTAAATTGCACGATTCTTTCGAAAAATCGGCAACACGTTACAACACTCGATCTCGCGAAGTTCGTTTTAAACCGGGAAATACTGAGGAGGAATTTTGTTTTGAGTGACGCTTCCTGCCATCAAAATTATGTCAGAAATTTGTCAAATGCAGAGTTGTTCAGAAGGTAGGGACCTCACTCTACGATATTGAAGATTTTAGCGGTAAGAAGATAGGGGTCTATCATTCGAAAGACCTGCAGCATATGGCACCAAGCAAGTAGTAGTTCGGCTAGCTAAGTCGGTAGAGCATGAGACTCTTAATCTTAAGGCCGCAGTTCTTCCCCACTTATCTCTTTATCGCAGTTGACTTCCCGAATCAGTATGGCTGCGGCAGGCCTATGCCAACATGTTCGGGTTTGTATGTCACCTGGCTTGCGTCACAATACAAGTACCAACATCGGTACGCTTTTAAGTAAGGTCGCAAAGTTTTGACATTTTCTTTTCGCATGGTGGCAACATTGACGAATGTCATTTAGGTTGCAATGTAAGTGCAGCGTTCATTATAAGGCTGACGTCAGAGTGCGCGCGAGAAGCGATACTATGATATGCCGCTAGACGACGCTATAAACCTCTGCGTGTGTTTTCTTATGGCATAGCGCAAAAGCTGTCAGAGTGGATGCTACGCTACAAGCGAGACAAAGCGAGTGTAAGCGATAAAGCGTGTTGTGCAATGGTTTATAGCAAGAGCTCGCTTTGACTCTGTTTGAGTTTCTTTGTTTGTTATTTTTATTTACCGTTATTGATCGGTTTTTGGCATCGTTATTTTGCATCTTATCGAATTTTAATGGTATGGACGAATCTGTCGGGATTTTGAATCCTTCTTCAGTAAATAAACACCAGTTTACAACAGAAATAGGCGATGTAAACCAACAACACGTTTTGCTCTCTATAGCACTCACTCTGACATACTACAGCATTGAAGTAGCATGAACTATTATAGCATGTAGTATCGCATCGCTTCTCGCTTGCACTCTGACGTCAGCCTAAAGAAAAGTTTGCCAAAGTAAGACGTCCCGCCAACAGAAAAGAAGAAGTGTCAGTTTAAGTGTGTTTCTAGAAAAAGGAAAAAAAAATTAAAGTGTGGCGAAATTAATTCCGCAATTAAATCGAAAGGAGCTACAAGATTTGGAAGCTCATCTCCACTAAATCCATACCTGCGGTTTTCATTGTAGAAAAGTAAGTTCAGTGGTGGAAGTGATTGTGTTTTTTTTTTGTAAAGTTAGAACATTTTTGGCATTTTTCAGAATTGAATTGCAATTTTTTTTTGCAAACCGCGTGGTCTCTGCGTGGGTGCTTAGCCACCACGACAATTAGAACTTTTGGCGAGTCACCATCACACCATACCCAACCAATCCCAAATACCACCCGGGAGCGTCATCTTCAATTCCCAGCAGATATCATCAATTGTCCTAGCACCCTGCAGCATATTTCTTTCCGTTTTCTTCGAGCTATTCAAACATCCAGATAAGTACCAAACTACCCAATAAGACTAACCCTTTTTGGAACCAGGAAACCCACGGAATCCCTGCTCCTCCGTCACAGACGGGGAAGTAGGCGATATACGTTTTTTATCATTTATTTCATCGACGGTCAGCCGATATATATTGAAACATATATATTATTACATATGGATACCAGTTTTCTGCCAATTGGAGAATTACAATTAGGTGTACCCAAATGCACTTGGTGTAATTCACAAATCAGTAAACGGTTGTAGTAACGGTATCATAACGGTACAATTACCATGTGTATTTCGTTTTTTCAGTATTTCAGTACAGTCGTACAATCTTTTTTCTGAAAGTTTTCGTTGCTGCTAAGACAAAGAGCTATAATGATCATTAAAACCATTTATCTCTAATGATATTTTAAAATGTATTGACTATAATGATCATTCAAAATTACTTACTTACTTACTTACTTAGCTGGCTTGTTACAGAACGGTTGTTCCATAAGCCGAGCTTAAAAAAGATTTCCAAGCGCGTCGGTCTTGTGCGCAAGTCCACCAATTTGGAAGACCACGTTCCAGGATGTTGTTTTCTACTTGGTCTTTCCATCTAATTCGTGGCCTTCCCCTTCTACGGGAACCATCCGTAGGCTCATTTTTATATGCCTTTTGAGCTGGGGCTTCTTCATTCATCCGCACAACATGGCCTAGCCACCGTAGTCGCTGCAGCTCAATACGACTGACTATGTCGATGTCTGCGTATAAATTGTAGAGCTCGTGGTTCATTCGACGCCGATATTCACCGTCGACGCAGATCGGCCCGTAGATCTTTCGGAGAATTTTTCTCTCAAACACCCCAAGCGCTGCCTCATCTGCTTGCGCAAGTACCCATGCTTCTGATCCATATAATAGCACGGGTAGTATCAGCGTCTTGTAAAGTGTGAGTTTGGTCTGGCGAGAGGTGGCCTTGTTTCTAAACTGCTTACTTAGACCATAGTAGCATCTGTTGGCCATCACAATCCTTCTCCGAATTTCAAAACTGATATCATTCGTTTTATTTATGGCGGTACCAAGGTATATAAAGTCTTTAACTACCTCGAAGCTGTAGTTCTCAAGTTCCACAGTTGGTCCGAGTCTACTGGACGTCTTGCGCGTTGATACCATCAGCTTGGTCTTCTCGCCGTTTACTGCCAGACCCACTTTGGCAGACTCCTTTTCAATTTGTTCAAAGGTGGCTGTTACCGCTCGCAATGTTCGACCCATTATATCGATGTCATCGGCGTAGGCGAGTAACTGGTGTTGTTTGGTGTACAGAGTGCCATTTCTGTTCACCTTTGCATTTCGTATGACCTTTTCTAGTAGGATGTTAAAAAGATCACACGACAAACTGTCACCTTGTCTGAATCCTCGTTCGGTAGTGAAGGGCTCCGATAGGTCCTTTCCTACTTTAACGGCTGACCTTGTGCCACTTAATGTTATCCTGCATAGCCGTATTAATTTTGCAGGAATGCCGAACGCAGACATGGCTTTAAACACCTCTGAACGGATAGGGCTGTCGAATGCGGCTTTATAGTCGACAAATAGGTGATATGTGTCGATGTGTTTTTCGTGGGTCTTTTCCAGGATTTGGCGCAGAGTGAAAATCTGGTCTATGGTCGATTTGCCAGGTCTGAAGCCGCATTGGTATGGTCCGATGATGTCATTGACCATTGGCTTCAATCGTTCACACAGCACACTTGATAGCACTTTATATGCGATGGGAAGGAGACTTATTCCTCTATAGTTGGCACATATCGTCTTGTCTCCTTTTTTGTGCACGGGACACAGGATGCTGAGGTTCCAATCATTGGGCATGCATTCATCTAGCCAAATTGTGTTAATCAGCTGGTGCATGCTCCTGACCAGCATCTGGCCACCAGTCTTGAATAGTTCGGCTGGTAACCCATCGGCTCCTGCTGCTTTGTTGTTCTTGAGCCGATTAATTGCTTTTATGACCTCATCTTGGCTAGGTGGTATACACTCTATACCATCATCTCCTATTGGTTCTGGGGTATCTTCTTCATCGCCACTATTTGATACTAGCAGCTTTTCGAAATGCTCCTTCCAGATCCTCAACACGCTGTCTGTATCTGTCACCAGGTTTCCTTCTTCATCTCTACAGGAGGATGTGCCTGCACCAAAGCCTTCGGTTTGGTGTTTTACTCGTTGGTAAAATTTCCGGACTTCATTCTGACTCCTGTACATCTCGATTTGCTCACGCTCACGTTTTTCTTGTTCTTTCTTCTTTTTTCTGAAAACACGTTTCTCCTCTCTCCTTTTCTCCCGATAATTCTCCATCACGTTACGTGTTGCTACTGTCTGCAGGGTTGCCCTATACGCTGCGTTTTTCACATCAGTAGCAATACGACACTCCTGATCGTACCATGGGTTTCTTGGTGGTGGTTTTTGGTACCCAATTGTTCTTTTTGCTGCAGTTTGTAGGGAGTGGGCAATTCTTTGCCATTGTGCTTCTATACTATTATCGGGGCAAGAAGTGCTTTCTTCAAGCAGATGGGTAAGTTGAGCGGAGTAGGCCTCGGCTACCTGTTGTGTTTGCAGCTTTTCGACGTCGAGTTTCCGTGTTGTATTAGATCGCACCTTTGCTGCAACATTTAGACGGGTGCGTACCTTGGCTGCCACAAGGTAATGGTCCGAATCGATATTCGCTCCTCGGATCGATCGGACGTCTAAAACACTGGATGCATGCCTTCCGTCTATCACAACATGATCAATTTGATTTCTCGTTACTTGATCAGGAGAAATCCAGGTGGCCTTGTGTATATCGAGATGCTTGAATCTGGTGCTGCTAACTACCATGTTTTTTGCTGCCGCGAAGTCAATCAACCTCATGCCGTTGTCGGATGTTTCTTCATGAAGGCTGAATTTTCCGACGGTGGGGCCAAAGATATTTTCCCTTCCGATTTTTGCATTAAAATCTCCTAGCAGAATTTTAATGTCATGGCCAGGGCAACGGTCATATGCTGTTTCTAGGCGCTCATAAAATATATCTTTGGTCTGTTCATCTTTATCTTCGGTCGGAGCATGGGCGCAAATTAGACTGATGTAAAAGAACTTCGCTTTTATACGGATTATAGCAATTCGCTCATCTACTGGAGTGAATCTGGAGACAAGGTCTTTTATTCTCCTGTTAACCATAAATCCGCAGCCAAATTCATGTCTCGTTTCATGGCAGCTATAATACAGGGCGTAATCGTCTGATTTACTTACGCCTGTCCCTTTCCATCGCATTTCCTGTAAGGCAATAATATCGGCTTTGTACTTCTTGAGTATATCCGCCAAAGCGAACACTGCCCCTGTTCTGTATAGCGTGCGCACATTCCAAGTGCAGATTCACAGATCGTGGTCCTTTATACGTTTGCGGGGGTCGTCAACATTAGGGGGGTTTGGTTTTCTTTTTCTTTGCTTTTTCATAGTAGGTTGGGTTTTCCGAGAGTGGGCAACTAACCCGACGCCTCAACCCATTTTTTTATAGTTCTTATGGGTGAACTCGCGGCACATATTAGCTCACTATTTCATCGGGTGATGAGAATAGCTCCCCAGGTGGCACCGCGGGGAGGTCAGTGTCCACAATTGAGATGAAAGAGGGACCAAGATAAGCCTGGGCTTCGCCATGTTAAAGCTAATCAGAGCCGTTGCTTGGTATCTATCATCCCCTACGCCAAAATTAGGTACTGATAATGATATTTGGAAATTAATTGCCCCAAAATAGTAGGCAACAATTAAGGATGGAAAAATAATAATTACGTTTAATTATTAATTATAATACTCATAAGCAAAATTGAAAAGTAATTATAAAATAATTAATAATTTATAAATTGATTTCCCAAATTTAATTTCTCCGAAATTAACTATTGTTCCAAACAAAATAATTTCTTATTGAAAATTAATTGAACCAAAAAAAAAAAGAAAAGAAAATTAATAAACAGTTAATACCGTAATTAAATTGAATTAAACTCTATCTTCGATGCTTAAAGCAAATAATTACTAAAATTCGAAATCGTAATTAAGTTGCAACTTGGTGCAAAATGATTATAAAAGATAATTTAATAATCATTAATGAAAATTAATTTAAAATTATACCTTTTTTTTAAATAATTAATAACCAAAATTGCAACCAAAAATAATTCAATTAAATATAAACAAATATTGTTTAAAAATTTTAATGATAATTAACATTTATTGACAAGCAAACAAATAATTCAAAATTTATTATTAGAAATTATTTAAATCAAAATTAATAATTAATAGAATTAATTAAAAGAAAAGATAACCGAAATTAATTTTCTATAATGATTATTAATGATAATTTTGACAATTGAAATTAATTATTTAATTTAATAATTAATTACGTTTTGCATCACGAAATCATAGTACAGAAAAATTTAATTATTCGATTCAAATAATAAATTGTTTAATTCAAATATAATAAGCGATTAATTATTTAGAGTAACAACGCAAAGTAATTTACTTTAAAAATTATTAATTAATCTAATAATTATTAGAAGCATAATAAGCTATAGTATTCCTTTCGGCACAAAATTTTATTTTTTTTTTCAAAATTATACATATTGTTACGTTCTTGGACTTTACTTAATCCCGTGTAGACGTTGTTTTATTTCCCGATACAGTTCGTACCAAATAAAACGCGGGTTCTTTCTGATTACGATTATTACAATGATTTTATTCACACAACTTTACTTTGCACTTTACTTTACTCGACGGTTTCAATTCGCGATCTGATTCACAACTGACTAACTGCCTTTCCACTTCCTCTATTTATATGAGCCTTGCCTGTCGCTACAGAAGTTTCTAGACGATCTGGTAACGTCTAGATTACGAACAATCTACCAATGCAACAAACACATACAAACTTTCATTGAGTGAACAATAACAACAACACATACAAACTTACATTGAGTAAACAATAACAACAACACATACAAACTTACATTGAGTGAACAATAACAACACATACAAACTTACATTGAGTAAACAATAACAACAACACATATACAGGCGAGGGGGTAACAAAGAGGAATTAAGCGATCATCAATGATGACGTTTAACAAGAATTGTACGCCAACAAAAAAAATAGACAATGAAAGAGGAAATGGAAGGATGTAGAAAAATCTATACAGTAGTTGTTGTTGTGAAGTTATTCAAATAAACTGCGTAGTAGAAATTTACGTTACAATTCAAATTCTTAAATTAACGGAATTCATCTAAAGTAACTTAAATCTAAATTTATATTCGTAACAATATTTTATAATTTCACTTATAAATTAATGTAAGTGTTAATCCCAGTAGATTTTCATTAAACTAAAGTCATATTTTTACCTAAGGTTACCAATTACCATTTGAGCTCAATAGGTAGGGTCCTGATTTTGGTTTCGTTTTTTTTTTTTATTTTTGCTAATTGGATACATAATCTTATATTGGGATAAACATATATATCTCTAAGCATTCCATTTATATTCACATTAGATCATACGATTATGTATTTTCATTTAGTAATTCTATATTTAAGGTCTTTGAATCAATGTACTTATTCCTGATATACATTTAAAGTAATAAAAGGGTATAATGGCTTTTCGGTGCTAGTTTCCAAATTAACTACAGCTTCAGCTGGTGTGCATTGTCCAACATCGGAAAATTGGCAAATTTGCTCTTGCTGGTTTGACAGGTTCAAAACTCTAACAGGAATTAATCCGTCCTTGTTGCTTTTCACCAGGGCATTCGCTATTAGGATGTTACTGTTTCTGTTTTCTGCTGGTTCCACCACCCACAACTTCTCGGCTCCACAATCTCCATTCATTGGTACCCATATTATTGCTTCCGCACAGGGCGGTATTATCTCTGGATGGTCCGTAGTCAGACGTCTAATGGGTGTAATTTCATCATAGCCCACGTTTAACGGAATTTCGACGTTAGACCAGGTCATCACACGCTCTTTCATATCCAGATTGATACCGAAGGCAATCATAAAATCTGCGCCTATTATCACTTCGTCTACGATATCGGCAACTATAAACTCGTAATTCACCGATTTATTGGCAATAGTTAGTCTCAGGGTAATCTTGCCGTGTACTGCCGCGGGCTCCCCCGTTGCTGTGCGCAGTCTGACTCCATTAAGTTGCGTTATTTTTCCCTTTACCAGATCTGATCTTATGATGGACTTTGATGCGCCAGTATCTAACGTCAGAACTCGCTTGTCACCATTGATGTACCCAGTTGCTGTTAGGTTGTGACTTTTCTGTTGTACTATTGCTATGGAGATTGTGGGGCCAACGTCGATGGGAGCCAGTTCATGCCCCGCTGGACTGGCTCGATTTAGTTTAACGGTGACTCATTGGTGGACTGTTGAGCAATTCTTCTAACATCTTTCGTTGGAGGTGGTGACGATGACCTGGATCGTTTGCGCTTAGCTCTGCATTCGCGCGCAATATGACCTGCTTTATCGCAGTTGTAGCATCTAACCCTGGGCTTAGTCATCCCTACTAACTTTGTTTCTTCTATTACCTGCCTCATGGCGTCCTTGATCGAGTTAACGAGAGATTTGGGTTCGCAACCTTCGGTCTCCAGTTGGCGAATCTTGTGGGTCTGGGGCTTAACAATTATTCTTGCCGTCTCTTGGGCAAGGGCAAACGACACAGTTTCGGCAAACGACGCTTTTGGTGACGCATATGTTGCACATTTAATCTCAGGGTCACGTATGCCATTCACAAAGGTTTCGATTTTCATACGGTCCAGCAATGGGTGATTCTCTCCTGGATACGCCATTAGCACCAAACGTTCCACCTCAGCTGCAAAGTCTTGTAACGTCTCGTTTGCCCTCTGTACTTTTCCCCTTAGTTCCATAAGGTAGATGTTTTGTTTATGTTCGCCACCGTACTTACGTTCCAGTGCAGCAATAACATCTTCATAGTTGCTTCTAGAAGCGACAGGAATACTCTGTATAACATCAGCAGCACTGCCCTTCAATGCCAGAAGTAGTGCAACCGCTTTGTCGCTGTCGTTCCACGAATTTCTAGAAGCCACTGTCTCGAACTGTAACTTGAAAACATTGAATGACGTAGAGCCGTCGAATACAGGAGGTTTGATTTTTAGTGTGTTATCAGGAGCTCGCACCGGACCACCTTTGATTTCCAGTTCCGACATTTTCTTCTCCAGATTTGTAAACCTGTGGTCGTGGGCCAGAAATTTCTCATCTACAGACAGAATCTTCTCGTCAACCGACTGCACTTTCTTATCCAACTCTTTAATTTGGATCTCCACGGTTTCCACTCTCCTTCCAATAACTTCCGTAATGTCCTCGAGTTTCTCGTTCATTCTACAATTATCTGCCTTGAGTTCATCTAACTTTCTGGAATTCTCTTCGAACATTCTGGAATTTTGCTCAAACATTTTAGCCAGCATTTCTCTTAAATCGTCACCCCTGGCAGCTACTGACGAGACTTCCCCACAGTTGGATTCGCCCATTTCCGATAAATCCACTTCATCCTTACTGTCAAACTCATATGTATCGATGTTCATACCACGGCGCTCGAACTCATCCAACAGACGTTTTTGTAGTTCAGCCTTGTTGCCAGTAGAGGACAATTCCAATTTATTCAGCTCCTTCTTCAAGTCTTCCACTCGTAGATCCTTAAACTTCATCGTAGTATTATCGTAATCTCACTTCCGACACCAATTGTTACGTTCTTGGACTTTACTTAATCCCGTGTAGACGTTGTTTTATTTCCCGATACAGTTCGTACCAAATAAAACGCGGGTTCTTTCTGATTACGATTATTACAATGATTTTATTCACACAACTTTACTTTGCACTTTACTTTACTCGACGGTTTCAATTCGCGATCTGATTCACAACTGACTAACTGCCTTTCCACTTCCTCTATTTATATGAGCCTTGCCTGTCGCTACAGAAGTTTCTAGACGATCTGGTAACGTCTAGATTACGAACAATCTACCAATGCAACAAACACATACAAACTTTCATTGAGTGAACAATAACAACAACACATACAAACTTACATTGAGTAAACAATAACAACAACACATACAAACTTACATTGAGTGAACAATAACAACACATACAAACTTACATTGAGTAAACAATAACAACAACACATATACAGGCGAGGGGGTAACAAAGAGGAATTAAGCGATCATCAATGATGACGTTTAACAAGAATTGTACGCCAACAAAAAAAATAGACAATGAAAGAGGAAATGGAAGGATGTAGAAAAATCTATACAGTAGTTGTTGTTGTGAAGTTATTCAAATAAACTGCGTAGTAGAAATTTACGTTACAATTCAAATTCTTAAATTAACGGAATTCATCTAAAGTAACTTAAATCTAAATTTATATTCGTAACAATATTTTATAATTTCACTTATAAATTAATGTAAGTGTTAATCCCAGTAGATTTTCATTAAACTAAAGTCATATTTTTACCTAAGGTTACCAATTACCATTTGAGCTCAATAGGTAGGGTCCTGATTTTGGTTTCGTTTTTTTTTTATTTTTGCTAATTGGATACATAATCTTATATTGGGATAAACATATATATCTCTAAGCATTCCATTTATATTCACATTAGATCATACGATTATGTATTTTCATTTAGTAATTCTATATTTAAGGTCTTTGAATCAATGTACTTATTCCTGATATACATTTAAAGTAATAAAAGGGTATAATGAATTTTATAACGATGAAAATTGAAATAATTATGTTGTAGTGATTTATTTTAAGGTGGAACAAGGTAGGTCCAGCCAAATAAAGATGTTTTTATGGGGTTTCCTGCAAAATAAGAAACCCGCAGGGGATTTTGAAGAAATCCGTGGGAGGGCTCAAGGTACCTATACACCATCTGGGGTACCCACAACAACAACATCGAACATCTGTATCGCTATCGTGACTCTTTAATGTTATTTTTCTTTGATATACTATTGTGCATGGTCGAGTGAGGACGATGAGCTAAGCCGAGGCAAATCGATGAAAAATGATGACATACCAACAACAGCTGAGTATGGCACAAAGCAATAATACACTCTCGCCGATCCATGTAACAAAATCTCTCAGATTACCCATATATTACCTTTTAGTTTCGCCTATTGGCAATTGAATTAATTATTTCACCCTGCCTAAAAGAGCTCTATTAGTGGGATTATTATCAGACTTCACTCACAGTCTTTTTTTACACTTCAAACTTTTGGGTATTTTAGGGCAACCCTACTCTCACGCTTTATGTTTTCATTAATAATCCTTAACACATAAAAAACAACACAACTTAAACTAAACACTTTAAATATTCCTATTAAAATTAAATCTTTATAGTAGTTTTATAGATCTTGAAACTTTAAATATTTAATAATGGAGTGATTTTCTTTTTGTCATTTTAGGTAAAACCGGTGTTCAAAATCTGTGTTCCACACAAAAATGGACCAAATGGTATCAAATATCAACATTCTCTGTTAACTTCATCCAAGGCTTGCCTTATCAATTAATCCCGAAATTTTCTGCCTGGTGAAATGTTGGCAGGTGGTGCACCAGGGGATTTTTGGCTCTTTTATGGACGTTCTGTGGCGGTATTTTGGGGATCACACAATTTCCCAGATAATTTTTACTGGCCCCCTTTTAAGCAATTGGATATGGAGGCCAGACATCAAATTTTGCGCAGTGTGCCTTCGGATTTCTAACAAAATATAAAAACATAAAAAAACATTGTTAATTCTACGTCCACATACGTTATTGTTAAGATTGCCACTTACGTAGAGATAAACAAATTCCCGCACACACACACATACAAATAAAATTGAAATTGAAAATTAAAAAAAAATTTGTTTTTTTTTTTTGTAACCCTTTGGTTCTTTCGGTTTTTGGTCGCTTTTTCGTCTTTGTCGTGGAAGGTTATAAAGCACACACGGTTTAGAATTGAAATATTTCTTTTCTTTCGGTCCCTTTTATAACCTTCTAAAGACGCACGATTTTCCCTCTTTTTTTGTTTTCTTTGGTTTGCGTCATTTATTATTCATTCATCTCTACCCCACTTAGCCAACCTACAAACCCTCCCAAGGTTGTATTTTGCGGTCCGTCTCCACTAACTACAATTTCCGGTGGCAACATCGAAACCCATCATTTTATCTGGCGGCCGGTATATCCGGTTCATTTTCTTTTTGCTGGCGGTCAACAACCATCGCACAGAGATGCGGTTGGTTAGATTTTATTTATTGAATTTTATTTAAATCTGGGCAATCGCAATAAATCTAATCTGCAAGAATACCCCAGAAATAACATTATACCCGTGAAAGCGGCAACATAGACTTAGTGTCTCATGCTACTTTTTCGGCGTTGCCACTTTTTTATTTTGATACCAAATGTGCCACTTTTTGAAATTTTGTTCAACTTCTTCCTACATTTTTCCACTTTGTTTTAAAATGCTCTTACACGAAGATATTTAAAAAGGAATAATTCATGTGGTCCGTTTTTCAATTGGGGTTATTGAAATTGTCTTAGAATTTTTACATTCTGTGGTACAGGGAATTGTTATTGTGCTTAGAGGTAACATTAATTATCCGAATACGATGCAATTTAGTACGTCTCATTTGTTTAGCCTATCCAAATTGTTGAGAATCGGTTAAGATGTAGGTATAGCTCCCGTATACAAAATGGTGGGCCAAAAATCCTCTCAAATATTGAAATATTTGAACAAAAGCCTTAGCTTTTGTCCAATTTTAAAATTTGTATGTACCGCCCTATATAAGTTCATCAGATTCCATGTTAATTTGTAGCAAAATAGTGTGCCACTTTTTCAAAAGATACTTTCTGTGATAATTATGGTGGAATTGACATGTGGTAACATATGTCGGAAGAAGAAGACAGTTCGTGAGCAAATCACCAATACAACTGGTTACTAACAATTATTAACGAAAATATCAGGTATTTGGTAATCAGCTCGCTACATCTGTCAAAAACGCGCGAGTCTTAACCTACTAAAGTGTTTGTTGTGTTCTTTTAATTCAACAAATTGCAGAGGTTTAATATTAGCACAGTTTTGTAGTTAATTGTTTATTTGTCAAAAATCAATTTGTAGAAATGAGTACAAATCTTCAGTTGGAGTTGCTAGACGTTGCGGGCAATATGTTCGAAAAATATGATTCAATAGATTTGTCTACTCCCGGACTTTTAGAGGTATAAATATACTTATTTTCCTTGATGTATGTTAATTTGTTTATATCGTAGATGACAGGAATTAATCAACATGTAATGGCAACTGCAAGCGGTCTGAATGATTATGACTACCAAAATCTTTCAAATCTTACAATGGGACACAAACAGTTAAATCAAATACAAACCATTAACAAGATTCCAATTCCGCCGGAAATTCTGGAGCATTTTAAACGTAACTAACAAACATATATATTAAGCCAAATAATAAATTTGTCCTTTCAGATATTAAGTGTCATTGCATGATGGGGTTGTTCCCGGAAATAGGAAGGGCATGGCTAACCATTGATTCTGAAATTTATGTAAATAAGACTATACAATTGTGAAATTGAATAATTAAATAATGAAATAATTTTAGATTTGGACATATGAACAAACGCGTGATGTTGCTTATTATGATGGACTTAGCCATTTAATCGTTAGTGTTGGTTTGGTTAAGCCAAAAGCAGGAGTATTTATAAGTGACGTGAAATATCTATTGATTTTAACAACTCCTATAGAAGTTATTGTGCTCGGTAAGTAAGTTGCATGTTTATAGTTTAATTAATTCTATGCAAAAGCCATAAAAATGTTACGACGATACTTATACCATGTTTTACTAGCATGCAAATTCGCAATATAACAGTTAATTTTCCTACGCTTATAATCAGAAGCAATACAGACTTCTGAGCGAACACCGATTTTTCTACGCACGGAAACTCGAATCACTCTCTAAACTAGACACTGGCAGAGCGTAAAAAATTCGGATCTCACGCATTTTTGTTTGTGTGTGTGTGTGTGTCAATGGTTTTTCAGTTGGTTCAATTGTGTGTGTGTGTGTAAGAGAATACCCAGCTGATTTTTTTGCCCATGCATCTTCCAACTGAGACCAATTATAATGTAGCAGCGATCCATCCGAAGACTGTATACAATTTCAACTTACAATTACACAGCGATGGCATTGTCTTTGTGTGCCGTCATATGGGTCCGAAATCGACCGACAATGTAAGCGAATGTAAGATGCGTTCGACTCCACCAACATTGTAAACGAAGGTCGGATGGGTATTAATATTATCAGACAGCTTTTGAAATAAAAACAGAAAAAAAAGGAACAACACCCAGCACTTACAATTTCCACATACACAGCACTTACTATACTTTTGAATTTAATATTTTAATATTATTTTATTTTTTATTAGCACAACGTTACATCTTTCACCTTCAAAACCAACTTAGAAAATGCAATTTTACTTCAAAAGAATTGAAAGAACTAAAATTCATCAAGAAATGAGTAACGGTGCAACACCAGCTGCAAAACCAAATAACGAAACTATATTAACAATCAGGTGCAATACAAAGCCATCTAATTCAGACGCAAGTACGATGACAACATTTTATTATATTTTGTTCTTCATTTCTAGTATGGAGTTTGTTTCACAATGCAATAGCTATACGATTCATCTGAATCGGATCCTAGTTGTATGCTATTAACCGCCGTTATTTCATTTTTCCTATTGACATACTAGTATACATTCGGATGGCTATTAAATTGTAATGGCCTGAGGACTGCTGGGTAGTGAAATTTACTTTCGCGAGAGAGCACGCGTGCGGTGGTTCGCCCGATACTGCTCTAAACAACAAAGCAATTATTCCTATCCCTAAAGGGTCACATACACTATACATCATGCCGATGAACCCCTTTGTGTATCTGTGAGATTGACTGGGGTTTCATTGTTGCAAAGATATGATTATTGTCCAATCGCATTATGAGTCGTAAATTCAGTTATTTTTATTCCGTCACAATTCTATTTCTTTTGTACACATTAAAAATTAATAAAATGTATATTTATAAAATGTATTGAAAGGGTTAATTTTCAAAATATGGGGTCAAAAATATTCAACTTCCCCACTATGGCGAAATGTTTTGTATGGCCGTATTACACAAATACGTCGAGTCCATAACTCATAGCGAGCTAAACATAATCAAGGAATAAATTTTAAAAATTATAAAATGTGTCCAAATATTTCATTTTCTTATTGTAAAATCCATTTTTCCTTTCTGTTTCATTTCATGTAAAAACAAAAATTTACAATTTTTTTCAGAAAAAATTATAATTGAAAGTATATAGTATAAAAGAGGAAGTAAATTTAGTTTTCTACTTATTTTCTTTTCGTTCTACTTCTTTACATTCAGTAGTATTTAATGTATAAAACAAGAAACGAATGTCGAATAAAATATTCAAGTTTTTTGATATGTGACATATGAATTGAGAAAACATAAAAATGTTTTAAAAACAACATAAAATTATATATATAGCTATAGGATGCTTATTATAGAAGAGAAAAAAAATAAAATTTTCTTAAAATTTTAAACTTTTTGTAAAAAACTTGTATGACTACACATTTACACATGTAACAATAGTAACCATTTAAGTAGTGATTAATGTGGCATCAGAGCCATTTTTCATTGAGTTTGATACCAAATTTGATGTTAAGCTAGGCAAATTTAAAAATGTGCGGATACCTTCTTTAATTCGGCAATTTATTACAACAAAAAATATGCCAAAAATAATTTGTAAAAACAAACCGATAACAAACAATTCAAAAATCGGTTTTGCAGCAAATGATTGATATGTTCTAAAAATTTCCACCAAAGCTTTACTGCTATTTATTTGCTATGAAGTTTTCAACTCCATTTGAACTATATTATACGGCTATGATTTCCAATTTATGGTGGAGGGTATAAAACACGTTTTAAACTTTAGTGTTTTTTTTGGCATTAAAATTTATTTTTTTAGAATTATTTTAAGACAGATTTAGCGGCATTTTTTTCTATCTGGTCACACTGACTGGTTGTTCGAATGGTCGACAGAAGGGGCAAAAGGGTGCTTTACACAATTGGTCTGTTCCCTTACTGCAAGAATATACTATTTTTTACTACGATAACGAATTTTCTTTTATGATATCGATGAAAACAGTAAAATCTAGTAGATTCTTGCAGTACGGGAACAAACCAAGAAAGTTTTTTACTTTACATGTTTATTGATATTTTTCACTTTATTTACATATGAAATTCGAACTCGTCGTATGAAACATACGGACATTTCAATGTGTCAAAACGATATGTAAGTATTATATGATTTTTTCCGAATATGACGCGCTCTATTTTCGTATGTGAAACATAATTAAATCATTTGTTTGAGAGAAATAAATTGTTGTAAAAAAAGATTTGAATTAAAAAACAAAGAAAAAAAATGAAAAGTCTTTAGTGAAACAATTTTTTAATACGATTATAGGTGTTTAATGAAAAAATGAGTAGGGGAGACTGGGGTATGAAGATCTCATTGTACATTACTTGCTTTAATCCATAGGTATCGAATATCAACATAAATAACTGTCGCAAAGTTTGAAATTTCTAGCTAATAAGCTTATTTAGATGCACGGTTGTTTATATTTTTACAGATGTTTTTGTAATATTTCCATTCCATTTCGTAAGTATTTCGTGTATTAAACTTTTCATATTTGAAGGCAATATTATTAAAAAGTCGTTAATTATAATGTATATTCTTATAAATATAATTAAAAATATAATGTTTTTAGAATTTTTTGTTAGTTACGCCTTTTTGCATTTTAGCTAACGATATATATATATGTATAGAAAGTACCTTCGGGGTAGATTCGTCATTTTAAAGTGGGGCAAATTCGGCCATATCGGCTATATTTTTTCCAATTTTCAATTTCAATTTATTTCATAAACAAGAACCTAGCCCAAAGAGCCATGATCGATTCCAAAAACTTCTTTACATGGACTACTCCAAAAGCTTAAAATTAACAGTATATCACTTAATTATATCATAACCAACAATACATGAACTACTCCACAAGTTTTACTTAAAATGGTTTTAAGTTTTTATTTAAAAAAAGTTATTTAATATGGTTCGAAATTACATAATTAAATTACAACAATATGCATACTAACGCTCAGTGTGGCTTTAGAAAGGGTAGAAGTACTGCATTTCTTTTGTTGGGATTGACTGATTCGATTCGGGCAGAAACGAGTACATGTTTAGATTTTTGACACTTTTTACGTTATAAACATAAAACTAAAAAATCAAATTAAAAAATTTTGGTTGTATTTTATTTAGTATTTTGTACTTAACAAAACAACCAAAATTTAAAACTCCAACTCTTAAATGTCTAAGAAAAAAATAAAGATAACGAAATCAACTCCAATGTACTCACTTTTGCACGTCAGAATTTATTGAATAATTTGCAGAAGAGGAATGTAAAATCAGTTTTTAATCTTTTTTTGATTTTCATTAGTTTTTTTTAAGTAAATATAAGTTTTTTTTTTCTTTTCGAACGTTCCCACGCCTCACTTTCCCACCCCTGCCGACCATAATCCGCATCATGGTGGAATGTGAGAAGGGAATAGAAAACCAGCTACAGAATCTACTCCAACAGCCAGTTTATTATTAAGTTGCACTACACATTTAGAAATACAATTATATTAGATTTTATAAGTTCAACATTCTTGCTAAAATCTACAGAATTAAAATCAATACAAAATTTAATGAGTGGATCTCCCATAGAATAATTTGTGCGATGAAAATCTACATATAATAGTTGATAATATCTACTAGATCGAAAAGGAACATTTCTAATAGATGAAATTAGGAAATCAGAGGGTATATTACCATTTAATATTTTTAGTACCATCATAGTGTTCAACATAATACGTCTACTTTTTAATGTAGGTAACCGAATTAATTTTAACCTGCTAGTGTAAGAAGGCAACACAAAATCACTATTCCAATGTAAACCTCTCAGTGCAAAAAGTAAGAATTGTTTCTGCACTGATTCGATTTTATCGGAATATATTGCATATTGAGGTTCCCATACAACAGAACCATATTCTAATATAGGTCTAACAAGAGACGTGTATAGTTGTTTTGTTATATAAGGATCCGAGAATTCTTTGGCCCACCGTTTTATAAAACATAATACACCAAATGCTTTATTTACCATAGAAATAACATGATTGTTAAAGTTTAACTTTGGATCCATTAAAATACCAAGATCCACGAATGTTGATCTTGTTGTTGATAAAACCGAACCGTTAACATCGTATTGCCTCATCAATGAAGAATTTCTAGAAAAACACATATTTACATTTGTTTAAATTTAAATCCATACAATTTAATCTGCACCACTGAAAAAAGGTTATTTAAATCATTTTGGAGTAAATTGGCTTGTTTCTCAGAATTATGGGTCATGAATAACTTGACATCATCTGCATACATTAACAATTTAGAATTTACTACAGTAGTTGGCAAATCATTTCTAAACAATAGAAAAAGAACCGGCCCGAGGTGACTTCCTTGTGGAACACCTGAAGGTACGTTAATCGATTTTGAGAGACATCCTTCAAACAAAACTAGCTGTGATCTATTTTGTAAGTAAGATGATATCCATTTGACTAAGTTTATACTGAAACCCATATTATCTAATTTATATAATAAGAGTTCATGGTTAACCCTATCAAAAGCTTTACTAAAATCTGTATAAACGGTATCAGTTTGATTTCGCTGAACAAATCCCTTTATTACAATTGAAGTAAACTCTATAAGATTTGTTATAGTTGAAAGACCACTACGAAAGCCATGTGGATATGGACTTAAAATGGATTTAATTTTGTGAGAAATAACAGCAGTAATTAATTTTTCAAACAATTTTGGGATATCACTTAATTTTGATAAAGATTTCTTCCATATAGTGGGAAAATAACCAAAATTTAAGGAATGATTAAATAGCAACGTAGGAGGTGTTGCTAAAGTGTCAGAACAATATTTGAGAATTATGCTAGGTATACAATCTGGACCTGGAAGTTTAATTGGTTTTAGAGTATGTAAATTTTTAGCAACATCTTGACTTTGTAAAAAAGGCATATATATTTGATCTATTTTGGATAGCTCATAAGGATATGAGCTTATATTTGGACAAACTGCAGATGAATAAGTAGAGGCGAAAAAATTTGCAAAACATTATGCTATTTCAGAGTTTTTTACAAACTCCTTATTTCAATGCATTTCAAAATTGTGGGGTTTGAGGAGACTTTTCTTTTTAAGTTAACAAACTCATAAAATGACTTCGGATTAGTTTTAAAATTATTTTTGATCTTGTTGAGGTAATTATTATACAATCTACGGACTCTATGGTATATTTGGACCTAGCAACAGAATAATTAGCGTAAAATTATTAGCGTAAAAATTATTTGCTTTTTTATAGTTAAGAATATTTTTAAATGAGTCACATGAACTTTCGTTAATTGTAGAATTATGGCTCATGGTTATATATAATGTTGGATGATGATTATCTTCTGGAGTACATATAGCAGGAATTCGAATTAATTTAAAAAAATTGTGTAAAATTTACAAATACTAGATCAAGGATTCTATCATTACAATTTAAAATATTATTTATTTGAAGGAGATTAATTTCACAAAATCGATTAACAATATCAAATGTATATTGGTTTACATTTGCTTCAGATGTCAACGGCGTTAAACTTTCTGAGTCTGGCAATGAGAGCCACTTTACAGATGGCGTATTAAAATCACCAAGAACTAGAATTATATCGGAATCATTCATAATATTAATAATTGAGTCTAGTGCTGCTAAATGCTGATTATAAATATCAAGATGTGATGAAGGAGGTATATATGAGCACGTAACGAATAGTTTAAATTTACCCAATTCAATTGATATGCAGATAAATTCTATGTCAGAAAAACAATTTAATTTAATTAAATTAGTGGAAAATTTGGCATCAACTGCAATAAGGACACCGCCACCTTTTTTACCAGTACGATCTTTTCTAAATATTTGATATTTTGAACACATAATTTCACTATTTAACATAGACGTTTTGAGCCAAGTCTCAGTAATCGCAATAATGCTAAATTCAAAACCAATGCTATCAGTAAATAAACGAGTTAATTTAGTGTTTAACCCCATTACATTCTGATAGCAAATGGTAAATAGGTTATCTAGTTTTTTGATACTGGTTCAGATCTCTGAGGTAAATGAGCTAAATTATCTGATGTTTCTAGAAATTCTTTAACAAACGCTCTAGCAGGCCAAAAATCTTTCGATATCAAACTTTGAAATATGTCATCATGCACTAATATTTTATATGATGATCTACTTTCAGAGGCATCATTTAAATCCCGTTTACTAAAAAATTGTGCAAAGTTTTGAACACAAATTAATAAATACCTAATAATAATAAATCATAAAGAAATATTTAATAACCACTGAAGAGGTCATTCGGGTCTTGGGTAAAGCTTGAGTAAAGCTGTTCTAACTTGGAAATTGCAAAGGGACTTAAATTGTCTCAATTAGTGGTCATATGGGTACAAAAACGGTGTCCCGTTATTCCCAAACCACAAATTAGAGGTCGTAAACCGCCTATAAGTTGTGTGGACCTACGCCTAATGATAAGGGAAATGTAATTTGATAAGATTTAACACCAAAATAAGCTTCGTTCAGGCTTCCAGCTGTATTGGTTCACCCAAAATTTAATTTGTACCAAATTAAGTAAACATTAGTACGAATTTCCAAAACTTTCTACAAAGCCCAAATTTAGTAAACTATAGTTCGAATTTCCAAAACTTTACAGTCCCACTTCAAATTTCAATATTCCAGCTCTATCGGTTCAACCAAATCCAAATTTTGTACCATTATTTAGTAAACATTAGTACGAATTTCCAAAACTTTTCACAAAGCCCAATCCAAAACCAAAAGTGATCCGAACGTCAAATTTCAAAATTCCACCTCAACCGGTTCAACCAAACGCGGTTGACCCAAATCCAAATTGTACCAATAATAGTACGATTAAGTACTTTTCGTACACATAAGGAAATTTAAGTAATTTAAATTTTCAGGATTTCAACGCGATTTGTACCTCCAAATTAAATTTGTACCGAATATAGTACCATATAATACTTTTCCTAAACATAAGTACACACTTCCAAAGCCAGCTCCTTATATCGACAATAATTCTCAACCTTAATTTGCATTCCAAATTTAAAGTTTTTAGCTGAATTCGTTCACATGCTACGAAATTGTAGCAACTTTAGTACATTTCAGTACTTTTCGGATACTTATAATTCGAATTTCCAAAAAACCCTTTGCTACATCTATTCTACACTTTGCTACATCTATTCTACACTCAGTGACCCTCAATCCAAATTTCAGAGTTCTAGCTTCAAATAAAATTATACCATATTTAATACTTTTTAGTACTTCTCGTACCGTTCTAGTACAAATTTCCAAAAACCCAGCCTTATCTGACACCTTAGGACCAAGAGTGACAATCACCTAAAATTTCAAGATTCTAGCTTCGGCCGTTTCGTCTGGGCGTTGATGGATCGTTAAGTCAGTCAGTCTATCAATCGCATTCTAATGCATTTCTAATTTTTCCATTGTAAATAATATTGCGGATGCGAAAAATTTATCGCGCTTTTTGTGATAGGCTAAGAAGTTTTCGAACCGTCCTCGTATATATGAATATATTAGGGCGGGCCAATTTGTATAGAGCCGAAAAATTCGATTAAATCCAGCCCCTAAGATGATTCTATGGACAATTCTAATCATCTTTGCCCAAGGAACGCCTAATTAGCACACTTTGAAAGTTAATTAAAATGCCGTTGATATTAAAAAATATTTACAAAAAACAACTCCGTGTTAGCAAATTAATTCCGATTAGTCATTTTCAGAAGAAAAAAAAATAAAATTTTGTAAAATCTATTCAAATTGGCAACAACTCCTACTGTAAACCTAAAATTGTAAAAAATTGTAAACAAATTCCAATATTTTCAGGGGTTACATTTGGAGACACAACAAAAACAATTTCGTCCCCAATACGCAGTATTCAAAATACAGCCACATTCGAGGAAATGCAGTTAATGAGCAAACCTATATTTGTTCTAAGCACAGACAATGTTTCCATTAACGTCGTATTGGGCACGGAAAATGGTCGAATTTTTCTCGGTGGAAGAGATGGATGTTTGTATGAAATATATTATCAAGCTGAGTCAAGCTGGTTTGGAAAACGCTGCAAAAAGATTAACCACTCTCAGGGTATTGTTTCGTACATAGTTCCCAGTTTCCTTAAAGTATTTTCGGTATGTATAAATCTATAAACGTTATAATAAATACTATTAAATGTTTTTTAAAGGAAATTGATCCCATTGCCCGCTTGGCTACCGACAAAACTCGAAATATGCTTTATGTTTTAACAGAAAAAGGTTGTATTGAAGTATGGGACATGGGCCAAGATTTTAATTCAATGCGACGTTTGACAAAGGTGACTCAAATTGAAATCGCACAAAGTGCTAGCAATATTATTAAGTAAGTATTTACATATATATATTATATATTTTAGTATATTATATGTTAGTGTAAGATTTGGTCTTGATTTTAATCGATATATTATAGGTGTTATTTTAGAATAATTTATTTGGTATCGTGTTAATTTTAAGACTACGACTCCTACGAAATTATCCATCTAAAGGACTTAGAATTGGCACCGCAACGAATTAATATTTCACGAATGGTTGTATATATATATATATATATATAAATGTTCTATATCTTGTTGTTGTTGAGATTTTTCATGGGGAATTTAAAGGGACAATCTTGAATTATTTGGTCTTGATTTTAATCGATATATTATAGGTGTTATTTTAGAATAATTTATTTGGTATCGTGTTAATTTTAAGACTACGACTCCTACGAAATTATCCATCTAAAGGACTTAGAATTGGCACCGCAACGAATTAATATTTCACGAATGGTTGTATATATATATATATATATATATAAATGTTCTATATCTTGTTGTTGTTGAGATTTTTCATGGGGAATTTAAAGGGACAATCTTGAATTATTGCAGGATTGTATTAACAAAGTGGTGCTGCATGTCATACCACTTTGTTAATACAATAATTCATTAATGCAATAATTCAAGATTGTCCCTTTAAATTCCCAATGGATCATTGTTATTATTATTTATTAATAGATTAAAATTATCAACACATTTTACAAAGCCATTTGAGCTACAATAATCTATATTAAAAAATATTTTACAATAATGTTATCGAATATAGTTATACAATTGGTTGCATTTGTTTTCAAATATTATATTCATTTAAAATTAAATATCTGTACTTAATAGAGCATTCAAGATATTTATACAATGATTTAAAATCGGAGCTATTTAAGATCCCACAAACTTCGTCTAACGACGAAACAGCCTTATTAAAATATGTAATCCTATATTCCCTATACGTAGGGCAAATGCCGATGAAATGTAAAGTGTTCTGGTGCATTCAAGTTGCACATAGTGGAGTTTAAATCGTTTTAATTTCTGAAACATCTTGCATTTAAGTCCAACATACCGCCTCTAGATTTACAGATTAGACTAGTCGTACGCGAGGAAAGTTGGGCTGATTTTATGGGCATTACTTCGTAATTCAATTGACAGTACAGATCGGGATGCTGTGAGTTTATCGCTGAAAGCCCGAAATTTTGATGTTCTTTAAAAATTAGTAATTCTATTATTTTTTTAGAATATCGATAAATAGGAACAGTATCTACCGGGGAATAATATTGAAGGGAAGAACAAAGATTAGACCATTCTGCAGCCCAACTGATGTTTAAATTCATAATCTTTTCGGTTAATATACGCGGTAATCTTTGCGGACTAAAGCGTAAAATTTTATTAATATAATCGAAATGTAGTTGTAATGATTTTGTAAACAATGTATTCCATCCAGTCTCTATGTGAAGCATATATGTCGGAGTATTTTCTGGTAAAAATAGAATTCTCTTTATGAAAAAACTAATCAATTTTTCAAACTCTTCGTATTTCTTATACCCCCAAATTTGTGATGTGTATAACATTGTAGTTTAAGTCCACGCCAAAATATTTGTAAGAATTTAACACTTCAATTATCTTATCACCGAAATGACTCCACTTTAGACAATATGATCTTATCACATTAATCTTATCTTGTAGTTCATGATGAGAGTTTTGATAATAAAACAATATCGTCCGCATATAGTAATATTTTAATACTTGTATTTCCAGGGAGAATATTTGGCAGATCATTTAAATACAAAGAAAACAATAGTGGACTAAGTAAACAACCTTGTCTAACACCTGATTGAGTTGGAAATGACGTCCCAAATCTTGCTTTCAGAATTTTCGTACAATAAATGTAAAATTCGAATTGTTTTAGATGATAATCCCATGCAGGAAAGTTTGTAAAAAAAACTATTTCTCGGTATAAAATCAAAAGCGGATGAGAAGTCAACAAAAAATTTTTATGTATGTTTGTGTTTAATATGATTGAGCGTTACTATGTTAACTAGATTAAAGATGATGTCAATGGTAGAATAATTCTGTCTAAACCCGGCTTGAAATTCATTAAGAATGTTGTAGCGGTTAACCCAACTAGTTAATCGATTAAGTAAGATATTGCAAAATATTTTGCATATTGTATTTATTAGCGACAAACCTCTATAATTGGAGACGACACCTTTAAATAAGGGAATGAGAACTGATGTTTTGAAACACATTGGTATTTCAGGAAGATTTTATTAAATAACCTTAATATGAACTGATGTACATTGTTAGGGGCATATTTGTAGAACTCGTATGGTACTCCATCTTCACTAGGTGATTTATTCGCTTTAAGTTTGTATAAAAAATTTTTAATTTCGCAGATTTCAAACGGGGAATCCAGAATAGGATCAATAAAATAAGGTACACACCAACTAATATGAGAATCCTCGTTTTCCAATAACATTGGACCGAAGTGTAGTAGAAAATCTTCCGCACGTAGATCACCTCTTACTATACCAGCGTGGTTTTTAAAGAGTTGGAAAGGTTTCACCAATCTTTACTACACGTAACATAATCTTATTTTTTTAAGTTATGGTTGTAGTAATCTAACTTTTTATTTTTACATACTTTAAGAAACATTGATCTTGATGAATAGTAACGTATTTTGTTTACCGTACAATGGTGCCTTTGATAATCCTTTAAATATTTACGCATGACGGATCTTAGGCGAAAGAATTGCCAGTCAAACCATTTTTGTCAAGGTTCGAATATTTTCTTGGAATTTTTAATAGTGGCTGACTTTATATTGTAAGTTATCATATTGTTACGTTCTTGGATTTTACTTAATCCCGTGTAGACGTTGTTTTATTTCCCAATACAGTTCGTACTAAATAAAACGCGGGTTCTTTCTGATTACGATTATTACAATGATTTTATTGACACAACTTTACTTTGCACGTTACTTTACAGCTTTACGTTACTTGACTGTTTCAATTCGCAATCTGATTCACAACTGACTAACTGCCTCGCCATTTCCCCTATTTATATGAGCCTTGCCTGTCGCTACAGAAGTTTCTAGACGATCTGGTAACACCTAGATTACCAATGCAACAAACACATACAAACTTACATTGAGTGAACAATAACAACAACACATATACAGGCGAGGGAGTAACAAAGAAAGAGGAATGACTTTTAACAAGAATTGTACGTCAATAACAAAATAGAAAATGAAAGAGGAAATGGAAGGAGGTAGAAAAATCTATACAGTAGTTGTTGTTGTGAAGTTATTCAAATAAACTGCGTAGTAGAAATTTACGTTACAATTCAAATTCTTAAATTAACGGAATTCATCTAAATTAACTTAAATCTAAAGTTATATTCGTAACATTGCCCCCCGCTTAAGCCTGTTCGCCCCGAATAGGCACAGTTCCCGTGCCGTAGGGGGTTAGCCGCTCCAAATGTACAACTTTCATCTTCGACCTGGGACTGTCGCTCCTCTGGATGCGATAAACGACGCCATTTATTTTCGTGACAATCTTGTAGGGTCCTTCCCAGTGCGTTTGCAATTTGGGGCATAGTCCTTTCTTTCGTTGTGGATTGAACAATAATACTAGTTGCCCTTCTTGAAACCCATCGGTATTTGCCGCTCGATCGTACCTTGCCTTCATGCGGTTGCTAACCTTTTTTATTCGATGGCGAACTGCATCGTGGACTTTACTAAAAGAGTTTTGACTGTCTTCATCTTGGTTCACATCGTCGTTTGGGGTAGCACCGAATATCAAATCGCCAGGTAGCTTTAATTCATTTCCGAACAGAACTTTGGCTGGCGTCCGGGATGTGGAATCATGAATGGCCGATCTATAAGCCAGTAAAAACTTTGGAATATGCTCATCCCAGTCTCGTTGGCCACTGTCCACCACTTTCCGTAGATGTTCTTCCAGGGTGCGATTGAATCTTTCCACCATGCCATCTGATTGTGGATGTATGGGCGTCGTTCTGGTTTTCTTGATTCCGTAGGAGTCACACATTTCCTTGAAGATCGCTGATTCAAAATTCCTACCTTGATCGGAACACCATAGCGACAAATCCAATTTTTGCTGAACACATCCACAATTTTCCTGGCTTCTTGATTTGGGATAGCATAAACCTCTGGCCATTTGCTGAAGTAATCCATGACCACTAAGACATACCGGTTCCCAGAGTCGCTTATTGGGAACGGTCCAGCTACATCCATTGCGATTCTTTCAAAAGGGGCTCCTGAATTATACTGCTGCATGTAGCCTCGACTATTCCGTGTTGGACCTTTAGCTCTTATGCACCTTTCACAATTGGCGATCCAGTCGGCAATGGATTTTTGACAGCCGACCCAGTAGAATCTCTGCTTTACCTTTTCAGCGGTCTTTGCTATGCCAAGATGTCCCCCACTGGGCCCATCGTGAAACTCCGACAAGACATCTCTTATTTTGGAGTCTGGGACGACGATCAAGTTCCAGTGAGATTTACCGTCCTCACTTTCCCATTTGCGATATAGACAACCATCTATTATAAATAGACTGTCCCACTGGGCCCAATAGGATTTTAAAAGAGGGCTTTCGGAGGCAATTTCTTTGCGACTAGGTCGCTTGCCCGTTTCTATGGCCGAAATTATTTTGCCCAGAATGGGATCCCCTCGTTGTTCCGTCGACCAATCTTCACCCGAGTCAAACTACGATAGTTGGACATCAACGATATTCTCTTTACACTCAGCCTTTGAGCAATGCCTGCATTCTACCTTGCATGGCCGACGAGACAGGGCATCAGCATTACCGTGTTTTCCGCCTTTTCTGTGCTCGATTCTGAAGTCATAACTCTGGAGCATCTCGATCCAACGTGCTAGTTGACCTTCCGGATTCTTAAACTGCAGCAACCATTGGGGAGCAGCGTGGTCGGTCCTCAGCAGGAAATTCTGGCCATATAAGTATTTGTGGTAGTGTTTAACGCTCTCAAGGACAGCAAGCAGCTCTCTCCTCGTCACACAGTAATTCCTCTCAGGCTTCGACAATGTCCGGCTGTAGTACCCGATGACTTTTTCCTGTCCGTCGATTTCCTGGGAATGGACGCCACCGATGCCGCACGCACTATGCCAAAATGGGGGCTCTGCATAGCAGGTCTTTGAGCTTTCTGAATGCCTCTTCTTGGTCCTTGCCCCACTGAAACCTCTGGTCTTTTTGCGTCAAGCGGTGTAGACTGGCGGCGATGTTGGCAAAATTTGGGACAAATCGACGGTAGTAGGTGCAGAGACCCAGAAAGCTTCGCAGCTCATGGAGATTTCGGGGCTGCGGCCAATCTCTGACGGCTTGAATTTTCTCCTTATCCGTCGATATGCCCTCCGGCGTCACGTGGTGCCCCAGGAACTTCACCTCTCGTTGGAAGAGACTGCACTTCTTTGGGTTTAACTTGAGGCCTGAAGACGAAAGCTGCTGTAGAACATCCCTTAAGTTCTTGATGTGTTCGTCGAAGTTGCGTCCCATGACTATGATGTCATCCAGGTATATGATGCACGACTTCCACTGCAGCCCTTTTAACACACGCTCCATCAGCCTTTCAAATGTAGCCGGGGCGCTGAAGAGTCCGAATGGCATGACATTGAACTGCCAGAGACCCCCATTAACGTCAAACGCTGTTTTCTCTTTATCTTTCTCGGCGATCTCTACTTGCCAGTACCCACTCTGCAGGTCGAGGGTGGAGAACCATGACGTCCCGGCTAATGTGTCCAATGTGTCGTCGATTCTTGGGAGCGGATAGCTGTCTTTCTTGGTGACATCATTCAACTTTCGGTAGTCCACACAAAATCGGGTGCTTCCGTCTTTCTTCTTGACCAAGACCACTGGGGAGCACCATGGACTTGACGATGGCTCTATTACACCACTCTTTTCAATTTCACTTATCAGCTTCTGGACCTCGTCTCTTTTTGCCAGGGGAACACTTCTTGGAGGCTGTTTAATGGGTCTCGCGTCTGCTGTATGGATTTCATGCTTCACCACTGATGTTCTTCCTTGGTGCTCTTTTGTCAACGCAACGGTAGAGGCATATTTCCATAATAGCTGCTTAGCCTTGTTCCTCTCGGAAGGTGATAATTGGTGTGTCCACTCTTTTATGTAGCCGTCGAGGTGCTTCTTCTCCATGGCTGCTGGCTTTTCGGTGCTAGTTTCCAAATTAATTACAGCTTCAGCTGGTGTGCATTGTCCAACATCGGAAAATTGGCAAATTTGCTCTTGCTTGTTTGACAGGTTCAAAACTCTAACAGGAATCAATCCGTCCTTGTTGCTTTTCACCAGGGCATTCGCTATTAGGATGTTACTGTTTATGTTTTCTGCTGGTTCCACCACCCACAACTTCTCGGCTCCACAATCTCCTTTCATTGGTACCCATATTATTGCTTCGGCACAGGGCGGTATTTTCTCTGGATGGATAATCCCGTGTAGACGTTGTTTTATTTCCCAATACAGTTCGTACTAAATAAAACGCGGGTTCTTTCTGATTACTATTATTACAAAGATTTTATTGACACAACTTTACTTTGCACGTTACTTTACAGCTTTACGTTACTTGACTGTTTCAATTCGCGATCTGATTCACAACTGACTAACTGCCTCGCCATTTCCCCTATTTATATGAGCCTTGCCTGTCGCTACAGAAGTTTCTAGACGATCTGGTAACACCTAGATTACCAATGCAACAAACACATACAAACTAACATTGAGTGAACAATAACAACAACACATATACAGGCGAGGGAGTAACAAAGAAAGAGGAATTTAGCGATCATCAATGATGACGTTTAACAAGAATTGTACGTCAATAACAAAATATAAAATGAAAGAGGAAATGGAAGGAGGTAGAAAAATCTATACAGTAGTTGTTGTTGTGAAGTTATTCGAATAAACTGCGTAGTAGAAATTTACGTTACAATTCAAATTCTTAAATTAACGGAATTCATCTAAATTAACTTAAATCTAAAGTTATATTCGTAACAATATTAACTAAATCATCAGAGTGATTCGTGTATATTTGGTTTGTAAACAGGGAGTTAAGGTTCTGTTTGTACTGATCGCTAACATGGTCCTTCCAGTAAAGTCCTTGACGTACATTTTTGGGATTTCTATTATGAGTTGAGTAAGAAGAAATCTTGATATCAATACATAGTGGCATATGATCAGAAAAGGGTTCAGCTGCAATTCGAAAGTTATTGATGTAGCCTACCAAATTTTCCGAACAGAAACAATAATCTATTACTGAGATACCCGTAACTCAACAGAAACTGTATTCTCCGTTTTCATCACCATCAATTCTGCAATTCACTACAATACCACCAACATTCTCCCAAGGGAGAAAAAAAATTAGAAGGGAAAAAATTTAGAATTTCTAAATTTCTTCAAGCTAGGCAAACCGCGACATATGTTTGAATCTAACACTTGCTCTTCTCCAATACGCGCATTAAAATCGCCAACTACACAAAAGTTTGTGGGTCTAAAATTTTGTAAGAAACTCTCAAATCACGTTTCCAGCTTGTACAATTGATGTATGATGTAATAAAATGAAATATATGACCATTCAAAGTTGCAGATAATACAGTGTACTCGTAAATGTGAATGAATTTAAGGTTTAACTATTCACGTATATCTTTCTTGAAACCATAAAGGCAGCCACCTCGGGCGCGACCAGCACTATATACTTTAACAGCATCAATCCATTGAATGCAGAAATTTTGGAAGAGTGATTTGAAAATATACTGTTTATTACGAACAAACTGTGTTTCAAAAAGAAAGAAATTATTATTATTTTACCGTCAACCCACGTATATTTTTTATAGTTGATATATACGCAGAATTCAGCGATTCGGACTTTCAATTCACTTCTATTTGAAATAGCTTTCACCAGTTGTCTCAAGTTGTATCGAATGCTTTGTTCCTCGTAAGTGTAATCTTTGTGAATATATATTCGACGTTCACTTAGTTTGCCTTTAACAGATAAAATTTATTGCACTTGGCTAAAGGAGTCTAGTGTGAATATGAACGATTTACTAGACGATATAATTCTGCATTGATGTATTTTGACATCAACATTTAGCTCCCTCTTACAGATATCCAAGAATGTATTTTTTCCTGTATGCATATTAGTAAAGGGTAAACCGTTTACAATGATGCTCGAGGAGCGAGATTTACGATCTATTACTTCTAGACGTTTAGACAAAATTTTGATATCATTTTTTAACGTCTCATTTTCTTGTTTAAGTTCCTCTATTTCAGACCGTAGCGTATTTATGTCATCTTTCTTTGCCACATCTCGTAACTTATCATCCTATACCTCACACAATTTGTTCCAAGAAAATACGTCTTGTTGGTTGCTATTAACTGACATTTTTTGGTAGGTTAATTTTTTTTCGGTGTACCCACAATTTCTTCTGTCGATGTCGATAATAGTGTTCTCTTTGGACTCATTAATGCCATGTACAGACGAGCGTCGTTCGCTCATTCATTGTTCGACCCCTAATTATGAAGTAATTACTTGGTTCCCCATACAAAATTTTCTGAGCGAACACAGACTTTTTTACGTTGTTCAATTCGAATCACTCTCTGAATAACCAAGAATTTTGTCCCATCCCTAACATTTGAGAGTATTTATCGAAAATAAATTAATTTTGACAGTTTGAAAATATTTATGAAATTTTCAAACTTTTTCAGTAAAATTGAAAATGATGAATGAAAAGTAACGAATTGTCTAGTTTTTATATATGCAGAAGGAAGTAAATTTTGTAATCTACATAATGCAATATGCATTTCTTTCCCTTTTGTTCTAATTAGAGTAAAAAACGAGAAACAAATGTGGGGAAACCCAAACAAAAATTCTCCAATTTTTGAAATGTCACATTTGAATTGAGAAAATATAAAAATTTATTCATAGCAACAATATTTGCGAAAAATATGGAAAACATGAATTAAAAGTAAATAGCTATAGGTTCATACTATAGTCAGGAGAAAGAGAATTATTTTTTCTATTTAGATCCATATGTGATTCACGCAAGTATGTTAACATTTTGATGTAAAACAAGAAACAAAAAGTTTGAAATAAAAAAAACTCTAATGACATGAATTAAGAATAGTGTTGTATGAACGGGTTAATTTATGTACCTAATTCTGAGAGCGAACTACGTTGTTCGAATGCCCGTCAGAACATGGCATAACTTGAGTATAGTCGGACAGTGTAAACCGGTCAATTTTTAATCGATAACGGTTTGGTGGTTATCGGTTCGATGTCCCAATGAATCATTATTGAAATCAACAAACAGTAAACACAGCATTTTTAAAATAAGATCTGTACTACATGTAGTACCATCGGCATATCTGGGTTAATTTGTTGTATCTTTATCCCCAAATTTTATGTACAGGCTCTATGGGACGTGAGGAGTGTTTCTGTGTTGTTTGAAGTTCATCCGATAGATGTCGCAACATTTACTTTTTTGTGATTTTGCACCGTAACTCAAGAACCACTGCACCGATTTTGTCCAAACTTTATGTATATGCTCTATGGTGCGTTAGAAGTGTTTCTGTTTAATTTTAAGTTCACCCAACAGATGGCGCTCTATATAGTTTCTTTGGGTTTTGCCCGATTCGAGATTGGGTGCTTAATGGGCGTTAAGTATTCCGACACCAATTCATACATAAACTGTTTTCGTGAATAGCGGGTGGGAGTCAAACACAAAAAGAAAAAAAATAAGTTATCAAATTGAACTAAAATTAATTTAAATCTATATATATATATATGTATATATATAAAAGATGCCAAAAAATGTATAAAAATGTATAAAAAATTCATCAATTGAGATCGGCTGGACCGATTTGACTCAAAATTTCTTTCAGTTGTCGGTAATTACAGTTTTAAGGATTTTACGAAAAAATTTGTAGGAAAAAGCGCGAAAATCTTGCAAAAATTATTTTAAAGAAACGGCTGGACCGATTTGACTTAAAGTTTCTGTTAGTAGTCTGTAATTGAAGTGGAAATGTTTTAATGAAAGAACATTTTGAGGAAAATCCGCGAAAATGTTGCAAAATATATTTTGAAATATATTAGCATTACCACACATTTTATATCGATCCTTTATGATTTCACCTCTTCGTAGTTCTTCTTGGACATATTTTGGGTGAAAACTTGGCAGCGTATAATATCTTTAAGTAATTGTCATTTTTTGAAAAGTAGTGTTTGGCGGGTTATTTGGGATACCATTTGTATTTTGTTTTTGCAAAATAGTCAGGCTTAATCCCAGTTTGTTGTTTTTATAAAAAACAACTATTTATTAGTGGGGAATGTATGGCATTGTCCGCCGAGGGGTAAGGCAGGGAAGACTATAGTTTCGGATCTCGCCACTGATCCTCATCAGTTCCCTTAGTTTTTTGTTGGGATATTCTCCCCAGAAGCTATTAATAGCTTCTTTACAAAAAACCTTTCAAACCCAAATGTCTCTTGTGACATTTCGAAGTTCTTACGTTACCAGCGATACGACCCCAATGAGAAGTTCGTTTCGTTGGCGCCTGAAATTCTGAAAATATTGAAAATTCTCAAAATATGTTAATTTTCTACAATCAATTGGATTGTCATTGCCTTGAAAAAAACTATTGTATGTATATGAAAATAAATTTATATTTAGTAAGAAACCGAAAAGAGAGAGTAAGATTTATCGCTATCATTATTTGCTCACGTTTTCCATAAAATCTATATTTATTATTTTGAAAATATAAGTTATGTTATGTGAAGCAATTTGCATGGTATGTATAGGTTGTGAAATTTTTCTTAAATAAAACATAGTAAGACATGGTAAAGTAAAAATTAAGCGATTTCACTATGTGGAGCCTATACCAAAAATTATACCGGCAATTATGAGGAAAGTTGTATACCCTATGCGGAATACCGAATTAAAGGCAAATAAATCGGACAAGGTTGCTTAAAAACGCACAATAATGGAACAAATTGTTTTGCACTTATAAATACAACACATATCCCATGTGGGCCACAGACCGAAACATGATCGTGTCCTTAACCCTTTCAGTGTTTTTGTCGAATATATTCGACATTTAAAAATTCTCTCTTTCTTTGCAATTTTTTTTTTTGCCTTTATATGATTTTAAGTACAAAATTTTAGATTTTTATTCCGACAAAATTTTTTTTGACACTGAAAGGGTTAATAGGAAACAACAGCAGGGATATTTTTGAGAAAAAATGCACAATACATAGACATATGTTGTTTTATGTTTTAGTAAAAACGAAAACGTCTATCAATATATTCAATATAGTTCAATGATGTTAGTATTTCGCTATATACGATTACAAATACGCCAACAAATCACGAAGTTATTATTGAACATTTTCTTATATTGGGGAGGCAATTCCGCATTACATGCTGTTTGTGTTTAACTTATGTTTGCTTTTATGGTTTCTCAAATGTATTTTTATAGATGTAAAAAATGTTTGCATTGTGTATTGACTGTACCGATTTCACTCACGTTTTCCTTCGGCTGTTTGTGATTGCATTGGGAAGGTTTTTACGAAAAAATGTTGAGAAAAACATAAAAAAGTCGGGAAATTGGAATAATCGAACGTTGTGTTAGTTACAACGTAGGGTGCGCGCACGACGTCGTGTCCACACAACTAGAAATTCAACGAAATCACACTTAGGGATAAAAGTATTTCAGTATATTTTTATTTTATTATTCAAAATGCGTTTGGAAAGGCGCAATGTTTTGTATGTTTTAAAACTTTTAAAAACAACAAAACATAACATTATCAAATATTTAATTATTTCAAGAATTAAATATTTGATAATATGACTATTATCTCAGTATATGCTACTTTATAAACTTTATTTGATTTTTGTAACATATACAATTTGTAATTCATATAAAAACATTTTTAATAATGCTTTTAATCTATATAATAACAAAAATTAAATTCATCGATAATTTTTTCCGACCACAAAAATGTACACACAATTTTGTTCAGTACTGTTCAGTTTTCTCTCACACATACTAACGCATTTCAATTTTGGGCACCTATGCTCTTGGTCCAAAGGTGACAGTTAAGGCTGGGTTTTTGGAAATTCGTACTAGAACGAATTTGTATTTGGCGAACCGGTAGAGCTAGAACTCTGAAATTTGGTGGTCGCTGATGGAGTGTAGGATAGGTCCGAAAAGTACTAAAATGTACTTAATTTGGTACAAATTCGTAGCATGTGAATGGATAGAGCTAACAACTTGAAATGTGGAATGCGAATTAGGATTGAGATGTAGAGTGTATTTAAGGAGATGGGTTTGAAAGCGTGTACTCATGTGTACGAAAAGTATTATATGGTACTATATTTGGTAAAAATTTAATCTATACCAATAAAAAAAAAGCATAGAGCTAAAAACTTGAAATGTGGAATGCGAATTAGGATTGAGATATAGATGTATTTAAGGAGATGGGTTTGGTACAAATTTAATCTATACCAATAAAAAATAAAGTGATTGACTGACTGACTGATTTAACGATTCATCAACGCCCAGACGAAACGGCTAAAGCTATAATCTTGAAATTTTAGGTGAGTGTCACTCTTGGTCCAAAGGTGTCAGATAAGGCTGGGTTTTTGGAAATTCGTACTAGAACGGTATGAAAAGTACTAATTGAGGGTCTCTGATGGAATGTAGAATATATGTAGCAAAGGGCTTTTTGGAAATTCGAACTATAAGTATCCGAAATGTACTAAATTTGGTACAATTTCGTTGCG
The DNA here is from genome assembly GCF_032173495.1 of Musca vetustissima. Lineage (NCBI taxonomy): Eukaryota > Metazoa > Arthropoda > Insecta > Diptera > Muscidae > Musca > Musca vetustissima. Next base: position 623,024 of record NW_026885658.1, on the reverse strand, counting down.
TGTGAATCGATTGAGCTAAAAGGGTCGATATGAGGAGAGTTTGGAAAGCGTGTACTCATGTGTACGAAAAGTACTATATGGTACTATATTTGGTACAAATTTGATTTGGAGGTGCCTTCCATTTCCGTTTGCTTATAGCGAAAACCATATATATAGGTAAAACCGTGTATATATGAATGTTACACCAATGATATTTTTTTAGGGTTCATAAAGTAGACCCTTTACCTGCGGTATTTGAGAAGACTCTTACAACCAATTTCGTTGCAATTTCAATTTTTATTTAGAAAGACATTTGGAATCAATGTATATTCAGTGCATGAGTTTAGTATCAGAGTTTGGAGCAGCTTACTTAAATACCCTCATTTTAATACTCACACCCATTACTCTGGAACCTTAGCTGTTCATATTTGATCAATTATATCAACAAAATTCACAAATTTTTAATTTTATTTAAACAAAACCTTAAAAAAAGCTTCCTACACCAAATTGACATTTTTTCAAAAAATTGCCATAAATCCGAGAGTCGCAGGAAGTCGCAGGAAAAAATTTAGTATGATCTTCTAGACAGACACACAAGAAAAATAAAACAAAAATCAACGTTGAACTCGACTGCACTCCATACTAAACCCCTATTTTAATTGAAGGAATTTAAAAAAACGGACCTTACATATATTTAGCCCGAAACACCTAAATTAAAATAACTTATGGGTTATATAACTATACCATTTAATTAAATACCAATACTATATATCAAAAATGGACAAAATTTTATAATAATATATTCACAGAATGCACACGACCATCGCAATTTTATAGCTAAAAAATACAATTTTTAACATTGGAAAAAAATTCTATTTTAAATGTACCGTTATTCCGTTTTATTTATTTATTTATTTTTTCATACATTCTAATGCCCATAAGTCTTTTAGACCAAAGTCGACATCATTTTAAGTACAAGTTTTTAGCATATATACATGACCAAGCAAGAAAAATATTTTATATTCTAAATTCATATTAATTACAATTTAACAAAGATATATATGATATAAATTGAACTTGGCTCCCCAGCCAAAGAAAATAGGAAAATTTGAGGAAATACCCATAATTTGTTGATAATTACACCCATACTAATGAATCAAATTAACTTTATTGACGAAGGTACAATAAATAATGTTGCTTAAATGTATAAGACGAACTGGCAAAATTGCGCAAACTATTTGGTAGGTTATTCCACAACCTAGCTACTCGAACGACAAACGATCTATCATAGATTAATGACCCAAAGCGAGGAAGGAGAACTTGCGGATTTCGTGTAGATCGAGAAAATGTGAACTTTGTGTGAACCATCTCTGGAATCCCAGTTTTTACTATTTTATAAAAACATACCATAACTCGTGCATTTACAAAAGATTGAAAAGGCACTCCAAGGAACTCCGTAACATAGTTGGAAACGTGATCACGATAATTTAATCGATAAACAAAACGAACTACCATATTAATAAGTCGTAGAATTTTATTTAAACATAATTGACTAGTGCCAGATATAATTTCAATGCCATATGTAATGACAGACATCAATAATGCATGTGCAAGTTGTCTTCTTACAAAAAAGGGCAAGTAATAAGTTGTACAGTGTAGTCTACGCAAAATAGATATGACTCTGGGAAATAAAGAGTCAATATGAGAACTAAAATCAAGTTTGTAATCAATATACACACCCAGACATTTAATCATATCAACTACTTCAACAATATTTCCATTGATATACATTGTAAAAGAATTACCACTCTGCCGAATTGATCCAAATAGCATTGATTTCGTTTTGTCGGTATTAACAATAAAATTATTCAGCTCCATCCATTGGCCCACTGTATTCAACGTTGAATTAATTGCAGGCAGTAGTAAATCAACATCACTAGGTGATCGAAAAAATAATTGTATATCATCAGCATATATAAATGGAGAACATATATTTAAATCAATTGAATCATTAATATCGTTGATGTATAAAATGAAAAGCAATGGACCAAGAACAGAGCCTTGCGGAACACCACTACTAACATAACGAACACTCGATACTACTCCGTTGAAATCCACAAACTGAGAGCGACCATTTAAGTAAGAGAAAATAAGCCTGCAGGCTGTATCATCAAAGAAAAATCTATAACGTAATTTTTGAATCAAAGTAGCATAGTCCACCCTATCAAAAGCTTTGGACAGATCCAACGAAATCAAAACACCATTATCGCCTGCATCTACGGCCTCTCTAATTGTTTCAGTAAGATGCAACAGGTGAGATACTGTGCTATATCCACGTCTAAATCCATATTGAAAGGAATTTAACAATTTTTGGTTTCCAATAAAATCTAATATTTGTCTTTTCATTAGATGTTCAAAGATTTTAGAAAGTGAAGGTAGAATGCTTATTGGACGCAAGTTATCTACTGAGAAAGAACCTTTTGCTTTAGGTATAGGTACTACACGATCGACCTTCCATGCTGTAGGGAAAATCGACGTTGTAAAAATGGTATTATAAAAATGAAGCAAATAATTAGACAGATAAGGATATATGATTTTTATAAACTTTATTGGAACTCCATCAGTTCCCAAAGATTGAGATTTTATGGAATTTAACGCATTGAAAATATCCTCCTCAAAGATACAATCAAAGGAAAAAGAAGTTTGTTCACCCAAATACCCAGATAATTCTACTCTGTCAGCAGTTGGAACAGATCCAGACTGAACAAAGAAGTCATTTATATCGTTCACGTTTATTTGACTACCATCACATCTCGAATCTACACCAAGTACACCACCAGATCTCAAACTACTCCATATCTGTGAGCTATTCCTTCCTTTAGTTTATTAATTCGGATTATTTTATATGGACTTAAGTACTCTCAACACTCTACTTTAAAAATGCATTAACGTGTTAAAGTTTCTTTCAACTTCATTTTTTTATTTTCTGCGCGCTAGATTGGTATTTTTTCCCACTGTGCGGCGTCGGCATTTTTGTCCTTTTAAAGGACAAATTGCATTTTTGTCGTGGTTTTTGCCCCACGGGGCTTTATAGTATTTCGATTTTCGCGCGTGAACAAATCCAGACAAATATTTCTTACTCTTAAGAAGGTATGGATAAACAGAGGATACAAATACAAACATGAATAAAATATTTTTGTTTTTTTATTAAAAATTAAGAAAGTTTAATTTGTGTGTCCTAATTTTGTAAGTGCTGTCGCCTATTGATACTATATAATATACATAATTAAATATATGTATAAATTAATAAAATCAGGCAATTTAAATAATGCGAAACACAAAAAAATATAAATTATTCTTGAATTTTTTATATAATAATCCATACTGATTGTCAGTTACATTTTATAATATACACATTGAAAACGATTTTTTACAGAACTGTTGATCCAGCAGTTTTGAAACCTATTAAATCAATTTGCCCATTAACTATGGAGGATGATAATAACCTAAACTTATTAGCTGTAACGCAATGTGGTGTTCGCTTGTTTTTTGCTACCACGCCGTTAAACTATTTACATAGCCATGCCAATAAAACACAGCAAGGTGCCCAAGTTGCAGTACCAAATTGTTCTCCAATTGGAAACGCAACCGAATCAGGTGCAAATTCAGGGTCACCTACAAACGCAATACATATCGAACAACGGCAGCAAGGTTTGTACTTATTGCATGTGCGTCTTCCACCTGGTTATACACCAAACACAACAATTAACAAGCCCAAGCAAGTGCATTTAGCACACTACAATGAGGGTACCTTACTATTGGTTTCAACTCCTCAACAAGATCAAGACATTTTATGGTCAATAAGCTCCGCACCATTTCCAAATCGAACACATCTCACCGAGTCTACAACTGTAATACCTTTGGATGGAATAGTTTGGAGTTTGTCTGAAGTACCTAACCGTTGTAATGCAAATCTTCAGTCAATTCTGCGTAAAGCACAAAAACCAAATAAAGTAGTGCTATTAACAAATCAAGGTGCACACATTATAGCATTGCTGAAACCTATCGATATCCTACAGCAATTGTTAATCGCTTGTCACGGACCGCAGCATGAAGCGGTCAAGGCGTTCTTCCAGGTATTTAATTAATTTTTGCTTGTGATTTTATATTTACAAGTTTCAAATTTTTGCAGGTTCAAGGGGACAGAGAGGCATGTTTTACTGCACTGCTTTTGACTTGCTGTGAGCAATATCGCGGAACTGATTTGGCTATGTGGGCAGCCCAAGCATTTATGTTGTATGGTGGAGAGCCAACATTATCGGGTCAAATGCAGTTAAACCGAGGAGGGGTGGACCCACAAGGAAACCGTTCGTATATTGGTGGTGCTGGTCCTCAGGAAAATCATCATATGACGCAAATGTTCATGTCCACGCCCATGCCAAATACTGTTGCTGGACATGGAATCAATCGACTAATCGAAAATATTAACATTCAAAGACCTTTTCAGTCAGCACAACAACCTTTAAGTCCGAGTAAGAGTTTAATAATGTATACAAATCATACCTTTTTTTCATACATTTTTTACAGTTTACAACCCATCCAATCAGATTGGATCTGGCATCGCATCTGTAAATGATATTAATGTTGTCGTCTACTCTTCAAAACACGATAGTCTCTACATATATGTAGCTCGTCTTTTACGGCCGATATGGAAAACTCGCTGTGTCGATGAAAAACTCAATAGCAAATTAAGTCAAGTTGATTGCACTGTTATTTTAGAAGATTTATATGCAGTCAAACAATTTTTGGAATCTAATTCTGTTAACGATTTATCTTGTAAGAAAAATATAATACATAATATACAAATATGTGTGTATATAAAACAACATATATAAATTTATTTATAATTGTGGCTTTTTAAGGTATCGTTCGCTCTTTAAATAACCACCACAGCATTGTTGGTGGTTATAACACTTTGCCCCACATAATTACCCAATCGAATGATATACAAGTGAATGCAAATGAACAAGCACAAGCCGAGGAAAAAAGATCCCTCACCGCATTGATATATTTTATAAGTGAGTATCACTAACCATAACTAATAATATACCGACTTTATTTTTTTTTATTTTGTCAGAACATACATGTGAAGTATTAGCCTTATGGAAAATATTGTGTGAGCATCAATTCCACATATTAGCTTCTCAGTTACTTAAGGAACAACAGTCTTCATTAATCACATGCTCGTTTCGTGATTTGATATTATCACGGTCAGAATTGTGTGCGCTCTTAATCGTTGCACTGATAAACAGTTATCTGAAAGACAATGCTTCAGTTAGCACCATATCGTCAAAATTAAGGGATGTATGCCCGAACTTGTACCGCCATGAGGATGCAGTGTCATTTAAAGCTACAGAAATTTTAATGAATTCCAAAAATTGTGTGTCATTGGAAGAAAAACAGGAAAAGTTAAGAACTGCTTTGCAATTGTGCAAAGATGCTGCCCCCAATTTGCCATTGCAAAACATATGCCAACAAGTAAGTATTACTTTAATCAGAAATATGCATAAACACATGGTCAAAATAATAAGTACATCTTAGTTAATGTTTGATGTTATGCCTCACCATCAGTTTTTTCTCGAGAAATAAATTTTTTCTGAAAAAGTCCTAAATTTGGCTGGCCAAGCACCAATTGGTCCTCTAGTGCTTCTAAACCTAATATTTGGTTAGTTCGTTTGTTGTCAGTATTCCTAGCGAAATTAAGTGTTTGGTTGTAATCATTGATTCCAAACTATGCTTTGTTATTCATATTGGCCTTGTTCTGCCCCGTGCCCAAGCATATTTGCCTCTTGCTGTTAGGGTAAATGTTTTTTCCAGGTAAACTACTGCTTGGAGGTATTTTCTGTCTCTAATTCTGGTAACTCCATTGTTCTGTATGGGTATGGTTTGGGACGTTGTCATCATGTTTCACAATTTTTTGTTAATTATGTTATGGTAGATATGTAAAAAAATCGTTTCCTTTTGTGTCATTATGGGATTATTAGCAATGTTAACTTGCCCATGTATAACAAGTTCATATTATGTAGATCAGCTCGGAATCATCAATTATTGTAGGTTAGGTTGGGGACGTACGGTTGTTGTAACAACCGTCCACTCGGAAGCTATGTCCATTGTGATCAACCTTTATGTATAGGTATACCTATAAAGAAAAGAGAAATGATAGTGGGAGAGTAAAGAGAAGAATAGTGAGGAAAAAGGGGGCGGAAGAGAGATTATTTTAGCCAAGTCAATTTTTTGACAAAGCCTAGAATTTGGTTAGGGTCTATTTTAGAGAAGAAGACTAGATTATCAATTTCATAACATCCAAACTGTTTATGTCTTCTGCTGATCAGCGATGGACATTTGCAGAGGATGTGCTCAATTGTTTCCAGTTCTTCTTCGTCCTCACATAGACGACAGTAATTCTCTCCACTGGAGTCCCACTTAGAAGTGAGATATCTAACTTTGCAGTGACCAGTAATAATCCCCACAACGATTTTGATCTCCCTCTTGCTGTGATCCAGCAGCGAAAACGCGAGAGAATTCTGGCCAAGCAGGTTCCCTTAACCATCTGTTACCGACTACCTCGCAATGGAACGCACGGATTCTGCCAATGAAATAGCTGATGGGGGGTTTTACAGATCTCTCAATCAGAAGACTGGACGACTGTGACCCCCCTCGAGCAAGCTCGTCGGCTATCTCATTCCCTTCAATATCGTTATGTCCTGGAACCCAGCATAGCCCAACTATTTGTCGTATATCATTCAGAGCGGTCTTACAATCATGAACTGCTTTCGAGTTTTGTTGCATATGCAATCCTAATTATAATCAGTATTACAATTCTTAGTTTTTAATCTTTGGCAACCCTATAAATATTCTTTTGTTTTGACATTTCTATTGTCATTTTTGTAAGTCATTACTTAATTCTCTTTAGTTGTAACAAGTGGATTATATAATCAATAAAAAGTCTGAATTAAGAAAACTGGAAATATAAAATTGGTGTCAGAAGTGAGTCTGAAAAAAAAAAACAAAAAGGATGGCTACAGGAGGTGATATGCAGGCATTGTCGGCTTCACTGGCAGAAGCAATACGGAAAGCGGTGGTTGAGGCAACACAAGCTGCTGTTGCAAATGCTGCTGCGCCAACAGAAGTTCCATCGAGAGGCCCAACATTTTCGATGCCGGAATATAGGTCGGAGCACAACTCTTCTGTTAAAGATTACTTCGAGAGATTCCAATGGGCACTGAAATTAAGTAAGATAAATGAAAGCGAGTACCCAAATTACGCCAGAGTCCACATGGGATGTGAGTTAAACAACGCGTTGAAGATTTTGGTTAGTCCAAAAAGCCCAGAATCCTTGAAATTCGGTGAAATAAAGGAAATACTCATAAATCATTTCGACAGCAAGAGAAATAAATATGCTGAGAGTATTAAGTTTCGAAAAATAGTTCAGCAAGAGGAGGAGTCAATTGCAAGCTTTGTGTTGCGTTTAAAGCAGGGCGCAGTCCACTGCGACTATGCCGAATTTTTAGATCGCATGTTAATAGAGCAGTTTGCATCAACGAAATATTCTAGGCAGAAAGGGCGCATGGTACCGAGGGACGCTGAAGTACAGACTGCGTGTCATGGATGTGGCGGAATGCACCCGCGAAGCATGTGCAAATTCAGGCAAGCTAAATGTTTCCGATGTGGCAAAATAGGTCACATTTCCAAGATGTGCAGAAGCAAAACATTCCACCTAGCGGAATTGGATGATGAAACTCCTGCCGACGATACAGAAAATTTGAATAAAGTTGAGCTGGTAAATTATTTTAAAACTAGTGGAAGAAAATTTGTGACAACTTCTATAGAAGGCAAGTTCGTGAGGATGGAATTGGATACTGGGTCGCCTTGTTCTATAATCAGCAACAGTAATATGCATTTAATCAAGGACCGTTTTAAACTTCTGCCAACAAAAAGACAATTTACTAGCTACTCTGGCCATCAAATAAATTGTATAGGTCGCCTGCCTGTCACCGTTGAGCTTGGAAGCAAGGTTTGTAGATTGAATTTATACGTGGTTGATGGCATGGTTGACACACTAATGGGAAGAGAGTGGATCGAGCAGTTTGTGGACCAAATAAATTTTGTACAACTTTTCAAATCTTCAAGCAAGGTCAATAGTATTACTACAGCGACACCAGAATTGCCACACAGTGAGCAAGCTCTTCTCAAGAAATTACTTGACAAATTCGACGGTGTATTTTCTGACGTTGCAGGGAAGTTAATAGGACCGCCAGCAAAAGTTCATTTGAAACCAGATGCAAAACCGATTTTTCTAAAGGCACGTGATATACCGATAGCGTTACGTGAAGAGTATATCAAGGAAATTGATTCAAAAATTGCATCTGGATTGTATGAACGAGTGGAATACTCAGAGTGGGCATCAACAACACATGTTGTAATAAAGAAAGGAGGAAGAATACGGATAACCGGAAATTATAAACCTACAGTAAACCCTCAAATTATTATTGACGAGCATCCCATACCAAAAATTGAAGATTTATTGCATAAGATGAGAGGGTCAACGATTTTTTGCCACTTAGATGTAACTGACGCCTATTCACACCTACAATTAGATGACGAATTTGCACATGTGTTGACGTTGAACACTCCTACTCATGGATTAATTAGGCCAAGGAGGGCAGTTTATGGTGCCGCAAATATACCAGCCATCTGGCAGAGACGCATGGAGGCAGTACTGAGAGATACTCCCAACGTGTTAAGTTTTTTCGACGACATCTTAGTATATGCCGATTCATTTAATACAATGATTTCGAGTCTTGAGGCAATATTAAATAAAATTAAACAACATGGCCTTCATTTAAATCGCAGTAAGTGTGTTTTTGCAGCACCAGCAATTGAGTTTTTAGGGCACAGAATCGACTCTCATGGTATACACAAATCAAGTAAACATATTGATACCATCAAAAACGCCCCTAAACCGTTAACTCCGGAGGATCTCCAGCTTTTCTTGGGAAAAGCTACATACTACAACGCATTTTTACCGGACCTTGCTACGAAATCGAGACCTTTGAGAAACATGCTACTTCAACAAGAATTTAAATGGACGAAAGATGCGAGTGAGGCATATGAACAAATTAAGAATGCTCTAATATCTCCTCAAGTACTAACACCATATGATCCTTCACTTCCATTGATTTTAGCAACAGACGCTAGTAAAACAGGATTGGGCGCGGTGATGTCACATAGGTTCCCGAATGGTTTAGAACGACCCATTGCGTACGCCAGCCGCACGTTAACTTCAACAGAACTCAAGTACCCGCAAATCGACAAAGAAGCGTTGGCGATAGTATGGGCTGTTAAAAAATTCTTTAAATACCTGTATGCTAGACATTTTACGCTGGTAACAGATCATAAGCCGCTCTCACAAATTTTGCACCCAGAAAAGAGTTTATCTTCACTGTGCATTAGCCGCATGGCTAACTATGCCGACTTCCTCAGTAACTTTAATTACAATATAATCTGCAAACCAACGAAGGCCAATGCAAATGCTGACTACTGTTCGAGAATAATGCAGACCACCAACATTTTACAGGTAAATATGAATCTGGTGGCGATAGATGCTTCGATGGATCCTGGGGATGAATTCGACGAATTTGTTATCCGGCAGATTAAGCAGTTGCCAATTAAAGCATCTCATATTGCCCTGGAAACTAAAAAAGACCCACATTTAGGGAAAATTGTCCAACTTCTGGAGTCGGGCCACTGCCTGAGAAGAGCAGGATACGCAGCGCCTGAAGAAAATTATCAGCTGTCATCAGGTTGTCTTACGTTTGAACACAGGGTAGTGGTTCCATCGGTACTTCGAGAAAAGATACTCAAGGATCTCCATGCAGCACACCTGGGTATAGTGAAAATAAAAGGAATGGCACGATCCTTTGTATATTGGCCGTTAATTGACAGAGATATCGAAAAGGTTGCGAAGGCATGTAATGCGTGTGCCATGATAGCTAACAAACCAACCGAATTCGGAGAGCACCATTGGCAATACCCAAGTGGACCATGGCAACGGATTCATATCGATTACGCTGGACCGTTCCTGGATTCTATGTTTTTAATTGTAACGGATGCATTTAGTAAATGGATGGAAGTCAAAATGACTTCAACATCTACGTCTTCTGCAACAATTTCAATACTGGATGAAATGTTTTCTACATATGGTGTTCCCAAGACCGTGGTGTCGGACAATGCGACGAACTTTTCATCGGAAGAATTTAGGCAATTTCTGAAAAATAGTGGCGTTGTATACCATAAACAGTCTGCTCCATATCATCCAGCGACCAACGGCCAGGTTGAAAGATGTGTACAAACAATAAAAAATGCGTTAAAGGCGATGGAAACAACGAAAGCAACAATACAAGTCAACCTGAATAAATTCTTGCAGCAATATAGAAATGCGCCCCATGCTACAACGGGACAACCGCCCTCAATGCTATTTTTCGGCCGAAAGCTACGTTCCCGCTTTGATTTACTTCGTCCCGATGATACCAAAGAAAAAGTAACACAAAAACAATTTATGAATTACAGTCGCAATTTTCGTACATTTCGGGTAAACGATCGTATTTATTTCTTGTCCGGAAACCCCAGAATGAGCAAGTGGTTGTTGGGTGTAGTCATCTCTCGTATAGGAGACCTGCATTACCAAATAGAATACGGAGGAAAGTTATTAAAAAGACATATTGATCAAATTCGATCGGCGAAATTTAATATACTTCATACCGGAAATAACAGTAGAGTGCCACAAAGACCGAAGCCCAGTACTATGTGCCGAACGAGTACACCAATGGTAGGACAGATGCCGAGGAGAAATTCAAACAATGTGGTTTTACATTCTACACCATCAGGAGAATCTGGCAGAAATGAGGATAGTTCGGATAGTCAACAGACGAATGAACAATTAATCGAAGTAGATCAGGAAATATCCGAAGTCGAAAATAGTACTCCTACCGGCCGCCGAATACCCACTCCAGTAATAGTTCCCAGACGTTCAACCAGACAGAGAAAGCCTCGCGTGTTATTCTCCCCCTAAGGTGGTGAAGAAATGTTGCATATGCAATCCTAATTATAATCAGTATTACAATTCTTAGTTTTTAATCTTTGGCAACCCTATAAATATTCTTTTGTTTTGACATTTCTATTGTCATTTTTGTAAGTCATTACTTAATTCTCTTTAGTTGTAACAAGTGAATTATATAATCAATAAAAAGTCTGAATTAAGAAAACTGGAAATATAAAAAGTTTATAGTATGCGCCTTCACCGCTTTCAGGACCGCCTGACTATCTACATAAATAGTCACCGGTCCCGTAATGTCGGCATTAAGTGCTTTTACTATCTCGGCCGCTTTCGTGATTGCGAGAATCTCTGCTTGAAAAACGCTACAGTCATTGTTGAGTTTATATGAGTTCTGTATACCTAATTCCCTACAGTAAACGCCTACGCCAGTGCCTTCGTCCATCTTGGACCCGTCTGTTAAGATTGACAGACCTGGCAGAGGTAGGGAGCCACTAGTCCAGGATTCCCTACTAGGAAATTCAACTTTGATGTCATTAAAGTCCCTATGGGGGGAATATAATCACTGATATGACTATCCCCCCTAAAAAGGTCATAACCTGGCGTTATGTTTAGGATGCTGGCATGATCATAGTTCAGCGATTTCAAGGCATCTGTTTCCCGGAGTCTCAGGGCACACCTGGGCGCCTGGAATTTGATCAGAATATCCAATGGTTGGAGATTCAAGATTGCATTCAAGGCTGCCTGTGGTGTACTTCCAAATATAAAATTACAGCCAATTCGTTTGAAAAAAGTGCCCGAACCTACCATCATTTTGACATGCAAAAAACTAAAAACAATTACAAAAACGCGACTCACGTAAACCTGTTTGAGCTGTAGGATCGAGATCTGTGGAAGAAAACAGAAGTTGGGCCAAAAACGTGTATGGGGATCGTAAAAAATCAATTAATGCAGTGCAAATCAGGTGAATACTTATTTATCACAGCGTTACTATCACAGTACGTGGTTGGGTAGTTAGTTAGGATCAAAGGTTAAGCTTTGCCTCCTTGGCAAACCCTATGATACAGCGGAAAGGGTTAATATCATTAGATTGGAGGAGGGTTGCTAAGTTTTGGTGTTGGAAAAAAAGAAAAGGGTAATTATTCCCTATATTAATAAACTTACAGCACTCAAAAATACTGTGCTGTGCATTTTCCGGTTGTTCACATACAACGCATAATTCAGACTCAGATGCTCCTATTCTATGTAAGAATACGTTGTTAATTTCAGAAGGGTTAAAATTAACCTTCTGAATCCATGGTATTCCCAAAATTCCATTTGTAGCTTCGTAGAAAAAACGTCCTTTAGATAAACTAATATTATTATAGCTTTCTTTCCAGTCTGCATAGACTTTGTCCTCAATGCATTTTAACGACTCATTGGGCGAAAGCCCCACCTCCATAGGTGGCCCTGCCTCAACAGCAAGTTTAGCTAGCCAGTCGGCCTCTTCATTTAGGCTAATGCTCTTGTGGTCAGGCATTCAAACTAGTTGACAGTTCTCTATGCTTGATCCTTCCAGGATGTTATGACACTCCGCAACCAGGAATTTGTCAGAATTATCGGGGCAAAAGCCTTACAGGCCGTAAGGCTGTCCCTAAAAATTACACATTTATTGCATTTATCCTGTGCCGCAATTTCAGCGCTTTACGCAGGGCATAGTCAATGTTCGCCGAACATTATGACACAGTGTAGTATTTGTTTACGACAAAGTAAACAGACGAGAAATTTGACTCTTGTTACAACGAAAAAATGAGAATAAATGTAACAAAAACAATAAGCAATATTATTGAAGACAAACATACGAAATAATATTGCAGTTTTTTGCTTTATGTAGAAAAGCTGAAGGAGAAAATTTAACTTTTTAACAACAACAATGCTTGAAGAGAGAATCAAGGAAACAAACTATTATATGTTTTGTTGTTTTAAGAAACCGAACAAACAAAGAATGTCAACGATTTTTGCGATTATGGTATTTTTGATTTTTGTTTTGATTCTAATGCTGCCGAATGCAAGCATCCAAATTAGAAGCCACGATTGGCGGGAAAACAACAAAAGGGGATAAGTGACGTTGCAAAACGATCTTTGAACAAAACCGAGTGTTTTGTTATGGTCGCGGGCTCACAAACACTGCACTATACGTACCTTTGACAATTGTGGACTGTATAATATGTTGGGATGAATGTTTCAAAATCCAGTAGGATATCAATTCGATAGTTTAATCTGGCTTGAATTGACAAAATTTTTAGCTCAGAGGGGTTCGGCCGATGGGAGCTAGTACGCCGAATGCGTGGAGCAGTGGACCGTAGGGTAGAAGGAATAAAAACACAATAGTTTTCAATGTAATAATATTCAATGGTTTATTGATTGTTTGGTTGTTGGTAACGAAATTACCTTACTATGCACAACGATATGTGCTCGCAACGATATGCGTGTTGTCTGTCCGAATGACAGTATGGAACTCCTTGATGCTAGAAGGAGGCGGCAAAACAAGTGACAATTAATTACTCGTTAAAATGTCAAAGGCGCTAAACCAAGGTTGCAATAAACCGTAGCGCATACATTTTAACGAAGAATTAAGGACCAAAACAGGGGTAAATAAAAAGTAGTATTTTTATACAATTCTAAATTAAAGAAGATTTTGTGTCTTCACTAAAAAATCATATTCCGTTTCGTATATAATTTTGGCGAATTTAATTATTTTCTTAGAGCGATAGCTACTCCTCCGTAGTACATCAGGTCTAAATTTTTTACTAAGATGAAGCTAATCAATTTATTGTTTTGTCTTCTGTCCTCATCAAAGATTTCTGATAAGATTATATATCAAAATTTTTTTTGTTAGTAAAGAATTGTACATAGTTTTTATTATGTTTCAAAGATTGAAAATTAAACTGAAATGCCTTGAGATTCTTCACCATTTTGATTTATGTTTTGCTTATCGCCTTCCCCATTCACAGGAACTCCACAATTTTGAATTATTTCCTGGAAATGAGACATTGCCTCTAACGCCACATGGTTATCTTCTTTTTTGAAGATATCCTGCATAAATTTTAATAATTGTAATGTGATTTTTTCAGTTCTGTTGTCTTTCTTTAAGTATCGGAGTTAGAATCGCATTCACATCGTCATCTATTTTGCTTTTCCCCATCTGCTTCTCACCAGCACCTTTCCTCACACCTGCAGAGAGAGGTGGAAAATTATTATCATCCCACAAAATTTCAAATCTGTTCTGACTTCTTTTTTAGGCATCTTTTATCATGTTAAGTTCTATTTCCTCCTATCACATCCATCCACACCACATTTCAGACATGTTTCCCTGGAACGACATCCCATCTGAGTGTGTCCCAATCTTCCACACTTTTAGCACTGCCCGACTGCAGGGTAAAAGGTATCCACCACAAGCACTGTGTAACTAAAAGCACTCATGACGTATGATAATCTCCATAGAACCGCACTTTAATAGTTTCAGTGTCCATAAAAGCCTTGTAAGTACACCCTCTTTTTCCGTTAGTCTATCACCACTTCGACTATCTGTGTGAGGCATGGCCGCAATGGCGTCCATAACCTCACCATTAGCTTGGCCACTGTCCCAAAAAAAAAAAAAAAAAAAAACAACGAATCACCAATTACCTTCAGCTTCCTCCTAGGACAATGTTGATCAACTCCTTTCAAGTTGCTCCACAGCAACCAAATGATTTTCTTTATACTCTTTTTTGATTTGATCCTCAGCACACACACACAAAGGAATGTGATAAATTACAATATGTGCTAAAACAATCGAATGTACTAATATACCGTTTTCAAAACTGGCCAATAGGAAATAAATGTTATAAGGTGGTAACTATACATGTATATAAAAAATGTTTTAACATTTCAGTTTACGCTTAGTGGATTTTATGAAGGTGTTATAGAACTTACTTCGACATGTGCGGCTAAAATGGATCCCGAAGAATATGGAATACATTTTTACTCAAATGGAGAACCTGAGGATGACAGAGAAGGATATGCTTCATATGCAGCTCGGTAAGTCTTATCTCTTCATAATAGATATCAGTACCTTTATTTGTTTGTAACTCATTTCAGTATGAATTGCTACAAAGAAGTGCGACTTATGCTTGATCACGTTTTTCAATCAGTTTGTAACAATAACGCCAACCATGATATATTATATAATCCTTGTGGAAATGCAAGTGGAAACTCAAATTCACATGTTATGGAGATTGTTGGTATGGCAGTACAAGTAAACGATCCCCTTTTACATGTCTGCGTCTATGAATGGTTATTGGTCCATGATATGCTATCTGAATTATTATCTTTGACAGAACAGTCATTAGGAGAATTTTTGCGACGTAATGTTGTTCGAAATGCTGACAATATAAACTTAATTGATCTTCTTTGGAAATATTATGAAAAGAATGGATATCATGCACAAGCAGCTCGCATTTTAGATAATCTAGCATCAACGGTTAGTGATGGAATTCCCCTACAGCAGAGAATTGAGTATTTGGCCAGAGCAGTGATGTGCATGCGAAATGACGGCGTTGGATATTCAATAACGAATGGTGTTCTTCTGAAAGAGTTAGAAGACAAGGTAATGTTTTATATTTAGTAAGTCTTTAAAATGTGATATGTTTTTTTTTCATAACAATTAGTAAAATGCTAAACGTTAAATAAGACTTACTTAACTTCTATAGAAAAAAACTTACCAATTAAAAAAAAAAAAAAAAAACAAAGAGAATGCGCAGTGAATGTAGTGAATGTATTTTTATCGAATGGTCCCACACTTTCCCATCCCTGCGGACAGACCATGATCTTCATCATGATGGAATATGAAAAGGAAATAGAAAACCAGTTACGGAATCTACTTCAAAATTCTTAAAAGTACAATTATATTCATTTTTCTAAGTTCTACATGCATGCAAAAAATACACATCTAAGTGGATCTCCCATAGAATAATTTGTGCGATGAAAATCTACATATAATAGTTGATAATGTCTACTAGATCGAAAAGGAACATTTATTCTAATAGATGAAATTAGGAAGTATGTGAAACATTGAAAATTGGAATGCGAATCAAAGTTGAGAAGTAGGGTCGATATAAGGAGGTGGTTTTGAAAGCGTGTACTGATGTATACGAAATGTACAAAACTGTACTAAATGTGGTACTATTTGAATTTGGAAAAACGGACAAAGCTGGAATCCTGAAATTTGAAATTAACATTACCGTTGGATAGCGATATGTAGGTAGTTTTGGAAATTTGTACCTATGTTTACGGAATACTCTAATTGGTACTATGTTTGGTATAATTTAGATTTGAGTGGGTCGATAGATAAATGAAATTTGGACATAAGATTACTACTTCACATAAAACATAGGTTAGGTTAGGGATGTACGGTTGTTGTAACAACCGTCCACTCGGAAACTATGTCCATTGTGATCATCCTTTATGTATAGGTGTACCTATAAAGAAAAGAAAAAAAGATAGTGGGAGAGTAAAGAGAAGAATAGTGAGAAAAAAGGGGGCGGAAGAGAGATTTTTTTAGCCAAGTCAATTTTTTGACAAAGCCTAGAATTTGGTTAGGGTCTATTTTGGAGAAGAAGACTAGATTATCAATTTCATAACATCTAAACTGTTTATGTCTTCTGCTGATCAGCGATGGACATTTACAGAGGATGTGCTCAATTGTTTCCAATTCCAGTAATCCTCTCCACTGGAGTCCCACTTATCGTTATGTCCTGGAACCCTGCATAGCCCAACTATCTGTCGTATATCATTCAGAGCGGTCTTACAATCATGAACTGCTTTCGAGTTTATAGTTTGCGACTTCACGCTTTCAGGGCCGCCTGACTATCTACATAAACAGTCACCGGTCCCGTAATGTCAGCATTAAGTGCTTTTACTATCTCGGCCGCTTTCGTGATTGCGAGAATCTCTGCTTGAAAAACGCTACAGTCATTGTTGAGTTTATATGAGTTCTGTATACCTAATTCCCTACAGTAGACGCCTGCGCCCGTACCTTCCTCCATCTTGGACCCGTCTGTGAAGATTGACAGACCTGGCAGAGGTAGGGAGCCACTAGTCCAGAATTCCCTACTAGGAAATTCAACTTTTATGTCATTAAAGTCCCTATGGGGGGAATATAATCACTGATATGACTATCCCCCCTAAAAAGGTCATAACCTGGCGTTATGTTTAGGATGGTGGCATGATCATAGTTCAGCGATTTCAAGGCATCTGTTTCCCGGAGTCTCAGGGCACACCTGGCCGCCTGGAATTTGATCAGAATATCCAATGGTTGGAGATTCAAGATTGCATTCAAGGCTGCCTGTGGTGTACTTCTTAATGCTCCGGTGATCAGAATTGAAGCCGATCGCTGTACTAAGTTCAGTTTTGTCAGCAGATTCTTTTTATTCACCCCCTGCCACCAGACAAGGCAGCCATAAGTAAGTATGGGTAAGACAATCGTCGTATACAGCCAGTGTATAATTCCGCTGCTCTACAGTTATGCAGATTGATCTGAATCACGTTAAGTGCTTGCTGCTGCCTGCTTATTGTTTTGGAGTTGGGAGGCGGAAACAAAGTTTCTCCATTCCATAAACAAGCTCACCCTTGTTCTTCCTCAAGTACTCCTCTCCCGCAGAATTAGTAGCGAACTTCGCGACTACACCGCCGTTCCTTTCAAACGAGGATTCTCCATCTCCTCGTCTGAAGGCCGTCGTTCTGCTTCTCCAATAACCTCAGTGTCTTCTCCAGCCCCTTGAAAGGTTTTGGGATAAACACCGAGGTTACCATACCGCTCGGTATCTCTCGGACCGCTACAGCTGCCAGACGACCACCCTCCCAAAGGGGGTCCAGGCTGTTGATTGTCCTCTTAAGAAAATCTGAAGTCTTTTTAGTGCGACAATCAACAACCTTTACCCCTTTGTGAGAGGAGGTCAGGCCAAACCGCAGGCTCTCTCGATCAACCTCGTCGGATAGGAAGAGGTCCTTCAGATAGCTGTCGACCAGCTCCCATCTATCCTCACTGATAAACCCGTCGGGGTCAGCTCGGTCGATGATCGCTACCCGCAGATCTTCCGGAACCTCTTTCGGATCAGCAGAGTCGCTTTGCTCCGTTGTGGGTGTCTGGGCTACCTGTTTCGAGACAGCGTGTTTGGTTTCCACCCCACAATGCTCTTGGCAGGTTTCTCCTTCGACGCTACCACCGAAGCAAAAGAAGCAGAGCTCTGTACGGCCGACGACTGCGTGGCCCTCTTTGCAGCAGGTTGTTGGTCCTCCGAGGACCTCATTCTCTTGACAGCCGTGGGCTGTGGCCGAGATTTGGCACCCGGGGTAGCAGCTACTACAGAGGTATGCCCAGCAGACGCAGGCACCTGCTTCACGTTCGCTACCTTCTGCTTGTCCACTATCGACTGCCCAATTGTCACCGCCTTGGCTATCAGCTTTGGCAATTAGGCAGAAGGTGGATTGACAGAGGGCGGTTGTGCCTTATCGGTCTTCTTGGAGGCCTTTTTATGGGCTCTCTTTCTCTTCTTAGAAGGGACTACCGCTGTGGTCCTAGTACTGGGTCGTGGGATCATATGAATCAAAAAGTCCCTCTTAATATCATCAGGATAGTTCCTAGAGAACTTCCTAATGAGTTTGAAGTTCCTCTTGATTAACAGGAACTCCTTCCCCGTGATGGAGACCCTGTCCCGCCCAATGTATCGTTTACAGTAATTTACTGCTCTCCGACACATTTCTTGGCAGCGATCTCCTTAGCGTCGGCTTGTCTAGCAGATAATTGTACTGATGAGTCATCCATCTTAACGAGTCTCATCGGTGCCAGCATCTGTTTCGACAGCCAACTGCCTGAGTAGTCTCGCGACATCACTGGAGGCCGTGGAGATTGAGTCGAGATCCTCAACCTTGCCAGGGTTTACTTCCCTAGTCAGCAACTGGGAGGACCCTCCTTGCTTCAGAGGAGACACCATGGTTGCTACTGTGTTTATCACCGTAGTTCTAATCACCGTAGTTTCCATGATGTCATCCTCGTCCGACAAGGGCGAGTCATCCCAGAGCTGATTCGGGATGCTCTCCTGACTAAGGCGGAGGAGCCGGTTTTCTCTAGAATATTGAGGAGAAGATCCGACTGCCTCTCCAGGCTTGCATTAACGTCGTCGAGAGAAGGACAATTGGCTAAAGAGAGGTCCAGGGGGGATTGCTTGGGTCGTCAACACTTGGGGGGATTCATTGATATCTGACCTTGTAGAATTCGAGACTGATGTAAATGTGGAAGTGGTAGAATAAATTCAACTAATCGTTTTGAATGTTTAGGATGAAGTCAGGAAAAATTTTATTCAATATGTATCTATCGTTATGACAATTCAGTTTGTATCTCTAAGCCTACTATATCAATTTAACATTTGTATATAACAGGTATAAATATTACAAGTTTATTTCAAAACTTCCCCTGAACATGTAATATATCTACTTATAGTAACATAGTTTTAAATATATGATAAATTGTTATTGTAAGCCAAACACTTTCGTAAAAACTAATAATTTGTTGAAAGTAACGCCCTTTGTAAACATGTCAGCAGCCATTTCATTTCTAGATATGTATTGCAAGTTAATAGTACCATCAAGCAAACGTTCTTGTATAAATTTGACTCTGATATCGATGTGATTCGTTCTAGACGAATAGGCATTATTTTGAGCAACGTGAATAGCTCCCTTATTATCACGGTGCAAAACTATAGTTTTTGAAGGTTTAACACTGAGTTCTTTCTCCAAACGTTTTAGCCGAATACCTTCTTGAATGGCCGCAACAATAGACATAAATTCCGCTTCCGTTGAAGACAAAGCAACAGTTTTCTGCCTTTTAGTAGCCCATGACACAGCACCTGACTGGAAAGTAAACACATATCCAGTAGTTGAACGTCTTTCATCCACGTCACTACCCCAATCAGCGTCACAATATCCAGTTATTTCTTCTCCATCTTGTGCATAAACTATACCTTTATTCATGGTTCCTTTTAAGTAACGCATCACTCTTTTACATGCTTCCCAATGACTTTTTCCAGGATTTTCGCAATATCTACTCAGCACGTTAACGATGTAACAGATGTCAGGGCGAGTTACATTTGCAGCAAATAATAAGCATGTAAGGAACTTTAGACATGTATATTTCATCCTCCCTTGTTTTAGGACAAAGTTCCTTTGACATTTTTGTACTACAATCAACTGGAGTTTTTATTGGGTTACAGTCGACCATCTGAAACGCTTAAGAACATTTTGAATGTACTGGGTCTGGTCAATTTTGATATAGTTGTCCTTTTGAGAAATCCGAATTCCCAACATTGAAGAAGCTTCACCCAGGTCTTGCATTTTGAAATTTTTCTTCAGAGATTCCTTAATACGTTCAATATGACTGGATTTATTTGACAAAATCAAAACATCATCTACGTAAATTGCGATGTATGTTATTTCATCCTTCTGAATTCTGTAGTAAATGCATTGATCGGTTTCGGATCGAGTAAGCCCCATCTTCAACAAAACGTTGTTAATAGTATCATTCCATACACGGCTTGATTGTTTTAATCCATATATGGACTTTTGAAGACTTTTGCAAACTCTACCAGTTCCATCATTCATACCTTCGGGCTGTTCCATATATATTTCTTCCTCTAGATTACCGTTTAAGAAAGCAATAACTGCATCCATTTTATGGATTTTCAGTTTGTACTTTGCAGCTAAAGCAATTACAAATCTGATTGATTCGTACCTGACTACAGGAGCAAAAGTTTCATTATAGTCAATTCCTTTTGATTATAACCTTTTGCCACAAGTCTTGCTTTTCGCCGCAAAATCTCATTGTTAGCACCAAGTTTTGAAACACCATTTTGCAGGAATTGCTTTTTTATTTGATGGTAACTCTGTTAAAATCCATGTTTCATTTGCAATCAACGAATCATATTCTTTCGTCATCGCTAGCTTCCATTCCTCTGCATGTGGTGATGAAATTGCTTCGACTATATTAGTCGGATCATCAGACACAAATTCCATCTCACTAAATACAAAGGATCGTTTAGGCCTGTTAGTTAACCTCTCTGAACGTCGTACATTAAGATTTTCATTTATATTTTCTGAAGATTCCGCATTATGAACATCAGGTGTAATCGCGTCCATAAAATCATCGTCACTACTTCTTGAGTTATTATCATTGGGTTCCAAATCATTATCCGATTCCAAATCGATTGTTGGTTCTCTATCATTTGACAATTCAACTACAGTACTTCCCCCGGAATTGTCATCTTCATAATTCACCACTTTCTCTATTTCGGGAAAATATAGATTGTTATGTTGATCAGACATTTTACCATAAAATTCAGATTCGAAGAAAACAACATATCTGTTAGTGATAATTTCATTTTTTGTGGGATTAAATATACGATAAGCTTTAGACTCTGAGCTATATCCAACTAAGATGCATTCAATGGACTTTTTCATTAATTTTTACCGCTTCTGTTTTGGTACATGAACCATAGCTTTACAACCAAATACTCTTAGGCGTTTTAAATTTGGTTTTTTGTTTGACCAAATTTCTTCTGGGGCACGTGAGTTACCTCAGCATGGAACACGGTTTATAAGATACGCAGAAGTCATAGCTGCTTCTGCCCAAAATTGTTCCCTTAATTTGCTCTCGAATAGCATACAACGCGTCCTTTCTACAACATTCTCCATTCTGTTCTGGAGTGTACGGACAAGTTTTCTGGTGTTTTATTCCGTGTTCTTTTAAATATGTCGCAAATCGGTTGTTCACATATTCTTTCCATTATCAGTGCGTAATATTTTTATTTTTCTCGAACATTCATTTTCCACAGCGTTCTTGAATTCAACAAACCTCTCGAAAGCCTCCGATTTTCGTTTTATTGGGTAAACAAAAATTTTTCTAGAAAAATCATCAACAATAGTCAATAAATGACAGTTCCCAGAAAATGATTTTTGCCTAAATGGACCAAGTAAATCGGAATGCACTACTTCAAGTAAGCCTGTAGCTCGTTCACCAACGTCTTTGAACGATTTTCGAGTCTGTTTTCCTTCAACACAGGTAACACATTGATCTGAAGTTACTTCGCAATTTATACCATAACAAGACGACTTCACATTTCGGAGGTTTTCACTACAAATATGGCCTAGCCGACGATGCCATAAATTTGAAGTTTGGTTCACAATGAGAGATTTTTCTTTCGTGGTATTCACATCGCACTTCAGATGGTACAATCCATTATTAACACTAGAACGCCGAAGGCGGTCTTTTGACCGCTTTCCAATTTCAAGTACAAAAGCAACTGTGCATTTAATGACATTTTTTTTTTAAATATGGTGACTTTTTGTACCTCATAGAATCACGTTTATTATAAAAAATTCACCAAAATTAAAATAAAAGTGTCATTAAATGCACAGTTGCGTTTGTATTTGAAATTGGAAAGCGGTCAAAATGACCGCCTTCGGCGTTCTAGTGTTAATTACAGCCTCCCCAATTAAATTATCATCCTTGTTCAAAATCTGACAAATGTCTTTCTCGAATATAACCTTCTTGCCATTCTGGGTTAACTGAGCAACCGAAAGCAAATTCGCACAGAGATCTGGAACATACTCCACATTTTTAATAACTGCATTGCACGAATCTTCACCCTTATTCAAGGACATCTGTATATCTCCCGAACTCGAAACTTTCAATTTGTTATTATTGGCGACCACAATTTCTTTGTTACAAACCTTAGTTTCATTAAATAACAAATCTCTATTATTAGTCATATGAGACGTCGCTCCCGAATCGATAAACCATTCATTCACTTTGTCTGTTTCAGATATCAAAGCTGCATACAAAACTTCATCATTATTCTTTGTTGGTTTCTTAGGATTGTTCTTGTTTTTCTTTGGACAATTTTTACTAAAATGACCAATTTCATTACACGAATGACACTTCAATTTCCAATTTTTGAATTTTTTGTTTGACACTAATGCTTTTTCTTTCTTATTGTTATCAAATTTAGCGTCTTGCAACAATAGATTCTTTACCGAGTCAACAGTCAATTTGGTCTTTGAATTTTCAATTGCCATCACCAATGATTGAAATTCTTCCGGCAATCCTGCCAGCATTAGAGAAGCGGTTACTTCGTCATTAATTACCAAACCAGCATTGTTGACCTTGATAGATTTTAAAATCATTGCATTTACATATTCTTCCATTGATGAAAAATCACCAAGCTTAAGTTGCACTAACTGTTTCAACAGTTCCACCTTTCTGGTCAACCCAGTATCCTCGTATGCGCTTACTATCGAATCCCAAGCTTCCTTTGCCGTTTTAGCTTTTGCAATATGAGCGAAATTGTTGGGTTCGATCATTAGCGTTATCTCCTCCAAAGCAAGTTCATTAATTTCACGATCCTCGTCCCCATTTATCCCTTTTTCGACAACATTCCAGCATTTTTTAATCACCAAACAAGATTTCGCATGTCGTCTCCAAACATCGAAATTTTCACGTCCACGTAGCTTTTCGAATGGAAAATTGAAAACTGAAGCCATTGCGTTTTAAAATGCACGATTTATAAAATTAATTTGGAGTTAGGATCATTATTAAGATGTATAATTGGCCTGTATAGGAAGTTTTGAAAACGCATACAATTTGGGTGAACTATAGAGCTCGAGTCATGAAATTTGGAATTAGTTTGAACATAAGTACTACAAGGTAATAAATGACACCAAATTTAGTATAGAGCTTGATTTGTATAGAGCTTGAATTGGTGTGTAGTGTTCAGATATGGACTAAATGGTACTAAAATTTTAATTATGTCACAATTGGTCTGTATGTTGATAAGCTCTTCTGAAATATGCAGTTCTCTGTCAAAATAAAATATTTAGACATGCTTAAATAATTCTCACATTCGCTAACGAAGTAGCGGGCATATTCTAGTAGCAAAATATATTGAGTATCCCATACAACAGATCCATATTCTAATATATCGATAGATATTTAATCTATCGCACATAATTTCTAACTACATGAGTTTTTATTTAGACAAGTTGAATTTAAATAAGATGTGGCAAAAATTTTGCAATGTGTTCTGAAATTATTATTGAATTTCAGAATGATGGACGTTGATATTGGACGTTTTTATATTGACAATATCATGAAAAGATTTATTTTACAATTTGTTTAAGTAAAGATTATAAAGCTTCCGGGTCTCAGTTATATATTTAGACCTTTCAACAGCATAATAAGCAAAGTATATAGGGGAGCCTGACTCTTCAGATGTGATCAATGGATATCTATGGATACCATACCTATGAATTCGGTCTTTCAAAACATGCTCAACCATGTTAGAGTATTGTCATTATCGATATCGGCCGAAAATCTCTCACATCATCACTTTTACGAATATGCACAATTTTTGCTCCCAAACCCCAGGAGAAACATACACTCTTGTTATCGTATTAACAAAAATTAACAAATGACGTCCTACTAAGAAAAATACAAGTTTCAAAAACTTGAACTTAAAACCATCATACCCAACAGCTTTAGACTTAGTTTTACTGAAAATCAACATTACGAAACGAAAAACCATCATAAACACCCTCAGGAACAAACGAAAGATCAAATTGATCAACAGATTGATTGAGAGTTAGACTAATTTTAAAAGCAGTGCAGTAGCTCATAAGGATTTTGCCAATTAAGTAGCTAATTGGAGGTTGTACAGGTCCTCAATCGGTAGATTGATTGTCAGGATTTCTACCAAGTACGCTGTATAGTATTAATTTGAACCAGCAGTGTATGTTCATAAGCATTCTCCTTAGTACGGCAGTTAACAACGTTGGCCCCTTTGTACAAGGTGATCAGGCCAAACCGTAGGTTCCGTCGATCAACTTCATCGGTTAGGAAGATGTCTTTCACATAACTGCCGACCAGCAACTATTTATCATCACAGATAATCCCGTCAGGGTCAGCTCGATCCATAATTGCTACTGTGGGTCTCTTAGTAGCAGGTTGTTGCTCGTCCGAGGGCCTCATTCACTTCACAGCCGTGGGCTGTGTTCGAGATTTGGCTCCCGGAGTGCCAATTGGACAATCGAGTTTGTGATCCCTACATGGATAATCTATAAATTTTTGCGCTCTTAAGAAAAATAATTTAAGTTTTGAAATTTGAGTTCTATTTGGTTGTTCCTGGCTATATATATTCTTGGTGATCCTTGAAAGGTTTTCTGGCTGGGTTTTCCGTGTTGCTGCAGTTTTTTTTTTTTTTTTTGTTTGGCGTTTATTTTGCTGAAGATGACGTCGCAGTGTATTTGCAATGTCTGCAATGAACATATTGCAAAATCTAAATACAAAATTGGATGCACCGGCTGTGCAAATTATTTCCACTTGGATTGTGTGGGTGTATCTGAAACTGAAGCTCGAGTTAATAAGGCTCTTAGATATACGTGCATTATATATGCCTTACGTAGTTTGCAGAATGATATGTTATCTACCATGAAGCTAAAGATGGATGCTTACATGGCGCAGTGTATGCAGGAGTTTAAATCCCAAACAGATGCTCTTTTTGAATTGTACAGTGCTGAATTTTCTGCGGTGAAGAGCAATATCACTGAGCTGTAGCAGTCCGTTTGTGATCTGAAGTTAACTGTCAGTGAAATGAAAAACAATGCTATTAGTGTGGAAAAGAAGTTAATAGATAGAGTCCATGAATTGGAATTATATAATGCTATGCCCCAGCGCAGACTGAGTCGGTCGAATGTCATTATTAGAGGACTGCCGGACAATATAAAAGACCTTAGAGCGCTAACTGTAAATATTGCTAAGGTTTGTGGGATGCAACTGGTGCCTAGAGATTTGCAACACTGTTGTTACATATCTGACGATAGAGCGGTGTTGGTGAAATTTAACTCTGTACAGGATAGAGATTCACTGAATCGTAATTACTCTGAAAAGGGTCGTATTCTTCTGAAGGAAGTAATTGAGAATTGCATTGTGGAGTCTCGAGTGTTTATAAATGATCACTTAATTAAGTCGACCTCCAAATATATCTATGCCTGTAGAGATTTGCTTAAAAGGAAGCATATTAGAAAATTTAAGCTGCTTAACGGTGACCAGCCCTTGGTTGAAGTTCTTCTTCCTGATGGAACGAAAACTAGGTTCGAGCAGCAGGAACTTTTTAATTTTGTCAATCGATCCCGAGATACGCAGATGCGGAATGTATTGGATAATGAATGTGGGGCGGTGCAGTTTCCTGTTACATAGCCATGTGATGTATATTTATTATTGTTGATTTCATTTTTCTTAATTTTAATATTATTTTTCTGAAAACAATTATTTTTTTTTGAATTGGTATATTCTTTATTATTTAATTTGTTATTCTTTTATTATTATTATTTTGATAAGTATTCGATGTTTAATCGAACTTAATTACTTAAAATAATTATGCTCCCCTGTCTCTTATTTAATTTTTATGTGCTCTGATGTGAATCTAGGGCCTGTAATTAGCGTTGCTCAATTCTTTAGGCAGAACATTCATTGCGGTGGTGGTAAACTTACGTATGCCCATTTGAACTGTCAGAGCATTCGTCCGTCTAGATTCAATAACAAATTGGATGAGATAAAGTATCTACTTGTTGGTAGTGGAATTGATTTTTTTTGGTGTGACTGAGTCTTGGCTTAACTCAGCTGTCTCATCGAGGTCATTGAGAGTTCCTGGCTATAAGGCTCTGCGTAGTGACCGTATTGGCCTTGTAGGTGGCGGTGTTATGTTGTATGTATGTGACAAATTGTCATATAAGGTGGTTTTTAAATCGGACCATTATGGTATATGCGAATCTTTGTGCGTCGAGCTGAGTTTCGGTGCATTTAGGTTGCTTGTTGCCGTTGCATACCTGCCGCAGGGAGATGTGGATTCCTTTCATAGCATTCATAAAGGTATTTTTGACTCATATGCAAATGTGTTTGTCTGTGGTGGTTTTAATTGTAACTTATTTAAATGTTCGAAATCTACATTGATGCGGGGCATATGTAGGTCTCTTGGGCTTTCTATTGTCCACAATTACAAGCCTACGCACTTTGACCTTGCTCATAGTTCTACCTCGCTGATTGACTATTGTTTGATCAGTGATCCCATTCGGCTGGGCTTTTCCTCGCAGGGACAATGCCCTAGCATATCTCACCATGCGCTTATCATTGGGACGATTGATTTGCCTGGGAGATGTGGATAGTTAGAGTCGTAAGATCTTGGAATCGGCTCCCTTTGAGCCTTCGTAAGTTTACCTCTTCCACTTTTGCGTATAGGAGGGAATTTTTTGGGCATTTGTCTCGTATTTGATGAAGTTGGCTTGGAAGAAATCGCTGATTACAGGTTGCATAGTGTTACTTTGTTTTTTTTTTTAATCTTGGCTGGGGAGCCATATTTAAGTTCGATAGCATTTATGTTATAGATTTATACATATGAAATTTAATGTCTGTGGTTCTAATATTGCTCTTGGGCTCGAGAGGAATGTATAGTATATTTATATGGAGGATTCCTTAAGCTTCCTTTCCCCTCCACTTTTCTTAGCAACAGTTAAGTAGAGTGCAGTGGAATCTGTTATTTTAGTTGTTTGCATTAAATTTCATTTTGTAGAGTTCTTTTACTGTTATGTATGTTTAATTTATTTAGTTTATTCTTTGTTCGGATTTTTTTATATAAGTTAATATAAGTTATTGGCCATGCTGGCTTTTTTATATTACATTGTATGAAATAACTGAAATGAAATTGCCACAGAGGTTTAGCCAAATGACACGAACACCTGCTTTGCATTCGCTACCTTTGGTTGACTGACTTCGCCAGTCCCTTATAATCAGTTTTCGTGGATGATGGTGTCAGGAGTTTCATAGCGCTCAGTTTTCCTTGGGCATACTGAAGGCTCAGACGTCCAAAAAACCAAAGTCCTAAATGTGCTCGAGCCACTAACAATCTTCTCCTCTTTTGAAGAGGCTACAGTGGTAGAATTAAGAAGTCCATCGCAACGTCATTCGAATAGTCCCTGGAGAACTTCCGGATGTATTTGAGGTTCCTCTTAATTAGATGGAACTCCTTGTTCGTTATCGAGTTTCTGTCTCGTCCGATAAACCGGTTGCAGTAATTAAGCGCTCTCCAGTATATCTTCTTGTTAGAAATTTCTTTGGCCTTGACTCGTTTAGTGGTTCCCGGATTCATCCGTCTTTACAATGGGGAGCTCATCGGGCCCAGTATCCACTTCCACGGCCAGCTGCCTCAGAAATCTCGAGACTTCACAGACTGTGGAGATGGAGTTTGGATCATTCACACTATACGATTCATCTAAATCACACACATCAAAGGCATCATATAGGTATTGAATTATGTACAACCAAATTGCGAGACAAATCACAAACATATACACAAGGGGTGAATGTCATGTATTTTCGTCATTTCGTCATCATCAGAAAAATTGGAGATAAGTCGGTAAACTCAATTTAAGCCCAAATATGAAACAAAATAAACAGCTGACTACCATTTTAGAGATGTGTTTTTCTTTTGTTGATATTATCGATAAATAGTCGACATCGTCGCATGAGTGTTACGGAATACCAAATCAATGTCGAAGTGATGTCGATTTCGATGCGAAGTGATGTCGACAAAGAAACGTCGTCGACAACGACGACGACATACGGAATAGTGGCGATTGAAATAAATAAACCATACAGCTGAATTCCTATTTTTCTTTTTATAAATACGAAATTAAAAAAAAAAAATAACCATATATAGTACGTTTACATTGTACCGGATTTAGTTAACCCAGTGGGTTTCAATTGTCAATTCCATTGCCTATTTGTCAAATAAATCCTCATAAAGTAGGTTAACCCTGCAAAAAATTCCAATGTAAATGCCGTTTAAGTTTTATTTGTACCTCACATGTGTAAACTTTTATTTAAACACATTCAATAAACAAAATAATTAATGTCGCTTTTTTGTTTTTGTAAATGATATATCTCCACACAGCACACAAGCTATCAGCATCAAAACACGTTTGCTGCAACACAGACAAAAATCAAATTTATTTGTCCACTCTTAGACTGAACTTTTACTCTATTTCGAACATTTTTTACTCTCTTTGCTGAATCCCAGAATGTTTGTATTAAGTACTTCGCAGGAGCATCGTAGCTAATATCTTTTCCAAGATCTTGGAAATAACGGGAAAGAGAGAAGGGATTTTTGCCAGGTTTAGGAATGGGCGATAAAGCTGCGAACTTCCAGTTATGTGTATAGAAACGAGATAATGTACAATCTACAAAGATGTTTTTTGATTGTTAGCGGGTCATTTTTACCATTGGATAACATATTTTATCTAACGAGGAGGTAGGTCCTTTGAGGGTCCTTAGGACCTGATCAAGTTCAGAAACTTTAATATTATGAACTAGTCCAGGAAAGCAGTCCGTTGCAAAAGGTAATGCTGTAAAATTTTGATTCAATGACTTCAAAGTCGAAGACGACACCAATGAGCTCCAGAAAGAAGCGAATTGTGAATATAGAAAACAGATGTCATTCTTGGTCTTCTCAAGTTTTTAACTCTACTGCAAAGGTATCCAGGAAGCGATTAAGGAAGTTTAGAAATGACAATGGCAATATTGCATTCTTTTTTCACAATTACACATGCTCTACTGTAGGAAATTCCGTTCTGCTGAGTCCCCGCAGTCTCTTGAATTTCTTCTAGCCTTTCTGTCTTAGAACAATCTATTTAGAAAATATACTGTCATTCCAAATTAGGGCGTTTTTCTTATTAGGATTTCGACTAACCGGAATGGATTCATTTTCTGCTTTGCGAAATATATGTTGAATCTGAGCACCTTCTCTATTTGGGCAACGAGCAACTCCTAGGCATACTTATGACAGAAGAATTGTTGGATATTCCATTGAAGCACTCTGACATCTAAATTTATAATTGTAAATAAAAAGTAAAAAAGAAAGGTTAGGATTTAGTCGTACTTGGTGCGGCTTTTCTATATGTTTCAGGCGTTATAACAACGTTGAGATTTGGAAAATTTTTGTTGTTTTTTAGGTAATTTTTTTTTTGTTGGCTTTTAATGGTTTTTGTGGTGGATAGTGATGTCTATATTTTTTATGATAGTGGGTTTTTAGTTTCGGAGGGTGTTGTGGAAAAGGTTTGTTTTTAATATTCTGTTCCGGCAGACGTATGCTATTGTATGTGATATTGGCAGCTCTAGTACCACCTTGCTTTTTATTTTCTGTTTCTTAACTTTTTTGAGATCAATGTATAAACTTTTATGCTGCTTTCAAATTATTTGTTTTAATGAGCAAGTATCCATTTCTTACTTTTGTGGCTTCGTTGTACTCCTAAATATAGTCAAGACCTTTTCCCATCAGGAAAATTTTGTATGGATTTTGTTTTCACTTTGTTTGTGCAGTTGCTACTAAATAACGTGGAAGGTGGCCAGAGTTTGACCTGGTTCATCAATGTTAGTCTTTTATTTGTTTTTTTTTTTTTCTTTTCATTTGACAATTGTAACACATCGCAAATTTATTTCTGTTTGGTTTTTGGTATTCCACCATACATAGATGTGAATTGTTCTTTGAA
Organism: Musca vetustissima; assembly: GCF_032173495.1. Classification (NCBI taxonomy): domain Eukaryota; kingdom Metazoa; phylum Arthropoda; class Insecta; order Diptera; family Muscidae; genus Musca; species Musca vetustissima. The sequence goes on along the minus strand of NW_026885658.1, from coordinate 592,267 downwards.
AGTATTTCTACTTTTCTGTTCACTAATTTGACTAATTGATTTGAAAAATTTATCACTTATGACCTATACAGACAACGACCTTACGACAATCTTAACTCAATGATTGGAAGTTTCGTTAATATTAAGATTCAATTAAGATTCGACTACGAATACAAAATTTTGGCATATATTCCAAATTGAATCCGAATGTTTGAGAACATTCGGATGAAAGGCAAAATAAATTATAGAAGTTGTTGGATGTTAGGTACATCCTCTTGACAATGGTGATCACCTCCATACATAATGGATCTCATGAATCAATGTTCAACAAAAAGTAATCATCTGCCAGCAGTATAATTGAGAGAACAATAAGAATATTGAAAGCACAATAGAGAAATTTGCGACAAAAAAAGTAGTCGGAAAAATAGCACAATTTGGTAATGTCTGTGTGACATTACATAATATTAGGTTGGGTACTTTATTTACCATGCTTCGGAATGTCTGATATCGCTTGGAGCGCACTGTATGTCGGATGCATTAAAACTTCCCAACCAAGCTCCCGAAGTTTCTGGCGAGTCACTGTAGATGTGTGTGGCCTAGCGTTGTCCTGTTGGAACACGACACCTCTTCTGTTGGTAAATCCTGGCCCTTTATGGTCAATTGTAAATGGCTTAAAACAGTTTTATGGTCGATTTTTAGCTCCTGGGCGATGTAAAGACAGTAGTTTTTGAGTTTAGCGATCACGAACATACAATATATTTATATATATAAGAGATATATATATATATATATATATAAAAATTACGTGTATGTTCGTTATGTACAGGCTCTATGGGGCGTGAGGAGTGTTTCTGTGTTTGAAGTTCATCCGGCAGATGGCGCAATTTTTTGTGTGTTTTTGCACCGTTACTCAAGAACCACTGCACCGATTTTGACCAAACATTATGTATATGTTTTATGGGGCGTGAGAAGTGTTTCTGTTTAATTTTAAGTTCGCCCGACAGATGGCACTCTCTATATAGTTTCTTTGCGTTTTGCAATCAGAGATTGGGTGCTTAATCGGCGTTAAGTATTCCAACACCAATTCATACATAACCTGTTTTCGTGAATAGCGCGTGGGAGTCAACGCAAAAAAATAACTTATCAAATTGGAGTAAAATTAATTTAAATCTATATATATATATATTGTTACGTTCTTGGACTTTACTTAATCCCGTGTAGACGTTGTTTTATTTCCCGATACAGTTCGTACCAAATAAAACGCGGGTTCTTTCTGATTACGATTATTACAATGATTTTATTCACACAACTTTACTTTGCACTTTACTTTACACGACGGTTTCAATTCGCGATCTGATTCACAACTGACTAACTGCCTTTCCATTTCCCCTATTTATATGAGCCTTGCTTGTAGCTACAGAAGTTTCTAGACGATCTGGTAACACCTAGATCACAAACAATCTACCAATGGAACAAACACACATACAAACTTACATTGAGTAAACAATAACAACAACACATACAAACTTACATTGAGTAAACAATAACAACAACACATATACAGGTGACGGGGTAACAAAGAAAGAGGAATTAAGCGATCATCAATGATGACGTTTAACAAGAATTGTACGTCAACAAAAAAATAGACAATGAAAGAGGAAATGGAAGGATGTAGAAAAATCTATACAGTAGTTGTTGTTGTGAAGTTATTCAAATAAACTGCGTAGTAGAAATTTACGTTACAATTCAAATTCTTAAATTAACGGAATTCATCTAAAGTAACTTAAATCTAAATTTATATTCGTAACATTGCCCCCCGCTTAAGCCTGTTCGTCCCGAATAGGCACAGTTCCCGTTCCGTAGGGGGTCAGCCGCTCCAAATGTACAACTTTCATCTTCGACCTGGGACTGTCGCTCCTCTGGATGCGATAAACGACGTCATTTATTTTCGTGACAATCTTGTAGGGTCCTTCCCAGTGCGTTTGGAATTTGGGGCATAGTCCTTTCTTTCGTTGTGGGTTGAACAATAGTACCAGTTGCCCTTCTTGAAACCCATCGGTATTTGCCGCTCGATCGTACCTTGCCTTCATGCGGTTGCTAACCATTTTTATTCGATGTCGGACTGCATCGTGGACTTTACTAAAAGAGTTTTGACTGTCTTCATCTTTGTTCACATCGTCGTTTGGGGTAGCACCGAATATCAAATCGCCAGGTAGCTTTAATTCATTTCCGAACAGAACTTTGGCTGGGGTCCGGGATGTGGAATCATGAATGGCCGATCTATAAGCCAGTAAAAACTTGGGAATACGCTCATCCCAGTCTCGTTGGCCACTGTCCACCACTTTCCGTAGATGTTCTTCCAGGGTGCGATTGAATCTTTCCACCATGCCATCTGATTGTGGATGTAGGGGCGTCGTTCTGGTTTTCTTGATTCCGTAGGAGTCACACATTTCCTTGAAGATCGCTGATTCAAAATTCCTACCTTGATCGGAATGAACCTCAGATGGAACACCATAGCGACAAATCCAATTTTTGCTGAACACATCCACAATTGTCCTGGCTTCTTGATTTGGGATAGCATAAACCTCTGGCCATTTACTGAAGTAATCCATGACCACTAAGACATACCGGTTCCCAGAGTCGCTTGTTGGGAACGGTCCAGCTACATCCATTGCTATTCTTTCAAAAGGGGCTCCTGAATTATACTGCTGCATGTAGCCTCGACTCTTCCGTGTTGGACCTTTAGCTCTTATGCACCTTTCACAATTGGCGATCCAGTCGGCAATGGATTTTTGACAGCCGACCCAGTAGAATCTCTGCTTTACCTTTTCAGCGGTTTTTGCTATGCCAAGATGCCCTCCACTTGGCCCATTGTGAAACTCCGACAAGACATCTCTTATTTTGGAGTCTGGGACGACGATCAAGTTCCGGTGAGATTTACCTTCCTCACTTTCCCATTTGCGATATAGGCAACCATCTTTTATAAGTAGACTGTCCCACTGGGCCCAATAGGATTTTAAAAGAGGGCTTTCGGAGGTAATTTCTTTGCGACTAGGTCGCTTCCCTGTTTCTATGGCCGAAATTATTTTGCCCAGAATGGGATCTTTTCGTTGTTCCGTCGACCAATCTTCACCCGACTCAAACTGCAATAGTCGGACATCAACGATATTCTCTTTATTCTCAGCCTTTGAGCAGTGCCTGCATTCTACTTTGCATGGCCGACGAGACAGGGCATCAGCATTACCGTGTTTTCCGCCTTTTCTGTGCTCGATTCTGAAGTCATAACTCTGGAGCCTCTCGATCCAACGGGCTAATTGACCTTCCGGATTCTTAAACTGCAGCAACCATTGGAGAGCAGCGTGGTCGGTCCTCAGCAGGAACTGCTGGCCATATAGGTATTTGTGGAAGTGTTTAACGCACTCAAGGACAGCAAGCAGCTCTCTCCTCGTCACACAGTAATTCCTCTCAGGCTTCGACAATGTCCGGCTGTAGTACCCGATGACTTTTTCCTGTCCGTCGATTTCCTGGGAAAGGACGCCACCGATGCCGCACGCACTTGCGTCTGTGTCCAGAACAAACTTGCCGCCAGGTATAGGGTATGCCAAAATGGGGGCTCTGCATAGCATGTCTTTGAGCTTTCTGAATGCCTCCTCCTGGTCGTTGCCCCACTGAAACCTCTGGCCTTTTTGCGTCAAGCGGTGTAGACAGGCGGCGATGTTGGCAAAATTTTGGACAAATCGACGGTAGTATGTGCAGAGACCCAGAAAGCTTCGCAGCTCATGGAGATTTCGGGGCTGCGGCCAATCTCTGACGGCTTGCATTTTCTCCTTATCCGTCGATATGCCCTCCGGCGTCACGTGGTGCCCCAGGAACTTCACCTCTCGTTGGAGAAGACGAAAGCTGCTGTAGAACATCCTTTAAGTTCTTGATGTGTTCGTCGAAGTTGCGTCCCATGACTATGATGTCATCCAGGTATATGAGGCACGTCTTCCACTGCAGCCCTTTTAACACACGCTCCATCAGCCTTTCAAATGTAGCCGGGGCGTTGCAGAGTCTGAATGGCATGACGTTGAACTGCCAGAGACCCCCAATAACGCCAAACGCTGTTTTCTCTTTATCTTTCTCGGCGATCTCTACTTGCCAGTACCCACTCTGCAGGTCGAGGGTGGAGAACCATGACGTCCCGGCTAATGTGTCCAATGTGTCGTCGATTCTTGGGAGCGGATAGCTGTCTTTCTTGGTGACATCATTCAACTTTCGGTAGTCCACACAAAATCGGGTGCTTCCGTCTTTCTTCTTGACCAATACCACTGGGGAGCACCATGGAATGGTTCTATTACACCACTCTTTTCCATTTCACTTATTAGCTTCTGGACCTCGTCTCTTTTCGCCAGGGGAACACTTCTTGGAGGCTGCTTAATGGGTCTCGCGTCTGCTGTATGGATTTCATGCTTCACCACTGATGTTCTTCCCTGGTGCTCTTTTGTCAACGCAAAGGTAGAGGCATATTTCCATAATAGCTGCTTAGCCTTGTTCTTCTCGGAAGGTGATAATTGGTGTGTCCACTCTTTTATGTAGCCGTCGAGGTGCTTCTTCTCCATGGCTGCTGGCTTTTCGGTGCTAGTTTCCAAATTAACTACAGCTTCAGCTGGTGTGCATTGTCCAACATCGGAAAATTGGCAAATTTGCTCTTGCTTGTTCGACAGGTTCAAAACTCTAACAGGAATTAATCCGTCCTTGTTGCTTTTCACCAGGGCATTCGCTATTAGGATGTTACTGTTTCTGTTTTCTGCTGGTTCCACCACCCACAACTTCTCGGCTCCACAATATCCATTCATTGGTACCCATATTATTGCTTCGGCACAGGGCGGTATTATCTCTGGATGGTCCGTAGTCAGACGTCTAATGGATGTACTTTCATCGTAGCCCACGTTTAACGGAATTTCAACGTTAGACCAGGTCATCACACGCTCTTTCATATCCAGATTGATACCGAAGGCAATCATAAAATCTGCGCCTATTATCACTTCGTCTACGATATCGGCAACTATAAACTCGTAATTCACCGATTTATTGGCAATAGTCAGTCTCAGGGTAATCTTGCCGTGTACTGCCGCGGGCTCCCGCGTTGCTGTGCGCAGTCTGACTCCATTAAGTTGCGTTATTTTTCCCTTTACCAGATCTGATCTTATGATGGACTTTGATGCGCCAGTATCTAACGTCAGAACTCGCTTGTCACCATTGATGTACCCAGTTGCTGTTAGGTTGTGACTTTTCTGTTGTACTATTGCTATGGAGATTGTGGGGCCATCGTCGATGGGAGCCAGTTCATGCCCCGCTGGACTGGCTCGATTTAGTTTAACGGTGACTCATTGGTGGACTGTTGAGCAATTCTTCTAACATCTTTCGTTGGAGGTGGTGACGATGACCTGGATCGTTTGCGCTTAGCTCTGCATTCGCGCGCAATATGACCTGCTTTATCGCAGTTGTAGCATCTAACCCTGGGCTTAGTCATCCCTACTAACTTTGTTTCTTCTATTACCTGCCTCATGGCGTCCTTGATCGAGTTAACGAGAGATTTGGGTTCGCAACCTTCGGTCTCCAGTTGGCGAATCTTGTGGGTCTGGGGCTTAACAATTATTCTGGCCGTCTCTTGGGCAAGGGCAAACGACACAGTTTCGGCAAACGACGCTTTTGGTGACGCATATATTGCACATTTAATCTCAGGGTCACGTATGCCATTCACAAAGGTTTCGATTTTCATACGGTCCAGCAATGGGTGATTCTCTCCTGGATACGCCATTAGCACCAAACGTTCCACCTCAGCTGCAAAGTCTTGTAACGTCTCGTTTGCCCTCTGTACTTTTCCCCTTAGTTCCATAAGGTATATGTTTTGTTTATGTTCGCCACCGTACTTACGTTCCAGTGCAGCAATAACATCTTCATAGTTATTCCTAGAAGCGACAGGAATACTCTGTATAACATCAGCAGCACTGCCCTTCAATGCCAGAAGTAGTGCAACCGCTTTGTCGCTGTCGTTCCACGAATTTCTAGAAGCCACTGTCTCGAACTGTAACTTGAAAACATTGAATGACGTAGTGCCGTCGAATACAGGAGGTTTGATTTTTAGTGTGTTATCAGGACCTCGCACCGGACCACCTTTAATTTCCAGTTCCGACATTTTCTTCTCCAGATTCGTAAACCTGTGGTCGTGGGCCAGAAATTTCTCATCTACAGACAGAATCTTCTCGTCAACCGACTGCACTTTCTTATCCAACTCTTTAATTTGGACCTCCACGGTTTCCACTCTCCTTCCAATAACTTCTGTAATGTTCTCGAGTTTCTCGTTCATTCTACAATTCTCTGCCTTGAGTTCATCTAACTTTCTGGAATTCTCTTCGAACATTCGTCTCGAGTTTTCTTCTGACTTTCTGGAATTCTCTTCGAACATTCGTCTCGTGTTTCTGGAATTCTCTTCGAACATTTTAGCCAGCATTTCCCTGAAATCGTCACCCCTGACAGCTACTGACGAGACTTCCCCACTTCATCCTTACTGTCAAACTCATATGTATCGATGTTCATACCCCGGCGCTCGAACTCATCCAACAGACGTTTTTGTAGCTCAGCCTTGTTGCCAGTAGAGGACAATTCCAATTTATTGAGCTCCTTCTTCAAGTCTTCCACCCGTAGATCCTTAAACTTCATCGTAGTATTATCGTAATCTCACTTCCGACACCAATTGTTACGTTCTTGGACTTTACTTAATCCCGTGTAGACGTTGTTTTATTTCCCGATACAGTTCGTACCAAATAAAACGCGGGTTCTTTCTGATTACGATTATTACAATGATTTTATTCACACAACTTTACTTTGCACTTTACTTTACACGACGGTTTCAATTCGCGATCTGATTCACAACTGACTAACTGCCTTTCCATTTCCCCTATTTATATGAGCCTTGCTTGTAGCTACAGAAGTTTCTAGACGATCTGGTAACACCTAGATCACGAACAATCTACCAATGGAACAAACACACATACAAACTTACATTGAGTAAACAATAACAACAACACATACAAACTTACATTGAGTAAACAATAACAACACATATACAGGTGAGGGGGTAACAAAGAAAGAGGAATTAAGCGATCATCAATGATGACGTTTAACAAGAATTGTACGTCAACAAAAAAATAGACAATGAAAGAGGAAATGGAAGGATGTAGAAAAATCTATACAGTAGTTGTTGTTGTGAAGTTATTCAAATAAACTGCGTAGTAGAAATTTACGTTACAATTCAAATTCTTAAATTAACGGAATTCATCTAAAGTAACTTAAATCTAAATTTATATTCGTAACAATATATATATATATAAAAGATGCCAAAAAAATGTATACTAATTCATCAATTGAGATCGGCTGGACCGGTTTGACTCAAAATTTCTTTCAGTTGTCGGTAATTACAGTTTTAAGGTTTTTACGAAAAATGCAAAAATTATTTTAAAGAAACGGCTGGACCGATTTGACTTAAAGTTTCTGTTAGTAGTCTGTAATTGAAGTGGAAATGTTTTAATGAAAGAACATTTTGAGAAAAATTCGCGAAAATGTTGCAATATATATATTTTGAAATATATTAGCATTACCACACATTTTATATCGATCCTTTATGATTTTACCTCTTCGTAGTTCTTCTTGGACATATTTTGGGTGAAAACTTTCTACAATCAATTGGATTGTCATTGCCTTGAAAATACTATTGTATGTATTTGAAAATAAATTTATATTTTCATTAGAGTTAAATTTAGTAAGAAACCGATGAGAGTAAGATTTATCGCTATCATTATTTGCTCACGTTTACCATAAAATCTATATTTTTTATCATTGGATGGCATTAAAAATTCCATTCAGAGATTCCTTCAAATATTTGGGAATACATATAAAGAAATTATTTAAATTTAATGAACACGCCAGAGCATCATTGAAAAAGGCCAAGATAACTGTGCAATACTTATCTGCCGCAAAGTACTAAGCTGCTACTTTATAAAGTTGCAATCCGGCCAATTATTGGATATGAAAGAAGATTTGTAGAAAACTTAAATGTAACAATGACATATTGCAAATGTAATATTTATAATAATATTAATAGTAATAATAATAAAAATCAAGCAAATGTCTTGTGGGTTGGCACAATGCGACTCGCGATGTTTGTAAATAAACATATATAATATAATTCGTGGAGTAATATTTATTAAGTCAGTAACTCATACTATAACAATTACCCAATTCCATTACATTTTTCACAAAATGGACAAAAACTCCCAATAATTTATTTAAAATAATAACTTAGCAAGAAACACACATTTTACACACATTTTATCTTAACTTGACTTATAATTTATAATTTTTGAAATTATAAAATAATAATTAATTTTAATTATAACATATAATTATAATAATTTATACTTTTAGTTAGAAATTGCTCGAGTTCAAAAAACTGTATTGGATGCTGTTTCGGAACATGCTGCTAAAAATAGAAATGGATCGGAAGCTGTAAAGGAACTTAACAAAAGTCTGTTTGATATTACTCAACTATATGAAAACTATGCAGATCGATTCAACTTGTGGGAATGCAAACTTACTATTTTAAACTGTTCTCATCATAATGATCCTTTACTGATTGAATCCGTGTGGAGTCAAATAATTGACAATGCCATTAATGATTCCAATTCAGTACAAGATAAATCAACGCGTTTATTCTCTAAAATTGAAACACTATTTAAGGAGTTTGGAGAATCCGGTCACTGCTTCCCCCTTGCTTTTATAATACGTGAGTTAGAAATAAAGGCATGTCAGTTAAAGCTCCCTGAGGGTATCGTGCCTGAAAAATTGGCAGCTCTTAATATTGACCTCGAACTTCTCATGGAATATTACTCAAGGTATTTTTTAATTATTAACTTTTTATACGCTCATAAAATTTGTCGTCGTATACTTAAATAACAACCTTTAATTTAAATGGTTTCTCGTCGTATTTTTAAACATTAAATATTTCAAATTTCAGTTATAAAACAAATGCATTTTTGCAACACTCAGGGAAAGATTTTTTGAATTTTGCTTTGAACCTTTTGGATAATATTAAAATCCTAAAGTTAGTTTAAATAAATCTCAGAATTACATAAATCAATAGGGTATATAATCCATATATACACCACTATATATACTATTGTGTCTTTAGGTAAAGTGCGACAAGGTTTCCGAGCTTTGGGAATTATATTTATCTCCCTCCACAGACTTGAAGGACAGCCTTAGGTTATCCGGGTACAAAACTAACAGTTATTTTTTAAAATGTGAACGAAAAACTCTTCATATTAGATACATTGGACAATACATTGGATTGACGAGCTCATTTATAATTTATATTGATCTTAAGAGAGCACTCTTAACCCTTATTATTAAACGGAAATAAATAAACGTCGTTTTTTTACTTTTAAACATTATTGTTATTTTTCCGTTAAAAATAAAACCCATTTAAGGAGTCTTATTCGTCATATCATTAAAAATAAAAATCAAAAGAGGACACAAAATGTATTGTAAAATCACTAGAGAAAGTCCAGAGAACATGATACGCAGGTAAATTAAATATGAAGCGGCCGTCGCAGCTTTCAGACATAATACAATGAACGATCAAACCCATACACAATAGGACGCACAAAAATATTGTTCAGTCTATAATCGGATCCTAAATCAGTGGTCACTTCATGTGAAACTAGTATTCTGGACAGCGACACCCTCTGGCAACTCTCCGGGATTCAACCGACACCATTTGCAATTAAGTTAGTATTATTTGAATATATTTCAAGTCCAGAATTATGTGTAATATAAGAACAAGATAAAAATATAGTATTTCCTTGGAATGCACAGACAACTGCAATATCTTGATCTGTCGAAACATCCACAAATTCAGAAGGAATCGTATTATGGACTACTATTAAAACTCCACCACTTTGTTTATGTGATCTATACTTTCTATAAACTTGATAATTATCAGAAAATACATCTGTATCGAATACACCAGGTTTAAGCCAAGTCTGTATATAATGGCTTTATAATCGCTAGACCTCGGATTTTTGCATATTTTTATGTTTTATCCGATTTGACTCAAATTTTGTATTTAGGCGTTTCATGCTTTAATTGACCGATATTTGGAGTCATGTTAAAAATACGCGAAATATATGCAAAAAAAAAAAAAAAATATATGCACGGTATGCTATGTCGATATGCAAAAAATATGCACGGTCGAAACCATATAGGAAACCCCGATTTAACACTAATGGTTCAACAATAATAATTAGCAAAATCTATAAAACTACCTGTTATAGGCATATGTGTTAAGGAATAACATTTTTATAATAGACATGGTAATTTTTGATTTTTTAAACTACCAATAAATGTAAGATAATAGTAAGTATAGGTAGATAGTATGGTATTTACACAAAAAAAAAAATTAAATTTAATTTCCATATCGACCCTGCATATATTTTGCAAATTTTTTGCATATATTTTCCATATTTTTGCATATCGACCCTGCATATTTTTTGCATGTCGACCTAGCATATCGTGCGTATTTTGCGTTTTTTTGCATATCTCGTGCATATGCATTATATGCAAAAAATAAAAAAATGTGAACCCTTCATACAATTCTAAATCCTTTGAAACGAATTTCAGATATCTTCATTATCAAAAAATATGCAAATATGCAAAATCCGAGGTCTAATAATCGCTATAGAAGGGTTTGAGAAACGTTTTTCTCAATTTACTATTTAGACCAGAACAAGAGCCTACTACATGAAATTTTTTCCGTAATGAATCATTTTTTTTTAAATCTGAATTATAAAACAAAAACTTTCTTGAAAGAGTATGAAAGTAAAGCTAAGGAAATTAAACATCTCGGAGTTAAAAATGTAAATAGTAAAGATAAGCAAATGTAAAGTTAGGCAAGTTATTGGCGGAAAGGAATTTACAACGAACAGAGCATAAAGCGGAGATAGTTGTCAGAGTAATGGCTTCCAATGGAAGTGACGAAGAGGTGTCTCAGGATTATTTCCATGAAATTGAAAAACTGAGTTAAATGAAGGACATAGCAAAAAATGTTCAACATCTAACAACAATTTCAGAAAAAACAGCTGTTGTGAAGTCGAATGCGAGGAAGTCAACATAGCAAAGTGCCGCCGATGGTTCAGGAACATCTGGTAGTTTGATGGATTACGTTGTTATGATAACAGATTTCAATCCATTAAAAAACGTTACATCAGTACTATAATGAGATTATGTCTTTATGTCTAGGAAAAAACTAATGAGGCCTTTGTGGAATATTCACCCCTACTTCCGATGTCGTCGACACAAAACGACGTCGTCTTTTGCAAATTGGTATTCTCGTTGTTGACTAGATTCGATCTATAGACTGTAGACCGACTGGTTAAATTTTTTAACGTGCTTTTAATTTTTTGTGATTTTTAATCATTTTATTGGTTTAGCAGGTATTCTATCAGATGTTAACAGCTCTGATGATACCTGCAATACATAATTCATCGACAATGGAAGTAGAAAGGCCATTGCCAAATAATCAGAGATGGTCCGTCAGAAACAGTGACGTAAATGACCTACATATCCGACGTATAATACATACGTCAGAAACGTCGGAAACCTACTCAAAACCATTAACTTTTTGTCAAAGTAGCTGTTTCCTTTAATAAATTATCAAATTACGTATGCTTTACTCAAATCCATATCAAATTTCAAAATTTTCATCTCCAAAAAGTTTGGAATTGTTGATCAGTTCCAGTAAGGAATAGTCAGATATATATATCTATATATGGTAATGATATTCAAATAAATAACGTTTACTACATTTATTACATTTTATACAGGTATATGACGTTTTCGACGTTTACACCTTTTTGTCAGTCGAAAACCTAAAAATTCGTCACAAGGACCATCCCTGCAAATAATCAATTTACACCAATAGCCAAAAAATGGTATCCAAAACAATCCTGAAAATAACATTGAGGGACAAAAAAGAGCCACACTTTTTGCCCACCAATAATTATGTATAATATTAACGTAGGGCGTCTAGTTAATCAGTTGGAAGCAAAGGCACCAAAAATAAATTTTTAAATAAAAAATATTGGCCCAAATAAATACTTATTATATTTGACTGTACATGCAGCTATGTTGGAAATCTTGCTCGAAAAATTTATGCATGCATATTCTTTCACACCGAGAGTATTACAAAAAGTATCCCTAATTTTAAGGAGTTGGTTCTATGGCATTGATATTGAAGCACCTGATGTAATAGTGAGCAAATTTGCAATCCCAAGATCAATAAAAAGTAAATCACACAGGACTGCTCCTTGTGACATTACGTCCAGGCATAACGTTAAGTGATATATATCTCGTAAAATTTGTACTTAAGCAGACAATTTTCTGGGAAACACCTAAGAGAACAACTTTAGAAATTCAATGTCATTGGTGCCAACGCCGGGGCCACGTAGCAAAGAAAAATGAGATGAGCAACATCTTCCTAGTGAATGGCAAAGGTTAAAGACTGATACATCTGACCCATTTTGCGTTAACTGCATTTCTTTCGAGCATACTCAGCATATTCTTGAGCAGGAAATAAACATTTTTCTCAATGAATTTAATAAAATGTCTAAAAGTGACGCTAAAAATGAATTTATGTGTTTTGAAAAAAAGTAAAAACAACATATGGACCATAAGCTATTAAAGTATAAAAGATCGAAGTAGACAAATTGAGCAACACAAATATTGTGCATAACAATATTAATGATGCTTTCATCCAGGAGTGTCATCTACGACGTTATAGAAGGGTGAACATAAGGGATTACACATTCATTTATGACTATTCACATATTGGTGTTGCTATTTTATTATAAGATACCATAACTTACAAGCGTATCTCTTCAGAAAACGTAAATTTTAATAATGTATTTAAAACTAGCATATGCCCGCTACTTAGCGAATGTGGGATATATTTAAACATGTATTAACAGAGAACATAAACAAACGGTACGATACCCGTACGAATCACACATAGTCGCAAACATTTCATTTGAATCGTTTCGTTTTTAGTACCAAACAAAACCACAAACATTTCAAATCAAAAAGAACGAAACAATACAATTGCTTTAGTGTACTTCTGTTGGTCAATGTTTAGTTGAAACGTTTGGGAGCGAAACGAAAATGAAACGTTTGCTCGGGGTAAATGATCAATTGTCGTGTTATGTTTATTCGTTGATGTGCATTTTGTTTTCTGTTGTTGAGACTTCGGTGGTTGTTTTGAACAACCACCACTCGCCCTAGAAAAGCAACTCAAGCACAACAATTGATCTATTCGCTCGCCAAACGTTTGGAAACTTTTCATTTTCGTTTCGCTCCCAACAACAACTGAAACGTTTCTATGTATTTTTGTTGTAACTGAGAACTTTTCGATTTCGTCCTGTTTGCACTCATGAGCGCAAACAGTACGATATACAAAACGAAAGAACTTTATGTGTGGTTTTCTTTTGTTTCGTTTTGTTCTTTCGAAAAGTACGGTACAAAACGATTGCAAACGTTTCATATAGTTTATTTTCATACTATATGTATTAACATATTATTTTATTTTCACAAAAAACTGCATATGTCAGAAAAACTAACACACATTGATATCGACCATAAATTAAATTTGAGTACCATTTAGTACCAAATTTTATGATTCGAGCTCTACAGGCTCAACCAAATTCAAATTGTACCAAATTTAGCACACATTATTTTCAAGAGTACCATCTCAACCATCCAACAAAACTTCCTGTATACCCCGATCCTACCTACTTACACCAAACATAAACCCCCACACTGATCCTAATTTCAAGTTTCAGGATTGCAAATCTATCGGTTCACCCATGGTACAATAATACAAGGTGGGGCAGCTTGAGGTGAATAACAAAAAAGCAACTATGCACGTGTGGTTTCTTCTTTATTTGACATTTTTTCAACACATCGGTCCACATCGGTCTATCGGTCCAACTACAATTCAAATTGTACCAAATTTAGTACACAATAGTTCGAATTTCCAATACTTCCTACTTACCCCTATCCTACACCCCAACAGTGATCCTAAATCCAAGTTTCAGGATTCCAATTCTATCGGTTCGCCCACAATTCAAATTGAACCAAATTTAGTACATAGTACAATTCAAATTGTACCAAATTTAGTACACAATAGTTCCAATTTCCAATACTTCCTACTTACGCCTATCCTACACCCCAACAGTGATCCTAAATCCAAGTTTCAGGATTCCAATTCTATCGGTTCGCCCACAATTCAAATTGAACCAAATTTAGTACACAGTACATAGTACCAATTTCCAAAACATCCTACATACCCAAATTCTACACCCTCACAGTGATCTTAAATCCGAGTTTCAGGAATATAATAGTGAATATAAATTGCTTAAACTGAATCCTGGTCACAATCCTACACACCTACAGTGATCCTGACTCCAAAATTCATTGATCCCGCTCTATCGGTTCATCCGGATCCAAATTGTAACAATTATAATAGTACTTTTCGTACACATCAGTAAAAAATTTCCAAAACTACGTACATATCCCATTCCTACACTCAAATTTCAGGATTCCAGCTCGATTTGTACCTCCAAAATAAATTTGCACCAAATATAGTACCATATAGTACTTTTCGTACACATGAGCACACGCTTTAAAAACCATCTCCTTAAATGGATCCTACTTCTCAACCTTAATTCGCACTCCAAATTTCAAGTTCTTAACGCTATCCGTTCACATGCTATGAAATTGTACCAAATTTAGTACATTTTCGGAGTTCTAACTCCACCGGTTCGCCAAATACAAATGGTATCACATTTAGTACTATTCGTACCGTTCTAGTACGAAATTCCCAGCCTTATCTGTTACATTTGGACCAAAAGTGACCCTCACCCCAAATTTCAAGATTCTAGCTTCAGCCGTTTAGTCTGGCCGTTGATGAATCGTTAAGTCAATAAGTCAGTCAGTCAATCACTTTACTCTGTAATGTAATGTACATAGAAGTAACATCTCACATAAATTCATGGGAGATGTCATGGATAATACAAATGGGAGTATTTTAAATAACCGGATATTAGATAACTCGACTGATGTCTCACGGATTTGTGGAATAAATATGTTTAATAAATATGAATGATAGAAATTATAAAATATCAAGTCTTCCGACTGATCATGTTCCATTAAAACTGGAAATTAACTTTAAGCTTCGCTAGTAACATAATCCAGAAATCTCTGGAACGCTTTCTGTCATGATTTTGAGTATGCTGTTCGTCGAATCTTGCCACCTGTAACAAGAAATTTAGGAAACAAAGAAGTACATGAATACATAAAAGAATTTGAAAATACTTTCCACACCTTACACAACCAACACTGCCAAAAAATTGAAATCAAGGATAACAAATTTCCACTTCCTAAAAATTTTCGAAATTTTTACAGAATTAAACATCAATGGCAAACATTCATTTCATCGTGAATTTTTCGCATTGTCGCTATCGCCTTATTTTGAATGAAGTTCCAAAGCAAAAATATCCGCTTTGGGGAAAAATTAGTTATTTTGCATTACAGGGAGTAGGAGAATGAGATGACATTTTGTGCGAATTTTTTCGCTGACTACAAAAACTTAATAAATATTTTTATGAAAAAAAATATATATACAATACTTATGACGATTTAGAATATTATATATGATTGTAGACAATTTTTAAATCGAAAACAACAAAAAATGCCATTGGAAATCCTATAGATTACGATGTATGCTCCACCCAATTTTGCCACGGAATGTATAAAGGTAATAAGGAATATTTAAGTTTGATGCAATTAGGAGATGAAATAAAGACATTTTGGGTGAAGATATGTCCCTTCAAAAACAAAAATTAAAAATTACGGAAAAGCACATTGCCAAATTTGCCTAATGAGTCGCTAAATATAATTTGAAGGACAAAATAAAGGGGAAGGAGCATATCATAAAAATAATTTGCTACTTTAAGAATTTGGAGAAATAAAATATCGAAATTAAATAAAATGGTACACAATTATGTAGTTAAATAATAAACTGGGAATTAAATAATTTAATCGCAATTTTTTTCCTATTATTCGTTGTGTCAATGCGCTTTTTGCCATCATAAAATATTTTCTTTTATTTGTAATCTGTTGTAGTTGTTACACTAAATTGCATCAAAACAATAAACTGTTTCTCATGTCATATTGTATGTCGCCATATTTTCAATCTTTAATTTATTTTCTTTTACTTACAAAGCAGTTATATAGCGGATTCTTGATATTTCACATTTGTATTGCTATAAAGTTTAAATAACAATAAAAAGGAAAATTTTTTCATAAAAAAATCGATAAATAAAATATTGAAAAATATTACAAAATTAAATTACAATGGGGCAACACACATTGCAACTTAAATTACATTTTTACGTCTCCCTATTCATTCAGAATAAGACGAGAATGTGAATATTTTTCATGATCATTTCCTGAGTATTTTCAGTAGTCATTTATCACCCGTACCAACCATATTTATTCCTTCAATGAAGAATTCAACTCTTTGAACAATAAAGGTACTTATCATTTCTCTAACTGTCAAATACCATATTTCATGTGTGAATAACGAGAAATCCATTGACCAGGATGGCATATCCAACTTTGTAATGAAAATCCTGAAACGACTATAAATGTCCTTACCATTGTTTTTAATAATTCTGTTATATATACATCTTTACATAACAGTTGTTTTAATATGTACCTGATTTTTAAATTATATTGTTAATTATTATACTCTTACATTTTTTTTGTAATAATATTATTAAATGTTCCGATCGCTTTAGTTCACTTTGAATGAACTAGACATAAAATTGTGCTCCCTAAATAATTATTTTCCAATTCTTTAACTATATCATAGAATTGTCTAGAAATTATTATAAAAATTTTTTGAGATTTTTGAATTTTATTTTATATTTTGTAAAAAAAAAACACTAAATAAATTCAAGTCGTCAGAGTCAAATCAGAGTCAATTCAAGGCGACATCGTTGTCACCAAGCTATATCGATAGTTGTCGATTAATGTCAATATTGACAATGAGAAATCGTATTAACAATAAACGACGTCGTCTTGTGTCGACGACTCCAAATAGAATATTTAAATGTCGATGCGATGCGAGGTCGACAAAGAAACGTCGATCTGGTGTGAAGATGAGCAAAATTCCAATACTATCATCAAGACAACCGAAAATTTTCTCGTATTAATAAAAAATATAAATGACTGAGTTTATCAACAACAAAATTCTGATAGTAAGATAAAACATGTTTTTCAATATTTTAAATGGTTAAGAGTTAGGAGAAGCCAACGAAACGAAGCATGTCGAGACGAATTATGCTATAGAGAATAGTAGGCTATACCGCAGAGTGGGCATTGGTAAAGGCTACAAATTTTTGAAATTAAGGAAACTTCGGTCTAGGGAAAACTCTTGCGTAATGTAACATTAGGTGTAAATAAACAAAGAACAATATACGGGATCTATCAGCAACGTACACAGGATTTCTTTTCGGGGGGGACCCGGTAGTACAAAATGAAAAAATTCGCTGTTGCTAACATAAGTTTACTGTAAAAAAAATATTTTGACCAATATCAATTGGGCTCGTCTTTGTGCCAAATAAAGTTTCGCCCTATCGGATGGAGTGTACCAAATTTTATCCCATTCGGATCATAAAGGTGACCTGTAACTTGTTTAAAATTATACATGAACGGAACAAAGTGCATAAATCGACTCAAAATGTAATTCTATGTACATATATACTAAAAAGGGAACAGTATGATTTCAGAGGTTCATCTCGGATGACATTTTTACCACACGTAGGTCTCGTCTCCCCTATCAGGAAATGTTATGATATTGGAGAAGCCAAACATCCCAAAATATAGACCCTTGAAGTTCCGAAATTCCTTTGTTCATAAGTTCGTCATTTATAGACCGATGAAGGTAATATTGGTATGGTTGCAAAGCGTACACATTATATTTTCACATAAATTCGTTTTAATTAAAAATTATTCAAAATAGCCAACCTTCGGTCAGTGATTTAAAACATTCTCCTATGGACAGGCAGAAATCAATTTTTTTCAACTATTTTTTTTTTCAATAGCCATTCTTGGATGGCTGTCTATGACAAATGGAAAATTCGTCTACGCGATCGAACATTTTAAACATGCAATTCTTAATAGCCGTCAATATTACCATCATCGGTGATTAATTTATATATTTCGTCATCAGGGAGACGAGATCTACCTGTGGTAAAAATTTCAGAAAAATTGGACATAAGCCCCTAAACTCAACATAAGCCAAAATATCAAACAAAATAAACAGCTGACTATCATTTTAGAGATGTGTTTTTTGTTTTGTTGATATTATCGATAAATAGTCGACATCGTCGCATGCATGGCCTATAAATAAGGTCACCAAGGGAGACCAGCTGATTATCGATACCTCTCAAGTTTGCTGGCAAAATGCATTATTGTGAATTGACTTCCATTATGAAAACGTAAACAAAGTCGAAATTTTTGACATTAGACTTGAGAAAAAACAGCTGTTTTCCGATTTCGATTGCTATCTTGGTGACCTTATTAATAGATCTTGGTCGCATGAGTGTTACGAATACCAAATCGATGTCGAAATGATGTCGACAAAGAAACGACGTCGACAACTACGACGACATATGCCATGTTCTGACGGGCATTCGAACAACGTAGTTCGCTCTCAGAATTACGTACATGATTTAACCCGTTCATACAACACTATTCTTAATTCATGTCATCAGATTTTATTTTTTCAAACTTTTTGTTTCTTGTTTTACACCAAAATTGTAACATATTTGCATGAATCACATATGGATCTAAATAGAAAAATGAATTCTCTTTCTCCTGACTATAGTATGAACCCATGTCTATTAACTTTTAATTCATGTTTTCCATTTTTTCGGAAAATATTGTTGTTTTCATACATTTTTATATTTTCTCAATTCAAATGTCACATATAAAAAATTGGATTTTTTTTTTGTGGACCCACATTTGTTTCTTGTTTTGTACGCTAATTAGAACAAAAGGGAAAGCAATGCATATTGCATTATGTAGACAACTAAATTTAGATCCTTCTGCATACAATTTGCATAGACAATTTGTTACTTTTCATTCATCATTTTCAATTTGACTGAAAAAGTTTGAAAATTTTAAAAATATTTTCAAGCTGTCAAAATTAATTTATATTCGATAAATACTCTCAATTGTTAGGGATGGGACAAATTTCTTCGTTATTCAGAGAGTGATTCGAATTGAACAACGTACAAAAGTAGGTGTTCGCTCAGAAAATTTTGTATGGGGAACTAAGTAATTACTTCATAATTAAGGGTTGAACTACGAATGAGAGAGCGAACAACGCTCGTCTGTACATGGCAATACGGAATAGGGTTGATTGTAAAAACCAACTTCGCACCGTATTATGCCATGTTCTGACGAACAACGTAGTTCGCTCTCAGAATTACGTACATGAATGAACCCGTTCATACAGCACCATTCTTAATTCATGTCATCAGAGTCTTTTATTTCAAACTTTTTGTTTCTTGTTTTACACCAAAATTCTAAAATTTGCATGAATCACTTATGGATCTAAATAGAAAAATGAATTCTCTTTCTCCTGACTATAGTATGAACCCATATTTATTTACTTTTAATTCATGTTTTCCATTTTTTCTAAAAATATTGTTGTTTTCATACATTTTTATATTTTCTAAATTCAAATGTCACATATAAAAATTTGGAGAATTTTTTGTTTGAGTTTTCCCAAATTTGTTTCTTGTTTTGTACGCTAATTAGAAAAAAAAGGATAGAAATTCAAGTTGCATTATGAAGATAACAAAAATTACATCCTGCTGCATATATAAAAACTAGACAATTTTTAACTTTTCATTCATCATTTTCAATTTTACTAAAAAAGTTTGAAAATTTTATAAATATTTTCAAGCTGTCAAAATTAATTTTTTTTTTGATAAATGCTCTCAATTGTTAGGGATGGGACAATTTTCTAGGTTATTCAGAGAGAGATTCAAATTGAACAATGTACAAAATTCGGTGTTCGCTCAGAAAATTTTGTGTGGGGAACTAAGTAATTACTTCATAATTAAGGGTCGAACAACGAATGAGAGAGCGAACAACGCTTGTCTACACATGGCATTAGAAGAAATCTGGCTAGACGAAAGTCTAATAAAGAAAGAACACGATGATGTTTTTTGATTCACACTGGCCGAAGCCAATCAGGCTGCAACGTTCCTGAAATAGAAAACAAAGTTGGCGGAACTATAATTATGAATATAAACTTTGCAAAAACGAACAAAATGGTAATCGTTCCTAGCATTCGTACATAAAAACCAACATAAATAATTTATAAATTTAAAGATGTTTTAAGAAAATATTAAGCAATGTTATTTAAATTCGTCAATATTATAATTTCTTTTACAGGATGATCTCCATTAATGAAAGAATTTGGGCTAATGAAGGCAATGAATGGCATTTGGTCCAATCGTCAATACGTGTAATATCCTTGTTGTCGAATAACGCGCATGCACTATGGTCTCGATCTAGGTATTTATATAAAAATCTAAACGTTGGACTTATTACTACATATGATTTTCATTTTTTATATCAACAGAAGACGCATCATAGGAAAAGCTCAGGATATGGTGTCCGTTTGTTTGAATATCTGTTATCAAAAACCTGGTACTGAACGCATGCAGCAAACTTTAAAAGAACTCCAATGTAACCTTCAAAGAAATTTATCTTAAAGTATGTTATATTATTAATATGCGTTTAAATAAAATTTATAAAAAAGCTATGTAATCATTTTATAAAAAAAAACTAAACAAAAAAGGATTAACATTATTAATAAAGAAGACTATGGTAGAAGAAAAGATACGATGTCGCACAATTTGGCGATTTCATATTAATGGTGGCCAAAATAGATGGAGTTATTGAGATATAATTTTTGGCCTAAGAAAACTATTGAGTAGTTAATATTCATCCAAATTCATAAATTTACGTTATCAAGAAACACTATAAGCCGATTGTTATTTGCCAAAACGTTATCCGAGTATACTATTGTTAGAGTTTCTGAAAATTATTGATATATTGTTTTGCACAGTGGTTGCAAAAAGTATGAAGACTGTGCGGATAAAACTGGACTAAAAGATCTCGATGGAATTTCCATAAAAATTATAATTAACAAAATTCAAAAATAACCAAATTTTCTTCAAGTTTAATGTGAAAAGGCAACCGACCAAGGAACGCAAATAAAAACCAGAAACACAAACATAATGGTCCTCGTGAAACAGGTCTTGTGTAAAATATTTGTAAAATAAAACGGTATTTAGGAAACAAGTCAAATATTGAAAGGGACGCCTAATTAGCACACTTTGGAATTGTTAATTAAAATGCCGTTGGTATTAAGAAAATTATACAAAAAAAAAAAAAAGAAAAAACTCCGTGTTAGTAAATTAAGTCTGATTAGTCATTTTAGAAGAAAAGAAATAAAAAAATCTGTAAAATCTATTCAAATTGGCAACAATTTCTACTGTAAAGCAATCCCACGGCGCACAGTGGGAAAAAATGCAGATCTAGCGCGCAGAAAATCAAAGTAGATGTTTTACTGTATGTTTATCGATATTTTGGATAAGAATAGATTTAGATGGACAATTTTAAGTATTTTATGAAAAAATTTGGCAATTTTTTTTTTTATTAACCCATTAAGCGCCGATTTTTTTTTAGAGAAAGCTTAAATTTTTAGGTGAAAATTACTATTTTGAGGCAATTGAAATATTTTATAATAAGCAATATTTTTCGTTATAACTAATAGTACTCCTAGAATGGAAGCTTCTTTTAAAAATTCGGAAACATTTGGAGGGTAAAAAGTGGGTTAAGGCCAAACACTATTGTTATTATATATATCTTTATTATTGTAAATATTACATATCTAAAACATTAAACTATATATATTTTACAAAATTTAGGCGTTACTTATTAAATACTAATCACATTCAGAATCCGAGTTTTGATCTGAATTAGTTGGTAGCATTGGATCCTCCAGTAGTTTAAGGACTTCTTCAGATAGTGGCTCACTATATCGATGGCTAAGAGATGTACTACGAGACAAACATGATATTTTTGGATCAGAAGAAAATAGCAACCTATTAAAAAGATCCCTCATTGTTTCCTCACGACTAATTTTTCTGGTGTACAGTTCCCTGTAGTTCCGAAAGTCCTTATTTCTGGATTCCATGGCTTCTTCAGACAACATTCCTATGGGCAAAGCTGCACATTTGATTATATCAGCTCCATGCACTAATATTTTGTGTATGCTTGAAGGCATATAGAACCAAGAATATAATTCCACGAAAAGAATAAATATTTCCTCAGTAAGTCTATTTAATATATATTCTTTTACATCAGAACCATGTTTAGATTTTATCCAAACTTCAAAGAGCTCTCTGTACAAAATTGACATTTTTCCACTTCACTTGTTTAAGAACTAAAATAAATCGCTATTCACTTGTTTATAACTTGTATAATCCCGTTCTTTGACACTTATTGAATGAGAAAAATCTATGAATGAACATTTGTTAAATGCGGATTTTTCATTCATAGGTAGAAAAATCTATAAATAATATGTATTTTTGCATTCATTCGTAACTGATACCTGTATCCGACCCTAACGAAATTCGCATGACAAAGTCATAAAGTCATCCGAAGTCATGTCAGTCATTGGAAACCCCATAACAGGTATAATAAAAGTCCATAAACTCCACCTCCACGAAAATCATAAATATAGGTAAAACAGTGTATATATGAATGTTACACCAATGATATTTTTCCATGGTTCATAAAGTGGACCCTTTACCTGCGGTATTTTAAAAGACTCTTACAACCGATTTCGTTGTAATTTTAATTTTCATTTAGAAAGACATTTGGAATAAATGTATATTCAGTGCATGAGTTTAAAATCAACGTTTGGAGCAGCTTACTTAAATCCCTCATTTTCATACTCACACCCAGTACTCTTGAACCTTAGGATGGACATTTTGAACTTGTTTTTTTTCTTATCTGCTATGCTGTGATCTATTCCAAGTCATATTTGATGAATTATATCAAAAAAATTCACAAATTTTTAATTTTATTTGAACAAAACCTTAAAAAAGCTTCCTACACAAAATTGGCATTTTTTCAAAAAATTGTCATAAATCCGAGAATCGCAGGAAGTCGCAGGAAAAAATTTAGTATGATGTTCTAGACAGACACACAAGAAAAATAAAACAAAAATCAAAGCTGAACTCGACTGCACTCCATACAAAACCCCTATTTTAATTGAAGGAATTAAAAAAAACGGGCCTTACATATATTTAGCCCGAAACACCTAAATTAAAATAACTTATGGGTTATATAACTATACCATTTAATTAAATACCAATACTATATATCAAAAATGGACAAAATTTTATAATAATATATTCACAGAATGCACACGACCATCGCAATTTTATAGCAAAAAAATGCCATTTTTAACATTGGAAAAATTTTCTGTTTTAAATGTACCGTTATTCCGTTCTAGCTTATTAATTCGGATTATTTTATACGGACTTAAGTACTCTCAACACTCTACTTTAAAACTGCATTAATGTTTTAAAGTTTCCTTCAACTTCATTTTTTGATTTTCTGCGCGCTAGATCGGTATTTTTTCCCACTGCGCGGCGGCCGGTTCTATGCACCGGATTGACTCGGAGGAATTCTTCGATCAGGGGCTGCCACCTCAACTACTACTACATGTTCGTGCCGTATTTTTTTACATAGGAGAGGCATTGTATCCCGGGTTGCCTGCTTCGAACACTCCTGGTCCACGTCGGGATAGAAAGAAAACCGGACCTTGGTTCTGTTCCGTTTGTCGGAACTGAATCCACCATGCATTGGGTTGGGTGCATTTTCGAGGCTGACCTGAACAGGTCAACAGGTCGCTGGCTGGCCAACTTCAGGTCTACTGTGCTTACTTACTTAGCTGGCTTGTTACAGAACGGTCCACCAATTTGGAAGACCACGTTCCAAGATGTTGTTTTCTACTTGGTCTTTCCATCTAATTCGTGGCCTTCCCCTTCTACGGGAACCATCAGTAGGCTCATTTTTATATGCCTTTTGAGCTGGGGCATCTTCATTCATCCGCACAACATGGCCTAGCCACCGTAGTCGCTGCAGCTCAATACGACTGACTATGTCGATGTCCGCGTATAAATTGTAGAGCTCGTGGTTCATTCGACGCCGATATTCACCGTCGACGCAGATCGGCCCGTAGATCTTTCAAACACCCCAAGCGCTGCCTCATCTGCTTGCGCAAGTACCCATGCTTCTGATCCATATAATAGCACGGGTAGTATCAGCGTCTTGTAAAGTGTGAGTTTGGTCTGGCGAGAGGTGGCCTTGTTTCTAAACTGCTTACTTAAACCATAGTAGCATCTGTTGGCCATCACAATCCTTCTCCGAATTTCAAAACTGATATCATTCGTTTTATTTATGGCGGTACCAAGGTATATAAAGTCTTTAACTACCTCGGAGCTGTAGTTCTCAAGTTCCACAGTTGGTCCGAGTCTACTGGACGTCTTGCGCATTGTTACCATCAGCTTGGTCTTCTCGCCGTTTACTGCCAGACCCACTTTGGCAGACTCCTTTTCAATTTGTTCAAAGGTGGCTGTTACCGCTCGCAATGTTCGACCAATTATATCGATGTCATCGGCGTAGGCGAGTAACTGGTGTTGTTTGGTGTACAGAGTGCCATTTCTGTTCACCTTTGCGTCTCGTATGACCTTTTCCAGTAGGATGTTAAAAAGATCACACGACAAACTGTCACCTTGTCTGAATCCTCGTTCGGTATTGAAGGGCTCCGATATGTCCTTTCCTACTTTAACGGCTGACCTTGTGCCACTTAAAATTATCCTGCATAGCCGTATTAATTTTGCAGGAATGCCGAACGCAGACATGGCTTTAAACACCTCTGAACGGATAGGGCTGTCGAAGGCGGCTTTATAGTCGACAAATAGGTGGTATGTGTCGATGTGTTTTTCGTTGGTCTTTTCCAGGATTTGGCGCAGAGTAAAAATCTGATCAATGGTGGATTTGCCAGGTCTGAAGCCGCATTGGTATGGTCCGATGATGTCATTGACCATTGGCTTCAATCGTTCACACAGCACACTGGATAGCACTTTATATGCGATGGGAAGGAGACTTATTCCTCTATAGTTGGCACATATCGTCTTGTCTCCTTTTTTGTGCACGGGACACAGGATGCTGAGGTTCCAATCATTGGGCATGCATTCATCTAGCCAAATTGTGTTAATCAGCTGGTGCATGCTCCTGACCAGCATCTGACCAG
Organism: Musca vetustissima; assembly: GCF_032173495.1. Lineage (NCBI taxonomy): Eukaryota > Metazoa > Arthropoda > Insecta > Diptera > Muscidae > Musca > Musca vetustissima. The sequence continues at coordinate 566,715 of NW_026885658.1, read as the reverse complement.
TCTTGAATAGTTCGGCTGGTAACCCATCGGCTCCTGCTGCTTTGTTGTTCTTGAGCCGATTAATTGCTTTTATGACCTCATCTTGGCTAGGGGGTATACACTCTATACCATCATCTCTTATTGGTTCTAGGGTATCTTCTTCATCGCCACTATTTGATACTAGTAGTTTTTCGAAATGCTCCTTCCAGATCCTCAACACGCTGTCTGTATCTGTCACCAGGTTTCCTTCTTCATCTCTACGGGAGGATGTGCCTGTACCAAAGCCTTCGGTTTGGTGTTTTACTCGTTGGTAAAATTTCCGGACTTCATTCTGACTCCTGTACATCTCGATTTGCTCACGCTCACGTTTTTCTTGTTCTTTCTTCTTTTTTCTGAAAACACGTTTCTTCTCTCTCCTTTTCTCCCGATAGTTCTCCATTTACGTGTTGCTACTGTCTGCAGGGTTGCCCTATACGCTGCGTTTTTCACATCAGTAGCATTACGACACTCCTGATCGTACCATGGGTTTCTTGGTGATGGTTTTTGGTACCCAATTGTTCTTTTCGCTGCAGTTTGTAGGGAGTGGGCAATTCTTTTCCATTGTGCTTCTATACTATTATCGGGACAAGAAGTGCTTTCTTCAAGCAGATGGGTAAGTTGAGCGGAGTAGGCCTCGGCTATCTGTTGTGTTTGCAGCTTTTCGACGTCGAGTTTCCGTGTTGTATTAGATCGCACCTTTGCTGCAACATTAAGACGGGTGCGTACCTTGGCTGCCACAAGGTAATGGTCCGAATCGATATTCGATCGATCGGACGTCTAAAACACTGGATGAATGCCTTCCATCTATCACAACATGATCAATTTGATTTCTCGTTACTTGATCAGGAGAAATCCAGGTGGCCTTGTGTATATCGAGATGCTTGAATCTGGTGCTACTAACTACCATGTTTTTTGCTGCCGCGAAGTCAATCAACCTCATGCCGTTGTCGGATGTTTCTTCATGAAGGCTGAATTTTCCGACGGTGGGGCCAAAGATATTTTCCCTTCCGATTTTTGCATTAAAATCTCCTAGCAGAATTTTAATGTCATGGCCAGGGCAGCGGTCATATGCTGTTTCTAGGCGCTCGTAAAATATGTCTTTGGTCTGTTCATCTTTATTTTCGGTCGGAGCATGGGCACAAATTAGACTGATGTAAAAGAACTTCGCTTTTATACGGATTATAGCAATTCGCTCATCTACTGGAGTGAATCTGGAGACAAGGTCTTTAATTCTCCTGTTAACCATAAATCCGCAGCCAAATTCATGTATCGTTTCATGGCAGCTATAATACAGGGCGTAATCGTCTGATTTACTTACGCCTGTCCCTTTCCATCGCATTTCCTGTAAGGCAATAATATCGGCTTTGTACTTCTTGAGTATATCCGCCAAAGCGAACACTGCCCCTGTTCTGTACAACGTACGCACATTCCAAGTGCAGATTCGCAGATCGTGGTCCTTTAGGGGGGTTTGGTTTTCTTTTTCTTTGCTTTTTCATAGTAGGTTTGGTTTTCCGAGAGTGGGCAACTAACCCGACGCCTCAACCCATTTTTTTTATAGTTCTTATGGGTGAACTCGCGGCACATATTAGCTCACTATTTCATCGGGTGATGAGAATAGCTCCCCAGGTGGCACCGCGGGGAGGTCAGTGTCCACAATTGAGATGAAAGAGGGACCAAGATAAGCCTGGGCTTCGCCATGTTAAAGCCAATCAGAGCCGTTGCTTGGTATCAATCATCCCCAGGTCTACTGTGACAGAAGTTATTTTGGGTATCTCCCAGAGTGACCTCATCATCATCGCCTTCAACGACATGACGCTATCGTTATCGTCGTCGGAATATGAGACACCCCCATAGTTTCATCTACAGCAGACACAGAATCTAACTCCATATGCTGCTGTACAACGGCCAGGAAATGCATGGTTTTTGCAGTTATTTACCCGACATTAGTTTACTTTTGGAGGGTAGTGAACGTCAGGTGCTAGGGGATTTCAATGCCCATCATGAGTTCTGGCATTCGAGAAGGTGCAGCGCTGGCATAGCAAATTGAAAGCTCCACGTTTTGCACGGTGAATGAGGATGCCCCCACGAGAATTAGAGGAGATTGCCACAGCTGGCCGGACATCGCCTATGTGATCCGGATCTGATAAATGACGTATTCTGGCAAACCGTAATTTCTCTTGATTCAGACCACCTCCCCATCATCATCTCTGTAAATAGACCACGCGATTTCATAACCTCTGAACGCCGAACTTTCCTGAACTATTTAACCAATCACCACTTCAGAGAGGTGCCCATTCCCTCAGGTATTCTTGTGGATTTTTGTTTTGGCTCTATGTCAATTGAAAAACTCGTTGGTTATGGTTTTCTTGTTTGTTTATTTTTATTTTCCTATATTTCGACTGTCGGTTGCTTTTCTCATAAAATATTTCCCCTGAAGATGATATTGGAAAATAAAAATAAACAAAAAAGAAAAACATAACCAACGAGTTTTTCAATTGACCTAGAGCCAAAACAAAAATCCACAAGAATTAACATATCACAGGTCAACAATAACAACAACTAAATTGACTTTTGTTAAATAATATGCATAGTTAAACATCTTAATTTATGAGAAAAATATATGTTTTTTTTTTTTGTTATTTTGAATGATTTTGAAAAACATTCGTGGTAAATGTATGTTAACACAATGTTAGAAATTGAATAAATGACAATTTGTTGAAAAATCGTGCACCCAAATTTTAAATATTTTGTTATTATTATTATATTTTTAAATATTTAGCTACATATAAATAATTTTTTTAACAGGATATTTCAATTTCTTCAAGCATTTCCTCAAAAATATATTCGCATTTTCTTACTAAAATTTTATTTTTTTTTTGCCCATTTTCGGGAAATTTCCTAATATTTCCACCAATCTAGTTTTGCTTAGCAATTTCGGTTTTTTTAACGGGATTACCGTCAAATTCTATTTGATTTTATTTTTTGCGGATGCAAATTACCAGTTTTCGCCTACATTTGTTTGAGTTTTGATCCAATATAGCAAAATGTCTGTCATCGCCTTACCACCGATAAAGTCTTCAAATTTACTACTGCCTTTAGTGATATTCAGGCGGTAGATCATAGGGTTTTCAGTTCGAGGTATCGAATTCTAGAATCTGTGGAATAAGGCTTCTGATTCTTATAATAATTATATTGATAATTTGATTAGCGTAGAGGGTACTTCTTCAGAAGATATTTTTGCTGCCGATGGCAAATATCAAAGTACTCGCGAAAAATATTTCGTTTGTCTGTCAGGTGTTTCTAATTCGGAAAATATTGGTAGTGCCAGTTTAAATCTACCTTCAATACTGCTCCTGATGTTCAGAATCCCGCAGATATTTCCATCTCTAATTGGGGTTTGCCGCCCAGTGTTTCTAATACTATGCATAATCTGAATCTGTCACCGTGTGATATTGATGAGTTCCACGTAGAATTTTTTAATGTGAAAAGGCAACCGACCAAGGAACGCAAATAAAAACCAGAAATACAAACATAATGGTCCTCGTGAAACAGGTCTTGTGAAAAATATTTGTAAAATAAAACGGTACTTAGGAAACAAGTCAAATATTGAAAGGGACGCCTAATTAGCACACTTTGGAATTGTTAATTAAAATGCCGTTTGTATTAAAAAAATTATACAAAAAAAAAAAAGAAAAAACTCCGTGTTAGTAAATTAAGTCTGATTAGTCATTTTAGAAGAAAAGAAATAAAAAAATCTGTAAAATCTATTCAAATTGGCAACAATTTCTACTGTAAAGCAATCCCACGGCGGCCGGTTCTATGCACCGGATTGACTCGGAGGAATTCTTCGATCAGGGTCTGCCACCTCAACTACTACTACATGTTCGTGCCGTATTTTTTTTTTACATGGGAGAGGCATTGTATCCCGGGTTGCCTGCTTCGAACACTCCTGGTCCGCGTCGGGATAGAAAGAAAACCGGACCTTGGTTCTGTTCCGTTTGTCGGAACTGAATCCACCACAGATCAACGTCGGTGAGATGAATAGATGCATGGGATGGGTGCATTTTCGAGGCTGACCTGAACAGGTCAACAGGTCGCTGGCTGGCCAACTTCAGGTCTACTGTGACAGAAGTTATTTTGCGTATCTCCCAGAGTGACATCATCATCATCGCCTTCAACGACATGACGCCATCGTTATCGTCGTCGGAATATGAGACACCCCCATAATTTCATCTACAGCAGACACAGAATCTAACACCACATGCTGCTGTACAACGGCCAGGAAATGCATGGTTTTTGCAGTTATTTACCCGACATTAGTTTACTTTTGGAGGGTAGTAAACGTCTGGTGCTAGGGGATTTCAATGCCCATCATGAGTTCTGGCATTCGAGAAGGTGCAGCGCTGGCATAGCAAATTGAAAGCTCCACGTTTTGCACGGTGAATGAGGATGCCCCCACGAGAATTAGAGGAGATTGCCACAGCTGGCCGGACATCGCCTATGTGATCCGGATCTGATAAATGACGTATTCTGGCAAACCGTAATTTCTCTTGATTCAGACCACGTAAATTCATAACCTCTGAACGCCGAACTTTCCTGAACTATTTAACCAATCACCACTTCAGTGAGGTGCCCATTCCCTCAGGTATTCTTGTGGATTTTTGTTTTGGCTCTATGTCAATTGAAAAACTCGTTGGTTATGGTTTTCTTGTTTGTTTATTTTTATTTTCCTATATTTCGACTGTCGGTTGCTTTTCTCATAAAATATTTCCCCTGAAGATGATATTGGAAAATAAAAATAAACAAAAAAGAAAAACATAACCAACGAGTTTTTCAATTGACCTAGAGCCAAAACAAAAATCCACAAGAATTAACATATCACAGGTCAACAATAACAACAACTAAATTGACTTTTGTTAAATAATATGCATAGTTAAACATCTTAATTTATGAGAAAAATATATGTTTTTTTTTTTGTTATTTTGAATGATTTTGAAAAACATTCGTGGTAAATGTATGTTAACACAATGTTAGAAATTGAATAAATGACAATTTGTTGAAAAATCGTGCACCCAAATTTTAAATATTTTGTTATTATTATTATATTTTTAAATATTTAGCTACATATAAATAATTTTTTTAACAGGATATTTCAATTTCTTCAAGCATTTCCTCAAAAATATATTCGCATTTTCTTACTAAAATTTTATTTTTTTTTGCCCATTTTCGGGAAATTTCCTAATATTTCCACCAATCTAGTTTTGCTTAGCAATTTCGGTTTTTTTAACGGGATTACCGTCAAATTCTATTTGATTTCATTTTTTGCGGATGCAAATTACCAGTTTTCGCCTACATTTGTTTGAGTTTTGATCCAATATAGCAAAATGTCTGTCATCGCCTTACCACCGATAAAGTCTTCAAATTTACTACTGCCTTTAGTGATATTCAGGCGGTAGATCATAGGGTTTTCAGTTCGAGGTATCGAATTCTAGAATCTGTGGAATAAGGCTTCTGATTCTTATAATAATTATATTGATAATTTGATTAGCGTAGAGGGTACTTCTTCAGAAGATATTTTTGCTGCCGATGGCAAATATCAAAGTACTCGCGAAAAATATTTCGTTTGTCTGTCAGGTGTTTCTAATTCGGAAAATATTGGTAGTGCCAGTTTAAATCTACCTTCAATACTGCTCCTGATGTTCAGAATCCCGCAGATATTTCCATCTCTAATTGGGGTTTGCCGCCCAGTGTTTCTAATACTATGCATAATCTGAATCTGTCACCGTGTGATATTGATGAGTTCCACGTAGAATTTTTTAATGTGAAAAGGCAATCGACCAAGGAACGCAAATAAAAACCAGAAACACAAACATAATGGTCCTCGTGAAACAGGTCTTGTGAAAAATATTTGTAAAATAAAACGGTACTTAGGAAACAAGTCAAATATTGAAAGGGACGCCTAATTAGCACACTTTGGAATTGTTAATTAAAATGCCGTTTGTATTAAAAAAATTATACAAAAAAAAAAGAAAAAACTCCGTGTTAGTAAATTAAGTCTGATTAGTCATTTTAGAAGAAAAGAAATAAAAAAATCTGTAAAATCTATTCAAATTGGCAACAATTTCTACTGTAAAGCAATCCCACGGCGGCCGGTTCTATGCACCGGATTGACTCGGAGGAATTCTTCGATCAGGGTCTGCCACCTCAACTACTACTACATGTTCGTGCCGTATTTTTTTTTTACATGGGAGAGGCATTGTATCCCGGGTTGCCTGCTTCGAACACTCCTGGTCCGCGTCGGGATAGAAAGAAAACCGGACCTTGGTTCTGTTCCGTTTGTCGGAACTGAATCCACCACAGATCAACGTCGGTGAGATGAATAGATGCATGGGATGGGTGCATTTTCGAGGCTGACCTGAACAGGTCAACAGGTCGCTGGCTGGCCAACTTCAGGTCTACTGTGACAGAAGTTATTTTGCGTATCTCCCAGAGTGACATCATCATCATCGCCTTCAACGACATGACGCCATCGTTATCGTCGTCGGAATATGAGACACCCCCATAATTTCATCTACAGCAGACACAGAATCTAACACCACATGCTGCTGTACAACGGCCAGGAAATGCATGGTTTTTGCAGTTATTTACCCGACATTAGTTTACTTTTGGAGGGTAGTAAACGTCTGGTGCTAGGGGATTTCAATGCCCATCATGAGTTCTGGCATTCGAGAAGGTGCAGCGCTGGCATAGCAAATTGAAAGCTCCACGTTTTGCACGGTGAATGAGGATGCCCCCACGAGAATTAGAGGAGATTGCCACAGCTGGCCGGACATCGCCTATGTGATCCGGATCTGATAAATGACGTATTCTGGCAAACCGTAATTTCTCTTGATTCAGACCACGATTCATAACCTCTGAACGCCGAACTTTCCTGAACTATTTAACCAATCACCACTTCAGTGAGGTGCCCATTCCCTCAGGTATTCTTGTGGATTTTTGTTTTGGCTCTATGTCAATTGAAAAACTCGTTGGTTATGGTTTTCTTGTTTGTTTATTTTTATTTTCCTATATTTCGACTGTCGCTTGCTTTTCTCATAAAATATTTCCCCTGAAGATGATATTGGAAAATAAAAATAAACAAAAAAGAAAAACATAACCAACGAGTTTTTCAATTGACCTAGAGCCAAAACAAAAATCCACAAGAATTAACATATCACAGGTCAACAATAACAACAACTAAATTCACTTTTGTTAAATAATATGCATAGTTAAACATCTTAATTTATGAGAAAATATATGTTTTTTTTGTTATTTTGAATGATTTTGAAAAACATTCGTGGTAAATGTATGTTAACACAATGTTAGAAATTGAATAAATGACAATTTGTTGAAAAATCGTGCACCCAAATTTTAAATATTTTGTTATTATTATTATTAGCTACATATAAATAATTTTTTTAACAGGATATTTCAATTTCTTCAAGCATTTCCTCAAAAATATATTCGCATTTTCTTACTAAAATTTGTAGTATTTTTTTGCCCATTTTCGGGAAATTTCCTAATCTTTCCACCAATCTAGTTTTGCTTACCAATTTCTGTTTTTTTAACGGGATTTCCGTCAAATTCTATTTGATTTTATTTTTTGCGGATGCAAATTACCAGTTTTCGCCTACATTTGTTTGAGTTTTGATCCAATATAGCAAAATGTCTGTCATCGCCTTACCACCGATAAAGTCTTCAAATTTACTACTGCCTTTAGTGATATTCAGGCGGTAGATCATAGGGTTTTCAGTTCGAGGTATCGAATTCTAGAATCTGTGGAATAAGGCTTCTGATTCTTATAATAATTGTATTGATAATTTGATTAGCGTAGAGGGTGCTTCTTCAGAAGATATTTTTGCTGCCGATGGCAAATATCAAAGTACTCGTGAAAAATATTTCGTTTGTCTGTCAGGTGTTTCTAATTCGGAAAATATTGCTAGTGCCAGTTTAAATCTACCTTCAATACTGTTCCTGATGTTCAGAATCCCGCAGATATTTCCATCTCTAATTGGGGTTTGCCGCCCAGTGTTTCTAATACTATGCATAATCTGAATCTGTCAACGTGTGATATTGATGAGTTCCACGTAGAATTTTTGTCATGGCCCACATTCCGTGGCCTTATTTCAGCCAACTTAATAACTCTAGGCTAAGTGACGTTAAAAGTTTGTCACTTAGTACAAAAAACAAAAGGTGAGGCTAGGGAAATCGTGGCTAAGTTTCCGCTGACGCACAGAAGTTTTGGTCTTGCTTAGGGATACTTTTGAAAATAAAAGAATACTTGTTAATAGTCGTTTGAAGCTTTTATTCGACCTTGCCTCATTGACAAATGAGACGAGTTCAGGATAAAAAATACTTTTCAATGGGCATCAATGGTTGTTTGTGTGCTATGACATTGTTACGGATCATTGGAATCCTATTCAGCATCTTCCTAAGCAGAATAAGGCGAGAATGTGAATATTTTTCATGATCATTTCCTGAGTATTTTCAGTAGTCATTTATCACCCGTACAAATCCATTGACCAGGATGGCATATCCAACTTTGTAATGAAAAAAATTCCTGAAACGGCTATAAATTCCCTTACCATTGCTTTTAATAATGCCTGAACAACTGCTACTTTAAAGCAGCGTATTCAACGAATCATGCCTTACTTTAGCTACATAATCACGTAACAATAAACTTGAGGGAGAAAAAGTGTAAAATAGCCATTTCCCTGCACATTCAAACGGCATTTGACTACGAATATCACAAAGGGATTGTATACAAATTAATAGAGCTTGGTAGTGATTCAAGCATGGATTTAATCTTCTGAAAAAAATTACAGAACATCTGGTGGTACATGAAGACAGCCTATTAAACGATATTTATAATTCTGAACATAACATAGATTGGACAGGATCTACATACCTTTCTCCCGTAGGCACAGTAAACGAAACATTTGACGACGATATTTGCTCATTACCGGAATTTTTCACCAAGACGACACCTGGAACACACAGGGGATAATTGAATCTATGTAGATACAAAATCTGTTATATATACATCTTTACATAACAGTTGTTTTAATATGTACCTGATTTTTAAATTATATTGTTAATTATTATACTCTTACATTTTTTTTGTAATAATATTATTAAATGTTCCGATCGCTTTAGTTCACTTTGAATGAACTAGACATAAAATTGTGCTCCCTAAATAATTATTTTCCAATTCTTTAACTATATCATAGAATTGTCTAGAACTTATTATAAAAATTTTTTGAGATTTTTGAATTTTATTTTATATTTTGTAAAAAAAAAACACTAAATAAATTCAAGTCGTCTTCAAAAAAGGCGACGACAATTCAAGGCGACATCGTTGTCACCAAACTATATCGATAGTTGTCGATTAATGTCAATATTGACAATGAGAAATCGTATTAACAATAAACGACGTCGTCTTGTGTCGACGACTCCAAATAGAATATTTAAATGTCGATGCGAAGCGAGGTCGACAAAGAAACGTCGATCTGGTGTGAAGATGAGCAAAATTCCAATACTATCATCAAGACAACCGAAAATTTTCTCGTATTAATAAAAAATATAAATGACTAAGTTTATCAACAACAAAATTCTGATAGTAAGATAAAACATGTTTTTCAATATTTTAAATAGTTAAGAGTTAGGAGAAGCCAACGAAACGAAGCATGTCGAGACGGATTATGCTATAGAGAATAGTAGGCTATACCGCAGAGTGGGCATTGGTAAAGGCTAGTAATTTTTGAAATTAAGGAAACTTCGGTCTAGGGAAAACTCTTGCGTAATGTAACATTAGGTGTAAATAAACAAAGAAAAATATATGGGATCTATATATAAATCTGAACCTATTTTGACCAATATCAATTGGGCTCGTCTTTGTGCCAAATAAAGTTTCGCCCTATCGGATGGAGTGTACCAAATTTTATCCCATTCGGATCAAAAGGTGACCTGTAACTTGTTTAAAATTATACATGAACGGAAAAAAGTGCATAAATCGACTCAAAATGTAATTCTATGTACATATATACTAAAAAGGGATGACATTTTTACCACACGTGGGTCTCGTCTTCCCTATCAGGAAATGTTATGATATTGGAGAAGCCAAACATCCCAAAATATAGACCCTTGAAGTTCCGAAATTCCTTTGTTCATAAGTTCGTCATTTATAGACCGATGAAGGTAATATTGGTATGATTGCAAAGCGTACACATTATATTTTCACATAAATTCGTTTTAATTAAAAATTATTCAAAATAGCCAACCTTCGGTCAGTGATTTAAAACATTCTCCTATGGACAGGCAGAAATCAATTTTTTTTCAACTGTTTTTTTTTTAATAACCATTCTTGGATGGCTGTCTATGACAAATGGAAAATTCGTCTACGCGATCGAACATTTTAATCATGCAATTCTTAATAGCCGTCAATATTACCATCAACGGTGATTAATTTATATATTTCGTCATCAGGGAGACGAGATCTACCTGTGGTAAAAATTTCAGAAAAATTGGAGATAAGCCCCTAAACTCAACATAAGCCAAAATATCAAACAAAATAAACAGCTGACTATCATTTTAGAGATGTGTTTTTTGTTTTGTTGATATTATCGATAAATAGTCGACATCGTCGCATGAGTGTTACCAAGGTAGATATACAAGGTAGCCGCATCGGCGAATTTCTACAACAAACATCGGTTGTTGTATTTTGATATGTCAAAAATATTTTGCCAAAACAAACAGATTGACAAGATTTTTTTACACAAATTCTTGTAGAAAATGTTAATAAAAGTATTGCCAAAAAATCTATTCGAAATTCGGAGATTTTCATTTATAATTTTGTTTTTTAAATTTTTGGTTCAACATTACAACAACATTTTTGACATTTATTAGTCCAAAAGCTGGGCCGATGCGGCTACCTTATTAAATATACCTTGAGTGTTACGAATACCAAATCAATGCCGAAATGATGTCTACAAAGAAACGACATACGGAATAGGGTTGATTGTAAAAACCAAACTCCGCATCGTATTATGCCATGTTCTGACGAACAACGTAGTTCGCTCTCAGAATTACATACATGAATTCTTGTCATGTCATTCTTAATTCATGTCATCAGAGTCTTTTATTTCAAACTCTAAAATTTGCATGAATCACATATGGATCTAAATAGAAAAATGAATTCTCTTTCTCCTGACTATAGTATAAACCCATATCTATTTACTTTTAATTCATGTTTTCCATTTTTTCTAAAAATATTGTTTATATTTTCTAAATTCAAATGTCACATATAAAAATTTGGAGAATTTTTTGTTTGTTCTAATTTTTTTTACGCTAATTAGAACAAAAAGGAAAGAAATTCATGTTGCATTATGTAGATAACAAAAATTACATCCTGCTGCATATAAAAACTAGACAATTTTTTACATGTCATTCATCATTTTCAATTTTACTAAAAAAGTTTGAAAATTTTATAAATATCAAAATTAATTTTTTTTCGATAAATGCTCTCAATTGTTAGGGATGGGACAATTTTCTTGGTTATTCAGAGAGTGATTCGAATTGAACAATGTACAAAATTCGGTGTTCGCTCAGAAAATTTTGTATGGGGAACTAAGTAATTACTTCATAATTAAGGGTCGAACAACGAATGAGAGAGCGAACAACGCTCGTCTGTACATGGCATTAGAAGAAATCTGGCTAGACGAAAGTCTAATAAAGAAAGAACACGATGATGTTTTTTGATTCACACTGGCCGAAGCCAATCAGGCTGCAACGTTCCTGAAATAGAAAACAAAGTTGGCGGAACTATAATTATGAATATAAACTTTGCAAAAACGAACAAAATGGTAATCGTTCCTAGCATTCGTACATACATATTGTAAAAACCAACATAAACAATTTATAAAATTTAAAGATGTTTTAAGAAAATATGGAGCAATGTTATTTAAATTCGTCAATATTATAATTTCTTTTACTGGATGATCTCCATTAATGAAAGAATTTGGGCTAATGAAGGCAATGAATGACATTTGGTCCAATCGTCAATACGTGTAATATCCTTGTTGTCGAATAACGCGCATGCACTATGGTCCCGATCTAGGTATTTATATAAAAATCTAAACGTTGGACTTATTACTACATATGATTTTCATTTTTTATATCAAAGAAGACGTATCATAGGAAAGGTCACGATATGGTGTCTGTTTGTTTTAATATCTGTTATCTGGTACTGAACGCATGCAGCAAACTTTAAAAGAACTCCAATGTAACCTTCAAAGAAATTTATCTTAAAGTATTGTTATATTATTAATATGCGTTTAAATAAAATTTATAAAAAAGCTAAGTAATCGTTTTATAAAAAAAACTAAACAAAAAAGGATTAACATTTTTAATAAAGAAGACTATGGTAGAAGAAAAGATACGATGTCGCACTATTTGGCGATTTCATATTAATGGTGGCCAAAATAGATGGAGTTATTGAGGTATAATTTTTGGCCTAAGAAAAATACCGAGTAGTTAATATTCATCCAAATTCATAAATTTACGTTATCAAAGCAATATAAGCCGATTGTTATTTGCCAAAACGTTATCCGAGTATGCTATTGTTAGAGTTTCCGAAAATTATTGATATATTGTTTTGCACAGTGGTTGCAAAAAGTATGAAGACTGTGGGGATAAAACTGGACTTCAATAAAAGATCTCGATGGAATTTCCATAAAAATTATAATTAATAAAATTCAAAAATAACCAAGTTTAACGTGAAACCGACCAAGGAACGCAAATAAAAACCAGAAACACAAACATAATGGTCCTCGTGAACCAGATCTTGTGTAAAATATTGTGCTAAGTCTAGCAAGACAAAAACTTATTGTTACAAATTACAATGTCATATTCTCCACATATGGTCGACAGTTTTCATATCCTCCACCTATTTTCCCTCCGTTTGCAACACCCCATAAAGTACAATGGGGGTCGCTTAATTAGCACACACATGAAGGGTAAGGTGTTTTGATTAACCCTCGATTCGTTTGGAATATTTTTAAATAATTTTTTATTCCAAATGTTTATGTTTATTGCTCTGTTAAGTGTGGAAATAGAAAATAATCATGGGAAATTTTGTAAAATAAAACGGTATTTAGGAAACAAGTCAAATATTGAAAGGGACGCCTAATTAGCACACTTTGGAATTGTTAATAAAATGCCGTTGGTATTAAAAAAAATATACAAACAAAAAAAAAACTCCGTGTTAGTAAATTAAGTCTGATTAGTCATTTTAAGAAGAAAAGAAATAAAAAAATCTGTAAAATCTATTCAAATTGGCAACAATTTATACTGTAAAGCAATCCCACGGCGGCCGGTTCTATGCACCGGATTGACTCGGAGGAATTCTTCGATCAGGGTCTGCCACCTCAACTACTACATGTTCGTGCCGTATTTTTTTACATGGGAGAGGCATTGTATCCCGGGTTGCCTGCTTCGAACACTCCTGGTCCGCGTCGGGATAGAAAGAAAACCGGATCTTGGTTCTGTTACGTTTGTCGGAACTGAATCCACCACAGATCAACGTCGGTGAGATGAATAGATGCATGGGATGGGTGCATTTTCGAGGCTGACCTGAACAGGTCAACAGGTCGCTGGCTGGCCGTCTTCAGGTCTACTGTGACAGAAGTTATTTTGCGTATCTCCCAGAGTGACCTCATCATCATCGCCTTCAACGACATGTCGCCATTGTTATCGTCATCGGAATATGAGACACCCCCATAGTTTCATATACAGCAGACACAGAATCTAACACCATCAGGTTGCTGTACAACGGCCAGGAAATGCATGGTTTTTGCGTTATTTACCCGACATTAGTTTACTTTTGGATGGTAGTAAACGTCTGGTGCTAGGGGATTTAAATGCTCATCATGAGTTCTGGCATTCGAGGAGGTGCAGCGCTGGCATAGCAAATTGAAAGCTCCACTTTTGCACGGTGAATGAGGATGCCCCCACGAGAATTAGAGGAGATTGCCACAGCTGGCCGACCATCGCCTATGTGACCCGGATCTGATAAATGACGTATTCTGGCAAACCGTAATTTCTCTTGATTCAGACCACCTTCCCATCATCATCTCCGTAAATAGACCACACGATTTCATAACCTCTGAACGCCGAACTTTCCTGAACCATTTCAGAGATGTGCCCATTCCCTCAGATCCTCGGGTATTTGAGAGGATTTTCCGAGACATCATCACTGCTGCAGCCACCCGCCATATACCAATATAATTACACACACTTCATCTGTTGAGATTATAGAGATTATATTCCCTTTATATTTTTTCCACACTTTCCACATCAACAACAAAAAATAATACTATTCTGCCTTTAATTATTGTCTTTAAAAATACCAATAATTTATTTATCTCCCCAACACGCTCTGTTGGATCGTGGTCGTTGGTTTGTTTGTCGTGTAATATTCGCAACAGCAATTCAATAATAGCTCTGTCTGTTTACTCGATATTTGGTAACAATTGTTACTAAATGTTGTCTGTTTAACCAAAAATCCAGTAAAAGAGAGTCAAGTGAGAGTGCAAGTTTGGCAGTTCAACAACAAGAAACTTGCTGGAGTTTACTGAAACAATTTTATGCTGTAAGATTTTGCAAACTCAGCCATTTTTGGATCAGCTGTTTTATGACCAAACACAAAAGTTATTCAAAACATTTTTTTAATTTGCAAAGTTCAATTTAAAGTTAAGTTGTATAAAAATTACAGAAAATGGAAGAACATTCGTAAGTAGTGCAAAGTTTCATTAAATTAGATACTAATTCCTTATATATTTTTAGGCAAGTTCCAGATAGAGGGCAATGTATTGATGCAGGAAGCTTAAATGTTCCCGGGGAGCATACCAAATCAATCTTTCTTTTATTATTCATTATATTTTTTATATAAAATGCAATACAAATAATTGTGTTCGTCCTTTGTGTGTTGTTTATTTTGGAGCAAATCAAATGTTTTCTTGAATCAGCTGTTTATTTGCTGAATCTTACTAAATGTTGTCTTTTTACTTTTCTCAGTATTATCGCAATAGAGAGTAAAAAAGGCTTACTCTCTGAACTAGAACTTACTGAGTAAATGTTACTGGAAAAGTAACCAGACACACCTAATATTCCAATCGTCTTTTTAGCCTCCGTTTATAATCCACAAACCTACCAACATTTGTATTCTCCCCAACTCTCACTTTCGGATCGTTGCCGTCGGTTTGGTTTAGGTGTGATAGTTTTAACTACTCTATTCTTCTTTGTGCGGGGTTCGTCGTCCACAAATTAAAAAATAAATTGTTAAAAATATTTTTGAATTGTCTTTGAAAAAAATTGCCTAAAAACGCATTTTTGGAGTTTTTAAATAAATTCACTTTGTTGTGGATTTTTGTTTTGGCTCTATGTCAATTAAAAAACTCGTTGGTTATGTTTTTCTTTTTTGTTTATTTTTATTTTCCAATATTTCCATCTCTAATTGGCGCCCAGTGTTTCTAATATTATGCATAATCTGAATTTGTCACCGTGTGATATTGATGAGTTCCACGTAGAATTTTTGTCATGGTCCACATTCCGTGGCCTTATTTCATGTTTATTAATAACTCTAGGCTAAGTGACGTTGAAAGTTTGTCACTTAGTACAAAAAACAAAAGGTGAGGCTAGGGAAATCGTGGCTAAGTTTCCGCTCTCGCACAGAAGTTTTGGTCTTGCTTAGGTATACTTTTAAAAATAAAAGAATATTTGTTAATAGTCGTTTGAAGCTTTTATTCGACCTTGCCTGAACTCGTCTCATTTGTCAATGAGGCAAGGTCGAATAAAAGCTTCAAACGACTATTAACAAGTATTTTTTTATTTTTAAAAGTATCCCTAAGCAGCGTCTTCCTAAGCTTACAGTAACACTCTGGGAACAGAGTCTTACCGATAGGTCGTCCTCTAAAACAAGAGTAGCACCCATTAATACTCTGGCATGTCTGGCATTCACTTCAACGGCAGAAGTGTATCGAACACACGCCGAGGTGTTCTGTAACACACTTTACACCCATTTGAGGTGTATTCTTTACACTTACATTTTCATAGTGAGAGTCGGGTGTATTCATGTTTTTCTATATAAAAGAAAATCTTTTTTGAAATAAAAATGGCACATGATGATAGATTAATATGTTATAATCTATATATATATTGTTACGTTCTTGGATTTTACTAAATCCCGTGTAGACGTTGTTTTATTTCCCGATACAATTCGTACCAAATAAAACGCGGGTTCTTTCTGATTACGATTATTACAATGATTTTATTCACACAACTTTACTTTGCACTTTACTTTACACGACGGTTTCAATTCGCGATCTGATTCACAACTGACTCACTGCCTTTCCATTCCCTCTATTTATATGAGCCCTGCCTGTCGCTACAGAAGTTTCTAGACGATCTGGTAACACCTAGATCACGAACAATCTACCAATGCAACAAACACATTGAGTAACAATAACAACAACAAACTTACTGAGTGAACAATAACAACAACAAACTTGAGTAAACAAACTTACAATAACAACAACACATATACAGGCGAGGGAATAACAAAGAAAGAGGAATGACGTTTAACAAGAATTGTACGACAATAACAAAATAGAAAATGAAAGAGGAAATGGAAGGATGTAGAAAAATCTATACAGTGGTTGTTGTTGTGAAGTTATTCAAATAAACTGCGTAGTAGAAATTTACGTTACAATTCAAATTCTTAAATTAACGGAATTCATCTAAATTAACTTAAATCTAAAGTTATATTCGTAACATTGCCCCCCGCTTAAGCCTGTTCGTCCCGAATAGGCACAGTTCCCGTTCCGTAGGGGGTCAGCCGCTCCAAATGTACAACTTTCATCTTCGACCTGGGACTGTCGCTCCTCTGGATGCGATAAACGACGTCATTTATTTTCGTGACAATCTTGTAGGGTCCTTCCCAGTGCGTTTGCAATTTGGGGCATAGTCCTTTCTTTCGTTGTGGGTTGAACAATAGTACCAGTTGCCCTTCTTGAAACCCATCGGTATTTGCCGCTCGATCGTACCTTGCCTTCATGCGGTTGCTAACCATTTTTATTCGATGTCGGACTGCATCGTGGACTTTACTAAAAGAGTTTTGGCTGTCTTCATCTTGGTTCACATCGTCGTTTGGGGTAGCGCCGAATATCAAATCGCCAGGTAGCTTTAATTCATTTCCGAACAGAACTTTGGCTGGGGTCCGGGATGTGGAATCATGAATGGCCGATCTATAAGCCAATAAAAACTTTGGAATATGCTCATCCCAGTCTCGTTGGCCACTGTCCACCACTTTCCGTAGATGTTCTTCAAGGGTGCGATTGAATCTTTCCACCATGCCATCTGATTGTGGATGTAGGGGCGTCGTTCCGGTTTTCTTAATTCCGTAGGAGTCACACATTTCCTTGAAGATCGCTGATTCAAAATTCCTACCTTGATCGGAATGAACCTCAGATGGAACACCATAGCGACAAATCCAATTTTTGCTGAACACATCCACAATTGTCCTGGCTTCTTGATTTGGGATAGCATAAACCTCCGGCCATTTACTGAAGTAATCCATGACCACTAAGACATACCGGTTCCCAGAGTCGCTTGTGGGGAACGGTCCAGCTACATCCATTGCGATTCTTTCAAAAGGGGCTCCTGAATTATACTGCTGCATGCAGCCTCGACTCTTCCGTGTTGGACCTTTAGCTTTTATGCACCTTTCACAATCGGCGATCCAGTCGGCAATGGATTTTTGACAGCCGACCCAGTAGAATCTCTGCTTTACCTTTTCAGCGGTCTTTGCTATGCCAAGATGTCCTCCACTTGGCCCATCGTGAAACTCCGACAAGACATCTCTTATTTTGGAGTCTGGGACGACGATCAAGTTCCGGTGAGATTTACCGTCCTCACTTTCCCATTTGCGATATAGGCAGCCATCTTTTATAAGTAGACTGTCCCACTGGGCCCAATAGGATTTTAAAAGAGGGCTTTCGGAGGTAATTTCTTTACGACTAGGTCGCTTGCCCGTTTCAATGGCCGAAATTATTTTGCCCAGAATGGGATCCCCTCGTTGTTCCGTCGACCAATCTTCTCCCGACTCAAACTGCAATCGTCGGACATCCACGATATTCTCTTTGCACTCAGCCTTTGAGCAGTGGCTGTATTCTACCTTGCATGGCCGACGAGACAGGGCATCAGCATTACCGTGTTTTCCGCCTTCTCTGTGCTCGATTCTGTTTAACGGTGACTCATTGGTGGACTGTTGAGCCATTCTTCTACCATCTTTCGTTGGAGGTGGTGACGATGACCTGGATCGTTTGCGCTTAGCTCTGCATTCGCGCGCAATATGACCTGCTTTATCGCAGTTGTAGCATCTAACCCTATGCTTAGTCATCCCTACAAACTTTGTTTCTTCTATTACCCGCCTCATGGCGTCCTTGATCCAGTTAACGAGAGATTTGTGTTCGCAACATTCGGTCTCCAGTTGGCTAATCTTGTGGGTCTGGGGCTTAACAATCATTCTTGCAGTCTCTTGGGCAAGGGCAAACGACACAGTTTCGGCAAACGACGCTTTTGGTGACGCATATGTTGCACATTTAATCTCAGGGTCACGTATGCCATTCACAAAGGTTTCGATTTTCATACGGTCCAGCAATGGGTGATTCTCTCCTGGATACGCCATTAGCACCAAACGTTCCACCTCAGCTGCAAAGTCTTGTAACGTCTCGTTTGCCCTCTGTACTTTTCCCCTTAGTTCCATAAGGTAGATGTTTTGTTTATGTTCGCCACCGTACTTACGTTCCAGTGCAGCAATAACATCTTCATAGTTGCTTCTAGAAGCGACAGGAATACTCTGTATAACATCCGCAGCACTGCCCTTCAATGCCAGAAGTAGTGCAACCGCTTTGTCGCTGTCGTTCCACGAATTTCTAGAAGCCACTGTCTCGAACTGTAACTTGAAAACATTGAATGACGTAGAGCCGTCGAATACAGGAGGTTTGATTTTTAGTGCGTTATCAGGAACTCGCACCGGACCACCTTTAATTTCCAGTTCCGAAATTTTCTTCTCCAGATTCGTAAACCTGTGGTCGTGGGCCAGAAATTTCTCGTCAACCGACTGCACTTTCTTATCCAACTCTTTAATTTGGACCTCCACAGTTTCCACTCTCCTTCCAATAACTTCTGTAATGTACTCGAGTTTCTCGTTCGTTATTCTCGAATTTTCTTCGAACATTCGTCTCGAGTTTTCTTCTAATTTTCTGGAATTCTCTTCGAACATTCGTCTCGTGTTTCTGGAATTCTCTTCGAACATTTTAGCCAGCATTTCTCTGAAATCGTCACCCCTGGCAGCTACTGACGAGACTTCCCCACCGTTGGATTCGCCCATTTCCGATAAATCCACTTCATCCTTACTGTCAAACTCATATGTATCGATGTTCATACCACGGCGCTCGAACTCATCCAACAGACGTTTTTGTAGCTCAGCCTTGTTGCCAGTAGAGGACAATTCCAATTTATTCAGCTCCTTCTTCAAGTCTTCCACTCGTAGATCCTTAAACTTCATCGTAGTATTATCGTAATCCCACTTCTGACACCAATTGTTACGTTCTTGGATTTTACTAAATCCCGTGTAGACGTTGTTTTATTTCCCGATACAATTCGTACCAAATAAAACGCGGGTTCTTTCTGATTACGATTATTACAATGATTTTATTCACACAACTTTACTTTGCACTTTACTTTACACGACGGTTTCAATTCGCGATCTGATTCACAACTGACTCACTGCCTTTCCATTCCCTCTATTTATATGAGCCCTGCCTGTCGCTACAGAAGTTTCTAGACGATCTGGTAACACCTAGATCACGAACAATCTACCAATGCAACAAACACATTGAGTAACAATAACAACAACAAACTTACTGAGTGAACAATAACAACAACAAACTTGAGTAAACAAACTTACAATAACAACAACACATATACAGGCGAGGGAATAACAAAGAAAGAGGAATGACGTTTAACAAGAATTGTACGACAATAACAAAATAGAAAATGAAAGAGGAAATGGAAGGATGTAGAAAAATCTATACAGTGGTTGTTGTTGTGAAGTTATTCAAATAAACTGCGTAGTAGAAATTTACGTTACAATTCAAATTCTTAAATTAACGGAATTCATCTAAATTAACTTAAATCTAAAGTTATATTCGTAACAATATATATAAATGGAGCAAGAAATATGTATACTAACGCATCAATTGAGAAATGCTGGACCGATTTGACTCAAAATTTTTTTCAGTTGTCGGTAATTACAGTGGGAAGGTTTTTATGAAAAAATTGTGAAAAATCCGCGGAAATCTGGTAAAAATTATTTTAAAGAAACGGTTGGACCGATTTGACTTAAAGTTTCTGTTAGTAGTCTGTAATTGAAGTGGAAAGGTTTTTAAAAAAGAAAAATCCGCGAAAATATTGCAAAATATATTTTGAAAGATATGAGCATTTCCACACATTTTATATCAAACCTTTATGGTTCATCTCTTCGTAGTTCTTTTTGGACATATTTTGGCCGAAAATGGGCAGCGTATATCTTTAAGTAATTGTCAATTATGGTGTTCACGTAGCGAACATGGTTTTTAAATAATAAAGATAGTGAATGTCTTGCTGTGGGTCTCTTGTGTAGAAGAGAGAACATTTAGTTAAACAGGGATCTATTTTTGTCTACAGTCCACTTGAGATAAGAGATTATTTTGGTAAAATGTTTGTACACATTAATAAGATAGGAGTTTTCTATTGCCACATGTGGTATGTTTGGGTGAGATTACGGGGGGTAATCTTCACTACAGACTGATAAGTAAGTGTTGCGTGCTTGCCACATTGAGATAAAGAATTGTGTGTGTCCACTCCATGTGTTATGGCAGATGCACTCTCTCTCTTTTACACATTAGTCTAAGATAGGTTAAGTCATATTGTAATAATTAGTTCTTAAGAAACACTTTTTATATTAATAAATTAGTGTGTAAATGCACCACAAACAATACAGAAGTGCTTTCACTCCGCGGACAGTATCCGCGTAAGATCCCTCGTGTATCAATTAATTGGATTGTCATTGCCTTGAAAAAAACTATCTACAGTATATATAAAATAGAAAAGAAATTGTTTGTTTGTATGTTACCGATAGACGCAAAAACCGCTGAACGGGTGTTAATGAGATTTACACAGGACGTGTCCTGAAAGTACCATAGGCTATATAAACTATATAAAAATCCGCGTGTATGCAGAGTTATAGCGTCAATAGTGGACATACCTCAAAATTTCTGTACATGTAATATGCGTATATCTTTAGAACGGTAGTAGATACCGTCTTCAAAATTTGTCTGAATAACGTAGGTTTAAATACATATCATCCAAAAATGAGCGTGGTGCGATTGGGGAAAATGCACTCACTCTTGAACTTAAATAATTTACATACCACGAAAATAACATTTTTTGTTTGATTAGTCAAAAACCGCTCAACAGATTTTACTGGGAATTTTCGCAGTCAGGCATGCCATCCCATGAAAGTAAGATATGCAAAATAAACTTTCAAAATTCCGCGAAGAGTTATGGCATCAACCGTAATCATACCTCTGAATATCTTGAATAATTCTGTTAATAAAAGTATGTATGATACTCCGATAAGTACACATCCAATCTTAAATGTCCAGGAAGTAAAATTTGGTCAAAATCAGAAATTTTCTACTCATAATTATTATCAGTAATTATAATAGCCACCAGTTCAGTAATTCCGCTAACGTCTACTGCTTTCCATCTATCCATTGTCATATTCATACACATTGGAATAAAATTTGTGTAAAATGAAAAATTTTTGACATTATATTTTTTACATTTTGAAAAAAATCAGTTTTTTTAATTTTAATAATTCTACCACCATTTGAAAAAACGAACATGAATTCAATAAAAGTATGCATAAGCAATAATTGGGGGATATCCAGAAGCGAAATGCGGATGATGGATTAAAAGTTATAATGATCTGAAATCTATGGTGGGTTATCTTCATAGCTGACCTAAAAACAAAATGTGTACATTACTTGAGAAATTAAGTTTAGTTGATCAAACCGATATTAATAAAACTATTATTTCGAGGATGTGTAGAGGAAACTACATACTCAATAGCCACAAAATTCTATCTGTGGACTTGAAATTGGTTTCCTAAAAATACAAAGGTATGTACAGTTAAGAACATGATACAACCATGAGTTAAGAAGAGGACTAAATCTAAGTTCGTTAAAAATATTACAATGTGAAGGGTTCCCAGCCATATAATGGGAAATCAGATAAGAATACAGACATAAAGGTAGGTGGTAATGGGAATGAATGATTTAATTGGTCTTTGAACGATTAATGCAAAACATGTGAATATTGTAGAAAATATATTAGTGTATAATCTTACTGACACAAGTCAAGCTGTTTCAAACAACGTATACATTAACCAGCTGCTACGGTATAGTCGAATATATCAATCCTATCAATAAATAGTAGCATTTAAACTATATACAAATAGTTTTCTACGTGAACTATCCTATGTTAATCACTTTAGCAGGGGCAGCGATGCGCCACGGGTCCAGTTGCGTATAAGGTTTGTGTTGCATTTTCTTCAACTGGATTGCTCGCTTGACACAAACAGCTGATTTGAAGTAAGGCCGAAGAAGATAGGGTTACCAAATGATCCACATAAATCAATCAACAAATTAATTATATTACAGAGTCTTCCATACATATATTTTATGTTGCGAATAATAAAATTTTAAAAAAAATAATAAAATTACACTATTTGTTAAAAACGAATACAGTTTATATTGTATGTCAACACTATTACTGCAAAGTACAATGTCGGCGTTTATTTTTGTCACAGTTCGAAAATTTCAATTCACGTGAGATGCAGAACAGGAGGTAACTTCTGAGGTGAAGTGTATGTGTGAAGTGAAAAGAACACACCGTGAGTTTCAGAACATACCCGACTATTTCGTTTCCTCGATTAGAATTGTCTGATGCTGTATTAACATCGGAACTCTTAAAGCTTTTATTAAATGACTTAGAGATTCCAATTTAAAATATCTATTGTTGGACCGATTCGACAAAGTGTTAGCGTGGTTAAGGAAAACTCTCACTACTTGAACAAGCTTTGTGACAAATAGGGTCTGCCGCATTCAACATAATATAGGGAATGGTCATTGGTTTCACGTCAGGTCTGAATATGAAGGAAATATCCACAAAGAAATTTTGAGGTCGATGATTTAGAATGAGAAATTGCCACCTACGTCTTGTAGATTAGGACGTATTGTTGAAACTTATCCCGGTGATGACGGCAAGATTCGTGTAGTAGATGTCCGAACTGCTCAGGGTATTGTCAGGCGGCCAGTCGTGTTGCCTAATTAAGCATATTGTCTGCTCTCTATATTTCGTGTTATTGTTTTTGTTAGATATGGCATCTCACCAAGAATTGTTCCCTTTCCCACTTTCAAGGGAACCCTATTTATCGGTATCCCCTATTATATGTCATGAGTTCGTTCAACGAAATTGTATCTAATTAGATATTTTTTTATTATTTTTGCTTATCCTATCAAAACTTATCAATATAGGTCTACTTTGGGGTACTCTCAATTTTCGATATTTTCAGGATTTCAGATATGGTTTTCAACTGCCACGCATTATTTGGTATTTCTCCCTGGTCGATTATAGATATTTTGAATTACAGCGCATAAAATTCGACCTGACCGAACTTAATGACTTTTTTGCTACTTAAAAAAATAATCCAATTTGACGCAAACTTCTCTCAATCTCGGGCAAATACATTTATGTTTACTGGCAGTTTGATCAAATATTTGTTGGTGCAAATATATTTTTAAATGTGATTACAAGTCAATTGCTATATTCAAATGGTCCAGTTGTTGACAGTAGAGATCAGAGTTTAGCGTTTGGCCATATGAATGCAACTCATAATAAATAATCCCCTTCCCGTCCCACCAAATGCATAGCAGAACTTTCACGGCCGTGAGTCCTGCTTTGGCCACTGTTTGAGGTATTTAACCGCTCTTTGCCACGATCGTTTTCACACAGGGGTATCGTATGTGATCCATTTCTCACCTGCAGTCATCAGTTCTTGGTATAGTCACAACTTTTTATACATATAATAACTTTTCTGACTAATATAAATTATCGCCGTTATTCATTCTATATGATATAGTTCAATTCATATTATTGAAGGTATTTTAAAAACAACATATATCATCGGATTTCTCAATTTGCCCTTTCATGGAGTTAACCGATATGTGCAAAGATCGGCTGAAATAATTTCGTCTTTTTCGGATGATTTTCATATAGGAGAAACCGAAAATACGTATTTGGAGAAATAAAAAAAATACACATGTAAAACTCTAATAAAAATTTCGTAATAATTTTATATGTATATGTAAACAAATGCCAGCTGACAGCCATTTGAAATGATCTCAAAGTCTGCTTTTCCACAGGCAGATTTTTATTTGGCAAATTTTTTGTTTTCTCTTTTGAAATTTTCGCTTGCTTTTCCATTAGCAAATTTTTCTTTGCCAAATTTGCGAATCAAAATACAAAAGAAAAAAAATAAAAGTCAAAAGTGTTTGCATTTTAAAGATTTTTTTTAATATTTTATTTATTTTTTATATATTTTATTATATAAATTGCAAAAATTAAATTTCACTTGCACAAATTAAAGCAACAGGTTTCTAAACAAAAGCCGGCTGTGTGTCAGTAAAGCGAATAGGTTCAAAAGGAAATGTCAACAAAATTGTTTTCAACGAACAGAGCAAAGCAGAATTTGCGTGTACGGCAAATTCTGAACAGGCAAATTTTTGTTTTTCTTCCTCACACCCCTCTCGCCTACAAACTCAGTATTTGCCAAATAAAAATTTGCCTGTGGAAAAGCAGACAAAGTCATTGTAAATAACCTTAAGGTACGTTTACATTTTCGAAATTCACTTGATCTCAAATGTCAATAGCATAGCATATACGTCAAATATAATCCACTGGATTTGTGAACTGGATTAACGTGACGTATACGCAATGGAATTAATGTTTGAGATCGAGTGGATTTAGTAGTCTAAACGTAGTCTTAAATGCGCTATTAGATCATGACTAAAGGTATTTGTAAACAATTAGGGTGTATTACTGAATTTCGATAATGGAGTCGATTTATAGTAGTATATGTGAATGTATACTGCAAGAATCTACTACTTTTTACTAAGATAACAAATTTTCCTTTATGATATCGAAGAAAATAGTAAAGTCTAGTAGATCCTTGTAGTACGGGAACAGACCAGTACTTTAACCATTTAATCATGATTAAATGTTATATCATTAGCTAAAATGCAAAAAGGCGTAACTAACAAAAAATTGAAAATTGACTTTTTGAATGAATATTGTGAATGTCAATAAACTACATGTGTTGACAAAGTTTTACACGTCTGCGGTCAAAAAAGGAGCTTCTATTAATAAAAAACAAAAAGACGTAATTACAAATGGGTTTATAATAATAATATAATAATTGAAAAACAATTTTGTTTTATTTAGGTATACATCTGTCAGTGTATTAAAAGTGAACTTAGAAAAATCTTCATTTGACATTTTTATAGTTTTCATTCAAAACAGTTTTTTGCTTCTCCTACACAATTATGCTTTTGTTAGTTACGCCTTTTTGCATTTTAGCTAACGATATGTAAATACGCTTTTAATCATGATTAAAGGCTTAATCAGGGTTATTTTCTTAATTAGGCCGAATTTACCATGATTTATCATACAAATTTAAATCATTTTGCAGCAGGGTTTATTTAAATTCATGATCACTGTAAATTTTCAACAGTTTCACATGCTGAATGTTTTTTTATTTATCGGTTGTCAAACCCAAAAATGAAAAATCAAAGGAAACAAAAATTATTTATAGAATTTTTGTGTTTTAGGTGATTTTTTACATTCGAACGATTACAACATTGTAAAAACATCTCCATAGTTGTAGTTTTTCCATTTATTTTCAAATTGCAAACAAATATTTTTTTCGACACTTCATAACTTCGTATGAATACTAACAAATATCAGCTGATCGATATTTAGATCATGATTAAAAACATGTGTAAACAATTAGGGTGTATTTCTGGAATTCGTTAATCGAGTCGGTTTAAAATCGTATGTGTAAATTAACTGCAGCATACAATTATGATAACAAAAATAATTCTTAGCTGGCTTGTGCCAGGGCACCGAGAGGTCCTTTCCGACTTTAACTGCTGACCTTGTGACACTTAATGTTATCCTGTTTGCCGAACGCAGACATGTCTTTAAACACCTCAGAACATATTGGGCTGTCGAACGAATAGGTGGAATGTGTCGATGTGTTTTTCATGGGTCTTCTCCAGGATCTGGAGCAGAGTGAAAATGGTCAATGGTGGATTTGCCAGACCTGAAGTCGCATTGGTATAGTCCAATAATGTCATTGACCATTAGCTTCAGTCATTCACACAGTACGCTGGATAGCACTTTATATGCGATGGGACACCGGATGTTGAGGTTCCAATCATTGGGCATGCATTCCTTTAGCCAAATTGTACTAATCAGCTGGTGCATGCTGCTACTCTGATTGCTACTCTGACCTCATCTGACAAACTATACCATCATCTCTTATTGGTTCTGGGGTATATTCTTCCTATCACTATTTGATACCAGATTGGTGTTTCACTGGTAGGTAAAATTTCCGGACTTCGTTCTGACTCCTGTATATCTCAATTTGCTCCCACTCACGCGTTTCTGTTTTTTTTTTCTTAAAATACGCTTTTCTTCTCTCCTGTTCTCCCTATACTACTCCCTCGCATTTTGTGCTGCTACTGTCTGCAGGGTTACCCTATACGCTCCGTTTTTCACATCAGTACGACAGTTACGACACTCCTGATCGCAACACCGGTTTCTTGATAGTGGTCTTTGGTCCCCAATATTGCTTTTGTTGCAGTTTGTAGAGCGTGGGAAATTCTTTGCCAGTGCTTTCGTCAAGCAGGTGGTTAATTTGAGCGGAGTAGGCTGTTGTGTTTGCACGTCGAGTATCCGTGTTACATTAGATCGCACCTTTGTGGCTACATTAAGACGGATGCGAACCTTGACTGCCACAGGGTAATGATCCGAATCGATATTCGCTCCTCGAATCGATCGGAATTCTAAAACACAGATAAATGCCTTCCTTCTACAACAACATGATCAATTTGATTTTTCGTTGCTTGTTCAGGACAAATCCACGTGGCCTTGTGGATATCGGGATGCTTCAATCTGGTGCTACGAAGTAAATCAACCTCATGCCGTAGTCGGATGTTTCTTCATGGAGGCTGATTTTTCCGACGAGGCTGAATTTTCCAAAAATATCCTCCTTTCCAATTTTTGCATTAAAATCTCCTAGCAGAATTTTAATGTCATGACCAGGTCAGCGGTCGTATGCTGTTTCTAGGCGCTTGTAAAATATGCATTTGGTTGTTCACCTTTGTCTTCCGTCGGAGCATGGGCGCAAATAAGACTGATGTAGAAGAACTTCGCTTTTATACGGATTATAGCAATTCGCTTATCTACTGGAGTGAATCTGGAGACGAGGTCTTTTATTCTCCCATTAACAATAAATCCGCCGCCAAATTCATGCCTCTTTTCATGGCAGCTATAATACATTTCCTTTTACTAACGCCGGTCCCTTTGCATCGCATTTCCTGTAAGGCAATAAAATTCACGCCTCTTTTCATGGCAGCTATAATACAGTCCCTTTCCATCGCATTTCCTGTAAGGCAATAATATCGGCTTTGTACTTCTTGAGTACACCCTCCAAAGCGATAACTTTTTATGTACAACGTAGTCCTTTATAAGTTTGCTAGCGTCGTCTACTTTGGGGGTTTTGGTTTTCTTTTACGTTTTTTTTTTTTAATTGTATTTGCTTTTTCAAGAAATCGCTTTAGTGTGGCCTTTTGTGCAAGTCAGACAAGTACAGGATCTTTGTTGCACCAATTACCGTCATTATATACTCAGTCAAACAGTCTGGTTAATATGAGAGATATATATAAATCTGAAACGATTTGGTCAAAACTATGAGACCTATATCCAAATGCGAACGAATTTTTGCCAAATTCAATAGGGGCTTCCTTGGGAGCTTTGCCAAATTTAATCATAAATGTGACCTGTACATTGTTTACAATAAACATGGACAGACATTCACAAATAGGAAAGTGATTATATGCATATTCCCAAAAAAACTATGGATCTTTCTCGAGAACAAGAGGAATTCAATTTGGACCGACCCAATCTTTTCCGAGTAATATTTATAGAATGGACTGAACAATACACACCCATATTCTAAAACTGGACGGACCAGATTTAAAAAAGGCCTTTAGGGGCATTAGTATCATCGAAGTTTTTTGTCCACCGTTCAATAAAACCAAGACAATTGAAAGAAGTCGGCAAAGTCAAATATATATTTCCAAATAATCAGATGATGATGTCAAATTTCTTGGAAATGTGTACTTACACAGATTTCCTAAGGCGACGTTGTTTAACACCTTCTAATATCATTAGCCTTCTTCTAGTAGAAAAACAGGGCAATTATCAAGCCAGTAAACAATTTTCTTAATTTTGTTGTTAAACAAATAGAAAATACATCAATAAAGCATATGTTTTTGTTAATAGTAAGTGAATACAGTTCGTAACATATTGAACCAAGCTAATCTTTCGAACCGCACTTTCTATCCAAATTGAACACACTATTTTGCACAAAATGAGAATCTAAAAAAGTATGCGAATTCAAAAACTCTCAGCACATATCGCATGGGCGAATAGTTCTACAAAGAATTACACTTTCTGAACTTCTTGAAAAATCTTCTTTTAAAATTACGCAATCGTCTTCGGTTAGGACGAAAAAACATGAATTAATATCACCAGTGGAGAACAAGTTTATGTAGGATAATGTAGATCTATGTTGAATAAGATTTGTTTTCTTGAAGTTGAATTCATAATGTACATTTTTTACACGCAGAGATCCATTATTATTATTTTTCAATTCAAGATTAATCGAGGGGGTAGGGTGGTATTTATCTTCATGTTAAACAAGTGGACAGCATCAATTTATGGAAATGTCGATTGTGGAGGGAAAAAAGCAAACTAGTAGGCGATCTTTAACATTTAAAACATGATTTCTTTGGTATAACCATCTGTCAAATAAGATATCCTAAAACTCATCAAATCCATTAGTACTAATAGCTGTTGTTTACCTTTATTTTAAGGTAAATTATTCTTTTTATGTTTTTGCAAAATAGTCAGGCTTAATCCCAGTTTGTTTTTTTTTTATAAAAAACAACTATTTATTAGTGGGGAATGTATGGCATTGTCCGCCGAGGGGTAAGGCAGGGAAGACTATAGTTTCGGATCTCGCCACTGATCCTCATCAGTTCCCTTAGTTTTTTGTTGGGATATTCACCCCAGAAGCTATTAAAAGCTTCTTTACGAAAAACCTTTCAAACCCAAATGTCTCTTGTGACAATTCGAAGTTCTTACGTTACCAGCGATACGACCCCAATGAGAAGTTTGTTTCGTTGGCGCCTGACTTCGTGGTCAACAAGGCATTTGCAGACAACTACAATACATTTCCCACTGCTATGTGTCGTCACTTTGTGACGAATGCACATAACGTTGTTGTTGGTATTGCTATCTAAAGCAATAAACCAAATAGCATGACCGTGCCTCGTCTACAACTTCAGTAGTGTTGGCGGGTTATTTGGGATACCATTTGTATTTTGTTTTTGCAAAATAGTCAGGCTTAATCCCAGTTTGTTGTTTTTATAAAAAACAACTATTTATTAGTGGGGAATGTATGGCATTGTCCGCCGAGGGGTAAGGCAGGGAAGACTATAGTTGTTTTTTATAAAAACAACAAACTGGGATTAAGCCTGACTATTTTGCAAAAACAAAATGCAAATAGTATCCCAAATAACCCGCCAACACTACTGAAGTTGTAGACGAGGCACGGTCATACTATTGGGTTTACTGCTTTAACTAGCAATACCAACAACAATGTTATGTGCATTCGTCACAAAGTAACGACACATAACAGTGGGAAATGTATTGTAGTTGTCTGCAAATGCCTTATTGACCACGAAGTCAGGCGCCAACAAAACGAACTTCTTATTGGGGTCGTATCGCTGGTAACGTAAGAACTTCGAATTGTCACAAGAGACATTTGGGTTTGAAAGGGTTTTTGTAAAGAAGCTATTATTAACTTCTGGGGAGAATATCCCAACTAAAAACTAAGGGAACTGATGAGGATCAGTGGCGAGATCCGAAACTATAGTCTTCCCTGCCTTACCCCTCGGCGGACAATGTCATACATTCCCCACTAATAAATAGTTGTTTTTTATAAAAACAACAAACTGGGATTAAGCCTGACTATTTTGCAAAAACAAAATACAAATGGTATCCCAAATAACCCGCCAACACTACTGTACTTATTCTTTTTATTTTATAAAGTTAATTTAGTCAGTTTGTTGTTTTTATAAAAAACAACTATTTATTAGTGGGGAATGTATGGCATTGTCCGCCGAGGGGTAAGGCAGGGAAGACTATAGTTGTTTTTTATAAAAACAACAAACTGGGATTAAGCCTGACTATTTTGCAAAAACAAAATGCAATAGTATCCCAAATAACCCGCCAACACTACTGAAGTTGTAGACGAGGCACGGTCATACTATTGGGTTTACTGCTTTAACTAGCAATACCAACAACAATGTTATGTGCATTCGTCACAAAGTAACGACACATAACAGTGGGAAATGTATTGTAGTTGTCTGCAAATGCCTTATTGACCACGAAGTCAGGCGCCAACAAAACGAACTTCTTATTGGGGTCGTATCGCTGGTAACGTAAGAACTTCGAATTGTCACAAGAGACATTTGGGTTTGAAAGGGTTTTTGTAAAGAAGCTATTATTAACTTCTGGGGAGAATATCCCAACTAAAAACTAAGGGAACTGATGAGGATCAGTGGCGAGATCCGAAACTATAGTCTTCCCTGCCTTACCCCTCGGCGGACAATGTCATACATTCCCCACTAATAAATAGTTGTTTTTTATAAAAACAACAAACTGGGATTAAGCCTGACTATTTTGCAAAAACAAAATACAAATGGTATCCCAAATAACCCGCCAACACTACTGTACTTATTCTTTTTATAAAGTTAATTTATTTATCATTATTTGGAAAAGGCGCGGTTCAATTTAAAACAATTAAACTTTATTTCATTTCCTTTCTACTCCTATATTCTTATACACCTATCTTAATTGTATTATTACATACGATTACTATTTAAATACTAATTATTACTTATGCCATGTTCTTACGGGCATTTCTAGAGATAGACAGTGGGTATATACCCAAAAGGTAAACACCCGGTAAATTGGGTAAATACCCAATTGTGGGTATTTATATGGGTATTTACTAAATTAAATCGATAATACAACATCTTACACGCTATTACGATACTTTAAAGATGTGGGTAAATACTTGGGTAAATACCCGAGTATTTACTCAACAATTAGGTATAAACTCATTAACTGCCGAACCACTTGACATAGCGGGCCAACTTTTGCTTACATGTTTTTAATGTCAAAGCAAATATTAAAATGCAATATGGCGTCCCTGGGTCCATGTTTTGATATATCCCCCACATAACCGTATCTCCCGATTTAAGGTTTTTTTTGTCTATTAGACACATTTTACGGCCAACTGGACTGTAATTTGCCACAGAGAGTTCTCTTTGGATACCAAATGTCCATGCAAACATTTATATAAGTAAGTCCACGTTTACTGGTAGCCCCCATACAAAGGTACCCCTATTTTGAGTAGTTACCCAAAAATTGGGTATAAATTCATTAAAAAAACAACATCTGAGCCAAATTTTGGGTAAATACTCAAAAGAGGGTTGCCTCTGTATGGGGGCTACCAGAAAACGGTGACCTACATATATAAATTTTTGCATGGACATTTGGTACCCAAAGAAAACACTCTGTGCCAAATTACAGCCATTTCGGTCGTAAAATGTGTCTAATAGACAAATATTACCTTAAACCAGGAGGTACGGTTATATGGGGGCTATAAAAAAATATTTTGCATTTCAATATTTGCTTTGACATTAAAAACATGTAAGCAAAATTTTGGCCGCCTATGTCAAGTGGTTCGACAGTTAATGAGTTTATACCCAATTTTTGGGTAAATACTCGGGTATTTACCCACGTCTTTAAAGTATCGTAAAACTATCCATTCTAAGTCGATTTGGTATCGGAAACCCGGAAATAGGGTGTAAGATGTTGTATTACCGATTCAATATAGTAAACACCCAAATAAAAACCCGCAAATGGGTATTTCCCACCCCTTGGATATTTACCCGGTAAATACTATCTCTAGTCATGTAGTATAGTGTAGATTTAACAGTACAAACATCCATGTCAAAATCAATGTAACAGTAAAGGTTATTAAATACATTACATATTCGGCTAATTGGTTCGTTTGATGAATAATTATTATGATGATAATTACAACACAAAAACCAGAAAAATCTATAAGCTCTAATTGGCACAATTATTCTCATTGAATTCTTTAGCCCAACGTTTAATAAAACATAGGATGCCATTAGCCCTATTAACCATAGTAAATAAATGGTTATGGTGGTTAAACGTAAGAACTTCGAATTGTCACAAGAAACATTTGGGTTTGAAAGGGTTTTTGTAAAGAAACTATTATTAGCTTCTGGGGAGAATATCCCAACTAAAAACTAAGGGAACTGATGAGGATCAGTGGCGAGATCCGAAACTATAGTCTTCCCTGCCTTACCCCTCGGCGGACAATGCCATACATTCCCCACTAATAAATATTTGTTTTTTTATAAAAACAACAAACTGGGATTAAGCCTGACTATTTTGCAAAAACAAAATACAAATGGTATCCCAAATAACCCGCCAACACTACTGTACTTATTCCTTTTATTTTATAAAGTTAATTTATTTATCATTATTTGGAAAAGGCGCGGTTCAATTCTTAATTGTATTATTACATACGATTACTATTTAAATACAATTATTACTTATGCCATGTTCTTACGGGCATTTCTAGAGATAGACAGTGGGTATATACCCAAAGGGTAAACACCCGGTAAGTTGGGTAAATACCCAATTGTGGGTATTTATATGGGTATTTACCAAGGTGTATTTAATAAGGTGTATGCATCAGATACAACAACAAATATTTTACAAAAACAACATTGTTGTTATAGAAATTAAATTGTCATGCTGACAATAAGTTTTTGACAAAAATAAACAAAAACAATTATTAATTTATTTTTGCCAAGAACTATTCTTTGAGGAATAATTAATGAATTTGTGTATTCTTGGGTTATTGGCGGTTTTAGGTCAGTGAAAAATAAAGTTTACGACATGGTCGCGATTAATTTTAAGTTGCCCACATGCAGCCCATGGCTCCTTGTGATGTTGTTTATATGGAGTGGCTTCACATCTTGCCTTCTTAAAGAAAATTAAAGGGACATAAATCCCCGATCAAAGACTAAATCATGGAAATTGTGTTGACCGTATAAAATCTTTCCATAGTCGTATTTAACCTCCGCCGAGGATTGTGACAAGCACTAATGGGGCGATTCCAATATAGGCTAACATAATCTCCTCGATTTTATGAATGGACAGATTTCCATACATAACATAAAATATGTGGACTAATCGGCGAACGGTGTTATAACTGATTTAACTTTCCGTCCGCCTCTGCGAATGTAGTTTTCTTGAATTTTTATTATTAAAAAATCATAAATTTAAAGACCATTCATGAAATCGAAATATAATATTGAAAATGTTTTTGACAATTTACTTTACAAACAATAAAGAAAAAAGTTTGAAACCATATGATTGTCACTTACACCTTATTAAATACACCTTGGTATTTACTAAATTAAATCGGTAATACAACATCTTACACGCTATTACGATACTTTAAAGACGTGGGTAAATACCCGAGTATTTACTCAACAATTAGGTATAAACTCATTAATTGCCGAACCACTTGTCATAGCGGCCCAAATTTTGCTTACATGTTTTTAATGTCAAAGCAAATATTAAAATGCAATATGGGGTCCCTGGGTCCATGTTTTCATATAGCCCCCACATAACCGTATCTCCCGATTTAAGGTTTTTTTGTCTATTAGACACATTTTACGGCCAACTGGACTGTAATTTGCCACAGAGAGTTCTCTTTGGATACCAAATGTCCATGCAAACATTTATATAAGTAAGTCCACGTTTACTGGTAGCCCCCATACAAAGGCACCCCCCAAACAAAGGTACCCCTATTTTGAGTAGTTACCCAAAAATTGGGTATAAACTCATTAAAAAAACCATCTGAGCCAAATTTTGGGTAAATACTCAAAAGAGGGGTGCCTCTGTATGGGGGCTACCAGAAAACGGTGACCTACATATATAAATTTTTGCATGGACATTTGGTACCCAAAGAGAACACTCTGTGCCAAATTACAGCCATTTCGGTCGTAAAATGTGTCTAATAGACAAATATTACCTTAAACCGATTTGGTATCGGAAACCCGGAAATAGGTATACTGTAGATTTAACAGTACAAACATCCATGTCAAAATCAATGTAACAGTAAAGGTTATTAAATACATTACATATTCGGCTAATTGGTTCGTTTGATGAATAATTATTATGATGATAATTACAACACAAAAACCAGAAAAATCTATAACCTCTAATTGGCACAATTATTCTCATTGAATTCTTTAGCCCAACGTTTAATAAAACATAGGATGCCATTAGCCCTATTAACCATAGTAATTAAATGGTTATTGAAATTTAGTTTTGGATCCCTTAGAACACCAAGATCACCAAATGAGTCACTATTGTTAGTAATGTTCCGCTACGAGAAAATTGTATATTTTAACGGAGCATTTCTATAAAAGCACACATATTTATATTTTTAAATAAAGGTCCATATTATTATAGGAACAACAATTTGAGAAAGAGTCTAAGACATCTTGCAGTAAAGTTGACAAACATTCAGACCTATGTGAGAAGAACATTTTTACGTCTTCAGCGTGCATTAGTATTTTGAGTTTTCAATTGAATATGGCAGATCATTAATAAGTAGTAAAAACAGGACGGGACCAAGATGAGGTATTTCTGACGGAATAGAAATATGCGTTTTGAAACAAAACCTAAAATATATTCTGCATATGTAGGATGAAATCCACTTTAAAATGTTTGTGCTAAAACCTATTACATCAATTTTAGAAATCAGAAGCTTGTGATTAACTCTATCAAAAGCTTTACTAAAATACGTGTAAATAGCATCACACAACGATCGGTATTAGTAATATTATATGCAGGAGTAATAAATACTTTAAAGGTACTTAAACTTATACATACTGCTACAAATTTAATATTATCGAAGTCATTCAGTATTACGAAATTTACTGAAAACAACAATGTTTTGTTTTCCATAGATAAAACCATAAACTGTCTCAGATGTAAATTGTATTATGTTGGTGGAAGTAGAGTAGCCACGGCGGAAACCATGTTCATGAGGGCTCATGGGAGGACTATATGGGAAATTATTTTTTATTTTTTGTTATTTGAATTTTGCCTCGTAAGAGCAGTGATAATTTGAATGAAATTTTAAGTGAGTTATTTATACTCTTTCTAGTCGAGATTAATGACCTAAGTTTTGCAATGAAAAGTTTCTGGTATCAAATAGTGGCCGTGAAGAAAATAACCAAGAACCAATAAGAGATGACAGTATAGAGTGAATACCACTTAGCCAAGATGAGATCAGTGTAGCAATTAATCGACTGAATAACAAGAAAGCAGCAGGTGCCGATGGATTCCCAGCCGAACTATTCAAGACTCGTGGTCAGATGCTGGTCAGGAGCATGCTCTACCTCATTTGTACAATTTGGTTAGAGGAATGCATGCCCAATGATGGAAACCTGGTGACAGATATAGATAGCGTGTTGAGGATCTGGAAGGAGCATTTTGAAAAGCTTCTGGTATCAAATAGTGGCCGTGAAGAAAATAACCAAGAACCAATAAGAGATGACAGTATAGAGTGTATACCACTTAGCCAAGATGAGATCAGTGTAGCAATTAATCGACTGAAGAACAAGAAAGCAGCAGGTGCCGATGGATTACCAGCCTAACTATTCAAGACTCGTGGTCAGATGCTGGTCAGGAGCATGCTCCAGCTCATTTTTACAATTTGGTTAGAGGAATGCATGCCCCATGATTGGAACCTCGCATCCTGTGTCCGGTGCACAAAAAAGGAGACAAGGCAATGTGTGCTAACTATAGAGGAATAAGTCTCCTTCCCACTGCATATAAAGTGCTATCCAGCGTGCTGTGTAAACGACTGAAGCCAATGGTCAATGACATTATTGGACCATACCAATGCAGCTTCAGGCCTGGCAAATCCACCGTTGATCAGATTTTCACTCTGCGCCAGATCCTGGAAAAAAACCCACTAAAAACACATCGACATATTCCAACTATTCGTCGACTATAAAGCCGCATTCAACAGCCCTATCCATTCAGAGGTGTTTAAAGCCATGTCTGCGTGTGGCATTCGTGCAAAATTAATACGGCTATGGATAACTTTAACTGTACAATGTAAGCAGTTAAAGTAGGAAAGGGTCTCTCGGGGCCCTTCAATACCGAACGAGGGTTCAGACAAGGTAACAGTTTGTCGTGTGACCTGTTCATGAGATGTTCTGATATCCAATATCTACTGTACCTCTGTACCACCATAAACAAAACTAATTACACATCCGGGGGGTTACTCTGTATTGCGTTTCGAAAGCAAGTGCGATGCGAAAGCTAAATGCGTTAAGAGCACAATTTGGTACTCTGTATGGCTCACGCAAACGCATTCGCAAAATAAATCGAAAATAGGGCAACACTGGTACCACAAACGTCAAAAAATTGTAAATAAAAACCTATTTTTATGTAGTACGAGTGTTTTTAAAAACAAAAATGATGAACGAATTAAAAAAAAGAATTTTAAGAGATCGATCAAATATACTCTCCGTAAGTGAACACGGGTATGAAAATAGAAGTACGAATCTTGTGACAAACGTTTTCAAATATTTAATTTTTATAAATTTCGTTTCAATAAAGATGCGTTTATGTATTTAGTAAACTCTATTAAAAATGACCTCGCCGTTCCAAATAGATCCACAGCAACTTCAATAAAAGTGGCCGCTGCTTTGAAATTGGTTGGACAAGGTGGTTATAAACACCAACCTAAATAAATATGCACACATACAGCCTTATTCTATATTCGTTGGGAGATATCTCGCATGTAAAAAAATTTTCCCTTTCACATTCTCGCCTTATTCTGAATGCATAGGGAGACGCAAAAAATGCAAGATGCGGATTCGAGTTTTCGAAAATGGTGGTTGAGAAAAAGATTTGTGTTGCCATATTGAAATTTAAGTTGTAATGTGTGTGGCCATATTGTAATTTAAGTTGCAATGTGTGTTGCCCCATTGTAATTTAATTGAGTAATATTTTTCAATATATTATTTATTAAAAATTGTTACTTTTTATTGTTATTTAAACTTTAAATGCTTTGTAATTAAAAAAATATAAATGAAAGTTTGAAAATATGGCAACCTACAATATGGTATGTGAAACATCTGTTCATTGTTTTGATGCAATTTGGTGCAACAACTACAATAGATTACAGATAAAAGAACATTTTTTATGAAGGCAAAAACACAACGAATAATGGGAAGAAATCTGCGATTGAATTAATTAATTCACAGTTTATTATTTAACTACATAATTGTGTGCGTTTTATTTAATTTCGATATTTATCTCCCCTAATCCTTAAAGTGGCCAGTTATGATTTGCTCCTACTTCTTTATTTCTTCCTTCAAATCATGCACACGATAATTTTGAAATAAAAAAAAATATTTTTTGTAGCTTTATTTTTGTTCTTTCATAATTTTTATTTCAGTTTTTCACTGTTAAACGGCTCATAAGGCAAATTTGTTTTTTCCACAATTTTTTTCTTGAGAGACAGATCCTCACCCGAAATGTCTGTACACCTAATTCTGTTTTTACAGGATAGAATGGTTCCCGAGAAATTCGTGTAAAAAAAGATACTGGCCAAGTACAAAAATAATAGATTGGTTCTAGACCTCAAAAAATAAGTTAAAATTAGACTAAATTATATAAAAAAATATTTTTGTAGTTATTTTAAGAATTTATTTTCGTTTTAATTTATTAAATAAACTAAATTATAATAAAATAAATTAAAGTTTAGATTTCATAAAAAAAATAATACCAGAAATTCATTGCCAAAAAACTTAAATAGCATAAAGTACAACCATAAGAAAAATTTAAATTAAACAATTTTATTTATTGTCACTGTCTGATAATAAACGTAAACGTTTGCGAAAGACTACAATATCACTGCCATCACTGTTAAAAATCAGCAAAAACTAACGATCTTTCAATTATAATTGTCAAATAGGAACTAAATTGTGTGTACAATACATTATGTACATTTTTACTTTTTCAATAATTCGGGGAATCACGCATTTCCCGTAAAACAGAAATTACGCATACATAGACATAACTCAGAACACACACAAGAATTATATAAAATGCTGCCATATCAGAAATTCATGCCATGCAGGGTTGTTACTCTAATTAAGGCAGGGATGTTTGAGCAAAAGCATTCCAGAATTTTCTTCAATAAATAAATAGTTCATGTAAAAAAAGTAATTTTGTTTTTTTGTATTCGTGTTATTTCAAATTATGTCGTGTAAAAATAGAAATATTTTTTCGTATTTACTCGTGTTATTTCAAATTCGTGTAAAAACAGAATTAGGTGTATTTCGCCTCTAAAATGCATCAAACTCGACTTAAATATTCCTTATTACCTTTATACATTCCTTGGCAATATTTGGTTCAGCATGCATCGTTATCAGTAGGATTTCCAATGGCATTTTATTTGTTGTTTTTCAGTTAAAAATTTGCTTACTATCATTTATAATATTCTAAATCGTCATAGAATAAGCATTGTGTAAATATTTTTGATACAAATATTTATTACTTATGTTTTTGTAGTCAGCTCCCTTTGAATTTATTAGCGAAAAATTTCGCACAAAATTTCATCTCATTCTCCTACTCCCTGTAATCCAGAATACATAACATTTCCCCAAAGCGGATTTTTTCGCTTTCGAACTTCATTCAGAATGAGGCGAGAGCGAGAATGAGAAAAAATGCACAGGAAAATGTTGTTCAGAATAAGTCGAAGGGGGAGAGCGAGTAAATTCACGTGGAATTGACATCCAGAATAAGGCACGTTATTTCGCATTTGAACTCCGTAACTGTCCCTTTGCCAAATCGCTGTGTTACACCATAAAATCTACTAAAGTTTGGAACTGACGTTTCTGAGTCTGCAACTGTAACTTATTTGGCTTTCACCTAAAATAATTAACAATTGTGCTTACTTACACGTTTCGATTCCGATTTCCGTTTAACGAACGAGTTTGACATGCGTTTTCGTATTACAGATTGCGGTGATGCCACATTTGCGTAAAGCAGATGAGAAAGGAGATACGAAAACGAATTACGCGATGTGATATAATTTTTCTTACGCATCGCAATACAGAGTAACCCTGTTGTATGGATTTGAAGCATGGATACTTGCGCAGGCAAATGAGGCAGCTCTTGGAGTGTTTGAGAAAAAATTCTCCGGAAGATCTATGGGCCAATCTGCGTCGATGGTGAATGTCACCACCGAATGAACCATGAGCTATACAATCTATTCTCAGACATCGACATTGTCAAACGGATCGAGCTGCAGCGACTACATTGGCTAGGCCATTTTGGGAGAATGGATGAAGATACCCCAGCTCGAAAGGCATATAAAAGCGAGCCAAGAGATGATTCACACAGAAGGGGAAGACCACGAATTCGATAGAAAGATCAAGTAAAAGACAACATTTCGGAAAAAGCTTTTTAAAATTGGATGAGATGCGCACAAGACCGTTTTGTCATAAGCCAGCTCAGTAAGTAAGTATGCACTGTATGAAGATAACGGTAATTTGCCTCTTTTGTGTGTTCTACACTTTTTGCTTTATACGGGGAATCATTTGATGACAAAACTGTAAGCGTGCGCCACATAAAGTATTAAAAATTTCAGGCAAAAATTTATCCTATAATTAAATTCAGTTGATATATTACAACCGCCAGTTGGGGAAAAGTATAATCGAATCCTTGGAAATGTTTTCAGTTACACGAAAGACACTTTACAATCTATTAAATCGAGCAGTAAACGAGAAAAGATTGCAGTTAAAACGAGGTTGTGGTACAAAGCCCAAATTAAAAAGCGTGCTGAGCGCGTAATTATTCGAAACCAATCACATTATACCAAATCCAGCGGCTATCATACTTACCAAGAATTTTAGTAATACACATGATACCAAATGTATTACTATTGAAATAAAATGCTTAT
Organism: Musca vetustissima; assembly: GCF_032173495.1. Taxonomy (NCBI): domain Eukaryota; kingdom Metazoa; phylum Arthropoda; class Insecta; order Diptera; family Muscidae; genus Musca; species Musca vetustissima. The sequence goes on along the minus strand of NW_026885658.1, from coordinate 525,971 downwards.
TCACTGTGTGATGGGCAAGTCACTGGAAAATAAGTAGATTGCTATAACTTTTTTTGGCGTATAAAGAAAAATATTTATTTCCTAGTTTTATTAGGTTGTATCGATGAACGGTTGTTTTGTGGAGTTTGTCGAACGATGGGCGAAGCCGATGTTGGGCATTGGTTTATCCGGTTATTAGTAATACTTCTATTACCACCACGATTGCGTTGATTCTGGTTCTGTACGTTTCCTTGTCCTCCAGTGCGGCTTTTGCTCATTTCAGTACGATTTCTAACTTTTGCTAAAGTATCTTCCTTCACCATATCGATTACTTCATCTGGTATACGTAGATATTTAATTGTACTACCACGTATATAACATTCTGGCATTCGCCAAAATCGATCACCATCCTGAAATACAAAATGAAAATAAATATAAATTAATGAAAATCTTATTACAACTTAAACCTAATTCTTAATATCGGAGTATGTTGTGAATACGCCATATGCAAATAAATGCCGACTGTTTTGTTAAACCTGTGAGTGGTGTTAATATTATTGGTAGAAAGCTAGACTATCAGATATTCTGTTTGGAACAATCCCTCATAGTGGAGGACATTTATTTAGAAGCCATCACTGTGGAGGGAATTTATTTGAAAGAAGAGAAACTGGGGACAGATTATTGTTTGATAAACGTACAGTGGAAGAAAATCCAATGGAGAATGGTGCGAAGCCAAAGGCTTATGCTAATATTAATTAAGAAAAATCGAAACTGACCTATATAAGGAGGAACAAAGAGAAAAACACCTTCTATTTTGCGAAGCAGACACTATCAGCCTTATTCTGGATGTCAATTCCACGGGAATTTACTCGTTCTTCCCCTTCGAATTATTGTGAACAACATTTTCCTGTGAATTTTTTCGCAATCTCGCTTTCGCCTCATTCTGAATGAACTTCGAAAGCGAAAAAATCCGCTTTGGGGAAAAATTAGGTATTCTGGATTACATGGAGTAGGAGAATGAGATGAAATTTTATGCGAAATTTTTCGCTAATAAATTCAAAAGGTGCTATAAATGATTGTATGCAAATTTTTAATTGGAAAACAACAAATAAAATTCCATTGAAAATTCTAAACCAAATGTATGCTAAACCAAATATTGCCAAGGAATGTATAAAAGTAATAAGGAATATTTAAGTCGTGTTTGATGCATTTTGCATTTCATTTTGGGTGAAAATCTGTCTCTCAAGAAAAAAATTTAAAAATTATGGAAAACAAAAATTAAGCTACCAAAATATTTGTTTCCAAATTATCGTGTGCATGAGTTGAAGGAAGAAATAAAGGAGTAGGAGCAAATCATAACTGGCCACTTTAAGAATTTGGGGAGATAAAATATCGAAATTAAATAAAAAGACGCACAATTATGTAGTGTAATAATAAACTGTGAATTAATTAATTCAATCGCAGATTTCTTCCCATTATTCGTTGTGTTTTTTTTTTGCCATCATAAAAAATGTTCTATTATTTGTAATCTATTGTAGTTGTTGCACCAAATTGCATCAAAACAATGAACAGCTGTTTCACATGCCATATTGTAGGTTGCCACATTTTTAAACTTTAATTTATTTTTTTTTCAATTATAAAGCATTTATACAGCGGATTATTTATATTTTACATTTGTATTGTTATAAAGTTTAAATAACAATAAAAAGTAAACATTTTTAATAAAAAAATCAATAAATAAAATATTGAAAAATATTACACAATTAAATTACAATATGGCAACACGAATCTTTTTTTCAACCACCATTTTCGAAAACTCGAATCCGAATCTCGCATTTTTTGCGTCTCCCTATTCATTCAGAATAAGGCGAGAATGTGAAAGCGATTTTTTTACATGCGAGATATCTCCCAAGCGAATATCCAGAATAAGGCTGTATATGCCAGCTGGAGGTGAAGGATGAAACCAAGGATTTTCAATTTTGTTTACAAACCGAACAGACGTATCTCTCTCACATTGTCAATAAGTAACAATTTGGAAGATTCCTCAGTAGAGGAATGTGCTTCAAGGTATAGGAATATCAACACCAAATCAAAAGCTAAGGGCACCGTTTTAAATGCTAGTGATTGTGATCGTTCTCAATCCAAACGACAAAGAATTTGCCATTCATAGGAAAAATGAATAAAATCAAGTCAAATCTCAACCATCTGTTCAAGAATACAACCATCTCAACCACCTACCGACCTAAATGTAGAGAGGGAATCTGTTTCCGTTCCTAGAAATGAAATCGCATCGAAATCGGGTAACAATCTTAAATGTTTCTGTCCCCGCTATTTATTATATATATATGCATTGTACTAGAATGTATTGGAATATATGTTTAATGTAAGAGATCAAAAGATAAGATGATGTAGAAAAGATAAGACGAGAAATAAAAAAGAAGCGTCATTCTTAATGTGACAGCGGAACAAACAAGAGTGTACAAAATCAGGTGTGGGGTCAACCAACGCAAAATTTTAAACTTGTGTGTCCAATAAGAAAATAACTAAAAATAATCAGAATTAAATGCTAAAAAACAGAAGAAACTGAAGAAATAATAAAAAAAAATTGAGAAAGAAAGTAAATTATCATTAAAAAAAGAAAAAAAAAAAGACAACACAAGAGATAAGTGGAAACGAAAAAATGGTGCGCGAGTCTCTAATGGAGCAACTAAGAGAAGCCGGAGTGGATTTTCCGGATAGTGCGACTCCATACCAGCTGCGTGAACTCTTGCGGCAGGTGGTAGAAGCAAGTTCCTCATAGGCAAGCGATGCGTCTCCACTACAACGGCAGCAACAACAAGGCGAAGACTGGCCGTTACAACAAAAGCGATGCTAGAAGAGTCACCACCGCAACAGCAGCAACAAGGCGAAGATGGGCCGTTACAACAAGAGGCGATACTAGAAGTGCAGCCAACACACACAGACGCCACAGCCGAAATCAAGCAAACAGAGGGGAGACACCTTTCATCCGCCATTTTTAATACATTCAAACATGGCGAACACAAAAGAACAAGCAGTAAAGGTGAACGAGGATGAAAAAGACAGAGAAGAAGGGCAGTTGCTAAAGGCCCTGAGAATTTTGAAGTTGAAAAGGGAGATCAGCGAATTGGAAGTATGAGAACTGTGAAAAAACTGTTGCCACATTCGCCGACGTAGAAGGGGCATTGCCAAAATTCTCAGGCGACAACGAGTATGCCATCACAAAATGGCTGAAAGAATTTAATAAGGTAACCAGCATAATGAACTGTGAGGAAGCCGAAAAATTTATATATGCCCGCCGAATGATGACAGGCAGTGCAGTATTACTGGGTAAGCCTGCAGTGTGAATTACTAAACGACCGTACGGCGACTTGATGCCAGAAAATGGAATACGGCAAACGAGAGCTTGCACCGGTACGCTCTAGTGATGCAGGATATTGCAGAAGGCACAGCGATCTCCGTGGAGTTGGTGGAATGTGGGGTGGATGGTATGGAGGACAGGTCGGTGGCGGCATCCATATTCTTCGGCGTAAACACAATGAAAGAATTTAAGAAACTAACGCCACAATACGAGAAGATGGTGAGTGAGCGGAGTCAGAAACAATTAAAAATAAATCAGACGCAGCAATTGTATGACGGGGTTCGTGGTTATAACTGCAAGAAGATAGGCCATTACGCAACAAGTTGAAAGCAGGAGAGACGTCCAATGGAAGCATGCTTCAAATGCGGAAAGGCGGGGCACTTGAAGGTCCATTGCCCAATGCGAGCAGCAGCAGCGGTTCCACGGGAGGAAGAGGAAGTAGTTTAGAATGTACAGGTAAGAGTAGTCTTGGGTCCTAATACGTCTGGATCTAATAGTCGTGTGTTTTCCTCTTTACTTGACACCGGTAGCCCATGCAGCTTTATAAATGAGGTGATAATGAAGTCAGTGTGCCCGTTTGCGATAGAAAGAAGAAGACTCCAAATATAAGGGATTAGATGGGAGAAAACTGGAGACATATGGACAAATGACGGCAACCCTACAATTCGGACGAAAAGGAAATTGAATTTTATTATTTCACCAAGCACAGCTTCGTGCACCTTGGTGCTCGGGTGTGATTTTTTGAAAATGTTTAAAGTTTATTTTTAAGAAAAGGGCACCCGGCCGCAGGTGAATTGAAGGACAAAACCGAGAACAAATGTATGTATTTTTAAGAGCGGACTCTGAACCTGAATTAAAATCAGGGCCGCACGAAATAAATAAGAAAAAAGAAGAAAATGAATTAAACAATTTATCTCTAAAAGGGAGGACGGGGAAGGAAACCCTCCGAGAGGCGAGCTATAAAAGAGAAAAGAAAAAAAATTAAAAGGTTTTCAAAATGTGTGCACAGTGGAAGAAATATAAAGTAATGCAAATGTTAACAGTTCAAGAACGGAAGGCAAAAGTGAAGATGAAAATTCTGAGGAAACTGAGGAAAAATGGGATGTGAACAAACAATAATGCATTTATGAAAGAAATAAATTGCATAACTTTATTAGGAAAAATTATTTTGAAAGACTTGAGAAAGAAAAAAAAAGACATCCGAATTTAAGGCCTATTGTCCGTCCAGAATACTCTCCTTTGCATGAATGCATTAAGTAAATAAAATTATAGTGGACCTGCTAGAAAAACGGAGAGATTAGAATGTGTGTAGACTTTAGGTCCCTGAACAAAATAATAGTTCGGGATATTTACCCTCTTCCTCTAATCAAAGACTGTTTGGAATACCTTGAGGGGAAGTCATGGTTCACAATAATGGACCTCAAGTCGGGTTTCTACCATGTAAGGCTAGAAGAAGATTCGATTAAGTACACATTCGTAGTACCAAACGGTCAATATGAATTCATGAGGTTACCATTTGGATTGAATGGAATTTTCCAGGACCTTCTAAGAAGAAATGGAATGTTAATCTATATGGACGAAATTATAGTGGCATCGAAAACATTGAAGGAACACGTGGGGCTTTAGGGAAGAGTTATGTGCCGATTGGCAGAATACGGATTGGAGCTTAAGAAACAGACGTGTAGGTTCGCATATAATGAAATTGAATATTTAGGGTACAAGGCGTCGAGGAAAGGTATCGAACCACGTGGAGGCGATAATGAAATGCCGAATGCCGATGCCGAAAAATGTGAAAGAAATGCAGGCGTTTTTGGACCTATGTTCATATTTCCCAAAGTTTGTACAGGGATTTCCCTGATAGTAAAACCATTGTGCGGTTTGACAAAAGATGGGCCAAATATGTGATCACAGACAAATGTAAAGAGGCCTTTGAAGAATTGAAGCAACAACTAACGTCAAGTCCAATTCTAGCAATTTATAATCCAAATAGGGAAACAGAACTACATTGCGATGTAAGTGCAATGGGATTTGGGTCAATATTAATGCAAAAACAGGACGATGGTGAATTCCATCCGGTGGCTTATTTCTCAAAGAAAACCCTAGATGCGGAGACATGGTATCATAGTTTCGAGTTAGAAACTCTAGCGATCATTTGCTACTTGAAAAGGTATAGGGCGTATTTGGAGGGTATAGAATTCAAAATCAGGACAGATTGTAATTTCCTAGCCCTAACACTGGAAAAATGAAATGTCAACAGTCGGATAGCGAGATGAGCATTGGAATTGGAAAACTACGATTACACCATAGAGTATAGACCGGGAACAAAAATGACCCATGTGGGCGCGCTATGCAGGATAGAACAAATTGATAGTCACAAAACAGTAGCAACAATAGGGATAGAAGATATAGATCTTCAACTTTGTGCGGCGCAGGCAAGAGATAAGGAAGTGAGCGACCTGAAGTCGAAACTAGAAAACGGGACAGTGAAATAGGTTTTGAGATTTTTCGTTCCGAAAGACACGGAAATGGAGTGATCAGAAAAATGCACGAGAAATTAGACCATCTCGGGGTTCAAGAAGATAGGTACAAAAAGACTTGTTTGAAATGTATCATGTATTCCGCCTCCCATAAACCAAACGGTAGAACATTACATAGTATTCCGAAAGAGCCTAGGCCGTTTCATACAATTCACCTGGATTATTATTACCATCGTTACAGTCAAAGAGAATACATATTTTGGTTATAATAGACGCATTCACGAAATTCGTGAGACTTTACCCGGTCGAGCGGGTAACTAGGACTTTGGTAGGAATGCTAGCAAAACTCAGCGAACCGGTAGCTCATACTGATTGGGTGATGTAACTCAGTAAAATAGAATTCGCATTTAACAACACAATTAACAGTTCTACGGGTGACACTCCAAGCAGGATCGTATTTGGAGTTAACCAAAGGAGAGAAATAATGGATAAACTGTCCGAATACCTTGAAGAGAACTCTTTAGAACCGGGGAGGGATGTCCAGGATATCAGAGCTAGAGCAGAGGTTACCATTGGAAATGCGCAAAAATATATATACAAAGAGTAAACTCGTTTAGCGGGATTTCGTAGTCATTAAAAACGTGAATACCACGATACGAGGTAACAAGAACCTAATTCCGAAATTTATAGGGCCATAAACCGTCAGTAAAGTATTACCGAACGACCGATATGTGGTCAAAGATATAGAATATTGCCAAATAACTCAGATTCCATACGATGGTGTAATAGAGGCATGTAACATGTACATGGTATTAGGTTAAGTAGCATTAGCATATTACACTTTTAGGTTAAGAACACTAACTATTATCTTATTTCAAATTTATATTTTAATGTATCAACATAGAGTTGTATGTTTAATGTAAGAGATCAAAAGATAAGATAATGTACAACAGATAAAATGAGAAATAAAAAACAAGTGTCATTCTTAGTCACTGATGGAGTATAGAATAGATATAGCAAAGAGTTTTTTGGACATTCGAACTACAAATATGCGAAAAGTACTAAAATGTACTAAATTTGGTACAATTTCGTAACATGTGAATGGATAGAGCTAAAAACTTGAAATTTGGAATGCGAATTAAGGTTGAGATGTAGGGTCTGTTTAAGGAGATGGCTTTGAAAGCGTGTACTTATGTACACGAAATGTACTATATGGTGCTATATTCGGTACAAATTTAATTTGGAGGTACAAATCGAGTTGAAATCCTGAAAATTTAAATTAACACTGCCGTCGAAGTGTAGGATTGGGATATATAAGTAGTTTTGGATTTTTTTTACTTATGTGCCCGAAAAGTACTAAATCGTACTAATATTGTTACAATTTGGATTTGGGTGAACCGATAGAGCTGAAACAATGCAACTTGAAGTCAGGATCACTGTTGGGGTGTAGCATTATGGTATATAGAGAATTTTGAAAAATTCGTACAAATTGAGAATTGAGCTATTTAGGAAATTTTGGAAATTCCTACTGATGTGAACTAAATTTTGTACAATTTAAATTTTTGGTGAACCGAATTTTTGGAAATGTGTACTAAATGGTACCAAATGCGGATTTGAGTGAACCGATTGACCTGGAATTTTGAAATTTGACGTTCGGATCACTTTTGGTGTGTGGGATTGGGCTTAGTGGAAAGTTTTGGAACTTCATACTAATGTGTACTAAATTTGGTACAATTTAATTTTTAAGTGAACCAATTGAGCTGAAAACCTTGAAATTTGGAAATAAGGTTAGGATTGGGGTATGGATGTAGTTTTGGAAATTCATACTTATGGATACTAAAATGTACTAAATTTGGTACAATTTGAATTTTGTGTGAACTGATATTAGAATTACGATCTTTATTGGTATGTAGTATTGAGCTATGTAGAAAGTTTTGGCAATTCGTACTAATGTGTACTAAATGGTACCAAATTTGTATTTGGGTGAACCGATAGAGCTTAGGGTTACTGTTGGGATGTAGGATTGGTATATGTAGGAAGTTTTGAAAATTTGTACGAATGTGTACAAAATAGTACCAAATGTGGATTTGAGTGAACCGATAGATTAGAATCTTGAAATTTGAAGTAAGGGTTACTGTTGGGGTGTAGGATTGGGCTACGATGGAAGTTTTGGAAAACTTTTGTTTTTGTTTTATGTAGTTTTTATTCTTCCAATATTTCGATTGTCATCGACAATCATCATCAGGGATCTGTTACAAAATAAGCAATTAGTTACAAATTGAAACACGAAAATTATAAAACACACGAATCTTACAAATTTTTTTTTTTTTTAATTTGTAAAGGAAAGGCGTCTACTTAAATTAAACGTCAAAGTCAAACTAAGTTTTTTTATGTCTGTGTGTATGTACTAAATTCCTATAGATATGTGCACAGTGGTCCGAGTCAATTTTGTAGTTAATTCTTTTTTCCGTCGGTACATTTATGGTATGTAACATTTCTAATGCGAATCGTCTTCTGTAATTATTTACTTGTGCTACAATGTCGATATCTTTGAAATTTGGTTTGAGACCCGATAACGTACAATGAGCTGATAGCGCTGTCTTTTGTTCTAGTGGCTTGTCATATTTTTGATCTGATTTATGTCTGGCATGTCGAGTTTTTAATTTTGTTTTTGTTGTGCCAATATATACCTTTTGGCATACATCAGATTCGTCACCGTTACATGCTATCCTATAAACTACATTGCACTTATCTTCTTTTTTAGTCTTCGTTTTAGTTTCGTTCGTTGACACTGTTGGTGGTTTTTAAAGCTAATTGGTATTTGTCCTTATTGTAAAAGTTATTTGAATGAAAATTTATCAGTCGTCCAGATGCTGTTGGTTTTTGGTACCAATCTAGTTTAAGGTTATTGTCTTGTCATTTTTCTCTACTTCATGCGTAAATTGTATGTTTTTGTCGAATGAATTCAAAATCCTTAATGTGTTTTCGACTTCATTTTTCTTTACTATACAAAAATATCGTCCACCTACTTCGTTAATAACCTTGGTTTCATCGTCATTCCTCCATTATTACGTCAGCTATGATCGGTGACGCTGATGAACCCATTGGAAGTCCTTTCCGTTGTTCGTACACCTTGTCTTGAAATATAAAATATCTGGAGTCTTTTATGCAAAGAGTCAGTATTTCAATAAATAAATATTTCGTTATCCTGGTATAGTTCTTCAGTATTTTTCGGCGATCGTCTTAATTGCTAAGTTTATTGGAACGCTGGGAAACAACGACACTACGTCAAATGATAATAAGGTTTCGTCTTCTTCTATGTTCACATCAATAATTTTTGATTTAAAATCTATTGCATCCTTTATGTTGTATGTTGAGTCCTTCGTCAAATGTTTTAAAATATCTACAATGTACTTGGACAGTCCGTAGGTAGGTGAATTTATGGATGAGCATATCGGTCGTAGTGGTATTCCGTCTTTGTGAATCTTTGGTAGACCGTAGATCCTTGGAGCGAGTGATGTATTCGTCATTAACTTGTTCTTTTCGCTCAAATTTATTATGTTCATATTATGTAGTTTATCCACAAGTTTGTTGTTTTTATTTTGTAGGTTGGTCGTTGGATCTCTATGTGCACATGTCTTGAATTATATGTGCACATGTCTTGAATTATGTCCTTCATTTTCATTTCATAGTCCTTTTTATACATTGCTACTGTCTTTCCCCATTTATCTGCATTTAATATTAATATGTCCTTGTTATTTTTCAAAAATTTTCTTGTTTGTCCCACTGTGTCAATTATAATTTTTCTCTTATACTCAGTTTTCTCCGTTGTAAGTGATCGTCAATGAGTAATACTAATTTTATTCTTGCATTTTCTTGCTCTTCTTTGTTGTCCAAGGTTTGTATACAATATTCACTCTCAGCAATAACATTCAGTAGGGGGAATGATGTGTGTGTAGTTGGCAAAGCAAACTTCGGTCCCAACGACAACAGCCACTGAACTTCGTTTGGTATCTCTTCGTTTGTGTTGTTGGTAAACCAATCATTATTATGTTATATGTTGAGCAAAATTCCAACTTCACCCGTGCTGAGCAATATTAAGAATTTATTATTTGTCAGGATGATTTGGTGTTCAAGGCACGATCATTTGATTTTTCCAACATATTTAGAACTACAGATGTGAATGAACAATTGAATGTATTTATGTACGGTCTTGAATTTATCCATACGGCCTGCCCTCTAAAAAAGAAGAAAGTTAGCAGGAATGACATCGAATGGATGAAAGCACCTATTATTGCATATCACACTTCATTAAGGGACTTAGCTTACGAAGATTATTTATCCGATAGGACAGATCATAAATGGAAAATATATTGCAATTATTAGAAAAGCTAAAAGGGAAGCAAATGCAACATATTTTTCTAGTGATTTGAGTGGAAATGTATTGTGGAGTAGGATAACCATAATGGGCTTTTGGTTAATACGCCAAATGTGTGCGAAGATTTAAATTTAAGTGTGAATGAGTTGAATCAACACTATAAGAAATCAAATGGATGCAGATGTACCACCGTCAGATTATTTAACGCTCAGAGACCAAGGGGAGTTTAGTTTTCGTAGCGTTGGTATTGATGACTTAATTCTTGCCTTTTCATGTATCAAATCAAACGCAGCTGGTAACGACGGATTTTCATTAAAATTTTATAAGCTAATTCTGCCACATATTGGAAGTGTTTCTCCATTTGGTGAATAATATTATTATGACTAATAGCTTCCCCGTATTATGGAAAGTGTCTAAGATAACACCCATAAAGAAAAAGTCAAATGCAATGTCTCTTGATAATCTAAGACCAATTTTACCAATTCTTTCCAAAATCATGGAACATATATTAAAAATGCAGGTGCTAGAATGTATAGAGTCTAAGCATCTTTTAAATGATTTGCAGTGTGGATTTAGAGCCAATAGAAGTACGGCGAACCTGATGCTTGGGATTACAGAAACTGTTAGGAAAAATTTTAACGATCGCAATTGTTCAGTCTGGTTATCTATGGACATTGAGAAGGCGTTCGATAGAGTGGACCATTCGATATTAATAAACAAGCTAAGCTATATTTACAACTTTCATTCAAGTGCATGTCGACTGTTGTCTTCCTATTTGTTGGATAGAAATCAGTACGTTGTAGTTAATAACGCTATATCGGATGTTTTATCAGTTAAGGGAACCCCCCCCATTCTCGATTTTTTATTTTTAAGATTTTAAATGGGCTGGTAAATGAATACCAATGCTTGTTAAGGTTTGTAACTTGGCACATATATATTTGAAGATTTAAAAAGGAAGAAAAATAATATACAAAAATTTGTTGTTGTTGTTTTGTTGTTGTTTTTTGGGTACAAAGAAAAGTCCACATTTTCGATGGCGGGCATGATAACTCCTCACTGGAACATCGGAATCCGAAAATTCCAACTGTGTTAGAAAGAGGACATGTCTGGCTCTCGTATGAACTAGGATTATTGACTTCGCTCTAAAATTAACAAAATGGTGGACCTTTGAAAATTTTTTTTTGGAAAATCGCCGATTTTTTACCAAAAACCATGTTAAAAAATAAGGAAGATCTTCACCGATTGGCTTTATCCTATTTCATACGAGAGCTATACACTCTCAGAGAAACGCTGCAAAATTTGGAATCGATTGGATTATTGGTTTTTGAGTTATCGTGCCCGCCATTCACAAAAAAATGTTTAGAGTAAAACGCGTTTAAAGTTTGAGAAGCCCTTTAGCCGTCACTTAATGTTGATACAATAAATCGGATATATCTTCAAGACTTCTTGAGATTTTCACTTGAAATTTTGTAGAGACATTCCTTAATCAGTGTAGATTCGAATTATATCAACAAAAATTTTGACACCGAGAATGGGGGGGGTCCCCTTAAGAGCGGTATACCTCAAGGTTCAGTTCTGGGACCAATTCTCTTCTTGCTGTTCATCAATGACATTACGGCTGTAACTGGAAATTTGTTCCGCATATCTATTTGCTGATGACCTTCATCTTTTGTTTATAGGTGATCTGGCTAATATAGATATCTTTCAATCCCGTATTAATGACACTCTCTCTTTAGTTATCACATGGATGGCTTTAAACAAATTAAATGTTAATATGTCTAAAACAAAAGCGATGGTTTTCTCTTCACGAGAGGTTAATCTTGATTTAAGGTATGAGTATGCGCAGATACAATTTGTGGATGTCATGGAGATTCTCGGAGTTCTCATTAAATGTTAATACCATGCATATTGACCGAGTAGTTTCTCGTATAAACATAGCATTGCGTAAACTGTATAACTGTTATCTTCTTCTCCCTTACCATGTTAAACATAAGTTGGTACATTCTCTCGTCATGCCAAACTTGCTTTATTGTTTAGAAGTATACTCTGGCACTAATATGCAGAACATTAGACGAGTGCAGAGAGCTTTTAATAGTGCGGTAATGTATGTGTACTCTGTGGGTGTTTACACTCACATAACTTCCTTTGTTGAACGTTTCTTGGGTTGTTCCTTCTTTAATTTTATTGATGTTAGATGTATGTTTCTTTTCTATAAAGTTTGTAAAATTCAATGTCCTTCTTTCTTGGCAAGCACTTTAAAGATTTCTCGATCTACTCGAAGCACTAATTATTCCTAGAATAGATGTGCATATGGAAAAATTGTTTGTTGTAAGAGTGTCTCGGTTATTTAATTCGCTGCCAAATCACTTAAAATTATTTAATTTAAAATTTTTACCGTTTCGGAATAAACTAGTTGCTTTCCTAAAAGAGCAACATCAGTAAATTATAGTATATCTTTCTCTCCATCTTCACCATAAGAGGTAGATGAAAGACGTACTTTTTGAGTAGTCATATTTGACGTAATGTTTTATTTCTTGTGAATCGCTAAGTTGTTAATGGAGGAAAAAAAATTATTTTATTTAAGATTTAAACGTTTGCCCCGTATAAGGGGCTTATAAAGAGTAGTTGTTCTCCTCAGAAGTCCCACTGAATGTATGATTGTTAGAGATAAGTTAATATTTATAAGTTCCTAATTTTAATTAAATTGTGTGTACGATTTTTTAAAATAATATATTATAATTGTTAATTGGCCTTTCGGCTTTTTATTACAAAACATTAAATAAATAAAAAAAAAATTAAAATATTATATGAAAACTAATTTGAGTTTTTCTTACATATATAAAATTTTGGTAGTAATCGACAGCCATTATTTTTGATTACGGAAGCGCACCTACGAGGCACTGAATCTCAATTTGATTCTTGGGTGTATTATTCCTCGCATCCCGATGGGCAATATTGCCAATTTTTTAATATTCCATTTTCAAAAAATCGGCTTTTATGTTTTCGTGGTGCAATAATGATTTTTGGTACACATATAGAGAACAATTTTCTGACTCCGAAACCGTTCGCAATCAAATTTTTGGTTGCTGTGCGCAAATGTTACCGAGGTTTTAATATTGGGCATAAGAAAAAAATCTTAAAATTACGTGGTTTATTATAATGGCCAAAAACATTGATATATATCTTCTTTCGTAAAATAAGAATATGAATATATTATAATAATCGCGCAAAAGTCCCACACCTTTGCGAAATATGAGAAAAATAATAAAAATATATGAGATTACGACAATATTTTCATTATATTAATGACATAAATCAACGTACAAATTATTTTAAAAATATCTACATAATTTTGGTTGCTGTGCGCAAATGTTTTCGAGGTTTTAATACGTGGTTTATTATATTGGCCAAGAACGTTGATAAGATATATATCGTAAAATAAGAATATGAACCTTCGCGAAATATGAGAAAAATAATAAAAATATAGGAGATTACGACAATATTTTCATTATATTAATGACATGTATCAACGTGCAAATTATTTTAAACCCAGTGAGCGGAGCAGTATAGTCGGACGGGGCCGACCATAAGATACCCTACACAACTTCGACGAAAATCTAACATTCTATTGTTCTGTATTCAGAGCTTGGGCAATATTTCGCGATATTTGCACCCTCCTTTGGATATATTATCAACTTCTCGGCTCTATGTCCTTCAGGAGTAAATATATACGCTATAGAATACAAATTTTGTCATTTTTCACACAAAAGTCAGGGTTGATTTGACCCGCTAAATATTGACCGATCTTTATCAAAATAGGGATGATTATTCTTTGGCCTTCTCCATGTAAAAATTCGAGATGTTTGGACCATAATTGCGGCCTCAGGAGCGACCAGAAAAACCGTCAAAAATTAAGTATTTGGTCCATTTCATCCCCTAAATATTAACCGATCTTTACCAAAAACAATAGGGGTCTTCATTGGGCCGAACCCATCCTACATGCAAAATTTCGTGAATATTGGTCCATAACTGTGGCCTGTATCGTGTTTACAAATTATAATGGTCGGACGGACGGACACACATGTCTAGATCGACTCAGCTAGTCGAGATATGACGATCGGTATGCTTAAAGGTGGGTCTAGGACCAATATTTCGCGGAGTTTCAAACTTTTGGGGCTGCACAAAGCTATAATACCCTGACAACATAGTTGTGTAGGGTATAAATATGTACATAACTAAATACCACGATAAATGAAATGGTATCAAAATCACACAAGTCTGTGTAGAGGTTTGTAAATTACAGCGACAATAAGATATTGGGGAAAAATATTTGTTTTTGGTTCGAAGAAATAATGCCATCATATTTATTTCTTTAATTTTATACAATAAATTTCAGAAAAAAATGTTGAGGTTATTCTTCTATTTTACCCAAATTTCACTGACAATTGACATATGTAAAAATAATCACTTCTTGTGTATAAGTATACACCTTGCGGATTGGAGCAAGACCCTTCCGATAAATCTTAGGGTTCTATAAGTAGGAATAAATCTTTAAATAAAACTATATTATGAGATATACATTTTAAATTGCGTCTTTATCGCGCAATTCTCAAAATCATTTGATGCGCTTTTGATGCGCAATCCATGCATGCTTTCCGAAATTTCATTTAACGGCTAAGTTGTACTACACGTTGCATTGAAGTACCCAAAAACTGGTAAAACGCGAATAATTTCCAAAAACTCCATATGCCATTAACACGCATCCGATTTCGGTGTGAACCCTAAAAAAATACATCGATCTATATATATAGATATATATATATATATATATATCAATTCGGTCCATTAAGAACAATGGATGACCCAGCTCCGTTTACTTCCATTACTTTACAATCCATTACTTCATAACTCTCGTAAATATATCAAACTCCATTGAAAGAAAAGCAGCCCAATACCATAACTGTTGTCTTTCACTTGATCTTTCCATCGGATTCGTGGCTTTCCCCTTCTTCGTGAATCATCAGTTGGCTCGCTTTTATATGCTTTTTGAGCTGGACTGGAATATTTCTTCGTAATCATTTCTGTAATAAATTATTTTCACAATCAGTGACAATTAACTGTTTTATCCGTGCACTGTATTTGTTTCTAGCTTTTTTTATATTTTTTAGCAGTAAGTGAAAAGTAAAAAACCAGACACATGCTATTGTAATAAAATTCTGTTAAAAATTATCTATAAGAATCAAAATATGTGTAGAAATCAAAACATGGTAATATAAAGGTAAAAATTAAGTCACGTTGATTTGCATTAACAATATTGCATCAATATAAGGTTGGTAAAAACATTTGTCACTAAGTTTATGTCAATAAAAGTATTACTGGTACCCCAATACAGGCCCAAGCACATAACAGTTTACAATTTGGTAGAACTTATCTCCCAATTTAAGGTATTTTTTGTCTATTAGACACATTTTCCGGCCAACTGGGCTGTAATTTGGCAAAGAGTGTTCTTTTTGGGTACCAAATGTCCATGCATTTATATATGTAGCTTCACGTTTATTGGTAGCACCCATATCAGGGATGGTCCGTGTGACGAATTTTTAGGTTTTCGACTGTCAAAAATGTGTAAACGTCGAAAACGTCATATACCTGTATAAAATGTAATAAACGTCATTTATTTGAATATCATTACCATATATAAGTATTTTGTAGAATATATATAATTTTTATATATATCTGACTATTCCTTACTGGAACTGATAAACAATTCCAAAGCATACGTAATTTGATAATTTATTAAAGGAAACATTTATTTTGTCAAAAACCTAATGGTTTTGAGTAGGTTTCCGACGTTTCTGACGTATGTATTATACGTCGGATATGTAGGTCATTTACGTCACTGTTTCTGACGGACCATCTCTGCCCCATACAAAGGTAACCTATTTTGAGTATTTATCCAAAAATTGGGTATAAACTCATTAAAGGCCGAACCACTTGACACAGGCGGCCAAAATTTTACATTCATATTTTTAATCTCAAAGCAAATATTAAAATCCAAAATGGGGTTACTGGGTCCAAGTTTTGATATAGTGGTTCGGCAGTTAATCAGTTTATACCCAAATGTTGGGTAAATGCTCAAAATAGTGGTCCTTTGTATGGGGGGCTACCAGTAAACGTGGACCTACATGTATACATTTTTGCATGGACATTTGGTATCCAAAAAGAAAACTCTGTGCCAAATTACAGCCAATTTGGTTGTAAAATGTGTTTAATAGACAAAAATACCTTAAATCTGGAGATACGGTTATATATTTGTTTGACATTAAAAACATGTATGCAAAATTTTGGCCGCCTGTGACAAATGGTTCCGCAGTTAAAGAGTTTATACCCAATTTTTGAGTAAATGCTCGGGTATTTACCCACGTCTTTAAAGTATCGTAAAACTATCCATTTTAAATCGATTTGATAACAGAAACCCGGAAATAGATGTTGTATTATCGATTCAATATAGTAAATACCCAAATAAATACCCGCAAATGGGTAGTTACCTAGTATTTACCCACCCCTTGGGTATTTACATGGTAAATACCATCTCTATTAATCATGTTCACAATGCCAGTGGATTATATTGGACATATACATATTGGCATTTGAGCTAGAGTGGATTTCGTAAATCTAAACGCGTGTCGAAATTTATTGTCGAATAAAAAACCCTCGATCTAAACTCATAATTTGACCCTGGATTTTTTTCTATCAAAGTCCTTCTACATAAAAGCATTCAGCGGTGAAAAAAACATCGAGTAAAGATCATGTAGAATGGAAGACAGAATGGAATGGACATCAGTTAATTTTTTTCAAATTCAAATTTTATCTTTTTACATTAAGAATTGTTTTGTTTTGATGTTATTTAATGATAAGTTTTAATTTAATACATGTTATATTATAAGGGACCATATAACCGTATCTCCCGATTTAAGGTATTTCTGTCTATTAGACACATTTTACAACCAAATTGGCTGTAATTTTGCACAGAGTGTTCATTTTGTAGTGATATAAAAACCATCTGAGCCAAATGTCAAGTGGTTCGGCAGTTAATGAGTTTATACCTAATTTTTGGGTAAATACTTAAAATAGGGGTACCTTTGTATGGGGGCTACCAGTAAAACTGGACCTACATACATAAATTTTTGCATTGACATTTGGTACCCAAAAAGAACACTCTATGCCAAATTACAACCAATTTGGTTTAAAATGTGTCTAATAGACAAAAAAATATCTTAAATCGGGAGATACGGTTATATGGGGGCTATATCAAAACTTGGACCCAGGGACCCCATTTTGGATTTCAGTATTTGACATTAAAAATATGTATGCAAAATTTTGGCCGCCTGGTTCGGCAGTTAATCAGTTTATACCCAATTTTTGGGTAAATACTCAAAATAGTGTACCTTTGAATGGGGCATTACCAGTAAACGTGGACCTACATATATACATTTTTGCATGGACATTTGGTATCCAAAAAGAAAACTCTGTGCCAAATTACAGCCAATTTGGTTGTAAAATGTGTTTAATAGACAAAAAATACCTTAAATCTGGAGATACGGTTATATGGGGGACATAACAAAAATTGGACCCAGGGATTTCTATATTTGTTTGACATTAAAAACATGTATGCAAAATTTTGGCCGTCTGTGACAAATAGTTCCGCAGTTAATGAGTTTATACCCAATTTTGAGTAAATGCTCGGGTATTTACCCACGTCTTTAAAGTATCGTAAAACTATCCATTTTAAATCGATTTGATAACAGAAACCCGGAAATAGATGTATTATCGATTCAATATAGTAAATACCCAAATAAATACCCGCAAATGGGTATTTACCTGGTATTTACCCACCCCTTGGGTATTTACATGGTAAATACCATCTCTATTAATCATGTTCACAATGCCAGTGGATTATATTGGACATATACATATTGGCATTTGAGATAGAGTGGATTTCGTAAATCTAAACGCGTGTCGAAATTTATAGTCGAATAAAAAACCCTCGATCTAAACTCATAATTTGACCCCGGATTTTTTTCTATCAAAGTCCTTCTACATAAAAGCATTCAGCGGTGAAAAAAACATCGAGTAAAGATCATGTAAAATGGAAGACAGAATGGAATGGACATCAGTTCATTTTTTTCAAATTCAAATTTTATCTTTTTACATTAAGAAATGTTTTGTTTTGTTTAATGATAAGTTTTAATTTAATACATGTTGTATTATAAGGGACCAGATTTCGGAAATGAAAATAGACATCATTTTTTCATATCTTACAAAAACTATTGTGTATGTGAAATAATTATAAATAATAGTATAAATTTATATTGATATGTTGAATGACCTGCTAAAATCTAGAACTAATCGAAATTATTGTATATAAAGCAACTTTGCTAGCTTGTAAGTTGTACATAAGTTACTCGTAATTAAGTTCCCAAAACGTAGAAAAGTCTTTTCGTTATTGAAACTGCAATTATCAAAAGATAATTCCTACAATAGGTTATGGGCCCAGGACACTGACTCTAGAAAAATGCGTGCAAAGTACAAGGACAACGCTAAGGATAATTTGAAATAAAAGAATAGTATTGGACAAAGATACCGATTTGGAAAGTTAATGGAAATAGAGTTGTGACAAGGAAAATCAAAGGGTCATCACATTTGGTGAACGGAAAGACAAAGTTGAGAAGTGAGTAATATCAATCTGTGTTATTGAGTGTGTACAGTGAGAAGCATTGAAGTTTTGAAACATTTTGTGAATTTTGACTGTGTGTCAGTTTAGCTCTACGTGTGTCGAGGAAAGTAGAAAAATATCTTCAATGTACAACATTGAGAAACTTGCAGAAGGAAATTATGAGTCAAATACCACGACTCATAATTTCCTTCTGCAGATGAAGACAGTACTAGTCCACCAAGATCTGTGGAAGATAATCTCCGAGGAAAATACTACGGAAAATGCGAGATCAGAAAGCAATGACAACAATCATATTGAGCAACACACCTGTGCTAGACAAGTTGACCAAGTCGCTAGTTTTTGTTTGGTAGTCAGTGAGGGCGGATCACAAAAAGATAAAAAATGAATTCACGTACGTTGTTGAAAACAACATTCCAAAACAAAATAGAACGTGAATTTTGAATACATTGATGTTTCATTGAAATCTCTGTGATTTTTTATTAAAATTATTCAAAAAGGAAACCGTATATACATATTATTGTAAAGGAAACGTTTTATGTTTCCTTTACTTTCGCATAAACTGCAGACGTAAACATTTTTAACATAAAGTTTTTTAGTAAAACCCACCGCAACCGTATATTTCGTCACCGGATATTATATTGGACGTAAATTTAATAAGTGAGTATTCTCAAACAATATAAATGTATGTAAAAACAATGTGTAACATTATTGAAAATTAAAATACTACTTATAAGACAAATTACTTCGTTTATTTCAACACCTCCCCTCGAAATGCGCCGTCTTATATCCCTCCAGTTACTCCAAGTTCGTGTATGAATTTTCGATGCTTTGTTGATGACAGCCCTTTTGTAAGTACATCTGCTGCCATATCTTCTGTCCTCTTATACTCAAATTTGACAGATCCCTCATTTTGCTTTTGATGTATATACGAATTAAATTGACTTAAAAAATTCACAGAATATGCAATATCTGATCTTGTATTCACCCCAAATACATAAGTGCTCCAAATAAATTTTGATAGGGGATTTTTTGCATTATCTCTAAATCAGGTTGTGAAGGCTTTTCCAATTTACTTTGCCGATTTTAAATTTTCCATACCAAATCGTTTCAGAAACGATTCTATATATTCCCGTTGCTTCATTTTAATTTCGCGCCTTTTCAAATCGTGATTAAATTCAATTCCTATATATTTATTGTATTTTCCAAGATCTTTCATTTCAAATGTTTCTACCAACGACTTATTTATGTAGTTTGTCATATCCTTGTCATTTCATGGTATCAACAAGTCATCCACATATACAGTAACTAATGTTACTTGTTTCCAATTGCTGCTGATAAACAAACAGGCATCTACTTCAGATGGAACAAATCCTAATTCTTCCAATTCTGTACCCAATTTTGTCAGTAAAGTCAGTAAAATCCTCCCCTAGACGTTGTGAGCATTCCTTCGATAAAAGACGAGCCTTCCTTTTGTTGCCCGCTTTGTTTTGTAAAACGAATCTATTGCCAATAACTTTTCTATTTTCAGGCCTTTCCGTTATTTCCCAAGTCCCATTTAAGATTTGGGCCACATATTCGTCATCTATTGCTAACCTCCAGTTTTTACCATCTGTGGAATTTATCGCTTCTTCACAAGAAACAGGATCGTCTGTAAAAACCGCATTGATGTATTCACATTCTTTAAAAAACTCGCCATCTTCTTTTAATTCCCGATTCTTCTAAGTACTTTTTGAACACGTTATTTGCGTATTCCGTTCCATTGTCCGTCTGCAAGAATTTTATATTCTTTCCGGTAAGTAATTCAGCTGAATTCTTATATTTCTTAAACACGTTGAATACATCCGATTTTATCTTCTTTCCGGTAAGTAATTCAGCTGAATTCTTATATTTCTTAAACGCGTTGAATACATCCGATTTCTTTTGCAAAAAATGTACCTCACATTGTCTTGAATAATCGTCGATGAATGTGACAAAATATTTTACATTTGAATGCGAATTCACTCGCATCGGACCACATACGTCACTATGAACCACCTCCAGCAGTACCCTTGTGCGTTTTTCACAGCTACTTTGGAAACGTTCTCGTGTCTCCTTCTCGCTTAAGCACACCTTGCATGTTGACAAATTTTATTGAGGACGTATCTTTATATCATGCGTCATTTTACCACTGGCAAGATTCCTCAAATCACGCTCATTTATGTGTCCTAAACGTTAATGCCACATATCTACATCATTCAACTTTACCTCAGCCGAATTCGCTGTTAGAACCGTTTGTCGCAAAAAATATAGATTATCTCTTCTATCCGCTTTACATGCAACTTTAATTCCATCCAATATTCTAGCTTCGTTTAAAAAAACCTTGTGTCCCTTGTCGGTTAACTTCGATACGGATAACAGATTTGTTCTCAAATCCTCGACATACATGACGTCTCTCAGGATAAAGCTTTGCTCCGTTTTGCTTCCGGCAGCCTTTATTCGTATGTCTCCTATGTCCGTAATGTTGCTTAACTCACCATTTGCTAAACATAAACTTTTGTCAATCTTCTTAATTTGCTCAAAATTTTCTTTAATCGCTGACATGTGTGACGAACATCCGCTGTCCACACACCATTCATTCGATATATCCATGCAATTAAAACCAGCAACTATGTTATTGAACATTTTCTTGCTTTTTTCTTAGTTTCGCCCATAATTGCATTCCGATTGGCCGACAATTTATAGCAAAATGCCCAAACTTTCCACAATTGAAACATCCCTGAGTTTTCTTACGTGTCTTAACATTTTCCTTCGTCTTATTTTCCCTTGCAGATTTTAAATATTGTTGTATTGTATTGTTGTTTCCAAATTTTCTCAGCTTGGCATATAATGCATGTTGCTCATCCCTTTCTGATTTCGATCGACGAACTTGGTCCTCTTCCAATATCTTCACTCTTAGAACTTCTGGTGTTGGTTTTTCATCTCTGGTTTCCGAGCACACCGAAAAGTCTCAAAGGAATCCGACAAACTATATAACAATAAAATAGCAAGGAGGTCGTCTCCTATGATCACATTTATTTCCTTCAGTTTGCTCACAGCATCAAAAAATTCAGTTACGTGATTTCGAGCACAATCACCATCCTTCAAGCACGCTAGAGCAACTCTTTTCAATAACGTTGCCGTCCTGGCAGTACTCTTTGATTGAAAAGTTGCCTTCAATTTTTGCCATATTTCTCTTAATGTTCTGCATTCGTTCCAATTCTGAAGGCGTAATCGACACTAATAAATCAGCACAGCTTCACCTCCAGGACATCTTGTCGAACCATCCACATAAGACCATAAATCATTCTTGATCAAAATTTCTTGCATCTGCTGCTTCTATGAGTCATACTTCAATGAATTCAATGGCTCAATTCTTATTATTGCCCGACATATCAAGATCATTTTCATTTTAAAATCTCCAATTTATTTCTTATTTTAAACACACAATTGCTCCAGTAAACGTTTATTGCAGACAAATTTGTTACAATATTTCAACACATTCAGTTCAAAAAACATAATTTATCACAGGACACAGCATCCAGTTTTTTAAACTTGTACATGTACCAGAACCTACTAATATTATAAGTTTTGCACCTTTTTACTGGAAACCCGTTTCTAAACCCACAATACTGGTAAAACATTGAACCCAATTTAAGAGAACACAAAAATAAATGGCGTTCTCTTTGTAAACTTTTTACTCGAAAAATTTGTCCGAGTAAAAATGGTAAACAGGAATGCCAACTTCTGATTGGCTGTTCTGTTGATTCTGAAGTATTGCCATCTAATTTTGGCATATTTACTAGATTTGCGTTCCAGAACATTTCAAAATTATTTTGTACTCTGAGAGCGATTTTGAAATGTTTCCTTTTTACTAGCATTACTATTAAAAAAGTACTGGAAAAGACCAATTTTTAACCAAAGCCAGGAAAATATGTTAGTTAACAAAAATGCTTATCTTTGTATTCCTTCAAAGGAGGTAAGTATATATCACAAAAACTATTTATTTATTGTAAATTTAACTTATAACTAAAATAATTATAAGCTAAATATAAAAAAAGAATATGGCTATGACAACTGAGGTCTTCAGCCAAATGGAACATTAATGGTTATAAACTTAAATCCATTTTAAATTAGGTTAATTATTTGTGTAGTTTTAATATATTTGATCATGCTCAAGACGTGCGGGAAGCAAAGCTGAATGCTAACGGACGCGTCCACAGGTTGCAGATAGTGGGAAGCCCAACACCATTCTTTGGGTAACTGTTAATAACCAATAAACAGTCGCGGACAATCAGCGGGCTCAGGGGAGAGTCTCGGAGGAAATGACCGAGTGCCAGTGATCCCTGAGCCGACGAGGCGAGAATGGCGCCCCCTCTCATATATCCATCTCAAAGGTTTGGGACACCACCTTCTTAAAGTGTCCCCCCTAACGCTGGGGTATCATGCGACCTCGTGCCTATCAGCGTTCCACGGTTTGCAGTCAGGGTACCGACTGTATTAGAACGGAGCCTTGTTGATACCTGGGCGCTTCAACAAGTGTTTCAGGCTTAGTTGCCAAGTCCCTACCATGGTAAGAGGCTATGCCATGGTCGACCTCAAATCCTCACACACAGCTCTTTTTATGGAGCCCCAAAAAAAACAAAAACAACGCATGTCGAAAGACTGATGCTGGTGTGGCTGCCTTGGCACCCTCAGTCTCGAATTCTACAAGGTCAGACATCAATGAATCCCCCCAAGTGTTGAGGACCCAAGCAATCCCCCTGGACCTCTCTTTAGCTAATTGTCCTTCTCTCGATGACGTTAATGCAAGCCTGGAGAGGCAGTCGGATCTTCTCCTCGAACTTCTAGAGGAAACGGGCACCTTCCGCCTCAGTCAGGAGAGCATCCCAAATCAGGATGATATGGAAACTACGGTGATAAACACAGTAGGAACCATGGTGTCTCCTCTGAAGCAAGGAGGGTCCTCTCAGTTACTGACTAAGGAGGTAAACCCTGGCGAGGTTGAAGATATCGACTCAATCTCCACGGCCTGCAGTGACGCCGCGAGGCTTCTCAGGCAGTTGGCTGTCGAAACAGATGCTGGCACCGATGAGGCTCCCATCGTTAAGATGGATGATTCATCGGTACCAGTATCTGCTAGACAAGCTGGCGCTAAGGAGATCGCTGACAAGAAAATGTATCGGAGAGCAGTAAATTTCTGTAAACGATACATTGACGGGACAGCGACTCCATCACGGGGAAGTAGTTCCTGTTAATCAAGAGGAACCTCAAACTCATTAGGAAGTTCTCTAGGAACTATCCTGATGATATTGAGAGGGACTTCTTGATTGATAGGATCCCCCGACCCAGTACTAGGACCACAGCGGTAGTCCCTTCTAAGAAGGAGAAACCTGCTGATGGTCCCGGTACATCCAGGAAGCTGATGCCTGAGACGTCTAAACCCTCAGCACCCCCAAAGGGTAAACTGAGTACTGAGACGTCCCAGATATCAGAATCCACAAAGACAAAGAAGGCAGGGGACTGTCGAAGTCGGCCCGAAAGAGAGCCCGTAAAAAGGCCTCCAAGAAGACCGACAAGGCACAACCGCCCTCTGCCAATCCACCTTCTGCCGAATTGCCAAAGCTGACAGCCAAGGCGGTGACAATTGGGCAGTCGATAGTGGACAAGTAGAAGGTAGCGAACGTGAAGCAGGTGCCTGCGTCTGCTGGGCATACCTCTGCAGTAGCTGATACGCCGGGTGCCAAATCTCGGCCACAGCCTACGGCTGTCAAGAGAATGAGGTCCTCGGAGGAGCAAAAACCTGCAAGAGGGCCACGCAGTCGTCGGCCGTACAGAGCTCTGCTTCTTTTGCTTCGGTGGTAGCGTCGAAGGAGAAACCTGCCAAGTGCAGCGATTGTGGGGTGGAAACCAAACTCGCTGTCTCGAAACAGGTAGCTCAGACACCTACAACGGATCATCGACCGAGCTGACCCCGACGGGTTTATCAGTGAGGATAGATGGGAGCTGGTCGACAGCTATCTGAAGGACCTCTTCCTGTCCGACGAGGTTGATCGAGAGAGCCTGCGGTTTGGCCTGACCTCATCTTACAAAGGGGTAAAGGTTGTTGATTGTCGCACTAAGAAGACTTCAGATTTTCTTAAGAGGACAATCAACAGCCTGGACCCCCTTTGGGAGGGTGGTCGTCTGGCAGCTGTAGCGGTTCGAGAGATACCGAGCGGTATGGTAACCTCGGTGTTTATCCCAAAACCTTTCAAGGGGCTGGAGAAGACACTGAGGTTATTGGAGAAGCAGAACGACGGCCTTCAGACGAGGAGGTGGAGAATCCTCGCCTCGTTTGAAAGGAACGACGGTGTAGTCGCGAAGTTCGCTACTGATTCTGCGGGAGAGGAGTACTTGAGGAAGAACAAGGGTGAGCTTGTTTATGGAATGGGGAAACTTTGTTTCCGCCTCACAACTCCAAAACAATAAGCAGGCAGCAGCAAGCGCTTAATGTGATTCAGATTAATCTGCATCACTGTAGAGCAGCAGCTGCTGAACTGCTACTCACCCTCTCTTCCTCAATCATCGACGTGGCGCTCATTCAGGAACCTTACCTGTACAAAGGCAAGGTGACTGGACTGGGCGACATAAAATACACGCTTTTGTCTACCTCCAATGGAGAGAAGGTGAGAACGTGTATTCTTGCTAAAAGGAGTTAAATTTAATACTTCTTTTTATTTTCTGCAATGGAGATATGACGACAGCAAGACTAGACAGAGGTACCACGAAGCCACTGATAGTCTCTGCCGTCTATCTTCCCTATGAGGCTCCTGACCCGCCCGGTACTGTGGTATGCCGCCTATTGGAGGAGATGGGCAGAGTTGGTGATATCGTCATCGGATGTGACGTCAACGCACATCACTTCCATTGGGGAAGCAGCAACACAAATACAAGAGGTGAGTCCATTTTCGAGTTTATACTTAGCTATAATCTTAGAATTTCCAATAGAGACAATACACCAACTTTTGTTAATAGGGTGAGAGGTGAAGTCATTGACATAACCCTCACAAATATGGACGACTCTGGGGTCGTCCATATTTGTGTCTATGATTCCTTTTCGGATCATAGACACATATCCTTCCAGATTCCTACCTCTAGAGCTAAACAGAAACCCTATAGGAATCCTCGGAAGACGAACTGGGACAAATTCAAAGCTAAAACAGGATATTGAATTAGCTGTGCTATGAGGCTTCTTGTCCTCTAACATACTCTGGGAAGAAATCTCAGCCGGTATGGTGGTCACAAGACCTTGCAACCTTGCGGAAGGCTGCAAGGAAAGCTTATAATAGAACTAGTAAGACAAAGCTCAGTACAGATTGGGATGTTTATAAAAGACAATTCAATAGGTACAAGGGCGAAATCAAGAAAGCTAAACGTGAGTCTTGGGTCTGCTATAGTGAGTCGATCGAAGGAGTCAACGAAGCGGCCAGATTCCGCAGAGTACTATCTAAGGATCCAAAATCCATAGGAAGTATTAAGCGAAGTGATGGTACGTGAACAAATTCTGGTAGTGAGACTCTCGATCTTCTATCATCAACCCACTTTCCTGCTTGTAAGGACTATAGGGAAGATGCGCAGTGTGTGCATCAACCTACAGTTCGGACGAGGAAGGGGAGAAGATGATAGAACATACTATAAGATACCCAAAACTGAAATGGGCGATAAACAGTTTTCAACCCTATCAATCTCCTGGTCCAGATGGTATAATACCGGCCATGCTGCAACACGCAGATGAACGAATAATATCATTTCTGCAGGACATTTTTAGGGCTTGTTTACTTCTGTCGTACATACGAAGTCTATGGAAAGAGGTTACCGTGACCTTCATCACGAAAGCCGGGAAGCCGAGTCATACGTTACCTAAAGACTATAGACCGATTAGCCTTTCTTCCTTTCTACTAAAAACTCTAGAAAGGTTACTAGACTCAGAAATTAGAAATACCATTGACCTTAATAAACTTAGTAAATCCCAGCATGCCTACATCAAAGGCAGATCAGTGGATACAGCTCTGCATGAGGTGGTTGGATGCATCGAGAAGAATATGGAGTCCTCTGGCTACACGTTGGCAGCATTCCTCAATATCGAAGGAGCTTTCAACAATGTGAAGTTAGAGACAATCCATTCTGCTCTCGTAGACATAGGTATCCCCTCACTCCTTACGGAATGGATTGATAGAATGCTGGAAAGCAGAATTATCAACTCATCCTTAGGAGAGAGTTCCGTGAGAAAATCTGTCAATAGAGGCACAATTCAGGGAGGAGTACTTTCCCCTCTTTTGTGTCTTCTGGTGATAAATGAGATACTTATGAAATTCAATCATCTCAGGATAAAGGTTGTAGCCTATGCCGATGATGTTGTCTTGTTGGTTGGGGGTAAGTTTATAACGACAATATCAGACATCCTGGAGGGTGCCCTTTCAACCCTGTCAAATTGGGCTTGCACCAAAGGTCTTGGTGTAAACCCCACTAAAACCGAATCGGTGCTCTTCTCCAGGAAATACAAAATTCCTAGCTTCCGCCTGCCATCACTTGGTGGAGTGACTTTAACCCTTTCTGATGAAGCTAAATATCTTGGCACTGTCCTAGACCGCAAGTTACTGTGGAATAGGAATGTCGAGGAACGCTCCAAGAAGGGATTGCTGGCACTCTATTCATGCAAGAACCCCATAGGCAAGAGTTGGGAATTGAGACCCGGAATTATGCACTGGTCACTGATCACCGGAGCATTAAGAAGCACACCACAGGCAGCCTTGAATGCAATCTTGAATCTCCAACCTTTGGATATTCTGATCAAATTCCAGGCAGCCATGTGTGCCCTGAGACTCCGGGAAACAGATGCCTTGAAATCGCTGAACTATGGTCGTGCCAGCATCCTAAACATAACGCCAGGTTATGACCTTTTTAGGGGGGATAGTCATATCAGTGATTATATTCCCCCCATAGGGACTTTAATGACATCAAAGTTGAATTTCCTAGTAGGGAATCCTGGACTAGTGGCTCCCTACCTCTGCCAGGTCTGTCAATCTTTACAGACGGGTCCAAGATGGAGGAAGGCACTGGCGCAGGCGTCTACTGCAGGGAATTAGGTATACAGAACTCATATAAACTCGACAATGATTGTAGGGGTTTTCAAGCAGAGATTCTTGCAATCACGACAGCGGCCGAGATAGTAAAAGCACTTAATACCGACATTACGGGACCGGTGACTATTTACGTAGATAGTCACGCGGCCCTGAAAGCGGTGAAGTCGCATACTATAAACTCGAAAGCAGTTCATGATTGTAAGACCGCTGTGAATGATATACGACAAATAGTTGGGCTATGCTGGGTTCCAGGACATAACGATATTGAAGGGAATGAGATAGCCGACGAGCTTGCTCGAGGGGGGTCACAGTCGTCCAGTCTTCTGATTGAGAGATCTGTAAAACCCCCCATCAGCTATTTCATTGGCAGAATCCGTGCGTTCCATTGCGAGGTAGTCGGTAACAGATGGTTAAGGGAACCTGCTTGGCCAGAATTCTCTCGCGTTTTCGCTGCTGGATCACAGCAAGAGGGAGATCAAAATCGTTGTGGGGATTATTACTGGTCACTGCAAAGTTAGATATCTCACTTCTAAGTGGGACTCCAGTGGAGAGAATTACTGTCGTCTATGTGAGGACGAAGAAGAACTGGAAACAATTGAGCACATCCTCTGCAAATGTCCATCGCTGATCAGCAGAAGACATAAACGGTTTGGATGTTATGAAATTGATAATCTAGTCTCCTTCTCTAAAATAGACCCTAACCAAATTCTAGGCTTTGTCAAAAAATTGACTTGGCTAAAATAATCTCTCTTCCGCCCCCTTTTTTCTC
The DNA here is from genome assembly GCF_032173495.1 of Musca vetustissima. NCBI lineage: Eukaryota > Metazoa > Arthropoda > Insecta > Diptera > Muscidae > Musca > Musca vetustissima. The sequence goes on along the minus strand of NW_026885658.1, from coordinate 497,115 downwards.
ACTATTCTTCTCTTTACTCTCCCACTATAATTTTTCTTTTCTTTATAGGTATAACTATACATAAAGGATGATCACAATGGACATAGTTTCCGAGTGGACGGTTGTTATAACAGCCGTACATCCCTAACCTAACCTAAGACGTAACTATCACGAAGGAAACTTAGAATCATAAAAACTAATTTAAAATCTTTTCAGTGATTATTAATATTTTCTGTATTCCTATAGGACATAAAAAATATCCTGAAATCATGCAATTATTTCCTATACAAATAATATGCAAATTTCGATTAATATTGTTGATATACTTCTCACATAGCTTCGGTTTTAAAATATTGCACCCAAACTCCAAAAACATTCACCAATGAAAAATTTTATATGGGAAACTAATATCGAAAGCCGAACAATTAAACAGACAGAACTGAGGACGAAGGTATGTATTAACATAAGAAGGCAGCACACCGGCATTCATTGCAACTCCGATCATGTAGCTCATCTCGAAAGAGAAATTAATAAAAAACATTTACATGAATGATCCTTCATAGCTTCGGTTTTAAAATATTGCACCCAAACTCCAAAAACATTCACCAGTGAAAAATTTTATATGGGAAACTAATATCGAAAGCCGAGCAATTAAATAAACAGAACTGAGGACGAAGGTATGTATTAACATAAGAAGAAACTATATACAATGCAACATAATGTTTTATTTTTACAATAGATTGCAAAATTGCCCTTTCATTGATGATCATACCTTTCATACACTACAATACAGCTGAGTGGTTGGCTGCGAACAAACCAATTGTAAGTTTTTTCAATATTTATTGCAATTCTTTAAAATATATATTACGGATTAAAAGTACATTTGATAAAATTTTACAAATAAAATGGTTGAGGCAAACATTTATATTGTACTTTTTTAAATATATATTTTCAGGCTAAAATAAAATTTGATAAAATCCTACCAATAAAATAATTGGTACATACATGTAGTAAATGTTTTTGGAAGACATCATTTTAAAAATTCTAAATAAAATAAAAACACATAGACTTCAGAAAGAATCAAAAATATTGGTAAGCAGTAAGTCAGGGAGTAATTCAAAAAAGAAAAATTTAAAAGTGTATATATATATAATAAATTACTCATATTTTTTCCATAAATGGGTTCGGTTAAGTCATTATATGGTACTGAAATAAATATCATCAATTCTATGAGAAAATATGGACATTCTTACTAATAAAAAAAATTGAACATTTAAAATTATTAAGAGTTTGTAATTAGATTAGGCGTCTAAAAAAGGAATAATTATGGTGTGATGTCATCAATAAAGGACAACTCCTATTTTACTTTAAGAGATAAAGGACTAATTCGGAAACCAGTTAAAAATCGATATTCCAGCGCCAAAATTAAGGACATTTTTTATTAATTTCTCTTTCAGGCTACATGATCGGAGTTGCAATGAAAAGGAAAGCCAGAGAGATACTACATTCCCACCACTATGCGACGCGTTTCGCCGTTGGTTAAGCGGCTCATCAGGCATATTAGGCAATGTGTCGTACAAATGTCTTTACTTGATAAGTTGTATTTATGCCGACTATTGTTGCGAAATTGAAACTACGAATTAAATTGAACCGTGTCAAGGTTCGGACATTTGGCATCACACCGGCATTCATTGCAACTCCGATCATGTAGCTCATCTCGAAAGAGAAATTAATAAAAAACATTTACATGAATGATCCTTCGCCCGGCATCACACCGGCATAAAAACAAAAAAGGACATTTTCACCTATCTGTTACAATACGTACCATTTGTCGGTATTTTAAGTCTACTCCTAAAATAAAATGCCCTGAATTAATACCTATGCCACGTTTAACGAACGCTCAAAAGTACAAATAGTGGAATTCGATAAATGCATGTGGCTTGGACACATACATTGTAATTATATTTTCTGACGAGAATAAGTTTTTATTAGATGGACCAAATTCTTATAGTTGTAACATACACGATACATATATAGAAATATTTTACCACGGACGGCTTGTACTCCAGACTGTAATCCTATTGAAAACTTATATGATTCCGGCGGCAAAAGTGTGTGATTCGGCAAAAAGTTTTCTTTCGTAAATTACCCTAAATATGCTGTAAAGGAATGTTAGTTAGATATCAGCATAGATACTGTCCAAAATTTGGTATACTCTATGTCAAGCCGTATTCTATATATTAAATAGCGGTGGACATGCTAAATATTTTTTTAATAATAACAATATTGTGTAGTTTGTTTTTAACGTCATTTTTTATTTTAAAATGAACTGTGCTCAAACGATTTTCCTGGCAAAATATACCTTATTTTTAGTTATTTCATAAAGTGTATGAAACATATTTTTGGTCTGTATTTGATATTCGATAAATTAAATATATTCATTATTTTGTCTAAAAATATATATATGTATTCATAGTAAAATCTTAAAAATGTCATCATATACGCTGAAACGAATGTCGACCACTGTATACCACCTAGCCAATGGATTTCCAGCCGGTGTTCAGACGCTGTAAGGAGTGCATGTGTTTTTGAATTAGAGACTTTAGTTAATTCTAGTTTGGCGTCCCTTTCTGAGTGGATAAATTCTAATCGTCTCACTATTAATTGGAATAAAACCAAAGCTGTGGTTTTTAATTATACTAACAGTTGATATTGTTAACGTGATGAGGTGTTTAGGTGTATTTATTGACAGTATGTTAGGCTTTAAGCCGCATGTTGATAAGCTGGTCTTGTGTGTGAGGCTTAAACTTCGACGATTGTACTGTCTGCAGGTAAAGAGGAAAAGAGTTGCATCGTCGCTGTTGATGTCGCATGTGAACAATTGTTTGGAGGTACTTTCTGGTGCTCCTTTTTGCCAAATTCAACGTGTTCGTAGTAATATTAATTCTATTGTTCGTTTTGTGTATTGCTTACGTCGAAGAGAACATGTTACTCAGTTTGTTGAGGATTTCCTTGGTTTGCCTTTTGAAAAATATGTTCATTATGAAGAATTTAAGCTCTTCACTTCGTTCTAAATTTGTGGCCACTCTTTTCTGCTGCGTTGCATTGAGCATCTCAGTAGTTAGAGATACCCATATATGTATATATATATATATATATATGGGTTAAGAGTGAATATTAGAATATGCTTTTTATTGTTTTCCACTGTCTTTTTGTCCCTGCTTTGCTATTCTTCATAATAGTAAATTACAGGGAGTTGGACGTTGTTGTGGGATTACTATAGTTGTTATTTTTCATTGAATTTATGTTTGCATTATTACTAAAATGTATATATAAATGTATTTATAGATGTAAGTCATTGTTAATAAGTTAGTAATTTTTGGGTACTGTATTTAGTTAATATAAGTTTTTGGCCATGTTGGCTTTTTTATATTACAATGAAGTAAATAAATGAAATGATCAGGAGCACGCACCAACTGAGTAGTATAATTTGGCTAGAGGAATATATGCCCAATGATTGGAACCTTAAGCTCGGCTTATGGAACAAAAGTTCTGTCACAAGCCAGATAATCAAGTAAGCTGTCAAGTCTGAAAGTTCACTTGATTTCTCCCCATATCAAATTTCCCAAACTTTTTGTGTAAAATTTGATGACACAGTACTCAAAAAAACAATCAGGGAAGCACAGAAATAACATTTTGTTCGCATATCCTGTTAACTAATACAATAATTTAGTGTTGTCATCTGTTTTGCTTACAATATTGCTTACAAAATCCGTATTCGTATTTTTTAAGCAATATGATGCAAACAGCACAATCTAGCTTTAAATTCACGAAACAGTATGCAAAATTTTATGTGTAGTTGTTGTTTTTCATATGCAAGGAAAAATTCATACATTTTTGTATTTTTAATGATTTTTTTAGGTTTAACATGTATTCATTTCATTCATTTTCGTACCCTGTTGGGTATTCTTGGTGAGTGAAATTTTATTTAAATTTATTTTTGTTATTTAGATGTAATGATTATAAATCGTTGCAGAACGATACCTACCCTCAAAAGTAACGATGGTCTAAATGTTACTGTAAGATGTAAAAATGTTGTTCAAGTTTATAAATATGTGAAGTCTCACCTTTGATGTGCATATAACATCACGTAAATTGATGTTCATCCATGAATCACAGCTTACTAAATGTCCATTATATGTTTCGCCATTTTTTAGTTCAACCAGCTGCAAAAAAAATATTTCTTGGATTAAAATAACGTTTATGAAATTGTGTAAATTGATACGTCGAAAGTATTAGCATCTGGATGGAAGCACATAAAGTATTAACAATTTCGGTATACCGTTTTTCGGTAAAACATTATTTGACGTGTTTTCTATAATAATTTCATCGATTTCGAACTCCAGTACATACCACTCATATACAGTAGTTTTGACTTACCTGCATAAATAACACTTGCAGGAATCAATGCATATAAATGGGACAATGATATTTTTTTGGAATAAGCGATCAACACTAAGTATCTAATAATGAATGTTATCGCATATATTTATTACATTAAAAACTATACAGCCTTATTCTGGATATTCGCTAGGGAGATATCTCCCATGTAAAAAAATGTTCGCTTTCACATTTTCGCCTTATTCGAATTTTCGAAAATGGTGATTGAAGAAAATCGTGTTGCTATATTGAAATTTAAGTTGTAATGTATGTTGCCATATTCTAATTTAAGTTGCAATGGGATACTAAAATAAGCACAGATATTATTTTTGATTATCTTTGTTACGTCCCGTTCTGAAAATGTAATTTACTCGTTCATCAACAAGTGAAGTGTTAGGTCAGAAATTGTGGGTGTTCATAGTGAAGTAATAATAAAAAAAATATGATTGATGAAAAGGAAAGCAAATAATTAGCAAACTGTATTTGAAAAATAATTTAAATTGCACATTGCTAAAACCTGCCGGGGCTCGCAAACACGAATTCACACCTATGATGCTACCAACCTACAATGTAGAGAAATTTAAAAAGAAAACGTTTTTAGGTTAACATTACATTCTTCCATTTTTAGATGCAGTCTCAATGACCACAAATAATAATATTGCCGCAGTGTACGATCAGATTCGAATGTTATTATATTGCAGAATTAAAAATATATCAGTGCAATGATAAGCTGATAAAAAATGAGCCAGATACAGATTAATTTCTAATTTTTATTTTCATTCATTCTGAAATGAAGTTTTGATTTTTGTTTTGTTTCGAATGTGTAATAATAATAAAAATTTTGTATTTTATGAATCAAATATGTTTGGCACTTGCAATAGCTTTTTCGGTCATTAATAATCATTAAAGTATTTCATCATTGTTTGTTAACGAAATAGTTCATTATTCATAGTTAACGAAGTAATTCATTAATCATGATTTAATTAGTCATTACGGATTTCGTCACTGCAAGATAAACGAGAAAGTGATATTTCTCCCAACGGCAATAATTTTTTTCCCAGTGGGTAAGCGAGAACATTTTGAGAATCGATTGATTTAGTAGTACATTATAATTGTAGATCATCATTTAAAATATTATTGATGATTTATTCTCAAATTTTACAGATTTTTGGACTGCATGAGCCTTTGTTAAAGAATTTTAGAAAACTAGATACTTTCGCTCATTTATCTCAGAGAACTGAAACAGTTAAAAAAACTAAGTGACTTTTTTATCATTCGCTATCAAAATGTAAGGCGTTTAAATACATCTCACAAAGTCGAAGTCTCAAAAAATTAACCAATTGCATGTTCATAGACAATTCTACCCTTTTCAAGAATTTTGATCATTTTCGAATTATGATTTCTTGTCAATCACTGAACAAGTGAAATCTGTATATAATGTATATGGGCAATATTGCCAATTTTCAAAAAATCGACTATTTTGTTTTCGTGGTACATCAATGATTTTTGATACACATATAGAGAAAAATATCCTGACTCCGAATCCGTTCGCGATCAAATTTTTGGTTGATGAGGCAAAAGTTATTGAGGTTTTAATTTTGGACAAAAGAAAAAAATCTTAAAATTACGCCGTTGATTATATTGACTAAAATCGTTGATATATGACTTCCTTGGTACAATATGAATATGCAGATAACCGCGAAAAAGTTGCATCTTTTCGAAAAATATGAGAAAAATAATAAAAATTTAAGTAGTGTTGGTGGTTTATTTGGCATTTTGCAAAAACAAAAAAATAATAAAAATTTAGGAGATTACGTCATTATTTAAGACATGCATCCACCTAAAAATTAATTTAAAAATATCTACATAATCTAAACACCACGATAAATCTAATGGTATTAAAGTCTGTGTAGCGGTTTGTAAATTACAGCGACAACAAAACAAAATATTGAGGCCAACTATTTGTCTTTGGTTCGAATGTCATAATGTCATCATATTTATTTTTTTAATTTTATACAAGATTTCAGAAAAAGTGTTGCGGTGATTCTTCTATTTTACCCGAATTTCACCGAAAAATTTACATATATAAAAATAATCACATAATGTGTATAAGTATACACCTTGCGGATTATAGCAAGACCCTTCCGATAAATCTTGGGGTTCTATAAATAGGAACAAATCTTAAAATAAAACTACATTATGAAACACACATTTTAAATTGCGTCTAAATCGCGTAATCTTCAAAATCATTTGATACGCATGCGGATTCCAGGATGTACTGATGTTTATCTTCCAATCCATGCATATTTTGCGAAATTTCATTTGACGGCTAAGAAGTACCACACATTGCATTAAAGAACCTAAAATCTCGTAAAACGCGAATAATTTTTGAAGAGTCTATATGCCTTTAACGCGCATCCGATTTCGGTATGCCCTCTAAAAAATAAATCGATCTATACCTATTTCTATGCGGTCCATTAAGAACCACGATTTTTGAGATAAATTGGGTACATCTCTCTTTCGGCTGAATTTTTTAAAGTTCGGTTTTCGCAAAAGTTCAAAATCAGGTCATCAGGTCATTTATTGTCATGGAAATTATCCACAAAAAACGCAAATAAATCCGCGATATTATCAATTTGTTTTTTTGTTATTTTTTGATAAATTTCGTGTTTTTGGAAGCTCAGTTCAATTCTGGTAGATGGATTTTAACGAAAAAGATTTTATTTCATCCGAAACGTAAAAAAATATCAATTAATTGACAGATCTAAAAATGTGACCCGAAAAATACGTTTTTTAGAAATTTGATCACATAAAATTTTCACCTTTGGATGAGTATTACACTGAAGTGGTGCATACTACCTACATACACAAAATATATATCAAATAACTCAGATACAATAATCCCATAATCGATTTTTAGAAATTCGTGATTGCGCATTGAAACTAGAATTAAAATTCAGCAAAAATAGAAAAAAGATTTTCCGACTGAATATTGGGACGTCGTTATATTTTGCGATGAAACTAAAATATGTTATATTATAACGATGGGCCAACCAGAGTATGGCGTAAGCCTTTAACAGCACTAGAAATGCAGAACATCATTCCAACAGTCAAATTTGGAAAAATGTCAATAATGATTTGGGGGTGCATATCAAGCAAAGGCGTGGGAGACGACTTAGCTTTTATTGAAACAACTATGTACGCACAACAATATTTAGATATTTTAAAGAAGCACTTGGTAATCAGTGCTGTGAACTTTGGGTTCATCAGGGATAACAAGCCACATTTTAAATTTTATCAGGATAATGATCCTAAGCATAAGTCACATATAGTGCGCATGTGGCTTCTTTATAACTGTGGCAAAGTTTTGGATACGCCAGCCCAAAGCCCAGACCTTAACCCCATAGAAAATTTGTGGGTCTATTTAAAAAAGGTGGTTATACGGCAACCAAAAATTATAAAAGCATTAAAAACTGCAATATTGGATGAGTGGCAGAACATTCCGAACAATTATGACTTGCAAAAGTTGGTCCACTCGATGAAAAAACGTCTGCAATGTGTGGTAGATGCAAAGGGAGGCCATACTAAATATTAAAACTATGGAAATGTGTGTTCAATAATATTATTATTATACTATATACCTTAACATTTACTTCTTGTAAGAAGAGTTAATTGACAATTGAATATTTTTTGTTTTTGTTATATTTTTTAATGTTTTTAAACTGAACTTGCTATTTTTTTTTTTGCATTTTATCTCTGTACATATGTACACCTAAGTCTGGTTTTACACAGTTTTTTTGTACACGGTTTTGATATAACACGGTTTGAAAATTTAATATTTTTAATTTTTTTACACGATTTTATTCGATTTAGCATGATTTTAAATTGTATGTACTTATTTTTTTTTTTTTTTGTAAAATTTAATTTTTGCGAAGTATGTTCATATCACAAAAAAGTATTTATGAAAGAAAAAAGTGTGAAACCATCGATAGTTTGCGAACACTAGCTTAAAGATTTGAGTGAATTCCCCTTTAGCGCGTACAAACAATTTTTACTGGTCAAAGCAAATGTGAATAGCACTAATTTAGGGGAATCCCTTTTATGTGCATACAAGAAAATTTACTGTATAAGATCAATATCTTTTTTTACACGGCTTCTTCTGGAACCAATCTACCTTGTAAACACAGACTTAGGTGTATAAAATTATAAAAAAATTAAGAAAATAATTTTTATAAAAAAATATTTTATGTTAATTTCTAATAAAGTTGAGAAAATTGTGTATTTATTCAATGTGTAAACTCATTCTTGACATACTGTATTTATATTCCATATTTTTTAAGAAATGAACGTTATAAAATTATCTATATCAACAACAATTTTGTTGCTGACTTTTTTTCGTACTTTCCCACGCCTCACTTTCCCACCCCTGCCGACCGAGGGGGCGACCCCTCTATCGTAGGGATCGCGTACACACCATAATCCGCATTATGATGGAATATGAGAAGGGATAGAAAACCAGCTACAGAAATCTATTTTAACAGCCAGTTTGTTATTAAGTTGTATTATTCATTTAAAAATAGTCTACGTTAGAATACACAGAATTGAAATCAATACACATTTTGCTAAGTGGATCTCCCATAGATTAATTTGTGCGTTGAAAATCTACGTATAATGGTTGATAATATCTACTTGATCGAAAAGGAACATTTATTCTAATGGATGAAACTAGGAAGTCTGAGGGTATATTACCGTTTAGTATTTTAATTACCATCATAGTGTTCAACATAATACGTCTATTTTTTAATGTAGGCAATCGAATTAATTTTAACCTGCTAGTGTAAGAAGGCAACACAAAGTCACTATTCCAATGTAAACCTCTCAGTGCAAAAATTAGAAATTGTTTCTGCACTGATTCAATTTTATCGGAATATATTGTATATTGGGGATCCCATACAACAGAGCCATATTCTATATATGGGTCGCACAAGAGATGTAAAAAGTTGTTTTGTAAATCCTAAGACACCGTGGGCTTTGTTTACCATAGAAATTACATGATTATTAAAATTGAATTTTGGATCCATTAAAATACCAAGATCAACAAATGAATCTACAGTTGATAAAACAGTACCATTAATATTGTATTGCCTTGTTAAAGTAGAAGATCTGGAAAAACACATATGCTTACATTTGTTTATTTGTTTTGGTTGAGAGGCCACTACCACTTGGAATTGCACTTAATTTACCAATTCCTCTATAATTCGAGACATTAGTTAAGCTACCAGATTTGTGTAAAGGAACTATATAGGATTTCTTCCAGAAGGTAGGAAAATGACTATATTTCAGGGAATAATTAAACAACAGCGTTAATGGGATAGCTAATGTATCTGAACAGTACTTTAGAATTATGCTAGGAATGCCATCCGGACCTGGACTTTTAATATATCTTAAATTACGTAGATTTTTAGACACATATTGGCTTTGTAAAAAATGCATAGATATTTGATCTATCGTCGATAATTTATAACTATATGTGTCTTTATTTGGACAGGGTGAATGTGAATATGTTGTAGCGAAAAAATTTGCAAAGCACTCTGAAATTTCAGATTTTTTCTCAAATGTCTGATTATTGAATTTCAAGATAGTGGGCTTTCGGAAGTCAGTTTTATTATAATTAGGAACAGATTTAAATGACATTGAAGAATTTTTGGTAGCTAAATTATTATGCATAATGGATATGCATAATTTAGGATGGTAGTTATCTTCGGGAGTACATACTGGAGGTATTCTAATTATTTCAAAATATTGTGTATAATTCACATATGCTAGATCTAGAATTCGATCATAACAATTTGATACGCTATTTATTTGATAAAGATTTATGTTGCTAAATTGATTTACAATTTCAAAGGTATATAGGTTTACATTTGCATCAGATGTCAAGGGTGTTAGAGCCCCAGAATCTGGCAATGAAAGCCACTTTACGGACGGCAGATTAAAATCGCCGAGAACTAATATATTGTCAGAGTCATTCATTTTGTTAGTGATTGAATTTATTGCTAACAGATGCTGATTATAAATATCAAGTTGCGATGAGGGAGGAATGTATGAGCAAGTCAAAAATAATTAAAAAATTTCTAATTCAATGGATATGCAAAAATTAGATATGCAAAATTAGTGGAATATTTGGCATCAACTGCAATAAGGACGCCACCACCTTTTTTAACAACTCTATCTTTTCTAAATATTTGATATCTAGAAAACAAAAATTTCACTATTTAACACGGATGCTCTTAACCAAGTTTCACAAAATACTATAACATCATAATTAAAACCAAGGCTATCAGAGAATAATCAAGTTCATTTTGTGTTTAACCCTCTTACATTCTGATAGCAAACATTGAAAAACTTATTTAGTTTCTTGGCAATATTTCAGCCCTCTGAGGCAAATGAGCTAGATTTTCAGATCTTTCCAGAAATTCCTTTACAAATGCATTAGCAGGCCAAAATTCTCTCGAAATTAGTCGATGAAACATACTTTCTTGTACTACGATTTTATAAGATGATCTACTTTCTGAGAAAGCAGACCGGAGCTTATAACAACGTAGAAAGAAATTTCCATCGATTTTTGATTTTATATAATAATTTATATCCTCAGCCGAGGTATCTGGTGCAAACCTAGATACAAATACCATTTTCATGGTGGGAGCCATAGATAATGGTCTTTGAACAGGTTGGAGGGAATTGCTAGTGCCAGCTACGGAAGACGCATTAGATGATTGAACTGATGATTCCCGATTTCAGTGAGTAGGTTTTGAAGTCATTTCCAGACTAGCACTACTTATGGTGTTTTTGCACGATATGTATTTTACATATGTGCTGTCACTTATTTCATCCATATGTAATTCCTTATGTGTGTCAAAATTAGCAGTGTACACAAAACATTTATTTTTGTGTTCAAATCGGCATATGTATTTTACATATGACATAACCTATAAACAAAAAAACACTTTTATTTTTTCTTAAATCAACATCATTTTTTTATTAAACACCTACAAACGAAATAATAATTTGTAATTGTTGCCTTTTCATCCTTTTCTTTGAATTGCAATTGAAATATTTTCTTCCAACAATGTGTTTCATTCAAACAGCTGATTTCCTTATGTTTCACATATGAAAATAGAGCGCGTCCTATTCGGAAAAAAATACATATGTAATTGCATATCGTTTTGACACATTGAAATTTCCGTATGTTTCACATGACGAGTTCGATTTCCATATGTAAAAAAGTGACAGCACATATGTAAAATACATATCGTGTAGAAACACCATTATACACACAGATTTTGGATTAATCACTTCATTTACATCCTTAACGATTTCCAAGGCCGAATGTGACGCAACACTAGCATATGTCTGGAAGCAATCAGTTTCCGTTGTATCTGTGATATTGAGGGAAGGTGATTGTGGCACTGTATTCCAAACAGACTAGGCACGACTTTATTGGGAGCCTTTTTCGCAGATCTTTTACGTTTCTGTACAGACACAGACGGTTATGATACAAATTCATCAAGCTCTTGGTACTTGTCGAACAAATTGGAAAAATTCTCAAAACGTTTTGATAACGATGTAAATTCCTTTTTCATCGAACAAGATCCGACTGCAAGTCTTTTACAAAGTTATAAAAGTCGGCTGAGAGTTTTCGACAATGAACACAGCACCAACGGACACCAACATTATCCCTAATTGTGACCACTACTTTTGCATTAATTCGAGCACATTTAACGTGCCATTGATTAAGGCAAAACCAGCAAGTGACACACAACTCATCATCTACAGAAATATTACATAATTCGTAAGGACAAACCATTTTTAAAAAATTTTATTATTTTCTTTCTATCCCTTCAATTTCTTATGAAACACAAAATTTGGCAACTCTGTTTTGAGATGTTAAAATAATAAAACAAAATAAAAATAAAAGAAATGTTACAACAATATAAGGTAATGTAACAAAGGAACAAATTGGGAATGGAAACAAAATTCCAATTAGAATTAAAAAAAATTAATTAATATTAGCAAAAATATGTTAAATTTCACATTTCCAATTATATCATGCACAAAAATTATTTCACAACACTTTTAAACACTGTTACCACAAAAACACAGATTATATTGTTAGAAATTAAATATTTTTAAACGAGCGCAGAGCACCACAAAATTAGTGAACATTCACGACAGGGTTGCCAAGAATTATTCAGTTAGTGTTAATACCACACCTTGCCAAAATCATCAATAATAATACTGCATGTTATGAGTATTTTAGCAAAGACAAAATAATTCTACATAAAATTTCAATATTAGTTGCAAAACAAAAGATTTTTGTATACGTATATTGTATTTTGTATTATTAGTTAAAATTATCTCTAATTTGAGTATTAATTATACCCTTCACCACACTGTGGTACAGGGTATTATGTCTTTGTGCATATCCAGCCATATTCGCCAAATAAACGTAACCCTCACGATAATCGAGTTTTGTTTTATTAGATAGATCAATAGTTCTCGATATTATATATCATCTCTCAAAATTTGGTGGCTGTAGGTTTTACCGTTATAATTTTACAACAAAAACAATTTTATCGTAAACATATATAATCAGTTTGTTTACATTATTCATAAACGCGCTTGTGGGTTACATTTTTTTTAATTAATGAAACATTAAACCAACACACTTATTTAAGTAATATATCAAAAATTCGTACTTTGGAAGCTTTTAGATAACATGTCAAAGATGTATACGATTTTAGTAAAAAACTAACTTATACCATGAGGCGTACATATAAAATACATGTAATCCTTCAAGACTTTGTGTATATGGCGTTTTAACACAAATAAGAGTAATGTTATATGGGGCTATCCAAAAAAATGTGTCATAATAAAAATTTTTGGCTCGAAGATTTATTACATAATTTTAATTCAAAATTACTGACAATTCGGTTGAAAAACGAGCCGTAACTCCGCACAATAAAAAAATGATAAAAGAAACCGTAATAGGGGCCAAATACGCGATTTAATCCACATAATACGGAATAAATAGTGCTACCGTTATATGATAAAATGTTGACCAATATTGATTAGTTATATAAGGAAGCAAATTTTATTGAAAAAGTGTCCAGTCTCCTCAAAATAAAAAATGAACCCCTATAGAACATTGTTGGTAGGGAAATTTGGTACCCAATGGGGGCTCAATGTACCAAAATACAGTCAATTCAGTTTAAAAAAGTGACAAAAACTTCCAGAATACCGATAATTTTCTGGTGCCGTTATATGGGAGATATTCCAAAACGTGGACCGATGTTTACAATGCCAAACATATAACCTGAGAGTAATAGCAACGTATGTGCAAAATTCTAAAGCTCTATCATAAATGTTGCGATCTCTATTCTGATCTCAACAGACAGACGGACAAGTATAAATCGACATAGAATTTTATTCTGATCAAGATTATTTCTAGGTGTTGCAAACGGAATGACAAATTTAATGTACTCTCCACTTTATGGTATAAACAGATCGAAGATTCAAATACCTGAAACCGATAAGGAGGATAATATTTAGAATAATAGATACTTTGAAATTTTACTTAAATTAACAAATATTTAATATGAATTGCCTTATTTTATTTTTATCCTATGTTATTTCTAATGGTCGAATTTATATTTAAAATATGATATCTAGTTTAAGTTAAATGAAAATGTTTATAAATTCAATAAAAACCGGAACCGAAATTACCTCACCTTTTTTAATAACCTTCAAAAAACAACGGTTATATTCTAAAAATCTACTCAAAAATTATTAAACTATGTATTGCATAAAAACCAAAACTATTATTCTAAATTTCAAAGTAATCTCTTTTTTAGATCTGAATTTATTACAAAAAAAAAAACCTTCTCCTGTAAAATTTCCAATTTGAGGGTTACGATTATTTGGCGAATATGGCTCGATATGTCTGTAACAGACAATAGGAAACGAAATAGACACATGGTTCCATTTGATAATATGAATAGAATCACTTTCTGAGTCGATTTATGCATGGTCGACCGTCCTTCCGTCTGTCTGTCCATGTTAAATTGTAAACAAAGTACAGGTTGCATTAATGATCCCAATTGGATGAAATTTGGCCCAAGGACGAATCATATTGATATTGGAAAAATCGGTGCAGATTTAGATATAGCTCCAAAATATATTTTCCTCCGATTTTAAGTAAATGATGCACCAAGAACCCAAATTATGGCCGATATGCATAAAACGTGAAAAATTTCGTTGAAATTTGTTTAGATATGGCTTCCATTAATTTTTCGTCCGATTTTAATTAAATGCGAAGTTTTTTAAAATGCATCTGCATAATTACATTCATAATGTTTTATTAGTGTTAACATCATTTATTTATAATAACTTGTTTAAAAGTGGATATATTTGAAGTCATGATGTAATGCAGATTTAAACATGTTTAAAATATTTATTATATTATATTTATAAGAATTTGTTTTAGAGTAGCTATGATATAAGGTGGATTCTTTGTAATTATACATAAATTGGCCATTAAATTGTAATTTGGCTTCAATTACAAAGTAAATAAAGATAAATTAAATTAAATTAAAATTAAATGCGGCACAAACTCCTTACTTTTGTCAGATTGGCGCGAAATTTTGCACAACGTACCAAATTGAGTATAGTTACTTTTTTAGTAATGTTTTTTGAGTTTAAAATCCAAATCTATCCAAATGAAGAGTTTAGTATAGGTTACAAATGACATGTTTATGGATTGATCTAGTTCGGTTCACATTTAGATATAGATCACATATTTTAGTTCATCCAAATACATGTCAAGGGTCCTTCGAAAATTCGACGTCTGTTAGAATGCATCTGTTGAATATACCTCACTTGTTTTTTCTTTTATTTCTGGGTAACTCTGTACCATCATCATATAATCACCAGCACAGATTAGTTACTATTTCAAGTACACTTTTGCCAATATATCGATCTTCTATAGGTGCATATACTTGATGAAAGCTCTGCGTTGCATACAAAATATTTCCCTTATAATATAATAATACGCAAATTAGATATAATTTTTTTACTAATAAATACAACGTATACAAAAATCTTTTGTTTTGCAACTAATATTAAAATTTTATGTAGTATTATTTTGTCTTTGGGGTGTGGTATTAACACAAACTGAAGTCAGCAACAAAATTGTTGTTAATATAGATAATTTTATTCCGTTATTTTTTAAAAACTATGGAGTATAAATATATATTTTGTTTTGGGACTTGCAGTGGAATTTGATGTAGAATATTTTATTCTTTGACCTAAAATTAAGTTTCATGTTACTTTAATGCGCTTAGTCGAAAAATGTACTGGCAAATGTCTTTGAAAAAAAAATGGAAGAACATTTTGAATATTTGTTCAAAATGTATGACTATATATACGGTATTTACATTATATATACATATTTCTCTTGTTCAGTGGTTTATGCTAAAAATTGATGGAGAATATTTTTGTCCCTTATTCTATACTTCTAAAACGACATCTTGTGAGAAAAATGGGTAAAAACTAGTAATAAGTACGGTATAAACCCTAAAATGAGTTTTTATATTTTTAAGATTTTTGACGTTTAGGCTGATTTTTAGATTTTATTTTATTCTGAGACTTATGGCGAATATTTCTGAAGAATATTCTGAGCAGCTTTAACCCAGTTGTGTGAAAAGGGGACAGAAAAGACCCATTCATTTTGTATACCAAAATATTCCTCGATATTTTATCAGTAATATTGCCGGAGACACAATATACCTAAAATGCAAGGATTTCAAGAAATCATAATTCGAAAATGATCAAAATTCTTGAAAAGGTCCAATATTTCCCCCTTTTTTTTTTTGGTTGCCTCTCGACGTTAACATTCAAAACGCCGATACACGTGTCTTCTTTTTTAGCCCATCTTTCATAATCTGTTGGAATTTCCAGGTAATTATTTTTTGTGTTGCACAGTGTTATTAGTATATTTGATTAGGCTAACTTCCAAAGGGTATGAAAAGCTTGAAAAAGGATCCACATTTAGCTATATCCTCAAATAATAAAGATACTGCCTATTGTAGACACGTGTTCAAATTCTCTAATAATTATATATAGGTCCCTGTTTCCGAATGTTAGAAACAAATCTGATTAAACCTTGCGCAAATTTAGTAATTCATGTGCATCGTGGGTTTCCAAATACTCTTAAATATTCGGTATATAAATTATTGGTATTCCCTTTATTATTATCCCTATATCTTACAGAACTATAATACAGTTCACTATGTTTAGGAACATATGTCATAAAAATTGGCAGCAAATTAGTATTTCCTAGTGTGGTTACAATATGACATTTTAAATAACCTTTTAAGCAATTGGCTAAACAAAATAAAATTCAATGAAAAAATATAATTGTTTTATTAGACTGTGATGCTAGATTTGTATAAGTACTACTCAAATGGTTTACATTGTCACATTTGTAGTTTTATAAGATATTTTGTTCAAAATAAGTAAAAAATATTTAAAATTGTATGTATAAAATAATGCTGTATGTATAAAATGCGGCTAAATCAAATATAAAATGCTAAAATGGCCACACTGCAAAAAAAATTGTTCAACGAAAGAAAACGATGACTGAATTCTTCCTGCGCCCTTACAACCAAAAAATTAAAACGTTACATTGACACTGCGATTTCAGCTAAAAATGTTCCCCATCTACACTTTGTTGACAACTTAAAAAGCTAGCCAAAGTTATTTACTCTGCTAGCGAACTATATTACCATATAAAAAATGTATTGCGAGTCGGACAAATTTTATATTGAAATTTTATGAGCTTTGTTCAAAGCTGCCCCACGTAACATTTTAGGGCCTCATCAGCACGGACTCCTGAACTATCAAAAATGTGACCTAAAACTTCATTTTATTCTGTAAAAAATTGCATTTATCCTCATTAAACCGAAGTCCAACCTTCCTCGCCCTTTCTAACACCATCTCCAAAATCTTTAAATGTTGCTCAATATTTGATGAATATATTAAAAAATCGTCAATAAATATAATTAAACCGGGAATGTCACCAAATAATCTAAGCGAATGGTAATCTTAAAAAACGATATCGCCCGAATGGTGTATTAAATGAAAATAGCTTGGAGGACTGCTCGTCTAAGGGATGGTGCCCTTCCACTTCCACTTTTGGCATCCAATGCTATAAAAATTGTTGCTCCACTTAATTTGGCCTTGCAATCATCTATGGTTGGAAATGAATGGTGTGGTCTCATAATTGCCTTATTTAAATGTATCGGATCCAAAAAAAAGTATTATAGTGTCATTAGGCTTGCTCACCAGAACAATAGAACTCACCCACTCTGTTGGCTCACTTATAGGGGTTATTACCCCCATTTTCCCCATACGATCTAATTCTTCTTTTAAGCCTATATACATTTTGAATGGAATTCTACGAGGGGGCTCCACCACCGGCTCTATGCCATCCCTAAGTTTTAAATTACAATTATTTTGTAAAAGACCTAGGCCTTCAAAAACATCTAGGTATTTTTCAACTAATTTATTTTTCATAGTAATATTATTCACCTCCCCAATTAATTTTAAATCCATAGCGGTCGCTATACCAATAATACATTTGCATGAAATATTAACTACATAAAATTTTGAATTTAATACCTTTTCTTTATAACAAAGCTTAACATCAATTACTCCAAGAATTGGTATTCTCTCTCCACTAAAAGTAAATAGGCTTGTCGCACTTTTCTTCAGCTTATCTTTGATTTTCAGCATACCAGCCGTATCCACCGACATTATGTTCGCCTGCGCACCCGTATCTACCTGACATTGTATTATTTTATCGTTTATCACTGCATGAACGTTCCACTCAGTAGATGACTTGCCCCTTTTTTTCACTCCAACAGCACTCCAACAAATAAGTCGCTATTTTGATCATCATCATCACCATCATTCGCCTCTTCTTCTGCCTGCATCTGCTTAACAAATTTTCCGCATTTAAAAAATTAACTCATTCGGCTGGGCAATTATATTCATGACTTTGGCCGCATTTTTTACATTTCCCGCTCCCACTTTTGGCACTGTTGGAATTGTAGCCGTACATTCTTCCTGATTTTTTACTCATGGCACTTCTTTCCATAAAACCATCCTCTTGTAACATTGCCGCATTTGGTTTAGCCAAAACTATATTGTTAGCTATTTCAATTGATTTTTCTAGGTTAATTTTATCCTCTGTCAAAAGCCGCTCTTTTTTATTATAATGTTTTTGTGATAATCCACATATAAATATATCACGGACCAAATCATTTTTCAAATCTCCAAATTCACAATTTAAACTCAAGTTTCTTAAAATTGTTACATATTCATCAATTGTTTGGTTGTCTTGTTGTTTACAAGTGAAGAACCTGTGCCGTTCCATTACAATATTTGTTTTTGGCGTAAAATGGGATCCCAACATTCGCACTAAGTCTTCATACGTAACTGTATCAATATCCATATCAAAGGAATTAAAAATTTCCAGCGACTGACTTCCAAGATGATGTAATAGCAACGCAACCTTTCGTTTGTCAGACTCTGTTTCAAGATTTGACGCTCTTAAAAATATTTTAAACTTTAAACTGCCATGTCTTAAACTCTTTTGCTAAGTTTGTAGCCTTAAAATCCATCATTGGCAAAGCGGCAGCAATTTGATGTTTTTCCTCCATTCTACTCCTTAGTGTTTTTTTTTAGGTTATAATTGAATTAAGCACACCTGTGGGCCTATTCTGTAACTTTTTAACAACATTCGATTTTGTTTATTTTACAACAATTTCATTTGTTTTTTTTATTGTTTTTACAATAACAAAAGAAATTTTAACAATATCGAATGTTGTTTAAAGTTACAGAATAGGCCTACTGACACCATGTTAAGAAAATACGTCTTCTTCAATTTGTAGGTACAACCAAAGTGAATCCATTTATTATTACTTAAAACTATTAACATATACAACAAGGGTAAAGATCTGATGATTGTGTTGACCATTATAAAAACTTGATTTTTAATCAATAGGTTTTCGTGCATGTTTGGAGGTTATTGTCAAGCTGAAACAACCAAACAAGCTGTATATTTTCTTCAGCGAAGGGAACCATAGCGTTTTCCAACACATTTGTAGAGGCAATCCGATTACTTCATAAATCTCGTTAATATATCGATAAATATATCCATAAAAAGTAAAACAACCCAATACCATTATTGACCCTCCTCCATACTTACCAGTACCCTTGCAATGAGCCTTTCATTAATGGACTTTCTAACGGTATTTGTTTATGTCTGAGTCTTAATTTTTTAACTTTAATTCATCCGAGAGCATAATATTTCTCTACTGAGTCGGATTCCAATTAGTATGAGCAAGGCAATCTGGCTTTCCGATTTTTTTAAGAAATAAAAAACTTTCTTGATAGTTTTCGGGCATCTGGGCCTATTACCATAACTCATCCACGCTCTTGAGGTTATTTCCAACGATAATCCTCTCACAAAATCCGTTGAACTCTTAAGTGGTGTTTTTACTGATATAACAATTTGTTGATCAGTGTGACTGTACTGAACTGTCACTACTGATACAGTTGCATAAAATCAACTTATAATTCGAGATAACACTGATTTTTTCATGCAATATTTCACCGAAATCATTTTCTGTGATAAATTATATAATTTTTAAAATCTTATTTTAAAGTATTTTCACCGGGCTGATTGGTAAATGCTTTTATGGAATAAATAAAACTAATTTTTTTCATTTTTTACTCAACGTTTCGTTGGTATTTTTCCAACTTCTTCAGGAGTATGTTATTAGAAATTCGATTAATTTTTCATTATATTTTCCATAGCATTATTAACGATATTTAAAAAAAAACTGGACATCACAACAAAATTTTTTTTATAACGTCAAAAATGAAACTATGTAAATAAAGAATATAGCAACAAAAAAACTTAAGACTATATCACAGAACTGTATGTTTCAAAATCACTTTTAATTAGATGTTTGACTGGAGTAAAGTATTTTTTCTAGCCATTTTTATTTATTTATTTATTTTTTTTTTTGCAGTAAGTCAAAATTGGAAACCACACAGGTGTTATAAAAAAATCAATTTAAAAGTAATATATTAATAGAAATAGGTGCAGAAATTTAACGGTAAAAATAACTAATTTTGTTTTGTCTAAGCAAAAAAATCTTAGTTGCAGACGGAATTTTTGTTTGTGTTTCTGTTAATAATTGTTAATTTTACTAGTATTGTTTATCAAGACGTGATTGTTAAAATATTACATGTTTTATTTCATATGTGGAGGATTTTCACATTATTTTTAGGATAAATGAATAAAAAGTGTTTTTAGATTGTTAACTTCTTAAATGTGGTCTTCGGACTGTGAAATTAATAGATTTAGACTTATCTCAAAAGAAAGCATAGCTCTTAACACTGTATATTGGACCTCTATATGCCTTTGTAAGTCATATTGATCTCGAATTTACAATATATAAATTTTGTATTACTCTAACTAAATTTATTTCAAAATGTGTTCCTACTATTAGAACTAGAAACTCGGATAAATATCTAATCTAAAATGAAAAGTTTCTTCTAAGCCTACAATTTTTAAGTTCAATAACAAAGAATTTGTGAAAAACTCCGAAATATCAGAATGTTTTACAATTTTTTTGCCACTACTTATTCAAATTTTACTTATTAATTAAAGATCCATATACTTATGAACTATTGAAGAAAGATCAAACATTTATGCCTTTTTTACAAAGTCTAGAGGTCTCTAAAAATCTACGTAATTTAAAACCAATTAAAAGTCCTGGTCTTGGTGGTATACATAGCATAATTCTTACTCCTAACGTTAATATTTAATTATTCCCTTAAATTTGGTTATTATCTTACTTGCTGGAAGAAGTCTTATATAATACAAATGTACAAGTCTATTAGAGGAATTGCAAAATTAAACGCTATACCAAAATCATATGGCTTTAGTATAAATGTTATAAACTAAGGGAACTGATGAGGATCAGTGGCGTGATCCGAAACTATAGTCTTCCTTGCCTTACCCCTCGGCAAACAATGCCATACATTCCCATTAATAAATAGTTGTTTTTTATAAAAACAACTGGCAGGCACGGTTAAACTGTTTGGTTTGTTGCTGTATACTAGCAACACCAACAAAGTCGTTGTCGTTCCCACGACAATCGGATCTACGCTCCAGAACGACCCGAGTTCGACTCGGCCAGGGATTGTCAACCCAGCGACAGCTGTACAAAACGAAAGTTTTTCCACAGGTGAGCAATTCATGTCGGCAGCTTTGCTCGCCATTCTTTTAATCCGTGCCGGCGTTGAACAAAACCCAGGCCCTGATGTCTGGATTTGTTCAGTGTGTCATCAACGCATCGCTGCAAATTCCACCTCTGTGCGATGCAATGTTTGCAACAATTGGTGTCACCTGAGGAGGTGCTCAGGTCTCACCTCACACCGTAATTGATCACACAACTTCATTGCCAGCTGTTGCCTGCAGCCTTCGACATCTAGCACCTTAACTCCAACAGCCCCGAGAAATTCCATCCTTGCTCAGCAACCTGCCCAGAACTCCAACTGGTAGGGGAGACTGGGGCACCTTCGGCATCGGGGCACCTTCGGCAATCGCGTTTTCAATATGAAGCTCTCACCGTACATCACTAGTTTCGATACATATGTATCGAATATCGAAATAAATAACTGACACAAAGTTTGAAAGTTCTAGCTAATAAGCTTATTTAGATACATATATTTTTGTATTTTTATAGATGTTTCTGTAATATTTCAATTCCATTTCGTAAGTATTTCCTGTATACAACTTTTAAAAATTTTAAGACAATATTATTAAAAAGTTGTTAACTACGATGTGTATTATTATAAAAATATTTAAAAATATAATGTTTTTACAAATCTGATCGAAAAAAATGAAAAAAACTATAAAAAGTACATTCGGGGTACATTCGGCATTTTAAAGTGGGGCACATTCGGCCATATACAGATTGTGCAATAGTATTTCCTTAAAATGTTTTTGAGTTTGTCTTTAAAACTAATCCTTTAATATGGCCCGAAAATGCATATATAAGATCAAACGTGCTTTTATTGACGAAAATGCGATAGAAAACCTCTATTTCTGATGGTGTGTGCGACCTTGAGATGTAAACGTCCGCCGCTAGAAAATAAAGCCCTATA
The DNA here is from genome assembly GCF_032173495.1 of Musca vetustissima. NCBI lineage: Eukaryota > Metazoa > Arthropoda > Insecta > Diptera > Muscidae > Musca > Musca vetustissima. Next base: position 474,390 of record NW_026885658.1, on the reverse strand, counting down.
ATTCAAACATTGTGTGGCGTATTAAAACCAAATAGAGCCTTTAGAGGATCAGAATTTCAACCAGATTGATAGCCATGACAATTACCCGGCTATGACTATGGTGCCGAATGTGCCCCATCAAATGCCGAAGGTACCCCGGGTTGGGGCACATTCGGCGAATTTGACTTTTTTTACAAAACTGAAAAATTTTTTAACTAATACTATTTTTATATATCTTTTTGGAACTATTTTTGATAATTAAGAGTCAGAGGACAATAATCAGCCATAAAGTTGTTATATATGTTCAATAAGTACTGAGATATAGAGCTCTAAAAAAAGTGCCGAAGGTGCCCCAGTCTCCCCTAATGTTCGGTTTGCGGGGAAATCATACGGAGAAATATGACATCTGTAAGGTGCAATGGTTGCAGAAACTGGTGCCATATGAGAAGATGTACCACCCTGCGTTCACACAGGAATTGGAATTCAGGCTTTGTAGCCGATTGCTGCACTAACAATCCAACAATATCCGCTAGAATCCAGTGGAGTCCTTCCAGTACTACGGCTAGCACTCCGTCTAGTTTTCCATCCAGTAGTACTGCTACTAGTGTGAGTACTAGTGGTAGAGCTAGTTATTCCGTTAGCTCTTCCTCCAGTTCTGCTGCTAGCTCCCCGGCTAGTTTTCCGTTAAGCAGGACTCCTACCAGTTCCAATGCTGGTAGTTCCACTAGTTATTCTACTAGTGATTCGCGTACTACGGCTAGCACTACGGCTAGCACTCCGTCTAGTTCTCCATCCAGTAGTACGACCACTAGTGCTCATACTGGTAGTGAAGTTAGTTATTCTACTAGGTTCTCTTCCTATTCTACGGCTAGCACTCCGTCTAGCCATTCATCAAGTAGAATTCATTCTAGTGTTCCGACTAGCACTCCTTCTAGTCATCCTATTCCATCAACGAATGCTCAAAACTTCCCATCCAGACAACAGCGTTACAGGCAGGTTTTCCGTTCGAATAACTCCACCCACTCCGAATAACTCCACCCGCCTGCCTCCACAGCAGCAGTCCATGCAGGGGAGTGATCCAAATACCTCATTCCTAATCATGCAATTTAATTGTAATGGTCTTAGGAATAAGGTAATTGAGATCACAAACTTCATGCATGAAAACAACATCCTCATTGCTGCCTTGCAAGAGACGAAGCTGACCAGTAGTTGTTCCTTATCCTCCTCCGGGAATTACAATATCATTCGGCGAGACAGAGATAGAGACCATGGCGGGGGACTCGCATTCATCATCCAGCGAGATGTCAGATATACTCTGACTACCCCTCCGTCTCCTTCCCAGTCTTATCCTTTCCTGGAGGTTTTAAGCATTTCAGTTCATTCCGATGATGCTGAAATTGAAATTGTCAATGTATACATTCCGCCCGTCAACAGCATTGGGGCTAGTTATCATCCAAGCATCATCCATCTGCTGCAGGGAGATAATAAACTTGTTCTTGGCTATTTCAACGCTCATCATGAGATATGGTATTCTCAACTTACAAATAATCCTCGCGGTGTTCTTATTGCAAACCAGACATTTCCATCGTCAGTCCATCGCTCCTTCCATATACTTCCTGGCAAACCAAGGTCGCTTTAAATTCAGACCATATTCCCATCCTGGTCACGGTAGAGAAACCCAGCGATTTCGTGGAGCCCGATCAGCGTACTTTCATGAATTATAATAAAGCCAACTGGCACGGCTTCACAAAATTCATTGAGGACTCCTTAAGTCCTATGCCGCCACCCGTATGTGCCAGAAAGGGTGAGAAGATTTTCCGAGAAATTATTCCAAAATCGGCAAAACGCTTTATTCCTGCGGGCAGAATTCCTCTAATGAGACCAAGTTATCCATCGAGGGCATCCAGATTGGCACAGCAACGCGACCAACTCCGTGCTGAAAGCCCCGCTGACGACAGAATTCCGCAGCTTAGCGCTGAAATAGATGCTCTAGTCCTTGATCACAGGCGCTCTAAATGGTTAGAACACCTTAACCACTGCAACATAAATTCCAAGCAGCTATGGTCCACAATTAAGAGTCTATCTGGTTCCAAAAGAAATAAAAATCTCCCTGCTATTTCCTTCGATAACATTCAACATTCCGATGCCAAAAAATGTGCAATGCAGTTCTGCCGCCAATTCATTGAGCATCCATCTTCGCAGAACAGGACCAAGCCAGCAGTTATCTGGAGATCCAAGAATCTTAAAAGAGACTTGCAGCCACTATCATTTACATCCAGCGAGGTAGAGGCAATTATCTCCAAATCCAAACCATCCAAAGCCCTTCGTCCAGACGGCATATCCATGTTCATGTTAAAGAAGCTTGGAGCAATAGGGCTGGGCTATCTGACCAAAGTCCTCGAGTTATCGATGTCACAGTTGGTAATTCCTGACATTTGGAAAGTTGCCCGGGTTATTCCAATCCTAAAACCTGATAAATCCGCTACTAATGGGGAATCCTACCGCCCGATTTCTCTTCTGTCACCAGTAGCCAAGGTTTTAGAGTCTCTATTGCTTCCGTCCCTGAAACAGCATTTCGTTCTTGCTCCCCACCAACACGGTTTCAGGGAATCATATAGCACAACAACGGCTTTGCAAGAAATTACTTCCAAGATTGCGAATGGCCTCAATCAGTGACGACCACCTGAACGGACCATTGTGGCAGCTCTAGATCTGTCCAAGGCGTTTGATACGGTCGATCATTCCGAGATGATTTCCGATATCACAAATTCCAACCTATAAATAAAGTTCTGAAAGCTTTGGCTGGTACCTCCTGGGGCAAGGATAAAGAAACGCTGGTAACGACTTATAAGGCTATAGGTCGTTCCATCCTGAATTATGCTGCCCCAGTCTGGACTTCTTTCCTTAGCGACACACAATGGAGATCATTGCAAACTTCCCAAAATAATGCACTCCGAATTGCAACCGGGTGTGTCCAGATGACGAGCGTCGACGAGGAGACCAGGATGCTTTCAGTCAAGCAACATAATGTGTTGTTGACTAGACAGTTCCTGCTGGCATGCTATCTGCCGTGTCATCCTAACCATCGCACTGTGATGGCAGATCCACCTCCGCGACACATCCGCCAGGACTTCAGGCGCTATCGTGATGACATCCAAGACGTCATTCCATCGGACGTCAACAAATTGTCGATAGCGAACGCGATGAAATCCGTGCATCAACTGACGGTCTCCGATGCCATAAATGGCAACAGATGCAATAAAGTTCTACAACAACATCCTCCTGCAATTTCGGAGAGTGAGAGGCTTCTTCCTAGGCAAACCCGTTCAATTCTGGCACAACTAAGGTCCGGATACAGCAATGTACTCAACTGTACCCTAAACAGGTGTCCCTCCTGCCAGCAAAGCCCTCACGACACACACCATTTATTCAATTGTCCGTCCGAGCCTACGAGTCTATTGCCCATAGACTTATGGCTAAAGCCAATAGAGGTGGCACAATTTCTCTGGCTACCCTCTTCAAATCCGAATTCCTAATTAATTAATATATTTTCCTTTTCCTTCCGTTTTCTTCTATCAACATTTTTCAGGAAAGAACTTTCGTCAACAGCCAACCTGTTACAACAACAACAAAGTCGTTGTGTGCATTTGTCGTGATGTGACAACAAACAACAGTGGGAAAGGTATGGAATTGTTTGTAAATGCCTTGTTAAGCTCGAAGTGAGGCACCAGCGAAATTCTCATGCAGTTTATGTCGTTGGTCAGCTAAGTACTTCGCTTTGTTACAAGAGACATTGGGGTTTGAAAGGTTTTTTGTATAGAAGCAATAGCTTCTGGGGAGAATATCCCAACAAAAAACTAAGGGAACTGATGAGGATCACTGGCGTGATCCGAAACTATAGTCTTCCAAGCCTTACCCCTCGGCAAACAATGCAATACATTCCCCACTAATAAATATTTGTTTTTTATAAAAACAACAAACTGGGATTCAGCCTGACTATTTTGCAAAAACAAAATGCAAATGGTATCCCAAATAAACCGCCAACACTACTGAAGTTGTAGACGCAGGCACGGTTGAACTGTTTGGTTTGTTGCTGTATACTAGCAACACCATCAAAGTCGTTGTGTGAATTTGTCGCGATGTGACAACACACAACAGTGGAAAAGGTATAGAATTGATTGTAAATGCCTTGTTAACCTCGAAGTGAGGCACTAGCGAAATTCTCATGCAGTTTATGTCGTTGGTCAGCTAAGTACTTCGCTTTGTTACAAGAAACATTTGGATATGAAAGGTTTTTTGTATAGAAGCAATAGCTTCTGGGGAGAATATTCCAACAAAAAACTAAGGGAACTGATGAGGATCAATGGCGTGATCCGAATCTATAGTCTTCCCTGCCTTACCCCTCGGCAAACAATGCCATACATTCCCCACTATTAAATAGTTGTTTTTTATTAAAACAACAAACTGGTATTCAGCCTGACTATTTTGCAAATACAAATGGTATCCCAAATAAACCGCCAACACTACTGAAGTTATAGACGCAGGCACGGTTAAACTGTTTGGTTTGTTGCTGTATACTAGAAAACACCATCAAAGTCGCTGTGTGAATTTGTCGCGATGTGACAACACACAACAGTGGGAAAGGTATGGAATTGTTTGTAAATGTCTTGTTAACCTCGAAGTGAGGCACCTGCGAAATTCTCATGCAGTTTATGTCGTTGGTCAGCTAAGTACTTCGCTTTGTTACAAGAGACGTTTGGGTATGAAAGGTTTTTTGTATAGAAGCAATAGCTTCTGGGGAGAATATCCCAACAAAAAACTAAGGGAACTGATGAGGATCAGTGGCGTGATCCGAAACTATAGTCTTCCCTGCCTTACCCCTCGGCAAACAATGCCATACATTCCCCACTATTAAATAGTTGTTTTTTATAAAAACAACAAACTGTGATTCAGCCTGACTATTTTGCAAAAACAAAATACAAATGGTATCCCAAATAAACCGGCAACACTACTGAAATTTGAGAGAGTCTTTCAAAATCGATTTATGTTCATTCAGCTATTTCGCAAGAAAGTCCCTAGGCCTGGTTCTAATTCCATTATTTGAACATGATTTGGCAAATTTCGTATTAAATTCCACATTGCTAATGTATGCAGAAGATATCAAATTATTTATTACCTTTCATAGGCTTTTTCAAGAGTGTGTGTATGGACTTAAATTTAAACAAATGTAAACATATATGGGAAATTAAAAAATTCTTTTAAAATTCCATAAAAAAACGTTGAAAAATTTTTTTTGAGAGCACATTTATTTTTTTTGGTGCATAGGTTAAGAAAAATATTTATTTTATTTCAAATTCATTTATGATACAAAGCCTTAAGGCCATTAATACGTATCTGCTGACAAATATACATAAATAAATATAACTAATTTTACTTTGATAAAAATAGAATGAAGGCTCCCCAGCCATAAAAACAAATATAGATTTTAACAAATATCCAATAAGCAGCACATGTATAAGAATATCTACACATTATTCTAGGGAATTGTCAGAATGACATAGAACTTTTAAACGGAAAACATTCTTTCTATGTGAAAAAAAACGCGTAATTCAAGTGGAAGGGTGTTCCAACACTCGCACCTCTAACCAAAAGAGATCTTGCGAAAATATTTTTATAGATTCTAGGAATGCAGACCTGTTGGTTCCTAGAAGAAATTGAAAAAGAAAACAAAATTCTCAGAATACAGGGGAATCATTTTTTATTAATTTATAAAAAAGGAATAAGCAACGATATTTAACAAACATGTCAAAGGAACACCCTAGAAACAGTTTAACATATCGTGACACATGACTATCTCGCCTGAGATTATAGACAAACCGCGTTATAGAATTTACAATCCGTTTTACTCTTTCCATATTAAAAGCAATTGTCCCACAATATACTTCAAGCCCATATAAAACCTGAGACATTAAAAGGGATTTAGCAAGAATTTGCTTTATCCGCTGATTGTGCCCCATACTAATCAACAAAGCGATCTGGGTTAAAGTTTATGTCCCTCTCAAAAGAGTTAGGAGATTTAGGACTACCATTAAAAACCTTAAAAATATCATCAGCGAATAAATATGTCGTACAGCTTGAAGTGTTTATGTGAAGAGCAAGGTCATTCACATATAAAATAAAAAGGAGTGGTCCAAGGACAGATCTTTGGGGTACCCCAGAAAATAATGAACAAGAATTAGATTTGGCACCATTTAGAACAACAAACTGACTCCGATCTCTCAAATAAGACAATATTAGCTTGCAGGCTGATTTAGAAAAGTCAAAGTTATTCTTAAGTTTCCATACGAGCTTATCATGATCAATACAATTAAATGCCTTAGACAAATCTAACGATGCTGATTCGAAATCTGTTCGCGTTCACAAATTCGGATGCTGCGCACAAATGTTATAGCGGGTTTAAATCTTGTTTTCAAATATAAATAAAATTAATTCCTATTTGTTGTAATTCGGTAATTTCTTCACAAATGGATATACATATTTATTTCTTTTTTTTTTGTATACTTGTCAAATCACATTGAAATACGGTATAATAGTCGCGAAAAGCAAATAGAAGCATGAAGATATCTGAAAATAAAATAAATTAATTTTTTAATTAAGACAAAACATTTATTTGAATTTTCGATTTATTAGTATGGATAAGGAAATGCGGATTTGCCTTAATCTTCTAAAATATACGACGCTTTCTTTTGCAAATTCTTTTAGATGATTGTTATGTATCGGTAGATTCATCTAATAAGAGTTTCGACGTTAAAAATTACTAAATATATTGCACTTACAATACATAAAAATAATCAATATTGAAAAGATGCAATTCGCGCATTCGTGGAAATCAGTTGTTGCGCATGCGGTTTTCGTAAAAACCGAATCAATCTCTTCCAATAATTTGAAATTTTTCGGTGTTTCATCTAGCGTCCAAAGTGTGCCGCTCAATGCACTTTACTATGCATCAGATTTCAGTAATCACCTATGAAAATACACAAATGTACATCTATTTTAAAATAATTGGTTAAGAACCGCGGATGTGCCACCACAATCAATTTTGGATAAAATAGGCATATTATTCGAATATGTTAATACAAGCATAAATATAGGTAAAATCAATTCGAAGAAAAACGTGTTTATATACGCGAATTAGTCAAAACAAGTTTTTCCTACATACAGATACCTATATCATTAGATTCGGTACGTAAAAAAACCAAAATCACGCCGGGTTCAACGGCATTTGAATTGACCTTTTTAAATTTAGACTCAAAAAATAAGTTTTTTATAAACAAATTTTCGTCTTTGGAATCCAATTGCAAAGAAGCTACGGTGGGCACATTCATGATATATACACTAAACGAACAAAATCACAATCCTATAATCAGTTTAGCTCAATATCTGATTGCGCGTCCTGATTATAAGGTCAGTATGAAGAGCCCATCTTCTAAAACAAAACGATAGCCATATCAAACAAAGTCAAGTATCTGGGAGTAATTTTAGACAAGGAACTTAAATGGAAAGACCACATACAGCAAATGCAGGTCTTTCGTAAAAGAACCGTAGGCTCTAAATGGGGTTTCATTCCAAAGATGATACACTGGATCTATAAGAGCGTTATTAGACAAATTCTAACATACGCGTCTGTTGTCTGGGTGACAGAAAGTTCCATGTAATTTTAATAAAAATATAACTGATTTTGCAAAATAGTCAGGCTGAATCCCAGTTTGTTGTTTTTATAAAAAACAACTATTTATTAGTGGGGAATGTATGGCATTGTTTGCCGAGGGGTAAGGCAGGGAAGACTATAGTTTCGAATCACGCCACTGATCCTCATCAGTTCCCTTAGTTTTTTGTTGGGATATTCTCCCCAGAAGCTATTGCTTCTATAAAAAAACCTTTCAAACCCCAATGTCTCTTGTAACAAAGCGAAATCGGAAAATATGCCAGGGTAAGACAGTAGAATTTGACCTCTAATCGGCCAAAAGGGTGCAGATCCGCAAATAATAATATAATTGAAGTCATCGTTTTTTTTTATTATTCTGTGGATTTGTTAGCAAGGCGAGAGCAAATTCTCTGAAAATTCCACAAAGTGTTTTAATTGGAGCTTTGGATTTCCGGGCAAATACGAATGCTTCCATATTGGGTGGAGTTGTGTGCCAATAATCGTTATTTTTTATAAAATACTACCTGACCCGGCAAATTTTATTTTCACTGCAAATCTGGTTTCGTTGCAAATTCATGGCAGATTTATATTTCGAAGAATGAAAGGCGCACTAAATCTACATAGCAATTATTGTTCAAATACCGATTACTGAAGCAGAATATTGTGCCATCTTTCGGACAAACATCAAATTAAACAAAAACACTCCTCACGCCCCACAAAGCATGTACATAAAGTTTGTTCAAAATCGGTGCCATAGTTTTTGAGTTTAGCGATCACGAATATACATTAAAACATTTTCTGTTGTAAACATTTTTTGATCAACAATCGATTCGTTGGAAGTATTTAAAAAAAAATAATACAGATCATTTAGATATACTGCACTTAAGAGATTAAGTGTGAAAAGTGGATATTTTTGTTTAGGTCACATAATAACAGTTATTTTTACCTGATTTGATATAACTTATAACCGTTACGGTCCCTGCCTCAAAGATAGAAATATTTTACAGTCTGACCAATATATAAAATATTGAGTTGAGTATAAAAAATGCTGCTGTGCGGTTTATGTGCACTAGGAGAGAATTAGATTGGAAAAATGTTTGCAAAGCGAGAAATAAAGCTAAATCTGTGGTACGTAAAGCAAGGAGTATTGCCCATTCGTTACTTTTTTGAAGGTGAACTGAGTAACAAGGAACTGTGGAATATACTAAAATCTAAGGGTTTTTCATCGGATAAGTCTTATGCCTATAATGGTTGAGGATTTAAATGAAAAATTTGCTGGAAACCAACTAAATAACTTTTATACTTTAGATGAATTAGTTGATGTGAATGCAAACGGCAATGATTTATCTTTCCGCTGTATTGATGGTGCGGAACTAGAAAGTGATTTTGCTGCTATTGAGTCCAATGCTGCTGGTTTAGACGGGTTTCCCTCAAGCTTTTAAAGATTATCTTCCGTCCGCTTTCTGTGCATTTTCTACATCTAGTTAACATGATAATAACTACATCTGTTTTTCCTCTAGCTTGGAAATTAGCTAAGATTGTTCCTGTTAAGAAAAAGAGTGTTGTTGGTGGGCTTCAAGAATTTCGTCCGATTTCTATTTTACCAATATGTTCTAAAATTGTTGAGCATGTGTTGAAGTCACAGATTATTTGTTACGTGCACAACAATGATGTACAATGTGGCTTCAGAAGGAATAGGAGCAGAGCAGTTGGTTTGTACTAACAATAGATGTAGTTCTTCTGTTAAAAGTGGTGTTCCTCAGGTGTCGGTTTTGGCCCCACTCCTTTTTAGTATGTTTCTTAACGATATTTTTTCAGACAAAAGCCTTTTTTTGGTTGGTTAGTAATAGTTTTGTATCTGTTGCCTATGATGGTAGAACTATTGAATTTGTCTCCGAATTGCAGTGCCTTGGGGTGGTCATTGATGATAAATTCAGTTTTAGAAGTCACATTAATATGATTGCATCCCAGATGAATTCTTCCCTTCGGGGTCTTTATGCCACGGATTTAGATGTGCAATTTTTTCTTAGGAAGCGGTTGGCTTATGCATCCCACGCGAAAGGGGGTTAACAAAAAGAAAAACTACTGTTATCATGCAAAATTCAAATAAAATATGTTGTCCAGAAAGCAACGAATTACTTATATAATTTCATATCTCTCTTTAAAAATTTATTTCACCTATGTGGGTGAAGTTTTTGTGGAATTCGTGAACAGAATGGAGAATCTTGCGAGGTCTAAACCTAGCAGATCATAATATTTAAACCATCAATTTATTGCAACTATCTCATGTATAGGTCCATCATCTATGTTCCCTCCAATACATAAGTCAGGTTTAGCGTATACAACATACGATGGCTTAAGGCCCCCCGCGGGGGCCTCAGACACCAATATTTTTTTCAGAATTGAATTTTGTGGACGCATACCGCAGAAAGTATGGACTTATTTGATAAGTATATTACAAATTTTGTAATCAGGAGCTTAAACGATTTAAATTTATAAACAAATTGCCCTTAGTAAATTTTAAAAATCATGAGAACATGCAAGGGGCCCTACGGAACTTTGGAGGCTCATATCTCCGGAAATAGCGAATTCCTCAGGAAAAAAGGGAACATCTCGGATTTTTCTAAAATGGGGAAGTCCATAATTCCCGAGATATGGACCTCTTAAGTTCCGAAATTCATATGTTCATAACTTCATTATTTATGGATCGATGAAGGTAATATTGGTATGGTTGTAAAGCTTACACATCATATTTTCACTTAAATTCGTCTTAATTAAAAATTTTTCAAAATCAAAACTTACTCCTATAGACAGGCGAAAAATTCGGAAACGCATTAAAATTTTTTAAACCAATTTTTCCTAAATAGCCGGCTTTCGGCCGGGATTTAAGAATTTCTCTTATGTTGGAGAATATGCCAAACCACGTTAAAAGTGCAAAACAGAGCATAGATCGTGGAAAAAATATTAAAGATCGCTTAATATTTTTAGATTTTCTTATACATACGTGCAAAAGTGTTCGAATTGAGTTGTTTTTCGTTTTTCCGACTAGGCCCGGCCCCAACGTTACTTGTATCGCATATTCAGATTCAGCAAAAGGTGCTTTTTGTAAACTAGGCATCTTATTTTCAAATAAAGGAAGATGCGGAAAGAGCAACCGCCAAGTTCCAATATTACTTCTGACGTGCCCTCTTACAAATTGGATGATTCACCGCCCACGAAAAAATTGAATACCACAAAGATGCGATTTTGAGGACTCAAAACTTTATATCGAGAATGAAAGATGTTTCAAAACGTATAGAACATGTTACGGACAAAAAGCTTCAGATATATTGAAAGAACAAACTTATGCAGTTGAAGTGATCATTGAGACAATTTCTGTGAAAGGGAAAACATCGCTTTGAGGGGAAGTAAGTGTCGTTAGACGAAAACTTAGAAAATATTTGGAGAATATACCAAAAATGCAACATAAACTTAATCATTTACTCATCTCATATTTAAGGGAGGCAAACTGTGTCTATGGACTGTCACCAAAATCGGCAAGGCTCTCAATATCATTCCAATAGAAAACAATCAGTACGGCCAACCTAAAATAAGTTTATTTTTTGGATCCCCTTTACTATGACAGTCAAAAATAAACAAGTACAACCTTTCTGTCAGGAAAAATATATGTCCAGTGGCGACACATTAAAGACTTTCATATATTTAATTTTATCCCCTTCCGAGTGCATTTTATTACCATGAGTTTTATTAAAGTTATACTTCTTCGAAAGGTCTTCGATACCAAAAAAAAATTATATTTATTAACGAAGTGAATGTGAACTTACCATGGGATGACTTTGTGCAGTTTTCAAGAGAGATAATGGAAGCTGAAATTGATAAAATATTACTGAAGATGTAATCAAGTATGAAGATGTAACCCACCATTTTCAAAATATCGCAATTCCTTATACAAAACGAAAATAAACAACCCAATCTACCGCTTGGTCGCAAAATAATAAGCAAATAAATTTTAATAGATTACAAAGCCACGTGCAACTAGATCGCGGCGTAGACACAATGCTCAGTTAGCTCTGTGCTATTCCAGAATCTGATGCCCAAACCTAATTGAATGCGTTGCATACTAAAATTCCCACCTTTTCACCTTCAGGGTCGTACTCATAGTATGAAAATAAACTGTATGAAACGTTTGCAATCGTTTCGTACCCTACTTTTCGAATGTTCTTTCGTTTTGTATATCGTACTGTTTGCGCTCACGCAAGATATATTTAATAAGGTAGCCGCATCGGCCCAGCTGTTGGTGCAAATAAATGTCAAAAATGTTGTTGTAATGTTTAACCAAAAAATTTAAAAACAAAATTATAAATGAAATTCTCCGAATTTCGAAGATTATTTTTGGCAATACTTTTATTAACATTTTCTACAAGAATTTGTGTAAAAAAATCTTGTAAATCTGTTTGTTTTGGCAAAATATTTTTGACATATCAAAATACAACAACCGATGTTTGTTGTACAAAAAGTACACTTGTTACAAAATTAAAAATAGCTCAACTCTAATAAATCTCAATTTACTAATGAGAGAGAAAAAACTCTCATGACCAATACCAATCACCAACAGTGTAAAACCTCGCAAATGATCATTTTCCCCCAGCAAACGTTTGAAAACGTTTCATTTTCGTTTCGCTCCCAAACGTTTCAACTAAACATCGACCAAAGTAGATATACAAGGTAGCTGCATCGGCGAATTTCTACAGCAAACATCGGTTTTTGTATTTTGATATGTCAAAAATATTTGCTAAAACAAACATATTCGCAAGATTATTTTACACAAATCATTGTAGAAAATGTTAATAAAAGTATTGCCAAACAAGCTCTTCGAAATTCGGAGATTTTCATTTATAATTTTGTTTTTTTTAATTTTTTGCTTTAACTTCACAACAACATGTTTGACATTTATTTGCACCAACAGCTGGGCCGATGCGGCTACCTTATTAAATATAACTTGACATCGACCAACTGAAGTACACTATAGCAATCGTACTGTTTCGTTCTTTTTGATTTGAAAAGTTTGTGATGCATTTAATTTCACTACCTCTTCCTCGAAAGCCAATATAGCCCAAACTAACATTAATTCCAAATTCCAAAGTGCTCTTGAAATTATTATTATTGAACGACTATGAATGTAATCAGAAGATAGCACAGAGTACTGAAATGGTCACGGGGGTACTACGGTACCTTTTTTGGGTAAAAAAGTACTATTGAATTTTCCATCCGTGTTCTCTGGTCGTACCTACCAAGGTATATTTAATAAGGTAGCCGCATCGGGCCAGCTGTTGGACAAATAAATGTCAAAAATGTTGTTGTAATGTTGAACCAAAAAATAAAAAAACAAAATTATAAATGAAAATCTCCGAATTTCTAATAGCTTTTTTGGTAATACTTTTATTAACATTTTCTACAAGAATTTGTGTAAAAAAATCTTGTCAATCTGTTTGTTTTGGCAAAATATTTTTGACATATCAAAATACAACAACCGATGTTTGTTTATACCTTTATATCTACCTTGGTACCTACATTCATTCGTGACCGTTGTGCCACTAAAGTAGCAATTTTGATACCTTTTTTCGGTCTTGCCACTTGTTTAATTTGATACCAAGAGTGGCACTTTTTGAAATTTTGTTTTAAAATGCTCGTACACGAAGATATTTACTAAGGAAATATTCATGTGGATCGTTTTTCAATTGGTTATTGAATTTTTATTGAAATTGTCTAGTAGAATTTTTACATGCCGTGGTTCAGTGAATTGTTATTGTGCATTTGTTGACATACGGAAAGTATTTTTGTAACCCAGATGAAGGTAACATTAATTATCCGAATAGGATGCAATTCAGTACGTCTCATTTGTTTAGCCTATCCAAATTGTTGAGAATTGATTAAGATATAGGTATAGATCCCGTATATAAGATGGCGCGCCTAAGACCCGACTTTTTTCCCAATTGAGGCGAAATTTTCCATTGGGCATCGAATAGAGTCTACAATGACTTTTCATGGCATACAGGTTTGGGAATGAGAGTAATGTTGATTTTGTTTAAATCGTCATAAATATTGAAGTACACCTAAGTCTGTTTTTACACGGTCTTTTTGTACACGGTTTGATAATTGAATATTTTTAATTCTTTTAAAAGATTTTAATTTTTATGTACTTAATTTTTTTGTCAAATTTAATTTTTGCGAAGTATGTTCATATCACAAAAAAGTATTTATGAAAGAAAAAAGTCTGAAACAATCGATAGTTTGCGAACACTAGCTTAATGAATTAAGTGAATTCCCCTTTAGCGCGTACAAACAATTTTTACTGGTCAAAGCAAATGTGAATAGCACTAATTTAGGGGAATTCCCTTTTTTACACGGTTTTTATTTACACGGCTTCTTCTGGAACCAATCTACCGTGTAAAAACAGACTTAAAGTACGTTTACATTGCACCGGATTTGGTTAATCCAGTGGGTTTAAATTGTCAATTACTTTGAATATATGTCAAATAAATCCTGATAAAGTAGGTTAACCCGATAAAAAGTTCTAATGTAAATGTCGTATTAGGTGTATTTGAACAAAACACTTAGCTTTTATCAGATTTTAAAATTTGTAAGTACCGTGCATATATAATTCCATCAGATTTCATGTAAATATGTAGCAAAATAGTGTGCCACATATTCAAAAGATGTGTGCCACTTTTTTTCAAAAATGATACTTTCTTTGATACTTTTTGAGCATGTATTTCAATGATTGTTGTATAAGGGTCGTACCTAAATCCATGCGTTAAATACATGTATTTTAATGGAAGTTACCCAAATATATTTCATAAAAATATAAAGTTGAAAATTTTCAACATTGACAATGCGAAATTTGGATTTTTTATTTTTTAAAAATAGAATTTCAGTCATTGAAAATTTTGTGTTTCTATAAAAGCAAACATTTTTCGATCAATTAAAAAAATGTTTTCATCCATTTTCGCCGTTTTCAATTTGCACAGATGCAAATAAAGTCCTTGCGTATTTGGGTAATACGGACGTCTAACAAACCCTATAGAGGTAAGAATTTTTGTACGGAGCGCAATAAATTAGGTACGACCCTAATACCATGGTCTGACGGGCATTCGAACAACGTAGTTCGCAAGGTGTATTTAATAAGGTGAAAGTGACAATCATATGGTTTTAAACTTTTTCTTTATTGTTTGTAAAGTAAATTGTCAAAAACATGTTAAATATTACATTTCAATTTCAAAAATTTAGTCTTTTTTAATAATTAAAATTCGAGAAATCTACATTCATGAGGCGGACGGAAAGGAAACCTAGGCTCAAATCAGTTATAACCCCGTTCGTCGAACATATCCACATATTTTACGTTATGTGTGGAAATCTGTCCATAAATTCCTGATACTCATAAAATGGAGGAGATTATGTTAGCCAAGGTTAAATACGCCTATGGAAAGATTTTATACGGTCAACACAATTTCCATGATTTAGTCTTTGGCCGGGGATTTATGTCTCTCAATTTTCTTTAAGAAGGCAACAAAATTGAAAGACACTACTCCATAGAAAAATAGATTGTAGTTCACAATATAAACAACATCACAAGGAGCCATGGGCTGCATGTGGGAAACTTAAAATTAATCGCGACCAGATCTTAAACTTTATTTTTCACTGACCTAAAACCACCAATAACCCAAGGATACACAAATTCATGAATTATTCCTCAAATAATATTTCTTGACAAAAATAAATTAATAATTGTTTTTGTTTATTTTTGTCAAAAACTGATTGTCAGCATGACAATTTAATTTCTATAACAACAATGTTGTTTTTGTAAAATATTTGTTGTTGTATCTGGTGCATACACCTTATTAAATACACCTTGGTAGTTCGTTCTCAAAATTACGTACATGAATTAACCCGTTCATACAACACTATTCTTAATTCATGTTATCAGAGTTTATTTTTAAAATTTTTTTTTCTTGATCTACGCCAAAATTGTAACATATTTGCATGAATCACATATTGATCTAAATAGAAAAATGAATTCTCTTTCTCCTGACTATAGTATGAACCCATATCTATTAACTTTTAATTCATGTTTTCCATTTTTTCTGAAAATATTGTTGTTTTCATACATTTTTATATTTTCTCAATTCAAATGTCACTATAAAAAAATTGGATTTTTTTTCTGTGTGGCCCCACATTTGTTTCTTGTTTTGTACGCTAATTAGAACAAAAGGGAAAGAAATTCATATTGCATTATGTAGACAACTAAATTTAGATCCTTCTGCATACAATTTGCATAGACAATTTTTTACTTTTCATTCATCATTTTCAATTTGACTGAAAAAGTTTGAAAATTTTATAAATATCTTCAAGCTGTCAAAATTAATTTATTTTCGATAAATGCTCTCAATTGTTAGGGATGGGACAAATTTCTTCGTTATTCAGAGAGTGATTTGAATTGAACAACGTACAAAAGTAGGCGTTCGCTCAGAAAATTTTTGGGGAACTATGTAATTACTTCATAATTAAGGGTCGAACAACGAATGAGAGAGGGAACAACGCTCGTCTGTACATGGCATAAAGTTGTACATTTTCAACATTAGTTCCGTTCATGGCCTATAAATAAGGTCAACCAGGGAAACCAGCTGGATATCTGCGCCACTCAAGTTTGCTGTCAAAATGCATTATTGTGAATTATGAAAACGTAAACAGAGTCGACATTTTTAACATTAAACTTGAGAAAAAACAGCTTTTTTCCGATTTCGATTGCTACTTGGGTGACCTTATTTATAGATCTTGGTTCACTTTGTAAACTTTTCACTCGAAAAATTTGTCAGAGTAAAAATGGTAAACAGGAATGCCAACTTTTGATTAGCTGTTATGTTGATTTTGAAGTATTGTCATCTAATTTTGGCATATTTACTAGATTTGCGTTCCCGAACTTTTCAATTTATTTTGTATTGTGAGAGCGATTTTGAAATGTTTCCCTTTTACTATATTTACTATTAAAAAGTGCTGGAACAGAACAATTGACAATGCGTATGTTGAATTTTTGAACATAGAATTCCAATCATTTAAAAATTTGTTTCTCTATGTATGTAAACATTTCCCGATCAATTAAAATGTTTTCATCCATTTTCGCCATTTTTAATTGACACACAAGTAAATACGGTCCTTGCGTGTTTGGGTAAAACGGACTTTCAACAAACCCTATAGAAAACGGACTTTCAACAAACCCTATAGAGGTTAGTAAGCAGCGCACTGAATTTTTTGGTTCAAATACGGGCCTTATAATGTTTGCATGGCATAATTACACAACGTAGTCTTATGCAGACATATGATTCCAATTTTTTCATAATTTTACTTTTGGGTCGTACCTAAATTCATGCGTATGCGTACGATTTTATTCACCTCAAAAGTTAAATACATGTATTTCAATAAATGTTACCCAAATACGCATTGCGTATAAAAATATAAAGTTGAAAATTTTCAACATTGACAATGCGTATTTTGTTTTTTGATAATAGAATTTCAGTTATTGAAAAAATGTGTATCTATTAAAGTAAACATTTTTCGATCAATTAAAAAAAATGTTTTCATCCATTTTCGCCGCTTTCAATTGGCACAGATGCAAATAAAGTCTTTGCGTATTTGGGTAATACGGACGTATATCAAATCCTAAAAAGGTGAGAAGGTGAGTATTTTTGTACGGAGCGCAATAAATTAGGTACGACCCTTTGACAACATTCGATTTCAAAATTTAAATGAAAATATCCTCCTTAGAAATGTGTGCACAACAGGTATTCAGTGGCAATAATTACAAAATGTTTATTATGTAGAAGTTTCCAGCCTCTATAATCTAAAAATATATTTTTTAACATCAATAGTTATATCTTAAGAGCAATATTAATGAAAATGGAGATATTTATTTACAGAAAGTATACATTTTTATTTTTTAAATATGCCATACGACATGCATAAAATTTTATGAATTTTCTTCAAACAATTTGAAATTGATAGATGAGTTCCAAATTAAAAAGGGTTGCCATCATCAATTTCTGAAATGAGACTATTTTCTGTAATTTTGTCATGTAATGTTTGGTGAACGTCCCTATTACCAAAATAGGCAAGGAACTTATTTACGAGCGTTTCAATTGAAAACGGCGAAAATGGATGTATATATATATATAGTTATCTTTGACAATGCATTAAGTGACTGGAATTCTATCTTCAAAAAATAAAATATCCAAAATACGCAATGTCAGTGTTGAAATTTTTCAACTTTTGGTCTGTTCCCGTACTGGAAGAATCTACTAGAGTAGAGTAGAAGATTATTTACATTTTGCAAGGTCTATTTATTAGTTCATCCAGTAAGGCCAGCTGATATTTAAATCTTTTGTCAAAATATATTAAATTCAAAAAAATATCCATAGATAGCTTTGACAAAGGCATCGATAAATTTTTCTTTTATTATTATTAAAACTATTTAATAAAATAACAATTATTTATTAAAATAAGATTAGTGCTCAGTAAGTCGTATTTCTTCAACAAAACATCGGTTGTTGTACATTGATATTACAAAATTATTTTGCAAAATGGTACAATAAATAGGTAGTCCGTTTAGCGCAGCTGATGTCTCGATTAACTATCAATGTTCGTAATTTCCACTTTCCATGTGAATTCGAAAAAAAAATGCAATGCTGAAAAAAAAATTTGACAGATGGTCGGACAAAAAAGGTTTTGTTGCGATACATCACCTTATTATTGAATCATGGTTGTTCACAAGACCTATATAATAGGTTCGTTCGTTTACTTTCCTAGTAACATTTACTCAGTAATACTTTATAGAGAGTAAGGCTACGTTTAGACTACTAAATCCACTCGATCTCAAATGTCAATTCCATTGCGTATACGTAACGTTAATCCAGTTCACAAATCCAGTGGACTATATTTGACGTATAAGCAATGGAATTGACATTTGAGATCGAGTGGATTTCGTAAATCTAAACTTACCTTAAGATAAAAATTTTTCGTTTTCAAGAGAGAAAATTGCAAAATGTAAACGAACAACATCCAGTAATGGTAGTATTGACACAGCTGATTAAAACAACAAACAATTTGGCGCAAACCAAAAAGCAGCATTTTTATTAGAGAACTGGATAGCAAGCGGAAAATTTATTTTGTTTATAAATACTTGCATTTTCTTCATCCATTTCAATAATAAAAAATCAATATAAAATTTGCTTGAGAATAATTTTGTTGTTTGTTTACAAAACATAACAAAACAGCTGATTACATATCAGCTGATGGAACAAGAAAATTCTCACTGAGTAAATTTTTCCTTGTAAAAATTTGCAAATACTCAGTAACAAAACTGTCAAATCTTCTCTCTCATCTCAATTCACTCTCTTTTGCTGGACTTTTGGGTAAACGAACAACATATTGTAATAATTTGTACAAATTATTGAGTAAACGAACGAACCTAATAAGCCATCCAGTAAGACCAGCTGATATCTACATTGTATGTGAAAATATATGAAATTCGAAAAATAACCATAGTTAGCCTTGGCAAATGCATAAATATAATTTTCAATTTGTTCCAAAAATATTCTAAAATACAAAAAAGGTTTATCAAATGTGGTGAAAAATCAATTTTTTGTTTTAATAATTGAATTTTCCATCCCTGTTCTCTGGTCGTACCTACATTCAGCGTGACCGTTGTGCCACTAAAGTAGCAATTTTGATACCTTTTTTCGGTCTTGCCACTCTTGTGCCACTTGTTTATTTCGATACCAAGAGTGGCACTTTTTGAAATTTTGTTTTAAAATGCTCGTACACGAAGATATCTACTAAGGAAATATTCATGTGGATCGTTTTTCAATTGGTTATTGAATTTTTATTGAAATTGTCTAGTAGAATTTTTACATGCCGTGGTTCAGTGAATTGTTATTGTGCATTTGTTGACATACGGAAAGTATTTTTGTAACCCAGATGAAGGTAACATTAATTATCCGAATAGGATGCAATTCAGTACGTCTCATTTGTTTAGCCTATCCAAATTGTTGAGAATTGATTAAGATATAGGTATAGATCCCGTATATAAGATGGTGCGCCTAAGACCAGACTTTTTTCCCAATTGAGGCGAAATTTTCCATTGGGCATCGAATAGAGTCTACAATGACTTTTCATGGCATACAGGTTTGGGAATGAGAGTAATGTTGATTTTGTTAAATCGTCATAAATATTGAAGTACACCTAAGTCTGTTTTTACACGGTCTTTTTGTACACGGTTTGATAATTGAATATTTTTAATTTTTTTAAACGATTTTAAATTTTATGTACTTATTTTTATTTTGTCAAATTTAATTTTTGCGAAGTATGTTCATATCACAAAAAAGTATTTATGAAAGAAAAAAGTCTGAAACAATCGATAGTTTGCGAACACTAGCTTAATGAATTAAGTGAATTCCCCTTTAGCGCGTACAAACAATTTTTACTGGTCAAAGCAAATGTGAATAGCACTAATTTAGGGGAATTCCCTTTTTTACACGGTTTTTATTTACACGGCTTCTTCTGGAACCAATCTACCGTGTAAAAACAGACTTAAAGTACGTTTATATTGCACCGGATTTGGTTAATCCAGTGGGTTTAAATTGTCAATTACTTTGAATATATGTCAAATAAATCCTGATAAAGTAGGTTAACCCGATAAAAAGTTCTAATGTAAATGTCGTATTAGGTGTATTTGAACAAAACACTTAGCTTTTATCAGATTTTAAAATTTGTAAGTACCGTGCATATATAATTCCATCAGATTTCATGTAAATATGTAGCAAAATAGTATGTCACTTTTTGTGCCACCTTTTAAAAAGATATTTGCCACTTTTTTTCAAAAATGATACTTTCTGTGATAATTTTTGAGCATGTATTTCAATGATTGTTGTATAAGGGTCGTACCTAAATCCATGCGTTAAATACATGTATTTTAATGGAAGTTACCCAAATATATTTCATAAAAATATAAAGTTGAAAATTTTCAACATTGACAATGCGAAATTTGGATTTTTTATTTTTTAAAAATAGAATTTCAGTCATTGAAAATTTTGTGTTTCTATAAAAGCAAACATTTTTCGATCAATTAAAAAAATGTTTTCATCCATTTTCGCCGTTTTCAATTTGCGTATTTGGGTAATACGGACGTCTAACAAACCCTATAGAGGTAAGAATTTTTGTACGGAGCGCAATAAATTAGGTACGACCCTAATACCATGGTCTGACGGGCATTCGAACAACGTAGTTCGCAAGGTGTATTTAATAAGGTGAAAGTGACAATCATATGGTTTTAAACTTTTTCTTTATTGTTTGTAAAGTAAATTGTCAAAAACATGTTAAATATTACATTTCAATTTCAAAAATTTAGTCTTTTTTAATAATTAAAATTCGAGAAATCTACATTCATGAGGCGGACGGAAAGGAAACCTAGGCTCAAATCAGTTATAACCCCGTTCGTCGAACATATCCACATATTTTACGTTATGTGTGGAAATCTGTCCATAAATTCCTGATACTCATAAAATGGAGGAGATTATGTTAGCCAAGGTTAAATACGCCTATGGAAAGATTTTATACGGTCAACACAATTTCCATGATTTAGTCTTTGGCCGGGGATTTATGTCTCTCAATTTTCTTTAAGAAGGCAACAAAATTGAAAGACACTACTCCATAGAAAAATAGATTGTAGTTCACAATATAAACAACATCACAAGGAGCCATGGGCTGCATGTGGGAAACTTAAAATTAATCGCGACCAGGTCTTAAACTTTATTTTTCACTGACCTAAAACCACCAATAACCCAAGGATACACAAATTCATGAATTATTCCTCAAATAATATTTCTTGACAAAAATAAATTAATAATTGTTTTTGTTTATTTTTGTCAAAAACTGATTGTCAGCATGACAATTTAATTTCTATAACAACAATGTTGTTTTTGTAAAATATTTGTTGTTGTATCTGGTGCATACACCTTATTAAATACACCTTGGTAGTTCGTTCTCAAAATTACGTACATGAATTAACCCGTTCATACAACACTATTCTTAATTCATGTTATCAGAGTTTATTTTTTCAAACTTTTTTTTTTCTTGATCTACGCCAAAATTGTAACATATTTGCATGAATCACATATTGATCTAAATAGAAAAATGAATTCTCTTTCTCCTGACTATAGTATGAACCCATATCTATTAACTTTTAATTCATGTTTTCCATTTTTTCTGAAAATATTGTTGTTTTCATACATTTTTATATTTTCTCAATTCAAATGTCACTATAAAAAAATTGGATTTTTTTCTGTGTGGCCCCACATTTGTTTCTTGTTTTGTACGCTAATTAGAACAAAAGGGAAAGAAATTCATATTGCATTATGTAGACAACTAAATTTAGATCCTTCTGCATACAATTTGCATAGACAATTTTTTACTTTTCATTCATCATTTTCAATTTGACTGAAAAAGTTTGAAAATTTTATAAATATCTTCAAGCTGTCAAAATTAATTTATTTTCGATAAATGCTCTCAATTGTTAGGGATGGGACAAATTTCTTCGTTATTCAGAGAGTGATTTGAATTGAACAACGTACAAAAGTAGGCGTTCGCTCAGAAAATTTTTGGGGAACTATGTAATTACTTCATAATTAAGGGTCGAACAACGAATGAGAGAGGGAACAACGCTCGTCTGTACATGGCATAAAGTTGTACATTTTCAACATTAGTTCCGTTCATGGCCTATAAATAAGGTCAACCAGGGAAACCAGCTGGATATCTGCGCCACTCAAGTTTGCTGTCAAAATGCATTATTGTGAATTATGAAAACGTAAACAGAGTCGACATTTTTAACATTAAACTTGAGAAAAAAACAGCTTTTTCCGATTTCGATTGCTACTTGGGTGACCTTATTTATAGATCTTGGTTCACTTTGTAAACTTTTCACTCGAAAAATTTGTCAGAGTAAAAATGGTAAACAGGAATGCCAACTTTTGATTAGCTGTTATGTTGATTTTGAAGTATTGTCATCTAATTTTGGCATATTTACTAGATTTGCGTTCCCGAACTTTTCAATTTATTTTGTATTGTGAGAGCGATTTTGAAATGTTTCCCTTTTACTATATTTACTATTAAAAAGTGCTGGAACAGAACAATTGACAATGCGTATGTTGAATTTTTGAACATAGAATTCCAATCATTTAAAAATTTGTTTCTCTATGTATGTAAACATTTCCCGATTAATTAAAATGTTTTCATCCATTTTCGCCATTTTTAATTGACACACAAGTAAATACGGTCCTTGCGTGTTTGGGTAAAACGGACTTTCAACAAACCCTATAGAGGTTAGTAAGCAGCGCACTGAATTTAAATACGGGCCTTATAATGTTTGCATGGCATAATTACACAACGTAGTCTTATGCAGACATATGATTCCAATTTTTTCATAATTTTACTTTTGGGTCGTACCTAAATTCATGCGTATGCGTACGATTTTATTCACCTCAAAAGTTAAATACATGTATTTCAATAAATGTTACCCAAATACGCATTGCGTATAAAAATATAAAGTTGAAAATTTTCAACATTGACAATGCGTATTTTGTTTTTTGATAATAGAATTTCAGTTATTGAAAAAAATGTGTATCTATAAAAGTAAACATTTTTCGATCAATTAAAAAAAATGTTTTCATCCATTTTCGCCGCTTTCAATTGGCACAGATGCAAATAAAGTCTTTGCGTATTTGGGTAATACGGACGTATATCAAATCCTAAAAAGGTGAGAAGGTGAGTATTTTTGTACGGAGCGCAATAAATTAGGTACGACCCTTTGACAACATTCGATTTCAAAATTTAAATGAAAATATCCTCCCTAGAAATGTGTGCACAACAGGTATTCAGTGGCAATAATTACAAAATGTTTATTATGTAGAAGTTTCCAGCCTCTATAATCTAAAAATATATTTTTTAACATCAATAGTTATATCTTAAGAGCAATATTAATGAAAATGGAGATATTTATTTACAGAAAGTATACATTTTTATTTTTTAAATATGCCATACGACATGCATAAAATTTTATGAATTTTCTTCAAACAATTTGAAATTGATAGATGAGTTCCAAATTAAAAAGGGTTGCCATCATCAATTTCTGAAATGAGACTATTTTCTGTAATTTTGTCATGTAATGTTTGGTGAACGTCCCTATTACCAAAATAGGCAAGGAACTTATTTACGAGCGTTTCAATTGAAAACGGCGAAAATGGATGTATATATATAGTTATCTTTGACAATGCATTCAGTGACTGGAATTCTATCTTCAAAAAATAAAATATCCAAAATACGCAATGTCAGTGTTGAAATTTTTCAACTTTTGGTCTGTTCCCGTACTGGAAGAATCTACTAGAGTAGAGTAGAAGATTATTTACATTTTGCAAGGTCTATTTATTAGTTCATCCAGTAAGGCCAGCTGATATTTAAATCTTTTGTCAAAATATATTAAATTCAAAAAAATATCCATAGATAGCTTTGACAAAGGCATCGATAAATTTTTCAATTTTATTATTAAAACTATTTAATAAAATAACAATTATTTATTAAAATAAGATTAGTGCTCAGTAAGTCGTATTTCTTCAACAAAACATCGGTTGTTGTACATTGATATTACAAAATTATTTTGCAAAATGGTACAATAAATAGGTAGTCCGTTTAGCGCAGCTGATGTCTCGATTAACTATCAATGTTCGTAATTTCCACTTGAATTCGATGTGCAATGCTGAAAAAAAATTTGACAGATGGTCGGACAAAAAAGGTTTTGTTGCGATACATCACCTTATTATTGAATCATGGTTGTTCACAAGACCTATATAATAGGTTCGTTCGTTTACTTTCCTAGTAACATTTACTCAGTAATACTTTATAGAGAGTAAGGCTACGTTTAGACTACTAAATCCACTCGATCTCAAATGTCAATTCCATTGCGTATACGTAACGTTAATCCAGTTCACAAATCCAGTGGACTATATTTGACGTATAAGCAATGGAATTGACATTTGAGATCGAGTGGATTTCGTAAATCTAAACTTACCTTAAGATAAAAATTTTTCGTTTTCAAGAGAGAAAATTGCAAAATGTAAACGAACAACATCCAGTAATGGTAGTATTGACACAGCTGATTAAAACAACAAACAATTTGGCGCAAACCAAAAAGCAGCATTTTTATTAGAGAACTGGATAGCAAGCGGAAAATTTATTTTGTTTATAAATACTTGCATTTTCTTCATCCATTTCAATAATAAAAAATCAATATAAAATTTGCTTGAGAATAATTTTGTTGTTTGTTTACAAAACATAACAAAACAGCTGATTACATATCAGCTGATGGAACAAGAAAATTCTCACTGAGTAAATTTTTCCTTGTAAAAATTTGCAAATACTCAGTAACAAAACTGTCAAATCTTCTCTCTCATCTCAATTCACTCTCTTTTGCTGGACTTTTGGGTAAACGAACAACATATTGTAATAATTTGTACAAATTATTGAGTAAACGAACGAACCTAATAAGCCATCCAGTAAGACCAGCTGATATCTACATTGTATGTGAAAATATATGAAATTCGAAAAATAACCATAGTTAGCCTTGGCAAATGCATAAATATAATTTTCAATTTGTTCCAAAAATATTCTAAAATACAAAAAAGGTTTATCAAATGTGGTGAAAAATCAATTTTTTGTTTTAATAATTGAATTTTCCATCCCTGTTCTCTGGTCGTACCTACATTCAGCGTGACCGTTGTGCCACTAAAGTAGCAATTTTGATACCTTTTTTCGGTCTTGCCACTCTTGTGCCACTTGTTTATTTCGATACCAAGAGTGGCACTTTTTGAAATTTTGTTTTAAAATGCTCGTACACGAAGATATCTACTAAGGAAATATTCATGTGGATCGTTTTTCAATTGGTTATTGAATTTTTATTGAAATTGTCTAGTAGAATTTTTACATGCCGTGGTTCAGTGAATTGTTATTGTGCATTTGTTGACATACGGAAAGTATTTTTGTAACCCAGATGAAGGTAACATTAATTATCCGAATAGGATGCAATTCAGTACGTCTCATTTGTTTAGCCTATCCAAATTGTTGAGAATTGATTAAGATATAGGTATAGATCCCGTATATAAGATGGTGCGCCTAAGACCAGACTTGTTTCCCAATTGAGGCGAAATTTTCCATTGGGCATCGAATAGAGTCTACAATGACTTTTCATGGCATACAGGTTTGGGAATGAGAGTAATGTTGATTTTGTTAAATCGTCATAAATATTGAAGTACACCTAAGTCTGTTTTTACACGGTCTTTTTGTACACGGTTTGATAATTGAATATTTTTAATTTTTTTAAACGATTTTAAATTTTATGTACTTATTTTTATTTTGTCAAATTTAATTTTTGCGAAGTATGTTCATATCACAAAAAAGTGTTTATGAAAGAAAAAAGTCTGAAACAATCGATAGTTTGCGAACACTAGCTTAATGAATTAAGTGAATTCCCCTTTAGCGCGTACAAACAATTTTTACTGGTCAAAGCAAATGTGAATAGCACTAATTTAGGGGAATTCCCTTTTTTACACGGTTTTTATTTACACGGCTTCTTCTGGAACCAATCTACCGTGTAAAAACAGACTTAAAATACGTTTACATTGCACCGGATTTGGTTAATCCAGTGGGTTTAAATTGTCAATTACTTTGAATATATGTCAAATAAATCCTGATAAAGTAGGTTAACCCGATAAAAAGTTCTAATGTAAATGTCGTATTAGGTGTATTTGAACAAAACACTTAGCTTTTATCAGATTTTAAAATTTGTAAGTACCGTGCATATATAATTCCATCAGATTTCATGTAAATATGTAGCAAAATAGTGTGCCACATATTCAAAAGATGTGTGCCACTTTTTTTCAAAAATGATATTTTCTTTGATACTTTTTGAGCATGTATTTCAATGATTGTTGTATAAGGGTCGTACCTAAATCCATGCGTTAAATACATGTATTTTAATGGAAGTTACCCAAATATATTTCATAAAAATATAAAGTTGAAAATTTTCAACATTGACAATGCGAAATTTGGATTTTTTATTTTTTAAAAATAGAATTTCAGTCATTGAAAATTTTGTGTTTCTATAAAAGCAAACATTTTTCGATCAATTAAAAAAATGTTTTCATCCATTTTCGCCGTTTTCAATTTGCGTATTTGGGTAATACGGACGTCTAACAAACCCTATAGAGGTAAGAATTTTTGTACGGAGCGCAATAAATTAGGTACGACCCTAATACCATGGTCTGACGGGCATTCGAACAACGTAGTTCGCAAGGTGTATTTAATAAGGTGAAAGTGACAATCATATGGTTTTAAACTTTTTCTTTATTGTTTGTAAAGTAAATTGTCAAAAACATGTTAAATATTACATTTCAATTTCAAAAATTTAGTCTTTTTTAATAATTAAAATTCGAGAAATCTACATTCATGAGGCGGACGGAAAGGAAACCTAGGCTCAAATCAGTTATAACCCCGTTCGTCGAACATATCCACATATTTTACGTTATGTGTGGAAATCTGTCCATAAATTCCTGATACTCATAAAATGGAGGAGATTATGTTAGCCAAGGTTAAATACGCCTATGGAAAGATTTTATACGGTCAACACAATTTCCATGATTTAGTCTTTGGCCGGGGATTTATGTCTCTCAATTTTCTTTAAGAAGGCAACAAAATTGAAAGACACTACTCCATAGAAAAATAGATTGTAGTTCACAATATAAACAACATCACAAGGAGCCATGGGCTGCATGTGGGAAACTTAAAATTAATCGCGACCAGGTCTTAAACTTTATTTTTCACTGACCTAAAACCACCAATAACCCAAGGATACACAAATTCATGAATTATTCCTCAAATAATATTTCTTGACAAAAATAAATTAATAATTGTTTTTGTTTATTTTTGTCAAAAACTGATTGTCAGCATGACAATTTAATTTCTATAAAAACAATGTTGTTTTTGTAAAATATTTGTTGTTGTATCTGGTGCATACACCTTATTAAATACACCTTGGTAGTTCGTTCTCAAAATTACGTACATGAATTAACCCGTTCATACAACACTATTCTTAATTCATGTTATCAGAGTTTATTTTTTCAAACTTTTTTTTTCTTGATCTACGCCAAAATTGTAACATATTTGCATGAATCACATATTGATCTAAATAGAAAAATGAATTCTCTTTCTCCTGACTATAGTATGAACCCATATCTATTAACTTTTAATTCATGTTTTCCATTTTTTCTGAAAATATTGTTGTTTTCATACATTTTTATATTTTCTCAATTCAAATGTCACTATAAAAAAATTGGATTTTTTTCTGTGTGGCCCCACATTTGTTTCTTGTTTTGTACGCTAATTAGAACAAAAGGGAAAGAAATTCATATTGCATTATGTAGACAACTAAATTTAGATCCTTCTGCATACAATTTGCATAGACAATTTTTTACTTTTCATTCATCATTTTCAATTTGACTGAAAAAGTTTGAAAATTTTATAAATATCTTCAAGCTGTCAAAATTAATTTATTTTCGATAAATGCTCTCAATTGTTAGGGATGGGACAAATTTCTTCGTTATTCAGAGAGTGATTTGAATTGAACAACGTACAAAAGTAGGCGTTCGCTCAGAAAATTTTTGGGGAACTATGTAATTACTTCATAATTAAGGGTCGAACAACGAATGAGAGAGGGAACAACGCTCGTCTGTACATGGCATAAAGTTGTACATTTTCAACATTAGTTCCGTTCATGGCCTATAAATAAGGTCAACCAGGGAAACCAGCTGGATATCTGCGCCACTCAAGTTTGCTGTCAAAATGCATTATTGTGAATTATGAAAACGTAAACAGAGTCGACATTTTTAACATTAAACTTGAGAAAAAAACAGCTCTTTTCCGATTTCGATTGCTACTTGGGTGACCTTATTTATAGATCTTGGTTCACTTTGTAAACTTTTCACTCGAAAAATTTGTCAGAGTAAAAATGGTAAACAGGAATGCCAACTTTTGATTAGCTGTTATGTTGATTTTGAAGTATTGTCATCTAATTTTGGCATATTTACTAGATTTGCGTTCCCGAACTTTTCAATTTATTTTGTATTGTGAGAGCGATTTTGAAATGTTTCCCTTTTACTATAATTACTATTAAAAAGTGCTGGAACAGAACAATTGACAATGCGTATGTTGGATTTTTGAACATAGAATTCCAATCATTTAAAAATTTGTTTCTCTATGTATGTAAACATTTCCCGATTAATTAAAATGTTTTCATCCATTTTCGCCATTTTTAATTGACACACAAGTAAATACGGTCCTTGCGTGTTTGGGTAAAACGGACTTTCAACAAACCCTATAGAGGTTAGTAAGCAGCGCACTGAATTTAAATACGGGCCTTATAATGTTTGCATGGCATAATTACACAACGTAGTCTTATGCAGACATATGATTCCAATTTTTTCATAATTTTACTTTTGGGTCGTACCTAAATTCATGCGTATGCGTATGCGTACGATTTTATTCACCTCAAAAGTTAAATACATGTATTTCAATAAATGTTACCCAAATACGCATTGCGTATAAAAATATAAAGTTGAAAATTTTCAACATTGACAATGCGTATTTTGTTTTTTGATAATAGAATTTCAGTTATTGAAAAAAATGTGTATCTATAAAAGTAAACATTTTTCGATCAATTAAAAAAAATGTTTTCATCCATTTTCGCCGCTTTCAATTGGCACAGATGCAAATAAAGTCTTTGCGTATTTGGGTAATACGGACGTATATCAAATCCTAAAAAGGTGAGAAGGTGAGTATTTTTGTACGGAGCGCAATAAATTAGGTACGACCCTTTGACAACATTCGATTTCAAAATTTAAATGAAAATATCCTCCTTAGAAATGTGTGCACAACAGGTATTCAGTGGCAATAATTACAAAATGTTTATTATGTAGAAGTTTCCAGCCTCTATAATCTAAAAATATATTTTTTAACATCAATAGTTATATCTTAAGAGCAATATTAATGAAAATGGAGATATTTATTTACAGAAAGTATACATTTTTATTTTTTAAATATGCCATACGACATGCATAAAATTTTATGAATTTTCTTCAAACAATTTGAAATTGATAGATGAGTTCCAAATTAAAAAGGGTTGCCATCATCAATTTCTGAAATGAGACTATTTTCTGTAATTTTGTCATGTAATGTTTGGTGAACGTCCCTATTACCAAAATAGGCAAGGAACTTATTTACGAGCGTTTCAATTGAAAACGGCGAAAATGGATGTATATATATAGTTATCTTTGACAATGCAGTGACTGGAATTCTATCTTCAAAAAATAAAATATCCAAAATACGCAATGTCAGTGTTGAAATTTTTCAACTTTTGGTCTGTTCCCGTACTGGAAGAATCTACTAGAGTAGAGTAGAAGATTATTTACATTTTGCAAGGTCTATTTATTAGTTCATCCAGTAAGGCCAGCTGATATTTAAATCTTTTGTCAAAATATATTAAATTCAAAAAAATATCCATAAATAGCTTTGACAAAGGCATCGATAAATTTTTCAATTTTATTATTAAAACAATTTAATAAAATAACAATTATTTATTAAAATAAGATTAGTGCTCAGTAAGTCGTATTTCTTCAACAAACATCGGTTGTTGTACTTTGATATTACAAATTTATATTGCAAAATGGTACAATAAATAGGTAGTCCGTTTAGCGCAGCTGATGTCTCGATTAACTATCAATGTTCGTAATTTCCACTTGAATTCGATGTGCAATGCTGCCAACCATTTGAAATGTTATAAGGAAAAATTTGACAGATGGTCGGACAAAAAAAGGTTTTGTTGCGATACATCACCTTATTATTGAATCATGGTTGTTCACAAGACCTATATAATAGGTTCGTTTACTTTCCTAGTAACATTTACTCAGTAATACTTTATAGAGAGTAAGGCTACGTTTAGACTACTAAATCCACTCGATCTCAAATGTCAATTCCATTGCGTATACGTAACGTTAATCCAGTTCACAAATCCAGTGGACTATATTTGACGTATAAGCAATGGAATTGACATTTGAGATCGAGTGGATTTCGTAAATCTAAACTTACCTTAAGATAAAAATTTTTCGTTTTCAAGAGAGAAAATTGCAAAATGTAAACGAACAACATCCAGTAATGGTAGTATTGACACAGCTGATTAAAACAACAAACAATTTGGCGCAAACCCAAAAGCAGCATTTTTATTAGAGAACTGGATAGCAAGCGGAAAATTTATTTTGTTTATAAATACTTGCATTTTCTTCATCCATTTCAGTAATAAAAAATCAATATAAAATTTGCTTGAGAATAATTTTGTTGTTTGTTTACAAAACATAACAAAACAGCTGATTACATATCAGCTGATGGAACATGAAAATTCTCACTGAGTAAATTTTTCCTTGTAAAAATTTGCAAATACTCAGTAACAAAACTGTCAAATCTTCTCTCTCATCTCAATTCACTCTCTTTTGCTGGACTTTTGGGTAAACGAACAACATATTGTAATAATTTGTACAAATTATTGAGTAAACGAACGAACCTAATAAGCCATCCAGTAAGACCAGCTGATATCTACATTGTATGTGAAAATATATGAAATTCGAAAAATAACCATAGTTAGCCTTGGCAAATGCATCAATATAATTTTCAATTTGTTCCAAAAATATTCTAAAATACAAAATCAGTGCTTAATTTTGTAGTGCGCGTTCAAAAAGTGCAAAATAAATGGAATTTTTTTAAAGATATTTACGGCACAACAACGGATTTTGGCGAATATGTAGATACAGTGTTGTGTATTTCCTGAAATTCGCCTTCTTGCTGACCTGATATTTGGGCTATGGTTGTGCGCGTTCAAAAAGTGCAAAATAATTTTAAACTTTTTCAAAGACAATTTTACCACGAAAACTACATTTGACAGGAAATGTAGATACAACAGGGTTGTAAATTTTCTGAAATTCAACTTCCGCGTGACTTGATATTTAGTTCATGATATTTTGATACTTTTAACAGTTTTGCAACATTTTAAAGAGGAAACACATAAGAGGACTCAGGATTGGCATGTCAAGTTGGCTTCTTTTATTGTAAAAGAATATTGAATGGAAAAAAGAAAAACTACAACAATTGAACTGTTTTTGCAATGATGTGATCCCATGAATGTAAAAAAGTCACCTAATAGCCTAGAACTTGTACATTATCCTCATTTTTAATGCACAAAATCAAACTGAATTTATACTCAATTAACCAATTTCAATATGGCAATGCTGTCGAAAATCAATTAATTGTTGTCAAATTTGTTTACGTTTACAAAAATAAAAATTATAAATAAAGGCGAATTTCAACATTCTTTCAAATTGGGAGCTATTTTGCAACATCGTAGCTGCTATTCTTCCTTCATGCCATGTATGTATTCCTAAAGATCCAATCCCGAAAAATATTGGAAACGAATGCCAACATCTTCAACATCTACATACAGACAAACAATTGTTTTGAATCAAAAAAATTGTTTTGTAAATGCAGAAACTCTCGTCTGTCAGGGGTAAATATTAATTCAAATTAAGAATTTTTTAATGCAAATTAAGGCTGTCGTCTGTCTATGGTATAAAACACAAAAATTCTATAAATATTTATTTTTGATTTTTGCATTGGGCTACCGTTAAATATAAAAACATACAACATGTGAAAACATTTTGGTATAGTGTTGCATCTCATTAGTATCAAGATTTCGATTTTGGTATAGTGTTGCATCTCATTAGTATCATGATTTCGATCATGATTTAAAACAAACCCTGCCGCACAATGATTAAAATTTGTATGATAGGTCATGGTAAATTCAGGCTGATTAAGAAAATAAACCCTGATTAAGAATTTAATAATGATAAAATGTTATATGTAAACCCGCTTAACTGTTTAATAATGATTTAAATCCATTCAATTTTCTCCAGCTTCATATCTGATCATGATATTGTTCATTTAAAGACCATTCCACATTTCCACCAATGGTCTTATTTTTTTTTAAATATTCCATCATTTCCAAACCGATATCATCTTCTGGCAATAAAAGCAAAAGGATGATTTGCTTCCTAAGGTATTTGGCGACTTTTTCCAGGAGGCAAATATGATAATCGAAATCTGCCGAGGTGATCAATATGTCATTTAAATGCGCAAAAACATTTGTCTTAAGTTTCTCTTAATTATGATGTAATTACTTAGTTCTCCATACAAAATTTTCTGAGCGAACACCAACATTTGTACATTGTTCAATTCGAATCACTCTCTGAATAACCAAGAAATTTGTCACATTCCTAACAATTGAAAGTATTTATCGAAAATAAATTAATTTTGACAGCATGAAAATATTTATAAAATGTTCAAGGTTTTGAGTAAAATTGAAAATGATGAATGAAAAGTAAAAAATTGTCTAGATTTTAAATATGCAGATAAAGCAATATGCATTTCTTTTCCCTTGGTTTTATTTAGCGTACAAATCAAGAAACAAATGTGGGGAAACCAAAACAAATATTCTCAAATTTTTTATATGTAAAATTTGAATTCAGAAAATATAAAAATGTATTTAAAACAAGAATATTTTCAGAAAAAAATGGAATTAAAGTTAATAGATATGGGTTCACATTAAAGTCAGGAGAAAGAGAATTATTTTTTCTATTTAGATAGAGTAACTTCGGGTAATGTGGACCACCCCCCATATCTAAGAAAATGCTTGAAATATGTCAATGCCGCCTTGATAAATGCTTTCCTAATTAGTGAAAACAAACATCAAGATTGGTTTTTAATAAATAATAGCAATGTTGAATATTTAGCAGTAGAAAATGTAGCTCTGACTTTAAAAGTGGGATTTGAGCATTTTTTAGCACAATAGTCGAACCTTTTTGCAAAATAGTCTAACACTTTGTTTTTGTTGAATATAAATTCGATAATTATTTTCAAATAAAAATATTCAATGTCGGGTAATGTGGGCCTCTATAAAAAAGTGGGACATTTCATGAGGACAAGTTCGAAACGTGGGCGCATTTAATATGCGAGGAGGTATTCTATCCTCTAAAAACTCGATATGCGAAATTACAGGTGCTTCGGTTGGATAATGAAGCAAGGACCTTCAAAATACCGCAAATGGGGCGCATCCTTAAATGGGGGCTATTCCAAAACATGAACCCATATATTTTTGCATTCATTGTTACCCAAGAGTGAAATAAATTGAAATTTATCACAACCACAACCTACCTTTAACATACTGATCCTTATTACCCACACATACTGGTCCACATTACCCGCCAAGTTATTTTTATTTGCAGTTTCGAGTTTTTTGAAATATAATGCAGTAATATTTTTATAAACAAATATATATCATTTTTTTTTCCTTGAATGTATTTAGCCAACAAATCTACTATGTTGTGAAAACAATTTTTTATTTCTTACCGTTGTTATGCATATAATATCAAAAAAAGAAAATGGTGGTCCACATTACCCGAAGTTACTCTATATGTGTGACTCACGCAAAAATGTTAAAATTTTGGTGTAAAACATGAAAAAAAGGTTTAAAAATATGAACTTTGATGACATGAATTAAGAATAGTAGTTCCGTTCTAGAATCTAAAAAAATCTGCTAATTTTATAAGTTTTGCAACCCTTTACTCGAAAACCGTTCCTAAAACCACAAAACTGGCAAAACATGGAACAAAATTTAAGAGAACACACAACAAACGCCTCCTGTACTTTTTTAATAGTAAAGATAGCAAATGGGAAAATTTTCAAACTTGAATTTGAACGCCGTTCTCCTTTATTCTTTTACTCATGGCATAATTACACAAGGTAGTCTAATACATGTGATTCCAATTGTTTCATTTGACAACATTCAGCTTTCAATTTTTAAATAACCTCCTTCTAAATGTACGCACAACACGTGTTCAGTGGCAATAACTACAAAATGTTTAATATCTTTAAGTTCTCAGCCGCTAATGATAATTTATAAGTGTACAGAAACAAGTGCATATAATTAAAAAGGGCAAAGGTAAAAGTGATTAAACCCAGTTATTAATGGAAAGAATGTTGTTACGTTCTTGGATTTTACTTAATCCCGCGTAGACGTTGTTTTATTTCCCAGTACAGTTCGTACTAAATAAACCGCGGGTTCTTTCTGATTACGAGTATTACAATGATTTTATTGACACAACTTCACTTTGCACGTTACTTTACAGCTTTACGTTATTTGATGGTTTCAATTCGCGATCTGATTCACAACTGACTAATTGCTTTTGACTATGCCATTTTATTTAATCATATACATCTCTTACATGTAAGGATAAATAGCTAAACCTTATATTAATCTATAAATAAACATGCTTAATGTGTACTAGCCTACTTTAAATCATAACATAATAGTGCAACAGCATGCTGTGTACACAACATCCTCACTTAAATATACATATAAATCATCCTTAAAACTATGCCCCGAAAAATAGATTTATTAAAAAAGGGCGATGAAAGACTTAACCTAGCTTAGAAATACCTTAGAACTACCTTAAAACTATGGTATGTACAATTTTGAGGGGGAGAAAACTTAAGCTAGGGCCACATGGAGCATCAGCGACCACCAAGCCTTGGCCTCTCCTTCCTCCGCGCAGATGCGCTTAAAGGTGGGCCCAAATGCCCTCACCTTTCCCAGCGTCCCCGAATTCCGGCGGCATTTTGCTGACTAGCCCGAGGATGTCTAGCTGTGCTCCAGAAGAAGCGGGAGCCGGACCACTACGGGCTGTTGAGGGGGCCTTCTGCGAAGGGCGCCCCCGAGCAGCATCAGCGTACGATAGCCCAGTACGCAATGAGGAAAGGTACTCAGACCTCGCTGACTCCTTTGCCTGCTTCTCGGTCTTCCTCTGCTGCCTATTGGCGAGGATAGCCATCCTTTTAGGGCAGGACAGCGAACCGGCAGAGTGGCCTTCAGTGCCACAGTTCACGCACTTCATGACCGCGCGTGGCTTATCCGCATTCGGGGCTTCCTTGGCCTTCCCCGGGATCTCGCACATGTTTCTGGCGTGAGGTCCAGCACACTTCACACACTGCGGAGGCATTCCGCAGTTGGCAGCGATGTGACCAAAGCGCTGGCAGTTGAAGCACTGGGTCACTCCTTTTCGGGCATCCTTCCGTACTTTCAGGCTGCTGTTGAACAGCCGCTTGATGGCGTACACGCGGAAGATGTCGGTTTGCCCGTCAAACCGCACCAACCACTTATCCGCGGCGATGTTGATGATGCTCCGGATATGCACCAGAAATCCCAGGCCGCTGAGTTCCTCCTTCAGCTCCTCCACGGAGTATTCTGCAGACACGCCTTCGAGGATAACGCTGTACGGCACACGGTCCTTCGGAGTGTGGGTATGGTGCTTATACCCACGTTGCTCCAGCATGGCTTTCACTTTGTCGAATGCCTCCAAATTCCGCACCCTCACGGAGTTGACTCCCTTACGGACCATCGTAAGGGTGAACTCCCTGGAGTCGATGGTAGACCGCAGCATCGCCGTCAACTCCTTCACTCCAACGTCGTAGGTGGTGATGGGCGGCACTGCCGAGCTGCCCACTCTACCGCCGTTCGCCTGGGCCGATCCAAGTCCAGCCGATGTCGCACTCGCCGGGGCCGCCTTCTTCCCCGGTCCTTTTCCTCCAGTAGCCTTCGCAGCAGACTTCGCTGCAGTCGATGTAGACGGGACCTTAGCAACCGTCTTTGCCGCCGCAGATGTTGAGGGACCGTCCGTCCCATCCTCCTCCATCGACGAGTCCAGGTCACAAGCTGCATATATAGCCGCCCTCAGATTCGCCGCTTCCAACTGCGCCATTAAGCGCGCGTTGCTTTCCGTCAGGGATGCCACCTTGTCCTCGAACATGTCGATGGTCCCATTTAGGTTCTTAACCGTGTTGACTAACCTGAAGATTTGGAAGTTGTTGGCCTCCTCACATCCGCAGGTAACATTCCTCCTCTTGCGGTTCTCGTTCAACCGCTCGCTGCTGCTTGCGTAGCTATCGTCGTCTGATGAGCTACACGACGAATCCTCCTCCTCTTGTGTGCGCCGCCAGGTAGCTTTAATTCATTTCCGAACAGAACTTTGGATGGGGTCCGGGATGTGGAATATGCTCATCCCAGTCTCGTTGGCCACTGTCCACCACTTTCCGTAGATATTCTTCCAGGGTGCGATTGAATCTTTCCACCATGCCATCTGATTGTCGATGTAGGGGCGTCGTTCTGGTTTTCTTGATTCCGTAGGAGTCACACATTTCCTTGAAGGGCTTTCGGAGCGACTAAGTCGCTTGCCCGTTTCTATGGTCGAAATTATTTTGCCCAGAATGGGATTCCCTCGTTGTTCCGTCGACCAATCTTCACCCGAGCAGTGCCTGCATTCTACCTTGCATGGCCGACGAGACAGGGCATCAGCATTACCGTGTTTTCCGCCTTTTCTGTGCTCGATTCTGAAGTCATAACTCTGGAGCCTCTCGATCGAACGGGCTAGTTGACCTTCCTGATTTTTAAACTGCAGCAACCATTGGAGAGTAGCGTGGTCGGTCCTCAGCAGGAAATGCAGGCCATATAGGTATTTGTGGAAGTGTTTAACGCTCTCAAGGACAGCAAGCAGTTCTCTCCTCGCCACACAGTAATTCCTCTCAGGTTTCGACAATGTCCGGCTGTAATACCCGATGACTTTTTCCTGTCCGTCGATTTCCTGGGAAAGGACGCCACCGATGCCGCACGCACTTGCGTCTGTGTCCAGAGCAAACTTGCCGCCAGGTATAGGGTATGCCAAAATGGGGGCTCTGCATAGCATGTCTTTGAGCTCTCTAAATGCCTCTTCTTGGTCGTTGCCTCTTCTTGGTTTAACTTGAGGCCTGAAGACGAAAGCTGCTGTAGAACATCCTTTAAGTTCTTGATGTGTTCGTCGAAGTTGCGTCCCATGACTATGATGTCATCCAGGTATATGAGGCACGACTTCCACTGCAGCCCTTTTAACACACGCTCCATCAGCCTTTCAAATGTAGCCGGGGCGTTGCAGAGTCCGAATGGCATGGCATTGAACTGCCAGAGACCCCCATTAACGCCAAACGCTGTTTTCTCCTTATTTTTCTCGGCGATCTCTACTTGCCAGTACCCACTATGGTCGAGGGTGAAGAACCATGACGTCCCGGCTAATGTGTCCAATGTGTCGTCGATTCTTGAGATCGGATAGCTGTCTTTCTTGGTGACATCATTCAACTTTCGGTAGTCCACACACAATCGGGTGCTTCCGTCTTTCTTCTTGACCAAGACCACTGGGGAGCACCATGGACTTGACGATGGTTCTATTACACCACTCTTTTCCATTTCACTTATCAGCTTCTGGACCTCGTCTCTTTTTGCCAGGGGAACACTTCTTGGAGGCTGTTTAATGGGTCTCGCGTCTGCTGTATGGATTTCATGTTTCACCACTGATGTTCTTCCTTGGTGCTCTTTTGTCAACGCAAAGGTGGAGGCATGTTTCCATAATAGCTGCTTAGCCTTGTTCCTCTCGGAAGGTGATAGTTGGTGTGTCTACTCTTTTATGTAACCGTCGAGGTGCTTCTTCTCCATCGCTGCAGTTTCCAAATTAATTACAGCTTTAGCTGGTGTGCATTGTCCAACATCGGAAAATTGTCAAATTTGCTGTTGCTTGTTTGACAGGTTCAAAACTCTAACAGGAATCAATCCGGCCTCGTTGCTTTTCACCAGGGCTGCTTTATCGCAGTTGTAGCATTTAATCCTGGGCTTAGTCATCCCTACTTCCTCCTGGATACGTCATTAGCACCAAACGTTCGCCACCGTACTTACGTTCCAGTGCAGCCATAACGTCTTCATAGTTGTTTCTAGAAGCGACAGGAATACTCTGCATAACATCAGCAAAAACAAAACATTGAATGACGTAGAGCCGTCGAATACAGGAGGTTTGATTTTTAGTGTGTTATCAGGAACTCGCACCGGACCACCTTTGATTTCCAGTTCCGACATTTTCTTCTCCAGATTCGTAAACCTGTGGTCGTGGGCCAGAAATTTCTCATCCACAGACAGAATCTTCTCGTCAACCGACTGCACTTTCTTATCCAACTCTTTAATTTGGACCTCCACGGTTTCCACTCTCCTTCCAATAACTTCTGTTTCTCGAGTTTCTCGTTCATTATTCTCGAATTTTCTTCAAACATTCGTCTCGTGTTTTCTTCTAACTTTCTGGAATTTTCCTCAAACATTTTAGCCAGCATTTCTCTTAAATCGCCACTCCTGTCAGCTACTGACGAGACTTCTCCACCGTTGGATTCGCCCAATTCCGATAAATCCACTTCATCCTTACTGTCAAACTCATATGTATCGATGTTCATACCACGGCGCTCGAACTCATCCAACAGACGTTTTTGTAGCTCAGCCTTGTTGCTAGTAAATGACAATTCCAATTTATTAAGCTCCTTCTTCAAGTCTTCCACTCGTAGATCCTTAAACTTCATAGTAGTATTATCGTAATCTCATTTCCGACACCAATTGTTACGTTCTTGGATTTTACTTAATCCCGTGTAGACTTTGTTTTATTTCCCAATACAGTTCGTACCAAATAAAACGCGGTTTCTTTCTGATTACGAGTATTACAATGAATTTATTGACACAACTTTACTTTGCACGTTACTTTACAGCTTTACGTTACTTGATGGTTTCAATTCGCGATCTTATTCACAACTGACTAACTGCCTTGCCATTTCTCCTATTTATATGAGCCTTGCCTGTCGCTATAGAAGTTTCTAGACGATCTGGTAACACCTAGATTACGAACAATCTACCAATGCAACAAACACATACAAACTTACATTGTGTGAACAATAACAACAACACTTATACAGGCGAGGGAGTAACAAAGAAAGAGGAATTAAGCGATCATCAATGATGACGTTTAACAACAAAATAGACAATGAAAGAGGAAATGGAAGGATGTAGAAAAATCTATACAGTAGTTGTTGTTGTGAAGTTATTCGAATAAACTGCGTAGTAGAAATTTACGTTACAATTCAAATTCTTAAATTAACGGAATTCATCTAAATTAACTTAAATCTAAAGTTATATTTTTATATTGTAACAAGCTGAATCTCTATTTTGGTTAGGTCCAAGTGATCAAGAAGTTCCCGATTATTATCCTTCCGTAATCCTAATAAGAAGTGCTCTTCCAAAAGTTTGAACGGTTATAAATCAAAAGTTAAACGTTCACAAAAGGCTAGCAGAGACTAACCATATAAAAAGGACAGTCCGAGGGTTATAAGTAAATGCAGGCATTTGTAACGGTGATACTACGAAAAGAGGTAGGATCCAACCAAATATATTGTACCGCTATATTATTGACCCAGGAAGTGCTATTATTGTATGATTAATCAGTACTACACGGTAACTAAGACCTTTGCTCCCAGAGAACTGGAGACTCACTCTATTATACCGCGGTGCTCAGCCCCATATTGACTTTTACGTGGACTTAAAAATACATAATATTGGTGTGTTTGATATATAAAGTAATGAAAGCAAAAACTCAAAAATGTGTAAATTAGCGGTGACAACAGAAGCTAACGTCCACGAAGTTCGATCACACTACCAAAAATCAGATCAATATTCAAATTTCAAACGACAGTAAAGCCCAGTTTTGACGACTTAATTTTTATATTTTATTAATTTTTTTATAATTTAGGCAGGGAGGGCGGCTAAATAGGTCATACAGGTTTGGATTTGATGGAGTTGGAAAATTTTAAAATTTAGTGTTTTTGTATATGTAAACCTATCATGTAGGTTACTGTGTACGTTCCTGTGCTGGGAATGCGGGATGGGACCCCCCTTATGAGAGGCGGCGGAGCTGGCTGGAGTTACCTGAACATCTCCCAGCAGCGTAAAAGGGTCACGTAACAATTTTCAAAATGCAAAATTTTCAAATTTTCAGAATAAAATAATTCGTCATATTCAAATTGACACGAGTATTACGTTGCAATCAAATCAGCTGACTATTGCAGTTACCTTGTACAATTATACCATGTTTTTACACCTGCGTGAAGGTAGCTACCAAAGTATTTTTTTTGTACTTCTACGTCCTCAAGTATGTTGGTGGTTCGTGTCCATTCACCATGGCCGGTTATTGGTTACTTAAAAAATATCAGTACTCTTTCATTTTCGTTTTCTTTTTGTTTACAATATGTGTTTGTTTACAGAATGTAGTGATATGAATGGAATAAATAGAAATCAAAACAAAATCAAAACAAATCAAAACTAAAGGAAAAAAGAACTTTAAGCAAAGATGAATATTATTTACAAAAAAAAACTCAAACTTCAATTTTGCAAAGTGCAATAAAGTTGATTAATTCATCTATATTTTGTTGGTTTTTGGACATCAGGATTTCCGGTAAGTTGTTAAATTTCTTGAACAAATCAAAATCATTCCTATGATTTTGATGCTTTTTGCAGAAAAAATATTGTGTTTTTCATCTTCAATTTCGTTGCAGGTTTCACAAAGATTTGAGTCAGCAATTCCAATTCTGTGGAAATATTTTTGGTGTAAGTATGACCAGTGAGCAATCGATTAACAATTTTTATGTTTTCAGGTTTCATGTTTGATGAAAAGAACCAGGGCTGTTTAGCAGGCGCCGGGAAGAATTGGTAGAAGTAAGTTCCTTTAGTCCGAGAATTATCTTTGTAATTTTCTATAAACTCATTCCACAGGAGTCGCCTTCGGATCTGAAGCCTTTAATTAATTCGTAGTAGTGAGCTTTAAAGTATTCCGTTGGTGTATTGTTTTTTGTAGTGTTAAATATGTCTAGCATGTAATCTACCTTGGCGGTCGGATTTTGTTTGTAACCAATTTTGAGATTGTCAAAAATTGTGCGAAACTTTGTATAAACATATCCAAGACTAGTTTTTCTCGAGATATTTGAGGAGAAGTATTCATACAGAGAAGAGTTGTATATTTTAAGTCTTATCAATTCTTTAGCAGCCAAATGTTGAGCTCTTAAATCTGTTGGTAGCATACCAGCTAGAGCGTATACCACATGATTTGGAGTGGAAGGTACCAGTACCAAATTTGTCCTTAACAACTGATTTTGAAAGCTTGTTAGCTTCTTGTTTATATACGCTGGTCTGTGAGCCATCGATGAGATTGCATATTCGGTCTTTGAAAAGATAAGTGATTTTGACAGGTTTATAGCATTTACGGGATGAATTCCACTTTTTTGACCTGTGACCATTTTTAAAGCATTAACAGTATTTCTGCAGGATATCATCACCTCTTCGTAGTGCTCCTTGAGTGATAGACTGTTTTTAATATGTCTCCCTAAAAATTTGATGGACTTAACAACATTTACTTGGACTCCATTTAGTAAAATGTTGGGATTTTTAATTTTTTTAGTTTTTTTTTTTAATAAGGATACCATGTTATTGGTTTTGATTTGTAAAATATTGTTGGCACTATCAAACTCATGGCTTGCCACAAGCAAGATAAAATCATCCGCATATTGGAAAATGTTAGTGTTTTCATCAGCTAAACCATGAATAGTGTTGGGCTCAAACAACTGCCTTGAGGAATCCCATTGTATATCCCATACAAAGAGTCCTTTTGCAGAGAAAATTTATTATCCATAATCTTATTTGGAGCGGAATGTTTATTTCTATTAAAATCATATTCAGGTAATTTATATCGACACACTCATAGGTTTTCGATACATCCATCGAGAGAACAATAACCTTGTCATTTTTTTCTTCGGAGGTGTTTATTGTGTGTAGTATGTCATTAATGCATGTTGAAGTTGACACATGTTTGCGGTATACATACGATCTAGGTGTAAGAATATTATGTTCATCTAGAAAAGCATTGAGCCTTTGTTTGACCATGAGGTTTACAATCTTTGCCAGATATTAAAGCAATTGGCCGAAAATGCCGATCTGTTCATCAAGGTTTGCACAGTGGATCCTCGAACTTTGTCAAAAACGTCAGCATATGGTTTACATCTTGCATTAAAATCCCCACCAATTATAACATTTGATTTTCCATTTAGAAAGATTAAAAGTTTTGATACTTCAGTTTTTAAAACATTGGATTTTACAGAATGCGGAAAGTATACTGAGACAATCGTTAAATTTTGAGACAGGTTTGTAGTTTGACACATTAAGATGTCTAAGTTCGATGCAAAAGGTAGTTTTTTCATTTTAATAGTTTTTTGTGAAAGATGGCAACGCCAACATAGTTGTCGATTCTTTTTTTTTTTTTTTTTGCATAATAATCTATAATTGTTTACGTAAAATGATGATGCATTTTCATCTACATTAAAAATTTCGCTTAAGATGCATATATCGACAGAAAATTTGTTTAAGTAAAGTTCTAGATAATTTTTATTTTTATTCAAACTTTGTATGTTGTGCTGTAAGATTATCATGTTCGGTTTGGTTAGAATTGGAAGGTTAATCTATTGCTGGTGCTTTTAAGGCATTTGAAAAACTGTCTAAGATCTGTAATCTTTCTGTACACTTGGCATTGGTTAATGCGGCAGCCATTTGTTGAGTGAAAGTGGATAATATTTTTTCATACTCAGAAATTTGAAAAAAATTGAGAATTCAAAGGATGGTTTAGAGGGTACAATCGTTTCCTGTTCAGCTGTTATATGTGATCTACGAGGTATTGATGCTGCTACTTTATTGTAATTGACTCTAGTTCTCCTTCTGTTGAGTTCATCATTAAAGGAAGTAACTAGTCTTCTGCTTGTTCTAGAAATTTGGGGAAATTGATTTTCATAATTCGGTTCATCTAAACTTTCAAAGTAATTGTTTAAAACTTTAGAGATACATTCTTTCCTTGAAAGGCTGGTGATTGCCATAGCCTCCAGAATATTTTTTTCATTACTGTATCTATTGCATTTTTTGACATCCATGCCATTATGATCTTCCATGTTGCATAGTATACATCTGGGTAGAGTGCAGTACGTTTTGCATTTAATTTTCGACAAACATGTATCACACTTTGGCTCTGTGCAGTTTATGGGACATTCAAGGTTTATCCCGCAAAGAAGGCATCTTTTTTTGGCTCTACATTTTACGGCTATATGACCTAAACGACCGCAATTTTACATAAGCGTACTATAGAGTTGAAC
Organism: Musca vetustissima; assembly: GCF_032173495.1. NCBI lineage: Eukaryota > Metazoa > Arthropoda > Insecta > Diptera > Muscidae > Musca > Musca vetustissima. Next base: position 430,328 of record NW_026885658.1, on the reverse strand, counting down.
ATTTTAAGTTCTTTTACAACACAGTCCGCTACAATACCTACATTAATGGTTTGCGACGGCACATACTGTTCATTTTTGTATTTGAAACGGTATACTGATACAGCTTTGAAATCATTGTCGCTGCTGTTGATTTGCCTGTGAATTCTACTGGTATTTTGCCTGTGAATTCTACTGGTACAGATTTAATAACAAGAAATTTTTGTACAAATCTATCTGAAATGAAAACATTCAAACCAATAGATTTTACATTTGGATCCAAAACAAAATTATTTGCGGAGTTATAATTGTTGAAGCTCAGCCGGAAGGTTTTATATGCAATATTCTTTGATACAAAATTAGCATTAGACCTGGATGGGCTGGGCTGTAAAGAATTGTTTGGTTTTCATAATCATCATAGCTGCAAATATCTGTTTTGTTTGTGTTTTTGTGTATATTGGATGGATTGTTATTGTTGGAGTGACTGTTGTTAGTTGTGTTGGTGGATATGGACTTTGTATCATTAAAATATTGATTTTCATATGTTGTGAGAGTGGGTTTTCTTTTGCTGGTGTTGTTTTTGCAGAGCACTGCGGCATTTTATTTTGCATAGAAGGCTGATTATTTTTAAACTTTTTGCTTCCAGGGTTACTAAAAAGCTCAAATCTTTTCCTCGGGTCTAGACGAGGAGGCGTCTCCTCATCACCCATTTTCGCAGAAAAATTTTATATTCTGTTGAAATTAGGAATATTAAATTTTAGCAAAATCACCAAATAAAATAATGTTTGTGTTATTGGTTAGATGGAAGGAATGTGTGTATTTGTGTGTGTATTAGTGTTCAAAGCAAAACAAACAAAATGCATAAAAAAGAAAGCGAAACGGCGCAAAAAATTAAAAAACAAAATTATAAATGAAAATCTCCGAATTTCGAAGAGCTTGTTTGGCAATACTTTTATTAACATTTTCTACAAGAATTTGTGTAAAAAATCTTGTCCATCTGTTTGTTTTTGCGAAATATTTTTGACATATCAAAATACAACAACCGATGTTTGTTGTAGAAATTCGCCGATGCGGCTACCTTGTATATCTACCTTGGTAGCTACGTTGTAAACTTTCTACAGGATGACACAAAACGACCAAATTTTACATTTATTACCATTTTTGCATCTGTGATGCCATATAAAGTCAGCAACGAAAAGAATTAAATTAATAATAACATTATGAATGAATATAAGGAACAAATTTACAAATATTGCTGTATAATTTATTTTATGGTCTCCACTTACGGATTCATCTGTAATATTCCAGTAACAACAGTTAAAAATATGATAACTTTTTAATTTGGAGCTTACTATTCCTAAGGTTAGAAAATTATATCTGGAAGCTTCAATATAAAACCGTACACCATAAACTCGATGTAGAATGTAAGAGGAGATCCTCACGAGCGTTTTGGCATATCGCATGTGCTCTTAGCTAGTTTTTCGTTGACAAAAGTTTCCTATTTTGCTTTCCAACTGGTGGTCAGGACTGAAAATTGGATCTGAAGGCTTCAATATAAAAACGTACACCAAAAACTCGACGTCGAGTGTAAGAGGAGATCCTCACAAGCATTTTGGTGTTTTCGGTGGTCATTGAATACGGAGGCTTCAATATAAAAACGTACACCAAAAGCTCGATGTCGATTGAAAGAGGCGATCCTCACAAGCATTTTGGTGTTTCGCATGTGGTACGTTTACAATGTACAGGATTTCGTTAACCCAGTGGGTTTAAATTGTCAATTCCATTGTATACATCCTCATGGAGTACGTTAACAGGGTAAAAAGTTATAATGTAAATACCGTTCTAGTCAGCTTTTCATTTTCCAACTGGTGTTAATGATAGAAAATTGGATCTGGAAGCTTCGATATAAAAACGTACATACATGTGTATCAATTCCTTCGTCCATAGGTACACGTTTTAATTGAATAGATGCTTTTGCGATACACCAAAATGCCATACCAAAATACTCTTAAAGACTCTCTCTTTCATTTGGTACCATCGCTGTGTTCGTGGTTTGTATAGGGAAAAAATTGTGTCTTGACCACCAGTTGGAAATCAGAAATTCAACAAATTTGTTTAAAAAAACCGAATTTGAACAAATGGTGGATACCAAAAAACTCGCAAAGACTCCCTCTTTCATTTAGTACCCTTACTTTGTTCGAGGTTTGTTTACGGAGGTTTCCAGAGGCGGTCTTCTCTCCTGAATCACAAGCATATTCTCTAAAGGAATATGGGTCTATCTCGTTTCCTTTTGCCTGTTACACACATAACAGTTTTTAACAGGAAACGAGATAGACACATAGTTCCTTTATGCCATGTTCTGACGGGCATCCGAACAACGTAGTTCGCTCTCAGAATTACGTACATGAATAAACCCGTTCATACAACACTATTCATAATTCATATCATCAGAGTTTTTTATTTCAAACTTTTTGTTTCTTGTTTTACACCAAAAATGTAACATATTTTAGTGAATTACATTGGGATCTAAATAGAAAAAATAATTCTCTTTCTCCTGACTATAGTATGAACCCATATCTATTTACTTTTCATTCATGTTTTCCATTTTTTATGAAAATGTTGTTGTTTTTAATACATTTTTATATTTTCTCAATTCAAATGTCACATACTGTCACAAATAAAAATTTGGAGAATTGTTTGTTTGAGTTGCCCCACATTTGTTTCTTGTTTTGTACGCTAATTAGAACCAAGGGAAAAGAAATGCATATTGCATTATGTAGAAAACAAAATTTACATCCTGCTGCATATATAAAAACTATACAATTTTTTACTTTTCATTCATGATTTTCAATTTTACTGAAAAAGTTTGAAAATTTCATAAATATTTTCAAACTGTCAAAATTAATTTATTTTCGATAAATACTCTCCATTGTTAGGGATGGGACAAATTTATTGGTTATTCAGAGAGTGATTCGAATTGAACAACGTACAAAAGTCGGTGTTCGCTCAGACAATTTTGTATGGGGAACTAAGTAATTCCTTCATAATTAAGGGTCGAACAACGAATGAGAGAGCGAACAACGCTCGGTTGTACATGGCATTAGAGAATATGCATAGAATCAATACAAAAATGTGTATACGTCATCCATTTTTAACCGAGGTTTTTGATTTTTCTCATTTTCTAAAGCTTTTTTAATTTTCTTCCTCGTAATATAGTAAAATGTATATGGCTTGATATCATAATTTCATCGTACAGTCCGAAAAAAAAACAATTTTGTCTTTTTATCCGTATTTTTCACATTTTAACTCAGCCAATCCTCAACCGATTTACCAAACTCGTAAGCAAAAAATTATAATATAAATCCGTTAGAAAAAAGAAGTTATTCGAGTTTTAAATTGAAAATCTATGAAACCACGCTTTTCTCTACATTTACCGTAGAATTGGTACATTAGAACCCCTGAATAATTTTTTTTTTTTTTTTTTGTTATTTTGTAGCAGAGTGTAATTTTGAAAAATTATTATTTTATAATATTCTGCGCTATCTCTGTTGGAAAACACTTATTCTCTGTCACCCTGTAATTTCGATAAAAATGTTGTTATCAAAAGTTAGCGACGTCGCTTATGTCAGTACAGACGAACGTTGTTCGCTCGTCTCTCCAAACGAAAGAGTTAGCGTTAGCGGTACAAAATGTCAATTATTTGTTTTCATTTTTTGACAGAAAATTTTACGTTGTGCCAACCAAAATCAATTTATTATTTAATAAACAATAATGTCAAGGAACTTGAATAATATTTTTGAAAAAATATTTTTCTTCCATTTTATTATTAATTCGTTAAAAAACGTCCACAATCCTTAAAAATATTTGTTTTTTTAACAGCACTGCCATATGTTTTGATATAAATTCTCATTGAAATTTTGGTAGCACTGTTAATTTTTACCTAAAATATGGCAACTCAATTGAGAGTAAGATATAAATTTTGAGTATGACGCTGAGCAAAAATGAATAGAATCTATTCTAGCGTCATGCCGCTAGACGCGAACGTCAGCCGTCGCGATTTCCCGTTGCTAATAAGAAACACACGGCAAACGACTTTCGCTGACTCTAGACTCTATGGTTGCGTTTAGACTCTAAAGCCGGCTGTAAGCCGATGTCAAGGCATAAAATTGTTTCGTTTTTGAAAATCAAAAATAAATACAAATTCATATTATATCACATCAATTATAATAATAAATTAAATATATACATAAACCAGTAAGGAAAGTAGTAAAGTCGGACGGGGCCGACTATATGATACCCTTCACCACTTTGAGCATCATATTCAACAGATGAATCCTAACAGACGTCGCAATTTTAAAGGGCCAGTAAAATGAAACTGGATCCATAAACATGCCATTCTGCAACCGATACTAAATTTTTCATTTGGTCACATATAGAAGCTATATCTAAATCTGAACCGATTTCAAATTTAACACACATCACCCTAGACCTAATAGATATATAGGGACTTTGGTACACAATTTACCATAAATCGGACGAAGATATATATATATATAGCATTTCCAGATTAAATGAAACCTTTTACAAATTAAATGAAACCTTTTCCAAATTAAATGAAACCTTTCGAAATTAAATTAAACCTTTTCCAATTGAAATGAAACCTTTTCCAAATTAAATGAAACCTTTTCCAAATGAAATGAAACCTTTTACAAATAGAATGAAACTTTTTCCAAATTAAATGAAACCTTTATTCTTATCCAAGGAAATATAATATTTCCAGTAATTTTAAATCAATATTTGAAAATTAAATCAACGAATATTAACAACTATAGTTGTATGGCTATGTAATTAACATAAATATTCTTTAATTCGGTGTGATTTTATTTTATATCTTTATTAAATAAAACTAAAAAAATAGTAATACAATCTGGGGTATTTCTTGACAAGGTAACTGCTTATCTTAATGAAGAGGTTCCCGACTTGCATGTCCATAACGTAGTTAGAATTATCATACCGAGTAAGCTGTTGAATACTTCGCTCGATTACATCAACAATGTTATGTTCCATTGAAACGTCACACAGCTCAGCTCTTGTACATAATTTTATTTTTAAAAATGCTTTTTCGATTGGATTTACCATTGGAGAATAAGGCGGTAAGAATTTAAGGTTGCATCTTTTGGATTCGATCAAATTTTTTTATGTCATGTCGCTTGTGTATTTGAGCGTTATCCATTATCAAGAACGAATTTTCCAACTCTGGATTGATTTTCTCCAAAAGACTTTCTATAAATAATTTAAATCTGTCTGCATTGACACTGGAATTATAAATGATTGTGTGATTGGGATATCCCCAATATTCATTGATCGTTGTTGGGGTATCCATTTTGTAAAGTCTTGAGCATATTTTTGTCTCAAGCCTAATGTTCTGGAGTCATTCATTCGTTCTATTTCACTAGAGGCCATTTTCAACGTAATTTTTAATTTCCGTAATCCATTTTCTATGGAGCTTGTGGAAATATTTATATCATTTTCTCTCAACAGTTTAATTTTTATGACTTTGAGGGTAATTCCAGGTTGACTTTCTGGATATAACTCGATCAGACTTGTGGTGTCAACAATTTAGTTCTATTTCCTACACGCTTATTTTCCTTCCAGAATTTCTTTTTGTATCTTCTTATTAATGCTTGTGCTGAATTTATTTTTATGCAGGTTAAATTTGCAGTCTCGGAAATTGTTCTACACTCTTCATACAATTTACATAATAAAAATATCATGTCTTTTATTATTTTGTTATACTGACCCAATTTGTTTCGGGGTCTTGTAGATGTAGCTTCGGTAGGTTCTGGAGCATTTCCATTTGCAATACTTGGCGAGGTTATAGATTCTTCTTCAGATTCCCAATTATCAGAGGTTCCCGAGCTAAAATCAGGTCAGCTCATAATTATTTAATTGTGTATGGCTACCTATACAAAACACTACTAAATGAATGACTCCAGAACATAAGGCTTGAGACAAAAATATGCTCAAGACTTTACAAAATGGATACCTCAATGAATATTGGGGATATCCCAATCACACAATCATTTCTAATTCCAGTGTCAATGCAGACAGATTTAAATTATTTATAGAAAGTCTTTTGGACGAAATCAATCCAGAGTTGGAAAATTCGTTCTTGATAATGGATAACGCTCAAATTCACAAGCGACATGACATAAAAAAATTGATCGAATCCAAAAGATGCAACCTTAAATTCTTACCGCCTTATTATATGGTAAATCCAATCGAAATAGCATTTTTAAAAATAAAATTATGTACAAGAGCTAAGCTGTGTGGCGTTTCAATGGAACATAACATTGTAGATGTAATCGAGCGAAGTATTCAACAGCTTACTCGGCAAGATAATTCTAACTACGTTATGGACATGCAAGTCGGGAACCTCTTCATTAAGATAAGCAGTTACCTTGTCAAGAAATACCACAGTTTGTATTACTATTTTTTTAGTTTTATTTAGTAAAGATATAAAATAAAATCTCACCGAATTAAAGAATATTTATGTTAATTACATATCCATACAACTATAGTTGTTAATATTCGTTGATTTAATTTTCAAATATTGATTTAAAATTACTGGAAATATTATATTTCCTTGGATAAGAATAAAGGTTTCATTTAATTTGGAAAAAGTTTCATTCTATTTGTAAAAGGTTTCATTTTATTTGGAAAAGGTTTCATTTATTTTGGAAAAGGTTTCATTTCAATTGGAAAAGGTTTCATTTAATTTGGAAAGGTTTCATTTAATTTGTAAAAGGTTTCATTTAATCTGGAAATGCTATATATAAATATATATGGGAGCTTTATCTAAATCTGAACCGATTTTCATGATACTTAGCACACATTATTATAGACGCAATTCAGTACGCTATGCTAAATTTCGTGCAAATCGAAAGATACATAGGGTCTTTGATGCACCAATTACCTTAAATCAGATGAAAATATATATGGGAGCTATATATAAATCTGAACCGATTTTTATGAAACTTTGCACAGACCTAGACCTTATTCATTACGCTGTGCCAAATTTCGTGCAAATCGAAAGACATATAAGGACTTTAGTTGACTATTTACCTAAAATTGGGCGAAACTATATATGCGATCTATTTCTAAATATGAACCGATTTTCATGAAACTTTGCACACATCATTCTAGACCTTATTCGTTTTGCTGTGCTAAATTTCGTGCAAATCGAAATATATATAGGGACTTTGGTACACCATTTACCTTAAATCGGACGAAAATATATACGGGAGCGATATCTAAATCTGAACCGAATTTCAATAGGGTTCGACCTTGGGCCAAAGAAAAAAGCTGTGCCAAATTTCATCCAATTTAAATCATAAATGCGATCTGTACTTTGTTTACAATTTAACATGGACAGACGGGCGGAAATGCATAAATCGACTCAGAAAGTGATTCTATACATATTCTCAAAAGAAACCATGGGTCTATCTCGATTATTTTTGCCTGTTACAAACATATGTACAAAGACATAATACCCTGGACCACAGTGTGGTGAAGGGTATAAAATATTGGTTTAATATATTAAATACAATATATTATATAATAAATATAATTTTTTAAATTTGTTTTTAATTATAATAATTAAATAATTATATTAATTAAAAATAAACAGTATTTTTGCAGTTTTTTGTTGTAACGAACATGAAACGGCGGCTGTATTTAAGCCGATTATTTGCGGAGTTATAATTGTTGAAGCTCAGGCGGAAGGTTTTATATGCAATATTCCTTGATACAAAATGAGCATTTATGTTGGCACTGACTAATTTTGCAAATGGGCTCATCAGAAGTAAGAAGTACATAATATGGACCTGGATGGGCTGGGCTGTAAAGAATTGTTTGGTTTTCATAATCATCATAGCTGCAAATATCTGTTTTGCTTGTGTTTTTGGGTATATTGGATGAATTGTTATTGTTGGAGTGACTGTTGTTAGTTGTGTTGGTGTATATGGACTTTGTATCATTAAAATATTGATTTTCATATGTTGTGAGAGTGGGTTTTCTTTTGCTGGTGTTGTTTTTGCAGAGCACTGCGGCATTTTATTTTGCATAGAAGGCTGATTATTTTTAAACTTTTTGCTTCCAGGGTTACTAAAAAGCTCAAATCTTTTCCTCGGGTCTAGACGAGGAGGCGTCTCCTCATCACCCATTTTCGCAGAAAAATTTTATATTCTGTTGAAATTAGGAATATTAAATTTTAGCAAAATCACCAAATAAAATAATGTTTGTGTTATTGGTTAGATGGAAGGAATGTGTGTATTTGTGTGTGTATTAGTGTTCAAAGCAAAACAAACAAAATGCATTAAAAAGAAAGAGGCGCAAAAAATTAAAAAACAAAATTATAAATGAAAATCTCCGAATTTCGAAGAGCTTGTTTGGCAATACTTTTATTGACATTTTCTACAAGAATTTTTGTAAAAAAATCTTGTCAATCTGTTTGTTTTTGCGAAATATTTTTGACATATCAAAATACAACAACCGATGTTTGTTGTAGAAATTCGCCGATGCGGCTACCTTGTATATCTACCTTGGTAGCTACGTTGTAAACTTTCTACAGGATGACACAAAACGACCAAATTTTACATTTATTACCATTTTTGCAACTGTGATGCCATATAAAGTCAGCAACGAAAAGAATTAAATTAATAATAACATTATGAATGAATATAAGGAACAAATTTACAAATATTGCTGTATAATTTATTTTATGGTCTCCACTTACGGATTCATCTGTAATATTCCAGTAACAACAGTTAAAATATGATAACTTTTTAATTTGGAGGTTACTATTCCTAATGTTAGAAAACTATATCTGGAAGCTTCAATATAAAACCGCGCACCATATGTCGATGTCGAATGTAAGAGGAGATCCTCACGAGCATTTTGGCATATCGCATGTGCTCTTAGCTAGTTTTTCGTTGACAAAAGTTTCCTATTTTGTGCTTTCCAGCTGGTGGTCAGGACTGAAAATTAGATCTGAAGGCTTCAATATAAAAACGTACACCAAAAACTCGACGTCGAGTGTAAGAGGAGATCCTCACGAGCATTTTGCTATATCGCATGTGCTCCTAGTCAGTTGTTCGTTGAACAAGAGATCCAATTTTCCGGTTTCCAACTGGTGGTCAGGACAGAAAATTGAATACGGAGGCTTCAATATAAAAACGTACACCAAAAGCTCGATGTCGAGTGAAAGAGGCGATCCTCACAAGCATTTTGGTGTTTCGCATGTGGTACATTTACAATGTACCGGATTTCGTTAACCCAGTGGGTTTCAATTGTCAATTCCATTGTATACATCCTCATGGAGTAGGTTAACAGGGTAAAAAGTTATAATGTAAATACCGTTCTAGTCAGCTTTTCATTTTCCAACTGGTGTTAATGATAGAAAATTGGATCTGGAAGCTTCGATATAAAAACGTACATACATGTGTATCAATTCCTTCGTCCATAGGTAGAGAAGACGAGGCGGTCTTCTCTCCTGAATCACAAGCATATTCTCTAAAGGAATATGGGTCTATCTCGTTTCCTTTTGCCTGTTACAAACATAACAGTTTTTAACAGGAAACGAGATAGACACATAGTTCCTTTAGAGAATATGCATAGAATCAATACAAAAATGTGTATACGTCATCCATTTTTAACCGAGGTTTTTGATTTTTCTCATTTTCTAAAGCTTATTTAATTTTCTTCCTCGTAATATAGTAAAATGTATATGGCTTGATATCATAATTTCATCGTACAGTCCGAAAAAAAACAATTTTGTCTTTTTATGCGTATTTTTCACATTTTAACTCAGCCAATCCTCAACCGATTTACCAAATTCGAAAGCAAAAAATTATAATATAAATCCGTTAGAAAAAAGGAGTTATTCGAGTTTTAAATTGAAAATCTATGAAACCACGCTTTTCTCTACATTTACCGTAGAATTGGTACATTAGAACCCCTGAATATATTTTTTTTTTTTTTTTTTTTTTTGATATTTTGTAGCAGAGTGTAATTTTGAAAAATTATTATTTTATAATATTCTGCGCTATCTCTGTTGGAAAACACTTATTCTCTGTCACCCTGTAATTTCGATAAAAATGTTGTTATCAAAAGTTAGCGACGTCGCTAATGTCAGTACAGACGAACTGTTGTTCGCTCGTCTCTCCTTTTAACATTTGTTTCTCCATTTAACATTCCACCCTTTGTTCCGACCACGGTACACTCAGAGACCTGCGTCGATCAAATTTGTCGGCGGCGGCGGCTTACGTTAAAAAATGTCGGCGGCGGCTTAAGAGTCATACTTTTTCGCTGGCGTGAAAACCAAACGAAAGAGTTAGCGTTAAGTGGGCCACACACGTCAAACATGTGCGTTCGATCGGTGTGAAGCTCCTAGCCCACACACGTCAAACGGATCCACAAAACTTCATTTCGTATTTATTTTTGAAGCGTTAAGATGGACAGCGATAGTGATGACGGGAAAAATACTAAATATTTTTATTTAATATAAATTTATGAAATACTTTTTTTTTATTCCGGGAAAAATATTTTTTTTTTGCCACACTGTAGAATATGTGTAAAAAACCATCAAAAAATCTTCCAAATTTTTTTTTGCATATGTTTGACATTGTCCGCTGATCCGCATTCCACGAAAATTTCGCAACAAATGGGAAAATATCCACACACCAGGCCACAGACATCAAACATGTGCGCGTCGCACAACGAAAAATTAAAAATTTTTAATTTCTTTCGATCGGTGTGCGCACCGGCAAATCGGTGTGAACACCGTACCACACACGTCAAACATTGCTTCGATTCACAGCGATCGAACGCACATGTTTGACGTGTGTGGGCCACTTTAGCGGTACAAAATGTCAATTATTTGTTTTCATTTTTTGACAGAAAATTTTACGTTGTGCCAACCAAAATCAATTTATTATTTAATAAACAATAATGTCAAGGAACTTGAATAATATTTTTTAAAAAATATTTTTCTTCCATTTTATTATTAATTCGTTAAAAAACGTCCACAATCCTTAAAAATATTTGTTTTTTTAACAGCACTGCCATATGTTTTGATATAAATTCTCATTGAAATTTTGGTAGCACTGTTAATTTTTACCTAAAATATGGCAACTCAATTGAGAGTAAGAGATAAATTTTGAGTATGACGCTGAGCAAAAATGAATAGAATCTATTCTAGCGTCATGCCGCTAGACGCGAACGTCAGCCGTCGCGATTTCCCGTTGCTAATAAGAAACACACGGCAAACGACTTTCGCTGACTCTAGACTCTATGGTTGCGTTTAGACTCTAAAGCCGGCTGTAAGCCGATGTCAAGGCATAAAATTGTTTCGTTTTTGAAAATCAAAAATAAATACAAATTCATATTATATCACATCAATTATAATAATAAATTAAATATATACATAAACCAGTAAGGAAAGTAGTAAAGTCGGACGGGGCCGACTATATGATACCCTTCACCACTTTGAGCATCATATTCAACAGATGAATCCTAACAGACGTCGCATTTTTAAAGGACCAGTAAAATGAAACTGGATCCATAAACATGCCATTCTGCAACCGATACTAAATTTTTCATTTGGTCAGATATAGAAGCTATATCTAAATCTGAACCGATTTCAAATTTAACACGCATCACCCTAGACCTAACAGATATATAGGGACTTTGGTATATATATAGCATTTCCAGATTAAATGAAACCTTTTACAAATTAAATGAAACCTTTTCCAAATTAAATGAAACCTTTTCCAAATTACATGAAACCTTTTCCAAATTAAATGAAACCTTTTCCAAATTAAATGAAACCTTTTCCAATTGAAATGAAACCTTTTCCAAATTAAATGAAACCTTTTTCAAATGAAATGAAACCTTTATTCTTATCCAAGGAAATATAATATTTCCAGTAATTTTAAATCAATATTTGAAAATTAAATCAACGAATATTAACAACTATAGTTGTATGGCTATGTAATTAACATAAATATTCTTTAATTCGGTGTGATTTTATTTTATATCTTTATTAAATAAAACTAAAAAAATACTAATACAAACTGGGGTATTTCTTGACAAGGTAACTGCTTATCTTAATGAAGAGGTTCCCGACTTGCATGTCCATAACGTAGTTAGAATTATCTTGCCGAGTAAGCTGTTGAATACTTCGCTCGATTACATCAACAATGTTATGTTCCATTGAAACGTCACACAGCTCAGCTCTTGTACATAATTTTATTTTTAAAAATGCTTTTTCGATTGGATTCACCATTGGAGAATAAGGCGGTAAGAATTTAAGGTTGCATCTTTTGGATTCGATCAAATTTTTTTTATGTCATGTCGCTTGTGTATTTGAGCGTTATCCATTATCAAGAACGAATTTTCCAACTCTGGATTGATTTCCTCCAAAAGACTTTCTCATGGTAAAATAATAGAAGGTAACAGCAAATGTTGTTGTACAAAAAACGATACAACAACCACATGTAAATTTGTTGTTGTAAGTTCTATTAGTGTCAACTCATTTGACAGAAAAATGTAAACAAACAAAAAAATTATCATCAAATTATTTTTATTTTGAAAATGAAATATTTTCGAATCCTCAAAATAAAAATTGAAAAACATGAATGAAAATCTATCAAATTTATATTTCTATCGCTTCCACATCTTTCCTATAATTGAGCCATTGCCATATATATATGTGTAACACATATGAATAGCGAGTTATTCCTTCATGAAAGATTTGCTTCCTCAAACTTTCCCAGCAGGCAGATTGAGTAAATAGAATACGTGAGCACATTAAATAAAGAACAATTTCAAATTGTATCCGTTCCCAATTTTCCTGTTGGGTGATTTTTAAAAACATAATTTGTCAAATTCATATTGACACTAGCATTACATTGGAATCAAATCAGCTGGGATTTGCTGTTACCTTTTATAATTGTACCATGAGACTTCCTATAAATAATTTAAATCTGTCTGCATTGACACTGGAATTAGAAATGTTTGTGTGATTGGGATATCCCCAATATTCATTGATCGTTGTTGGGGTATCCATTTTGTAAAGTCTGGAGCATATTTTTGTCTCAAGCCTAATGTTCTGGAGTCATTCATTCGTTCTATTTCACTAGAGGCCATCTTCAACATAATTTTTAATTTCCGTAATCCATTTTCTATGGAGCTTGTGGAAATATTTATATCATTTTCTCTCAACAGTTTAGTTTTTATGACTTTGAGGGTAATTCCAGGTTGACTTTCTAGATATAACTCGATCAGACTTAAAACTTGTGGTGTCAACAATTTAGTTCTATTTCCTACACGCTTATTTTCCTTCCAGAATTTCTTTTTGTATCTTCTTATTAATGCTTGTGCTGAATTTATTTATGCAGGTTAAATTTGCAGTCTCGGAAATTGTTCTACACTCTTCATACAATTTACATAATAAAAATATCATGTCTTTTATTATTTTGTTATACTGACCCAATTTGTTTCGGGGTCTTGTAGATGTAGCTTCGGTAGGTTCTGGGGCATTTCCTTTTGCAATACTTGGCGAGGTTATAGATTCTTCTTCAGATTCCCAATTATCAGAGGTTCCCGAGCTAAAATCAGGTTAGCTCATAATTATTTAATTGTGTATGGCTACCTATACAAAACACTACTAAATGAATGACTCCAGAACATAAGGCTTGAGACAAAAATATGCTCAAGACTTTACAAAATGGATACCTCAATGAATATTGGGGTTATCCCAATCACACAATCATTTCTAATTCCAGTGTCAATGCAGACAGATTTAAATTATTTATAGAAAGTCTTTTGGACGAAATCAATCCAGAGTTGGAAAATTCGTTCTTGATAATGGATAACGCTCAAATACACAAGCGACATGACATAAAAAAATTGATCGAATCCAAAAGATGCAACCTTAAATTCTTACCGCCTTATTCTCCAATGGTAAATCCAATCGAAAAAGCTTTTTTAAAAATAAAATTATGTACAAGAGCTGAGCTGTGTGATGTTTCAATGGAACATAACATTGTTGATGTAATCGAGCGAAGTATTCAACAGCTTACTCGGCAAGATAATTCTAACTACGTTATGGACATGCAAGTCGGGAACCTCTTCATTAAGATAAGCAGTTACCTTGTCAAGAAATACCCCAGTTTGTATTACTATTTTTTTAGTTTTATTTAGTAAAGATATAAAATAAAATCACACCGAATTAAAGAATATTTATGTTAATTACATAGCCATACAACTATAGTTGTTAATATTCTTTGATTTAATTTTCAGATATTGATTTAAAATTACTGGAAATATTATATTTCCTTGGATAAGAATAAAGGTTTCATTGAATTTGGAAAAAGTTTCATTCTATTTGTAAAAGGTTTCATTTCAATTGAAAAAGGTTTCATTTAATTTGGAAAAGGTTTCATTTAATTTGGAAAAGGTTTCATGTAATTTGGAAAAGGTTTCATTTAATTTGTAAAAGGTTTCATTTAATCTGGAAATGCTATATATAAATATTGTTACGAATATAACTTTAGATTTAAGATGAAATCCGTTAATTTAAGAATTTGAATTGTAACGTAAATTTCTACTACGCAGTTTATTCGAATAACTTCACAACAACAACTACTGTATAGATTTTTCTACATCCTTCCATTTCCTCTTTCAATGTCTATTTTGTTGTTGACGTACAATTCTTGTTAAACGTCATCATTGATGATCGCTTCATTGATGATCGCTTCCTCTTTCTTTGTTACCCCCTCGCCTGTATATGCGTTGTTGTTATTGTTCACTAAATGTAAGTTTGTATGTGTTTGTTGCATTGGTAGATTGTTCGTAATCTAGGTGTTACCAGATCGTCTAGAAACTTCTGTAGCGACAGGCAAGGCTGATATAAATAGGGGAAATGGAAAGGCAGTTAGTCAGTTGTGAATCACATCGCGAATTGAAACCGTCAAGTAACGTAAAGCTGTAAAGTAACGTGCAAAGTAAAGTTGTGTCAATAAATTCATTGTAATACTCGTAATCAGAAAGAAACCGCGTTTTATTTGGTACGAACTGTATTGGGAAATAAAACAACGTCTACACGGGATTAAGTAAAATCCAAGAACGTAACAATTGGTGTCGGAAGTGAGATTACGATAATACTACGATGAAGTTTAAGGATCTACGAGTGGAAGACTTGAAGAAGGAGCTTAATAAATTGGAATTGTCCTCTACTGGCAACAAGGCTGAGCTACAAAAACGTCTGTTGGATGAGTTCGAGCGCCGTGGTATGAACATCGATACATATGAGTTTGACAGTAAGGATGAAGTGGATTTATCGGAAATGGGCGAATCCAGCAGTGGGGAAGTCTCGTCAGTAGCTGCCAGGGGTGACGATTTAAGAGAAATGCTGGCTAAAATGTTTGAGGAAAATTACAGAAGGAGCGAGGAAAATTCGAGAAGAGTGATGGAGAAACTCGAGAACATTACAGAAGTTATTGGAAGGAGAGTGGAAACCGTGGAGGTCCAAATTAAAGAATTGGATAAGAAAGTGCAGTCGGTTGACGAGAAGATTCTGTCTGTGGATGAGAAATTTCTGGTCCACGACCAAAGGGTTACGAATCTGGAGAAGAAAATGTCGGAACTGGAAATTAAGGGTGGTCCGTTGCGAGTTCCTGATAACACACTAAAAATCAAACCTCCTGTATTCGACGGCTCTACGTCATTCAATGTTTTCAAGTTACAGTTCGAGACAGTGGCTTCTAGAAATTCGTGGAACGACAGCGACAAAGCGGTTGCACTACTTCTGGCATTGAAGGGCAGTGCTGCTGATGTTATACAGAGTATTCCTGTCACTTCTAGAAACAACTATGAAGACGTTATGGCTGCACTGGAACGTAAGTACGGTGGCGAACATAAACGAAACATCTACCTTATGGAATTAAGGGGAATAGTACAGAGGGCAAACGAGACGTTACAAGACTTTGCAGCTGAGGTGGAACGTTTGGTGCTAATGACGTATCCAGGAGAGAATCACCCATTGCTGGACCGTATGAAAATCGAAACCTTTGTGAATGGCATACGTGACCCTGAGATTAAATGTGCAACATATGCGTCACCAAAAGCGTCATTTGCCGAAACCTTGCCCAAGAGACGGCAAGAATAATTGTTAAGCCCCAGACCCACAAGATTCGCCAACTGGAGACCGAATGTTGCGAACCCAAATCTCTCGTTAACTCGATCAAGGACGCCATGAGGCAGGTAATAGAAGAAACAAAGTTAGTGGGGATGACTAAGCCCAGGATTAGATGCTACAACTGCGATAAAGCAGGTCATATTGCGCGCGAATGCAGAGCTAAGCGCAAACGATCCAGGTCATCGTCACCACCTCCAACGAAAGATGGTAGAAGAATGGCTCAACAGTCCACCAATGAGTCACCGTTAAACTAAATCGAGCCAGTTCAGCGGGGCATGAACTGGTTCCCATCGACGATGGCCCCACAATCTCCATAGCAATATTACAACAGAAAAGTCACAACCTAACAACAACTGGGTACATCACTGGTGATAAGCGAGTTCTGACGTTAGATACTGGCGCATCAAAGTCCATCATAAGATCAGATCTGGTAAAGGGAAAAATAACGCAACTTAATGGAGTCAGAATGCGCACAGCAACGGGGGAGCACGCGGCAGTACACGGCAAGATTACCCTGAGACTAACTATTGCCAATAAATCGGAGAATTACGAGTTTATAGTTGCCGATATCGTAGACGAAGTGATAATAGGCGCAGATTTTATGATTGCCTTTGGTATCAATCTGGATATGAAAGAGCGTGTGATGACCTGGTCTAACGTCAAAATTCCGTTAAACGTGGGCTACGATGAAAGTACACCCATTAGACGTCTGACTACGGACCATCCAGAGATAATACCGCCCTGTGCCGAAGCAATAATATGGGTACCAATGAATGGAGATTGTGGAGCCGAGAAGTTGTGGGTGGTGGAACCAGCAGAAAACATAAACAGTAACATCCTAATAGCGAATGCCCTGGTGAAAAGCAACAAGGACGGATTGATTCCTGTTAGAGTTTTGAACCTGTCAAACAAGCAAGAGCAAATTTGCCAATTTTCCGATGTTGGACAATGCACACCAGCTGAAGCTGTAATTAATTTGGAAACTAGCACCGAAAAGCCAGCAGCCATGGAGAAGAAGCACCTCGACGGCTACATAAAAGAGTGGACACACCAATTATAACCTTCCGAGAGGAACAAGGCTAAGCAGCTATTATGGAAATATGCCTCTACCTTTGCGTTGACAAAAGAGCACCAAGGAAGAACATCAGTGGTGAAGCATGAAATCCATACAGCAGACGCGAGACCCATTAAACAGCCTCCAAGAAGTGTTCCCCTGGCAAAAAGAGACGAGGTCCAGAAGCTGATAAGTGAAATGGAAAAGAGTGGTGTAATAGAACCATCGTCAAGTCCATGGTGCTCCCCAGTGGTCTTGGTCAAGAAGAAAGGCGGAAGCACCCGATTGTGTGTGGACTACCGAAAGTTGAATGATGTCACCAAGAAAGACAGCTATCCGCTCCCAAGAATCGACGACACATTGGACACATTAGCCGGGACGTCGTGGTTCTCCACCCTCGACCTGCAGAGTGGGTACGGGCAAGTAGAGATCGCCGAGAAAGATAAGGAGAAAACAGCGTTTGGCGTTAATGGGGGTCTCTGGCAGTTCAATGTCATGCCATTCGGACTCTGCAACGCCCCGGCTACATTTGAAAGGCTGATGGAGCGTGTGTTAAAAGGGCTGCAGTGGAAGTCGTGCCTCATATACCTGGATGACATCATAGTCATGGAACGCAACTTCGACGAACACATCAGGAACTTAAAGGATGTTCTACAGCAGCTTTCGTTTTCAGGCCTCAAGTTAAACCCAAAGAAGTGCAGTCTCTTCCAACGAGAGGTGACGTTTCTGGGGCACCACGTGACGCCGGAGGGCATATCGACGGATAAGGAGAAAATTCAAGCCGTCAGAGATTGGCCGCAGCCCCGAAATCTCCATGAGCTGCGAAGCTTTCTGGGGCTCTGCACCTACTACCGTCGATTTGTCCCAAATTTTGCCAACATCGCCGCCTGTCTACATCGCATGACGCAAAAAGGCCAGAGGTTTCAGTGGGGCAACGACCAAGAGGAGGCATTTAGGAAGCTCCCATTTTGGCATACCCTATACCTGGCGGCAAGTTTGTTCTGGACACAGACGCAAGTGCGTGCGGCATCGGTGGCGTCCTTTCCCAGGAAATCGACGGACAGGAAAAAGTCATCGGGTACTACAGCCGGACATTGTCGAAACCTGAGAAGAATTACTGTGTGACGAGGATAGAGCTGCTTGCTGTCCTTGAGAGCGTTAAACACTTCCACAAATACCTATATGGCCAGCATTTCCTGCTGAGGACCGACCACGCTGCTCTCCAATGGTTGCTGCAGTTTAAAAATCAGGAAGGTCAACTAGCCCGTTGGATCGAGAGGCTCCAGAGTTATGACTTCAGAATCGAGTACAGAAAAGGCGGAAAACACGGTAATGCTGATGCCCTGTCTCGTCGGCCATGCAAGGTAGAATGCAGGCATTGCTCAAAGGCTGAGAATAAAGAGAATATCGTTGATGTCCGACTATTGCAGTTTGAGTCGGGTGAAGATTGGTCGACGGAACAACGAGGGAATCCCATTCTGGGCAAAATAAGCCCCAGACCCACAAGATTCGCCAACTGGAGACCGAATGTTGCGAACCCAAATCTCTCGTTAACTCGATCAAGGACGCCATGAGGCAGGTAATAGAAGAAACAAAGTTAGTGGGGATGACTAAGCCCAGGATTAGATGCTACAACTGCGATAAAGCAGGTCATATTGCGCGCGAATGCAGAGCTAAGCGCAAACGATCCAGGTCATCGTCACCACCTCCAACGAAAGATGGTAGAAGAATAGCTCAACAGTCCACCAATGAGTCACCGTTAAACTAAATCGAGCCAGTTCAGCGGGGCATGAACTGGTTCCCATCGACGATGGCCCCACAATCTCCATAGCAATAGTACAACAGAAAAGTCACAACCTAACAACAACTGGGTACATCAATGGTGATAAGCGAGTTCTGGCGTTAGATACTGGCGCATCAAAGTCCATCATAAGATCAGATCTGGTAAAGGAAAAAATAACGCAACTTAATGGAGTCAGACTGCGCACAGCAACGGGGGAGCCCGCGGCAGTACACGGCAAGATCACCCTGAGACTAACTATTGCCAATAAATCGGAGAATTACGAGTTTATAGTTGCCGATATCGTAGACGAAGTGATAATAGGCGCAGATTTTATGATTGCCTTTGGTATCAATCTGGATATGAAAGAGCGTGTGATGACCTGGTCTAACGTCAAAATTCCGTTAAACGTGGGCTACGATGAAAGTACACCCATTAGACGTCTGACTACGGACCATCCAGAGATAATACCGCCCTGTGCCGAAGCAATAATATGGGTACCAATGAATGGAGATTGTGGAGCCGAGAAGTTGTGGGTGGTGGAACCAGCAGAAAACATAAACAATAACATCCTAATAGCGAATGCCCTGGTGAAATGCAACAAGGACGGATTGATTCCTGTTAGAGTTTTGAACCTGTCAAACAAGCAAGAGCAAATTTGCCAATTTTCCGATGTTGGACAATGCACACCAGCTGAAGCTGTAATTAATTTGGAAACTAGCACCGAAAAGCCAGCAGCCATGGAGAAGAAGCACCTCGACGGCTACATAAAAGAGTGGACACACCAAAGCCAGCAGCCATGGAGAAGAAGCACCTCGACGGCTACATAAAAGAGTGGACACACCAATTATCACCTTCCGAGAGGAACAAGGCTAAGCAGCTATTATGGAAATATGCCTCTACCTTTGCGTTGACAAAAGAGCACCAAGGAAGAACATCAGTGGTGAAACATGAAATCCATACAGCAGACGCGAGACCCATTAAACAGCCTCCAAGAAGTGTTCCCCTGGCAAAAAGAGACGAGGTCCAGAAGCTGATAAGTGAAATGGAAAAGAGTGGTGTAATAGAACCATCGTCAAGTCCATGGTGCTCCCCAGAGGTCTTGGTCAAGAAGAAAGGCGGAAGCACCCGATTTTTTGTGGACTACCGAAAGTTGAATGATGTCACCAAGAAAGACAGCTATCCGCTCCCAAGAATCGACGACACATTGGACACATTAGCCGGGACGTCATGGTTCTCCACCCTCGACCTGCAGAGTGGGTACTGGCAAGTAGAGATCGCCGAGAAAGATAAGGAGAAAACGGCGTTTGGCGTTAATGGGGGTCTCTGGCAGTTCAATGTCATGCCATTCGGACTCTGCAACGCCCCGGCTACATTTGAAAGGCTGATGGAGCGTGTGTTAAAAGGGCTGCAGTGGAAGTCGTGCCTCATATACCTGGATGACATCATAGTCATGGGACGCAACTTCGACGAACACATCAGGAACTTAAAGGATGATCTACAGCAGCTTTCGTCTTCAGGCCTCAAGTTAAACCCAAAGAAGTGCAGTCTCTTCCAACGAGAGGTGACGTTTCTGGGGCACCACGTGACGCCGGAGGGCATATCGACGGATAAGGAGAAAATTCAAGCCGTCAGAGATTGGCCGCAGCCCCGAAATCTCCATGAGCTGCGAAGCTTTCTGGGGCTCTGCACCTACTACCGTCGATTTGTCCCAAATTTTGCCAACATCGCCGCCTGTCTACACCGCATGACGCAAAAAGGCCAGAGGTTTCAGTGGGGCAACGACCAAGAGGAGGCATTTAGGAAGCTCCCATTTTGGCATACCCTATACCTGGCGGCAAGTTTGTTCTGGACACAGACGCAAGTGCGTGCGGCATCGGTGGCGTCCTTTCCCAGGAAATCGACGGACAGGAAAAAGTCATCGGGTACTACAGCCGGACATTGTCGAAACCTGAGAAGAATTGCTGTGTGACGAGGAGAGAGCTGCTTGCTGTCCTTGAGAGCGTTAAACACTTCCACAAATACCTATATGGCCAGCATTTCCTGCTGAGGACCGACCACGCTGCTCTCCAATGGTTGCTGCAGTTTAAAAATCAGGAAGGTCAACTAGCCCGTTGGATCGAGAGGCTCCAGAGTTATGACTTTAGAATCGAGTACAGAAAAGGCGGAAAACACGGTAATGCTGATGCCCTGTCTCGTCGGCCATGTAAGGTAGAATGCAGGCATTGCTCAAAGGCTGAGAATAAAGAGAATATCGTCGATGTCCGACTATTGCAGTTTGAGTCGGGTGAAGATTGGTCGACGGAACAACGAGGGAATCCCATTCTGGGCAAAATAATTTCGGCCATAGAAAGGGGCAAGCGACCTAGTCGTAAAGAAATTACCTCCGAAAGCCCTCTTTTAAAATCCTATTGGGCCCAGTGGCACAGTCTACTTATAATAGATGGTTGCTTATATCGCAAATGGGAAAGTGAGGACGGTAAATCTCACCGGAACTTGATCGTCGTCCCAAACTCCAAAATAAGAGATGTCTTGTCGGAGTTTCACGATGGGCCAAGTGTAGGACATCTTGGCATAGCAAAAACCGCTGAAAAGATGAAGCGATCTATATCTAAATATGAACCGATTTTCATGAAACTTTGCACACATCATTCTAGACCTTATTCGTTTTGCTGTGCTAAATTTCGTGCAAATCGAAATATATATAGGGACTTTGGTACACCATTTACCTTAAATCGGACGAAAATATATACGGGAGCGATATCTAAATCTGAACCGAATTTCAATAGCGTTCGTCCTTGGGCCAAAGAAAAAAGCTGTGTCAAAGTTCATCCAATTTGAATCATAAATGCGATCTGTACTTTGTTTACAATTTAACATGGACAGACGGACGGAAATGCATAAATCGACTCAGAAAGTGATTCTATACATATTCTCAAAAGAAACCATGGGTCTATCTCGATTATTTTTGCCTGTTACAAACATATGTACAAAGACATAATACCCTGCACCACAGTGTGGTGAAGGGTATAAAATATTGGTTTAATATATTAAATACAATATATAATTATTTAAATTTATTAATTTTAGTTGTAATAATTAAATACTTATATTAATTAGAGTCTAAACGCAACCATAGACTCTTAGAGTCTAAACGCAACCATAGAGTCTAGAGTCAGCGACAGTCGTTTGCCGTGTGTTTCTTATAGGCAACGGGAAATCGCGACGGCTGACGTTCGCGTCTAGCGGCATGACGCTAGAATAGATTTTATTCATTTTTGCTCAGCGTCATACTCATAATTTCTCTCTTGCTCTCAATAGAGTTGCCATATTTTAGGTAAAAATCAACAGTGCTACCAAATTTCAATGAGAATTTATATCAAAACATATGGCAGTACTGTTAAAAAAACAAATATTTTCAAAGATTGTGGATGTTTTTTAATGAATTATTAATAAAATGGAAGAAAACTATTTTTTTTTTCAATAATTTTATCCAAATTCCTTGACATTATTGTTTATTAAATAATAAATTGATTTTGGTTTGCACAACGTAAAATTTTCTGTCAGAAAATGAAAATAAATAATTGACATTTTGTGCCGCTAACGCTAACTCTTTCGTTTGGTTTTCACGCCGGCGAAAAAGTATGACGCTGACTCGTGACTCTCTGGTTGCGTTTAGACTCTAAGAAACACACGGCAAACGACTGTCGCTGACTCTAGACCAAGGTATATTTAATAAGGTAGTCGCATCGACCCAGCTGTTGGACAAATAAATGTCAAAAATGTTGTTGTAATGTTGAACCAAAAATTAAAAAACAAAAGTATAAATGAAAATCTCCGAATTTCGAATAGCTTTTTTGGCAATACTTTTATTAACATTTGTTACAAGAATTTGTGTAAAAAAATCTTGCGAATCTGTTTGTTTTGGTAAAATATTTTTGACATATCAAAATACAACAACCGATGTTTGTTGTAGAAATTCGCCGATGCGGCTACCTTGTATATCTACCTTGCTCTAGACTCTATGGTTGCGCTTAGACTCTGAAGCCGAACAAAGTTTCGGCGGCGGCGGCTTTTGAATTTTATCGGCGGCTCGGCTTAGCCGGCTGTGAGCCGATCGGCGCAGGTCTCTGGGTACACTACGATTTTTAGTGTCCCGACACGACGATTTTTGGTTCTCCGGCCGCTGTTCACAACGTTTTTAGTGGACCAACATGCGGAACATTACGAATTTCGTTGTGGTCCTGTACAGTATCATTAAAATCTGTTTTAATGTTTGTGTTCCGGAAAACTAAAAGCGCATTTACATTTATTTCCTAAAACCGACACAATTTTGAGTAAAGTGGACCACACACGTCAAACATGTGCGTTCGATCGGTGTGAAGCTCCTAGCCCACACACGTCAAACGGATCCACAAAATTTCATTTCATATTTATTTTTGAAACGTGAAGATGGACAGCAATTGTGATGACGGAGAAAGATCAAATCTTTTTATTTAATATAAATTTACTAAATACTTATATTTTATTTTTTATTTCACACACTGTAGGATATATGTAAAAAACATCAAAAAAAATTCTTCATAAAAAATTTTTGCATATGTTTGACATTGTCCGCTGATCCGCACTCCACGAGATTTCACAAGAAATGAGAAAATATCCATACACCAGGCCACAGACGTCAAACATGTGCGCATCGCACAACGAGAAACATTGCTTCGATTGACGTACGCACATATTTGGCGTGTGTGGCCCACTTGATTTACAATAGAGGTGTATTTTCTCCTTTCTGACCTTGTATAATTGTACCATGGTACAATAATTAATTTTTTTTTAATTCAAATTAATTTTTTAATTCAAAATTCGTGATAACAATTTTTCTTTTTGTAAACAAGTGTCTGTGCAGACGTAAACAAACTAAAAGCGAATTTACATATAAGATTTAATCATGATTAAAGGCTGAATCAGGGTTTATTTTCTTAATCAGGCTAAATTTACCATGATTTACCACACAAATTTAAATCATCGTGCAGCAGGATTTATTTTAAATCATGATTGAAATCATGATACTACTGAGATGCAACGCGGGTTTTGTACGAAAAAATACAACTCTCTCACAATGTACCAAAATTTGCAACTGTTTTTACATGCCGTTTGTTTTTAAATTTAACGGCTGACAAATACAAAAATGACAGATCAAAGGAAAATAAAAATTAATTATAGAATTTTTGTATTATTAGGTTCTTTTACTTTCCAAACGATCACAGTATTGCAAAAACATTTCCATTGTGGTAATTCTTCTATTCTTTTTCAAATTGCAAACAAATATCTTTGGCGCAAATTAATAATTTTGTATGTATACTAACAAACATCAGCTGATCGGCATTTAGATCATGATTAAGGGTATGTGTAAACAATTAGGGTGTATTTCTGGATTTCGTTAATCGAGTCGATTTAAAATCGTATATGTAAATATACTTTAAATGTTTACGTCTGCAATGTAAATAACCTTAATTTATTTTCAGGATTTCGTAAATCCACATAAGTGTATTTGCGTAGGTACATGCGTATAACGTTAAAAATATTTAGTGTTCCTGTATCAGGTACGGTACAATACGATAGTGTACCGTTTATTTACGAACACTGAAAGGGACTTACCAATAATCATTTTTTGCTTTTAGTTCGTCGTTCGTTATACATTCAAAAGTTTTCATTATTTTACAGTTTATAATTCATAAATGAAATGACTGTCAAAACTTGTTCAAACATATTAATATTATTCGCTTTTGAAAATATATAATCGTGAATTTGACCATTGAATAATTGCATTTGTAATATGGAACGTTTTTATTTTGATTATTCGTTGAGTTGCAACGCTGGGTACAATGGCGGCCACGTCACTTTCTTTGCCTTCTTAACGTTCCCTTTCTCCAAGTTTTTGTTGTGTGTTTTGTGCCGACATTTGTGTTAAAGTATTGTATTGAAATGTATATCATAAGAAATTTAACAAAGTCTTTCAACGATTAATATTTTTTATGTATTTCCAGATTGAAATCTCACAATCATCAACGTCGAATTAGGTTGGATCGGCTGTGTATCTTTATAAATCGAAACAAACCGAAATACATACATTTTGCTGACCTACTAAAATGAATATCTTTCGATTGGCTGGTGATTTGGCCCACGTCTTCGCCATTATTATTTTACTTCTAAAAATATGGAAAACAAGATCCTGTGCTGGTATTTCTGGAAAATCGCAGATTTTATTTGCCTTAGTATATCTGACCAGATATTTGGATTTATTTACTACATACGTAAGCCTATATAACTCTGTAATGAAAGTCCTGTTTCTGGCTTCATCCGGGGCAACCGTTTATCTGATGTATGTTAAATTCAGAGCCACATACGACCGCAATCACGACTCGTTTCGTATTGAATTTCTGCTGGTGCCATGTCTTCTATTATCATTGTTAATCAACCACGAGTTTACTGTTATGGAGGTTTTATGGACCTTTTCAATCTACCTAGAATCCGTTGCCATCTTGCCTCAATTGTTTATGGTTAGCAAAACTGGGGAAGCTGAATCTATCACAAGTCATTACCTGTTTGCTTTAGGATCATACCGAGCTCTATATTTACTAAATTGGATATATCGCTACATAGTGGAATCACATTATGATTTAATTGCAATTTTTGCTGGAATTGTGCAAACAATTTTGTACTGCGATTTCTTCTATTTATACATTACAAAAGTGCTGAAAGGTAAAAAATTGCAGTTGCCGGCTTAAATAGTCACAGAACTTTTTAATTGAATGTAGAAGTGGACACGAAATTTGCAAATACATTTTTTAAATCACGTAATATCAATTATTCTTTATGTTACATATTTAAATGTATTAATATTTCTCCACCTTCCATTTTTCTAAAGTAATCGTAAGAACTTATTGTGTGGCTTTATTTTATGTATATTACGTTTGTAATGTTATGCGACTTTTGATAAGTTTAATTGAATGAAATAAAGATAGAAATAACACTATAATTTTTTAAGTCGAGCTATGTATACTTTCCAATTGCATATTAATAAATAAAATATATTTGAATAGTTATGAATTTACTTTGGAGCGAATGGAATATTAGAGCTAAACTAGAATCGATCTGAAATTTTTTTCTCAATGTAGGTCTTGTTAAGCTCAAAATTTTTGGCTCCTTTTGCATTTCGTTGAAAAAAAATATATGTGGTAGGTGCCAATAGTCGGCACTAAGAATTTTCGCCTTTTAAACGTTTCACCATTCCAAGTTCATCTTTTCCACGGTATTGTATTTAGGTTCATCGGTTTCGAAATTATGTTTGCTCCCCGAAGGAACACAAATTTGTTTGTATTAAGGGGACCTCCCATTCTCGATTTTAAATATTCTAGATTTTCATTGGGCTAGTAAATGAATACCTATGCATGTTAAAGTTTGTAACTTAACACACACACATATATATATATATATATATATATATATTTAAAGATTTAAAAGAGAAGGAAATTAATTTGCAAAATTTGGTTGTTGATGTTGTTTTGTTGTAGCAACTGTCTACATGGTTCTGATCCTCTGTTTCCAGGTTCAGGAAGGTTGCAATCTGCATCGGCTGCGTCCAAAGAGATTCCGGAGACAGATGAGTGGGTTTAGCAGGGCTGTTAAATAGATGCAGTGTATCGTGTGGTCCA
Organism: Musca vetustissima; assembly: GCF_032173495.1. Classification (NCBI taxonomy): domain Eukaryota; kingdom Metazoa; phylum Arthropoda; class Insecta; order Diptera; family Muscidae; genus Musca; species Musca vetustissima. The sequence goes on along the minus strand of NW_026885658.1, from coordinate 403,542 downwards.
AGTCCACACGCTGGTCATGTGTTTGAAACCGTGCTGTCAATTCGGGCCCAATACGAATTGAGGCGGCTGCACCATCCTGATCTTAGTTGGGCTAAAACCACTCTCGTTTGTCTAGGCAGCTGTCGTTCTTCTGCTGCTATAGGTGGTGGGTGGAATCCGATTACTGCATTCACATGGTATTGGTCCATTGCCTGGGTCACTGCTTCCGTGTGAATGCCGGTAATTCCTACTCGATAAGCCTTTTGATCTAGGGGTTCTCTTTATAACCGTTGGATCTCTCCCTAGATCATGTAGGTCTCTTCTTACATGCCTGGGTGGGTGAATCCTATCCATAAAATTGTGGAATGAAATATTCCTGCGATAACACCAAAGCAGGTACGGCATCGACAACATTCTGTTGTGACGATGCGGGTAAGACCATTGCCTCCTCATGTAAATGGTCCACTGGCGTCATAAGGAGGCACCCTGCCGCAGTTCTCAGGGCGGCATTCTGACAGGTTTGAATGTTCTTCCACTACGTATCGCTTACATTCGAGAACCACACTGGCGCCGCATAATTTACCACCGACCGACCTATTGCTTTGTAGGAGGTCAACAAGGTCTCTTTATCAGCCCCCCAAAAGCTGCCGGCAAGCGACTTGAGGACCTTGTTTCTGCTTCTCATCATATTACAAATAGCGGTGGCTTGCGTGGACTTAAATAAGTTATCGAACGTTACACCCAAAATTTTGGGATAGTTTGTGGTCGGAATTAGTGTACCATTGAACATTATGTTCAGAGGGAGCTTCATTTCAGCCGTCCATGTGGTGAACAGAGTGGCTGAGGATTTGGCGGCGGATATCTTCATATTCCTCAGATGGAAAAACTGTACTAAATCAGATATGTTGATTCCCTTAAAGTAGATTAAATTAATAATTATGTAAAATAGTGCCTTTATGACAAAAGTCGACACTTTTTTCCAATTGTCGGCAAAACATGGTGCCGACTTTGGGAACCTGTTATCCAATTCTCGGCATGGCTAAATAAGACATTTCAGAGGTTAAAAAATTTAAGATTAAACAATGTCTTCCATAATGTAAAAACACTCAAAACTGATTTTTTTATACATAAATCCCTATTTATAAAATGATCGAATAGTGCTTATTATTCACCCATATGCCGACTATAGGAAAACCTTAAAAATTCATTTTACATGTTTTGCAACTTTTTACTCGAAAACCGTTCCTCAACCCACAAAACTGGTAAAACATTGAATCAAATTTAAGAGAGCACAAAACAAAATGGCGTTCTTTTTGTAAACTTTTTACTCGAGAAATTTGGCCGAGTAAAAATGGTAAACAGGAATGCCTACTTCTGATTGGCTGTTATGTTGATTTTGAAGTATTGACATCTAATTTTGGCATATTTACTAGATTTGCGTTCCCGAACTTTTCAAATTATTTTGTACTCTGAGAGCTTTTTTGAAAAATTTCCCTTTTTAAAAAAGTACTGGAACAGACCAATAATTACAAATATTTTTTGATGATTTTAGATTCTAAAGTATTATCTAAAGTATTTTAGATTCTGAAGTATATTATCTAAAGTATTTTTATATAATTACAAGTTTTTTGAAATTGACATGCCCACTATTGTTTCTTAAGAAACATGAATTATCGCTAATGTTGACAAACCTCATTTACTTAGCTCGATTTAATTTTATATAGAGATAGGTTGTAGTGTTGTTGAAGATTATTAAAGGCGTTTTTCATATTTAGTTATAGGATTTTTTAGTTATTTGAAGTTATATAAAACTGATGTCGACTATTGGTACATGCCAGAATTGGGTGCGTTTACCCTATATGTATACAGTGCGAAGCGAGTACATGTTTGTACTTTGGACAATTTTTACGTCATAAAAATAAAAGTAAAAAAGCAAATTCAAAAGTGTTGGTCGTATTTTATTGAGTACTTTGTACTTAACAAATCAACATAAATTAAAAAAATAAAATAATAAAAAATCAACCACCATGTACTTACTTCTGCACGTTTGAAAAAAAATGCAGAATACGAACTCAGAGTTCCTGAGTTCTCTTCTCAAAAGAGCCGCAGCTGTGTTGCTTAAAAATGTTGCATGTGTAAATCCAGACTTATACCCTAGTTGTATATTTTTAATGTGTCACTTATGCAATTTCGCATATTTCAATCAGTTCTAGTGCGATTTCATTAGAAATATTATTCCAATCACATGAGATCCACTGCCAAAGTTCGTAAAAATCATTAGGGACTGATTGGTGGCGTAGGGGATGATAGATACCAAGCAACGGCCCTGATTGGCTTTAACATGGCGAAGCCCAGGCTTATCTTGGTCCCTCTTTCATCTCAATTGTGGACACTGACCTCCCCGCGGTGCCACCTGGGGAGCTATTCTCATCACCCGATGAAATAGTGAGCTAACATGTGCCGCGAGTTCACCCATAAGAACTATAAAAAAATGGGTTGAGGCGTCGGGTTAGTTGCCCACCCTCGGAAAACCCAACCTACTATGAAAAAGCAAAGAAAAAGAAAACCAAACCCCCCTAATGTTGACGACCCCCGCAAACGTATAAAGGACCACGATCTGCGAATCTGCACTTGGAATGTGCGCACGTTGTACAGAGCAGGGGCAGTGTTCGCTTTGGCGGATATACTCAAGAAGTACAAAGCCGATATTATTGCCTTACAGGAAATGCGATGGAAAGGGACAGGCGTAAGTAAATCAGACGATTACGCCCTGTATTATAGCTGCCATGAAACGAGACATGAATTTGGCTGCGGATTTATGGTTAACAGGAGAATAAAAGACCTTGTCTCCAGATTCACTCCAGTAGATGAGCGAATTGCTATAATCCGTATAAAAGCGAAGTTCTTTGACATCAGTCTATTTTGCGCCCATGCTCCGACCGAAGAAAAAGATGAACAGACCAAAGACATATTTTACGAGCGCCTAGAAACAGCATATGACCGTTGCTCTGGCCATGACATTAAAATTCTGCTAGGAGATTTTAATGCAAAAATCGAAAGGGAAAATATCTTTGGTCCCACCGTCGGAAAATTCAGCCTTCATGAAGAAACATCCGACAACGGCATGAGGTTGATTGACTTCGCGGCAGCAAAAAACATGGTAGTTAGCAGCACCAGATTCAAGCATCTCGATATACACAAGGCCATCTGGATTTCTCCTGATCAAGTAACGAGAAATCAAATTGATCATGTTGTGATAGACGGAAGGCATTCATCCAGTGTTTTAGACGTCCGATCGATCCGAGGAGCGAATATCGATTCGGACCATTACCTTGTGGCAGCCAAGGTACGCACCCGTCTTAATGTTGCAGCAAAGGTGCGATCTAATACAACACGGAAACTCGACGTCGAAAAGCTGCAAACACAACAGGTAGCCGAGGCCTACTCCGCTCAACTTACCCATCTGCTTGAAGAAAGCACTTCTTGTCCCGATAATAGCATAGAAGCACAATGGCAAAGAATTGCCCACTCCCTACAAACTGCAGCAAAAAGAACAATTGGGTACCAAAAACCACCACCAAGAAACCCATGGTACGACCAGGAGTGTCGTAATGCTACTGATGTGAAAAACGCAGCGTATAGGGCAACCCTGCAGACAGTAGCAACACGTAACGTGATGGAGAATTATCGGGAGAAAAGGAGAGAGGAGAAACGTGTTTTCAGAAAAAAGAAGAAAGAACAAGAAAAACGTGAGCGTGAGCAAATCGAGATGTACAGGAATCAGAATGAAGTCCGGAAATTTTACCAACGAGTAAAACACCAAACCGAAGGCTTTGGTGCAGGCACATCCTCAAATCTGTAGAGATGAATGAAAATTTTACCAACGGAAACCTGGTGCAGGCACATCCTCCTCTAGAGATGAAGAAGGAAACCTGGTGACAGATACAGACACCGTGTTGAGGATCTGGAAGGAGCACTTCGAAAAGCTACTAGTATCAAATAGTGGCGATGAAGAAGATACCCCAGAACCAATAAGAGATGATGGTATAGAGTGTATACCACCTAGCCAAGATGAGGTCATAAAAGCAATTAATCGGCTCAAGAACAACAAAGCAGCAGGAGCCGATGGGTTACCAGCCGAACTATTCAAGACTGGTGGCCAGATGCTGGTCAGGACCATGCACCAGCTGATTAATACAATTTGGCTAGATGAATGCATGCCCAATGATTGGAACCTCAGCATCCTGTGTCCCGTGCACAAAAAAGGAGACAAGACGATATGTGCCAACTATAGAGGAATAAGTCTCCTTCCCATCGCATATAAAGTGCTATCCAGTGTCCTGTGTGAACGATTGAAGCCAATGGTCAATGACATCATCGGACCATACCAATGCGGCTTCAGACCTGGCAAATCCACCATTGACCAGATTTTCACTCTGCGCCAAATCCTGGAAAAGACCCACGAAAAACACATCGACACATACCACCTATTTGTCGACTATAAAGCCGCATTCGACAGCCCTATCCGTTCAGAGGTGTTTAAAGCCATGTCTGCGTTCGGCATTCCTGCAAAATTAATACGGCTATGCAGGATAACTTTAAGTGGCACAAGGTCAGCCGTTAAAGTAGGAAAGGACCTATCGGAGCCCTTCAATACCGAACGAGGATTCAGACAAGGTGACAGTTTGTCGTGTGATCTTTTTAACATCCTACTCTCGCCAGACCAAACTCACACTTTACAAGACGCTGATACTACCCATGCTATTATATGGATCAGAAACATGGGTACTTGCGCAAGCAGATGAGGCAGCGCTTGGGGTGTTTGAGAGAAAAATTCTCCGAAAGATCTACGGGCCGATCTGCGTCGACGGTGAATATCGGCGTCGAATGAACCATGAGCTCTACAATTTATACGCGGACATCGACATAGTCAGTCGTATTGAGCTGCAGCGACTACGGTGGCTAGGCCATGTTGTGCGGATGAATGAAGATGCCCCAGCTCAAAAGGCATATAAAAATGAGCCTACTGATGGTTCCCGTAGAAGGGGAAGGCCACGAATCAGGTTAGGTTAGGTTTTGGGATGTGCAGTCACATGTGTGACTGCAACACTGTGAGACCGGTTGGGTCCGTTGTGATCATCCACAAGAGAAGATGAAGTGAAGAGAAGACACCAAGAAGACAGATCTGTAGGAGAGAAAGGAGTAGTAAATTAAAGGGGTGAGAGTGAGTGAAAGGTCGATGGTCCTATGAGTCATACAGAAGAAAGCATTACGTGCCAAGGCTATGTGCTCCTAACCATTTTATGTTTCTAATTATGCTGTAGATTAGAGCAGGTTCGGTTGATGAGAAGAAGCTGAGACCCGATAGAAAATGAGCACCCATTAGTCTGTGTCGCCTATAAGCCAGGGCTGGGCAGTGGCACAGGAGATGCTCAATTGTCTCCGTCTCCTCCTCGTTAGCACAGAGTCTACAGTAATCAGTTGCATCCAGATCCCATTTACTAGTAAGGGCCCTGATGTTGCAGTGACCAGTGATGATTCCCGTCATCACTCTAATTTCAGCTTTGTTCAGGTTCAATAGTGAGTGCGTTCTTTTGGTAGACAGAGTCGGCCAGATTGATCTTGACACGTTGCACCTAGGTTCGTTGTGCCAAAGTTCGCGGGCTGTTTCGTCAAAGAATGCCTCAAAGTTTCTGTAGAAAAGACATATGGGTGGTTTAATTGAGTCATCAGTTTCTAGATCGGTGGATTGAGACCCTCGTCTAGCTAGTTCGTCCGCTCTTTCATTACCCAAGATATCGCAATGTCCTTGTACCCAACACAACCGATAGCTATGGTTAAGTTCTTCCAGAGCTGCTCTACACTTGAGGACGGCTTCGGATTTGATGTGGCAAGATTTGATGGCTTTGAGAGCCGCTTGACTATCCACAAAGATAGTCACCGGTTCAACGACCTCAGCATCCAGGTTTTTTATCAATTCCGCTGCCTTCCAGATCGCGAAGATTTCAGCTTGGAAAACACTACAATTACTATCCAGCTTGTAGGTCAACTCAAGGCCTAACCTTTCACAGTAGACGCCTGCCCCAGTACCTTCTTCCATCTTGGATCCGTCTGTATAGAAGGCCAGACCGTCCAGAGGAGGGTTACTTCTTTTCCAGTCGTCTCTACTAGGAATAACGACATCTACATCGTCAAATCTAAGGATTGGTGATATATAGTCACTTAGTTTAGCGCGTTGGTCCAATGCTACCCCTGGTTCATTTAGAACACTACTATGCCCAAAGGTACAGTTCCGCCAGAGTTTCTGTTTTTGTAGCCTCAGGGCGCTACGCGCAGCCTGACACTTAATGCTGAGGCCCAAAGGCTTGAAGTACAGCATTGCGTTCAGAGCTGCTTGTGGCGTGCTCCTTCTGGCTCCTGTAACTAAGATTGCGGCGGCTCTTTGTACCTTGTCTAGTTTACTCGATGTCGACTTGAGGCTCAGACAGTTCCACCAAACAAGAGAGCCATAGGACAAGATGGGCTTCACCACAGTGTTATACAACCAGTGTATAGTCGATGGTTTAAGCCCCCAGCTTTTCCCAATAGAGTTCTTGCATGCATAGAGTGCAATCATTCCTCTCTTCGCCCGCTACTCAACGTTGCTTTTCCATCGTAGTTGACAGTCCAGGATTGTGCCGAGGTACTTTGCTTCGGGAGATAGGTGAAGTTGCACCCCATCCAATGTTGGTGGAACAAAAACGCCGAGCTTACGCTTCCTAGTAAACATTACCAGTTCTGTCTTCGTTGGATTTACACCAAGACCATTTGCCTTGGCCCAGCGTGACAGAGTCAGTAAAGCCCTTTGCATAAGCTCAGAGATTGTAGAAGGAAATTTTCCGGAAATCAATATCACCACGTCGTCCGCGTAAGCTACAACTTTGATACATTCCCCGTCCAATTCCCTCAAAATAATATTAATTACCTGTAGCCATAGTAACGGCGAAAGCACCCCTCCTTGAGGTGTGCCTCTAGTTACTGTTTTCCTGATTTTTGTATCCCCCACACTTGAATTTATAATTCTGCTGTTAAGCATTTTATTTATCCAATATGTCAGAGTATCAGGAATGCCGACTTCCCTAAGTGAGTGGTTTATGGATTCAAGTTTAACGTTGTTAAAGGCTCCCTCTATATCTAAGAAGGCGGCCAGCGTAAAGTTTGAGTTTTCCATGTTCCTCTCAATATATCCCACCACTTCGTGCAGTGCAGATTCCACAGACTTGCCCTTTATGTATGCGTGTTGTGAGTTGCTGAGAGAAGTGGTGTCTATACGACTCCTTATCTCCAGGTCGATCAGTCTTTCGAGAGTCTTGAGGAGAAAGGATGATAGGCTAATGGGTCTATAGTCTTTTGGTGCAGAGTGGCTTGGTTTCCCTGCTTTGGGGATATAAGTGACCTTTACCTCATTCCATAGATCCGGAACACACGAGAGAGTCAGACAAGCAGTATAAATCTTCTCAAGGATCAGATAAATACCTGGCGAGGCATATTGAAGCATCGCCGGAAGAATACCATCCGGTCCTGGCGATTTATACGGCTTAAAAGTGTTGACCGCCCATCGTATCTTATTTCTGTTTACCACCCTGCTAATGAGATCCAGATCCGGGGTAGCAAAAAGCTGAGTGTCATCACGATCACCGTCGATGGTACCCACGTCTTTGCAACCCGGGAAATGAGTCTCGGCTAGGAGATTAAGAGTCTCAGAACCTGAGTTCGTCCACGCTCCATCTTGCTTCTTAATACTACCGATGGACTTCGGGTCCTTGGATAGTAGTTTTCGAAACCTGGCAGCGTCATTGACCCCTTCTATTGACTCACGCGCGTTTTATCTCACTCTTGTATTTATTGAAACTAACTCTGTAGGAGTTCCAATCAGTGTCGAGTTTAGACTTATGCGCCCTGTTATACAGTCGTCTGGTCGCTTTCCTGAGCTCACCAAGTTCCCTGTTCCACCACACTGGCCGAGATTTCTTTCCAGGATGTGTGAGCGGACAGGATTCCTTATGGCAACATAGGAGAACGTCCGTTAGATTTTTCACGGCCCCGTTGAGTTCCACAGCTGTTCCTAAATTTGTGTTAAGAGTCAGCTGGGAGTTCGTTAGCCCCGTGAATTTCTCCCAGTTTGTTCTCCTTGGATTCCGATAAGGCTGTTGTCTATCTCCGTCAAAAGAGTACTCGAAGACAATCTTTAAATGATCCGAGAAGAGAACATTTATCAGATACCCTCCAATTCCTGATGACGGAGTCGTCTAGATTTGAGAGGGTTAGGTCGATGACCTCCTCTCTACCCTTAACTTTAAAAGTCGGGTCACTACCCCTATTGCATATACGTAAATCATAGGATAAAATGAAATCAAAAACGGACTCACCTCGTATATTTGTGTCCTTGCTACCCCATTGAAAATGGTGAGCATTTGCGTCGCATCCCAAGATAACATCGCAGGTGCTCTTCATTTCGTTGAGCATATTTCGTACACATGTGCCTGGTGGATCCCTCTCCTCAAAGGGCATATAGACTGAGGAGAGCAGGGTGGCCTTCCCCGTCTTGTGCTCCAGCCTCACAGTGCACATGTCACCATTGCTGTAATTAGACAGAAAGATTAAATTTAAGCTCTTCTTACCTACTATGCATGTTCTCACCTTGTCCCCCGTGGACGTGGCGAAGATATCAAAGTTGGCATTCCTTAGTCCAGAAACCATATTATTATAAATATATGGCTCCTGAACTAAGGCAATGTCCACTTCCGAGTTCGTGAGGGACAGGAGTAGTTCGGCGGCTGCGGCCTTGCAATGATGTAGATTGATCTGCATTATGCGCAGCATACGCCGCTTCCCTACTCCTACTGAATTTCGGTGGAGGTGCTCAGTCGAAACCGAACCCATCCTGAACCGAAGTTCAATTTCCCCTCACGTTCCCTGAGATACTTCTCCCCTGGTGGGTCAACCGCCACTCTCGCCACCATACCACCATCCTCGTTACACGGAGTTAGGTTGACCACAATCCAACTCGAAGTAGTGAGGCTGGGGTTTTGTAGCGCCAGCATCTTCAACAGGAGTTCCTTATCCACAGAAGGTGGGGGAACCCAGGCCGAAAGGACTCGTCTTGTCGGGATTTCTGCTAGGGAGACCGCTGCAAGGTTAGCTCCTTCCCAGAGCGCGCCAAAGCCACTAACAGTTTCCACAAGGAAATCCTTGGATTTCTTGTTTAAGCAGTTAATGACTTTGGCACCCTTCTGCATGAAGGCACTACCAAACTGTCGGTCCCCTTGGTCCGTCCCACAGACGATAGCCGACCGAAGGGCTCCTTCAAATAGCAACCAATGACTCTCACTAATTCTACCCTGAGGATCAGCTTTGTCTATGATTGCCACAAGAAGGTCTTCATCGGTGGCTATCTTAGTTGGTCTTTCATACGGCTTACGTCGTTGACCACGAGCCTTGGAGGTCGCCTTTCCAGAGGAGGTTGAAGCCTTCTCCGTACTCGGTCGTTTCTCCGCCGTTTGTAGTCCAACACAAGCCGCATAAGAGGTAGAAGGGTCTACCAGACGAGAAGTCATCGTCTTCTTGGGTGAGGGTTGAGGACCCTCCGAAGAGCGGATACGTTTCACAGATTTATTCTGTGGGGCGACATCTACTCTCCCAGGAGACGCTGGTTCCATCGCTGATTTTCCCTTCTTCCTGCTTCGACCACTCTTGGATCCACTCAGCGCCTTTTCCTCCCCCTTGTCGTTAGGCGCAGAATGGGTGACATTCTGCTTGAGGGTACTCTCAGTAACCTTCTCCTGTGCTTCCTTACTCGGGGTCAGATCAGCACTGGGCTTCGGGTCAGAAGTCGGCTTAGCACCTTTGTCAGAGACAGTGGGCTTCGCCGATTCTACTATTTTTGTGCGAGCAGTGAGATTCGGGAGGGAGATCTTGTCCATCTCGAGTTCGCGATGGAGAGCGTGAGGGTAAATTCTCTCGAATTTCCTCACAAATCTCATCTTACCCTTGATGAGGTGAACCTCCCTCTCCGAGATCAAATTCGCGTCTCGCCCCACGAATTTGCGAAGATACGAAACAGCACGTTTGTAGTGCTTCGCATCCGTCACTTCTCGGGCCTTCCCAACCTTTGAGCTACTGTCCGTTTCCGGGGGATCAACAGATTCTCCATCGTCGGACATCACCTCTGTTGCAGATTGCCTCTGAAGTTTGTCGGCAGGTGCCGACACAGGACCTGCTGAAGACAGACTGGAGGTCGGTTGGACAATAGGGTCCACATTTCCTTCGTTGCTGCTATGGCCACGAATCAGATGGTAAGACCAAGTAGAAAACAACATCTTGGAACGTGGTCTTCCAAATTGGTGGATTTGCGCACAAGACCGACGCGGTTGGAAATCTTTTTTAAGCTCGGCTTATGGAACAACCGTTCTGTAACAAGCCAGCTAAGTAAGTAAGTACTGATTGGTACTGCCCCTCCTCTCTACGATTGACCCCAAATTATCCTTCGGATTAATGTGGGGACTTTGTGCTGACCACTGTTTTAATTCAAAATTTTGCTCACCAATATATTATATCGCGATTTTGGCGGTGTTTCTTTGATTATCATGTTGCTTATAAATACTTCTGCTACAGGTTAGGCGTTCTTATATACCAAGACCGGTTTATATGACCCTACAATGCTCTCAATAGACTTCTTCCATTATTATATTGTCAATTTTTTACATCGATGCAAGACCCATAAGTTAAAGCCAACACATTCCATGGCGATTACTCAATCGTGCTTCAAATTTGGCCCTTGAATTAGTTTTCATCACCAATAATGATTATCGTCGGATTGAAAACGATTGAATTTGGATTCGTAGGACCCGATAACACGTTTCCGGTCAACCACTGTTCAATTTTTGAGCACGTTGTTTTTTTCGCCGATGTTGCAGTTTTTTACGATAATGTCGCGAAGGGCTATTCATGTCGTTGACCGACTTACAGTTTTGACGAGTACTAACGAAGCCTATTTTGGTGTTAAGACATTTCCCTTATAATTAGATGGGGGTCCACACAACTTTGAAGCTGTGCGCGACCTCTAATTTTAGGTTTAGGAACTACAAAGCACCGTTTTTGAACCCTTCTGGCCACTAATAGGTACAATTTAAGTTCAATACCTCTTCAGTGGTTATTTGATGTTTGTTCAAAATTTCCACAATTTTTTATTAGTAAACGGGATTTATAGAATATAAAACTTATATTTTCTAAAACAAAGTACACATAAAACCTAATAAAAGATTTAAAGTGAGTACATTGGAGTTAGTTTTGTTTTCTTTATTTTTTTCTTAGAAACTTATGATTTAAAATTTTTAAATTTGGTTGTTTTGTTAAGTACAAACTTCCCATTAAATCAACATTTTTGAATTTGCTTTTTTACTTTGACAGAATCAATAACAAAAAAGTTCAATTTCTTCGGAATAAAAATTTGTGGATGGGGGTATTTTTAGGAACAACCATTTGGGTTGGTCTGGACCCGTGCAGGAAAATATAGACAAAATATCTTATGGAGCAATGAAATCAAAAAAAAAGTTTGTGTTCAGTAACGAATACGCCCCAAGGGCAAAAAAAATCATATATTGCTTACAAGAAATGAAGTTAAACGCGGAGGTGCTGGCGGAGGTGGCAACCTAATGGTGTGAATTTGATTTTTCCTGTATGATCTTCATCCAATATTTCAGATTACAGATCCAGGGACCCGTTTCGAATACGAAAACAAATAAATAATTTTGAAAATTGGAGGAAACTTCTAAGCAATCTGCCAAAAAGAATACAAAAAGTCTTTCAAAATAAAGGTGGATGCGAAAAATATCATTAATATAAACATCCTAAATTACAATCTGTGCTAAAACAATCGAATGTACGAATAAATATTAATTCCTTCCCAAATGTACTTTTTCTTTCTATCGTGTATAGAAATTTATTTATCTTGAAGATCTACACAAAAATTATTTTTGAAGTACAATTTATGTTGTAAAAGCTAAATTTGAACTGAATTTCATTTTATAATGTAAGCATTTTTCGAATTTAATGAAAATTATTCATACTACCGTGTGTACTTATTATTTCGCCCAAATGCGTTCTGGTAAATATAGGTCTCGGAAGCTCGAATGAAACTACTTTTTATATTAGACAAAAATTTCATCAAAATAAAAATTTGTATTAAATAGCCAGCCTTCGATCGGGGATTTAAGTCTTTCTCCTATGGACAAACGAATAGTATGTCCATACTATCTTGAAACATAATCTGTTTAAAATTTCATCTAGCTAAGTTCACTTATTTAACAAAAATTTAGCATTTTATGAATGGCGTTTTTTCAACACTGGTGAAACATGATTTTCTTAAAAAATATTGGGCATGTCGATTTTTAAAGTCTTGTAAATATAGCAACATTAAAAAGTAATAGCCTCTAAAGTGAGTACATTAACCCATACCGAGAGTTGGATGCAAGTTTCTCAAAGTGGGCATTTATTGTAATATTTTAATAAGCCAATTTATTTTATATAAATTTTTCAAGACAATTCTGATGGAAACTTTCGATAATAAAGTGAATATCTATCTATAGATATAAAAATGAATTGCTGTTCGTTAGTCTCGCCAAAAATTGGAAAACGGCTGAACAATTTTTTCTTACCTTAGTCTTAGGTGACAAAAATTTGAAAATCGCGAAAAATTTTCAAAAAATTTTATGAAGCCTATTTACATTTCCTCGAATTTAGTATCAATCTATTTCGATAGCACCACGCCATATATGTTATTTTGAGATAAAAATGTTGGTGGATCATTCCTCAAAGCCTTCATTTGTTATTTATAGAACAATTTCAAAATATTAAATTTTTTTCAGTTGAATTGACATTGTATTGAAACTATTTTATGTGAGAATAAAAAAAATGAGAAGTAGTATTCGAGTAACTGGTTATGAACTGGTTATTTTACTAATTACCTGTAACTACCACTAGTTACCTCTTCATGCCCTAGACTGGTGAATTTAACATGGGTATGTCATTGGGGAAGTCACAAACTATAAATCAAATGCCTAGTTACTTCTGTATAGAAAATTAGATGTATAACAGTTTGAAAAATTACAATTTATTCTGTACAAAAATATTTGTTATAACATACATATATAGCATTTCCACATTAAATGAAACCTTTTACAAATTAAATGAACCCTTTTCCAAATTAAATGAACCCTTTTCCAAATTAAAGGAAACCTTTTCCACTTGAAATGAAACCTTTTCCAATTGAAATGAAAGCTTTTACAAATAGAATGAAACTTTTTCCAAATTAAATGAAACCTTTATTCTTATCTAAGGAAATATAATATTTGCACTAATTTTAAACCAATATTTGAAAATTAAATCAAAGAATATTAACAAATATAGTTGTATGGCTATGTAATTAACATAAATATTCTTTAATTCGGTGTGATTTCATTTAATATCTTTACTACATAAAACTAAATAAATAGTAATACAAACTGGGGTATTTCTTGACATTTTAATAAATAAATATTTAAGAACAAGAATTGAATACCCGGCCCTAAATGCGAAATACATATTTGACTTAATAAATTGTTGATGATAAGGTAACTGCTTATCTTAATGAAGGGGTTCCCGACTTGCAGCTTGTGGGATTTTCAAAACCATGTCCATAACGTAGCTAGAACAATCTTGCCGAGTAAGCTGTTGAATACTTCGCTCGATTACATCAACAATGTTATGTTCCATTGAAACGTCACACAGCTCTGCTCTTGGACATAATTTTATTATTGAAAATGCATTTTCGATAGGATTTAGCATTGGAGAATAAGGCGGTAAGAATTTAAGGTTGCATCTTTTGGATTCGATCAAATTTTTTATGTCATGTCGCTTGTGTATTTGAGCGTTATTTTCCAACTCTGGATTGATTTTCTCAAAAAAAAAATTCTATAAATAATTTAAATCTATTTGCATTGACACTGGAATTAGAAACGATTGTGTGATGTACAACTCCCGCGTTGTTTATTGCTGCAATTATAGTGACATTACGACCTCTGACCGTAGGCAACACAATGTGTGCTCTTGTTCCTTGTCTTGAACGGGCTTGGGTTCTTCGTATGTGAAGATTAAATCCACACTCATCAATGAATATTAATTTTTCTCCTTGTTGGGGTATCCATTTTGTAAAGTCTTGAGCATATGTTGTCTCAAGCCTAATGTTCTGGAGTCATTCATTTGTTCTATTTCAATAGAGGCCATCTTAAACGTAATTTTTAATTTCCGTAATCCATATTCTATGCAGCTTGTGGAAATATTTATTTCATTTTCTCTCAACAGTTTGTTCCAAAATTTTGTTTGTAATTACTTCACATTGTCGAGAGTTTACTGTTTTGGATGTTCACATTATCGAGAGTTCACTGTATTTAAAAATTGCAACGTTTAAAATAAATGCGAAATTGATTTTATCTCGGGAAGCTCTGATAATTGGGAACCTGAGGAAGAATCAATATCCTCGCCAAGTATTGCAAGTGGAAATGCTCCAGAACCTACCGAAGCTACATCTACAAGACCCCGAAACAAATTGGGTCAGTATAACAAAATAATAAAAGACATGATATTTTTATTATGTAAATTGTATGAAGAGGGGAGAACCATTTCCGAGGCTGCAAATTTAACCTGCATAAAAATAAATTCCGAAAAAACATTTATAAGAAGATACAAACAAAATTTTGTATCTTCTTAAGGAAAATAAGCGTGGAGGAAATAGAACTAAGTTGTTGACACCACAAGTTTTAAGCCTGATCGAGTTCTATATAGAAAGTCAACCTGAAATTACCCTCAAAGCCATAAAAACTAAATTGTTGAGAGAAAAAGAAATAAATATTTCCACAAGCTGCATAGAATATGGATTACGGAAATTAAAAATTACGTTTAAGATGGCCTCTATTGAAATAGAACAAATGAATGACTCCAGAACATTAGGCTTGAGACATCATATGCTCAAGGCTTTACAAAATGGATACCCCAACAAGGAGAAAAATTAATATTCATTGATGAGTGTGGATTTAATCTTCACATACGAAGAACCCAAGCCCGTTCAAGACAAGGAAGAAGAGCACACATTGTGTTGCCTACGGTCAGAGGTCGTAATGTCACTATAATTGCAGCAATAAACAACGCGGGAGTTGTACATCACACAATCGTTTCTAATTCCAGTGTCAATGCAGATAGATTTAAATTATTTATAAAAAATTTTTTTTTTTGAGAAAATCAATCCAGAGTTGGAAAATAACGCTCAAATACACAAGCAACATGACATAAAAAATTTGATCGAATCCAAAAGATGCAACCTTAAAATTCTTACCGCCTTATTCTCCAATGCTAAATCCAATCGAAAATGCATTTTCAAAAATAAAATTATGTCCAAGAGCTGAGCTGTGTGACGTTTCAATGGGACATAACATTGTTGATGTAATCGAGTGAAGTATTCAAAAGCTTACTCGGCAAGATTGTTCTAACTACGTTATGGACATGGTTTTGAAAATCCCACAAGCTGCAAGTCGGGAACCCATTCATTAAGATAAGCAGTTACCTTATCATCAACAATTTATTAAGTCAAATATGTATTTCGCATTTAGGACCGGGAATTCAATTCTTATTCTTAAATATTTATTTATTAAAATGCCAAGAAATACCCCAGTTTGTATTACTATTTATTTAGTTTTATGTAGTAAAGATATTAAATGAAATCACACCGAATTAAATAATATTTATGTTAATTACATAGCCATACAACTATATTTGTTAATATTTTTTGATATAATTTTCAAATATTGGTTTAAAATTACTGCAAATATTATATTTCCTTAGATAAGAATAAAGGTTTCATTTAATTTGGAAAAAGTTTCATTCTATTTCTAAAAGGTTTCATTTCAATTGGAAAAGGTTTCATTCTATTTGTAAAAGGTTTCATTTCAATTGGAAAAGGTTTCATTTAATTTGGAAAAGGTTTCATTTAATTTGGAAAAGGTTTCATTTAATTTGAAAAAGGGTTCATTTAATTTGTAAAAGGTTTCATTTAATGTGGAAATGCTATATAGCATTTCCAGATTAAATGAAACCTTGTTTGGATTTAGTTCGGCTCAAGGTTAAATAAAATGCTGTATTATGATTTCTGATTTTTTATTTTTATTTTCCAATATTTCGACTGTCTTCGACAGTCATCTTCAGGGAAATACTAAAAGATACAATTATTTAATACGGTTTTCACAGAATAGTATAACACAAATATTACGTTTTGAGAGAAGCTACAGGTTTGTTACACCGTCTATGCTAAACTAAACTCTAATTCGTCTGTGCTTATGAACTAAATTTCTATACATATGTGCACAGTGGTCCGTGTCAGTCTTGTAATTCATTCTCTTCTCTTGTGGTACATTTATTATATTAAGCATTTCTAAAGTAAATCGTCGTTTGTAATTGTTTTCTTGTGTCAAAATATCAACGTCTTTGAAATTTGGTGTATGCCCCGTGATTGTGCAATGTGCTGCAAGAGCCGTCTTTTGTTCTAATGGCTTGTCTGTATTTTGATCTGACTTATGACCAGAAAGTCTTGTCTTTAGCTTGGTTTTTGTTGTACCAACATATACCTTTTGGCATAAGTTGGTTTTGTCCCCGTTACATTTTATCTTATATACTACATTGCACTTGTCTTCTTTTTTTATTTTCGATTTTGTCTTGCTAAATAGGCTATTGATATTATTTTTAGATTTTAGGGCTAGTTGATAATTGGTTTTGTCATAGATATTTGAATTGCTCAATCTCTCGGAAAGTCCTGGTATATATGTCATTGACTTGTACGATTTTTCTTCTTTTTCGATTTTAGCTTTATTTTTCGACTTGCAGGATTGTAGTAGTTCGTCAATTGTTTTTAATGGGAAATCATTTTTCATTAATATGTATCGTATCTTTTCTTCATTTGCTTGGTGAAATTGTCCGTCGCTTATGTTTAATACCCTGTTTATAAAGTTTGTGGCCGTATTTATTTTTATGCGTCTGGGGTGTTTAGAATAGAAATTTATTAATCGTCCAGATGCAGTGGGTTTTTGGTACCAATCTATTGTTAATTTTTGGCCTTGTCGAATTATCATTGCGTCAAGATAAGGTAATTTTTGGTTTTCTTCTATTTCGTGTGTAAATTGTACATGTTTATCAAATGAGTTGAGGATGTTTAAAGTGTTGTCTATTTCCGTTCTTTTTACAATGCAGAAAATATCATCCACATATTTCGTAAGAACTTTTGGTTTTTGTGTCAATTTCTCCATTGTAGCGTCCAATAACTCCTCCATTACTATGTCTGCAATAATCGGTGACGCTGGAGATCCCATCGGTAGTCCTTTTCTCTGTTCATACACCTTGTCATCATAAATGAAATATCTTGAATCTTTTATACAAAGAGTTAGTATTTCTATGAAGACGTCCTTTTGTATATTCTTTTATTAAGTCCCATTTTTCGGTAATAGTCTTCAATGCTAAATTTATGGGTATGCTGGGGAATAGTGAAATAACGTCAAATGATAGTAAAATCTCGTCTTCTTCTATTGATATATCCTTAATTCTTCTTCTCATCTCCATGGCGTCTTTGATGTTGTAACATGAATTCTTGGTCAAGTTCTTTAAGATGTGTACAATGTATTTGGAAAGTTCATACGTTGGGGAATTAACGGATGAACATATGGGCCTGAGGGGCATTCCTTCTTTATGTATTTTTGGTAAGCCGTATATTCTTGGCGCAATTGATGTGTAAGTCGTCATTTTATACTTTTCTTGCAAATTTATGATGTTCATATTGTACAATTTTTCGGCCAATTTGTTGTTTTTGTTTTGAAGGTTAGATGTTGGGTCCCGTTTTAATCTTCTATATATGCACATATCCCGTAAAATATTTTTCATTTTTGTTTCGTAGTTATTTTTGTACATAGCAACCGTCTTTCCCCCTTTATCCGCGTTTAATATTAAAATGTCTTTATTTTGATTCAAAAATTGTTTTGTTTTACCCACTGTGTCAATAATGATTTTATCTCTTATACTTAGTTTTGTCTGTTGTAAGTGGTCGTCAATGAGAGAGACTAGTTTTATTCTCGCGTTTTCTTGTTCTTCTTTGTTGTTCAATGTTTGTACGCACTCCTCGCTCTCTGCTATTACATTCAGTAAAGGGAATGTTGCTTTTGTTGTTGGGAGTGCATATTTTGGCCCCAACGAGAGTAGCCACTGAACATCCTCAGGTATGTGTGTGTTAGTATTATTAGAAAACCAATCGTTATTTTGCTTTACGTTAAGTTCTTCTTGTTGCTTTTGGATCAATGTTTGATATTTGTTGATGTGCTTCATTTTACTCTTATTGTTATTGTTATTTTGGAGAATGCTTTCGCTCTCCATAAAAAGGTAAAAGTCTTTCTCGTCCATTGTTTGTTGAAGTATCTCTTTTGTCTGTGAGAGTATGCTTTTGTTTTTCTTCAATTCTTTATGTTTTTGTTGTATTAAAAGTTTAAGTAGTTTAATGTGGAAATTGTTGTTGTGTCTCCTTAGTGACGCTAATAGATTTGGCGGTATTTTGTCATTTGTTTTGAATATATATTGTACGTGTTTTTTGTTGTGTTTAATATGAAGTTTGGTATGATACCCATATTTCTGCATTTTATCAAAAAGGTTGTGGATGTTGTCAAAGCTGTTGTTTGTCTGCTGCATTTTGAGTACTGTTTTGTTTTTTTGATTATGTCTGCGTTATATTTTCTCCTTATTTCTTTGTATAAATGCATTTTTAGTATTTTACTTTTTTATAATTTTCGGAGTGCCTCCCGTGATGTTTATTGTTTGTTGTTTTTGTTAACCTGTGATGTATTATTTTTCTTGTTTGGATTTAGTTCGGCTCAAGGTTAAATAAAATGCTGTATTATGATTTCTGATTTTTTATTTCGACTGTCTTCGACAGTCATCTTCAGGGAAATACTAAAAGATACAATTATTTAATAAGGTTTTCACAGAATAGTATAACACAAATATTACGTTTTGAGAGAAGCTACAGGTTTGTTACACCGTCTATGCTAAACTAAACTCTAATTCGTCTGTGCTTATGAACTAAATTTCTATACATATGTGCACAGTGGTCCGTGTCAGTCTTGTAATTCATTCTCTTCTCTTGTGGTACATTTATTATATTACCTTTTACAAATTAAATGAAACCATTTCCAAATTAAATGAAACCTTTTCCAAATTAAATGAAACCTTTTCCAATTGAAATGAAACCTTTTACAAATAGAATGAAACCTTTTCCAATTGAAATGAAATAGAATGAAACTTTTTCCAAATTAAAAGAAACCTTTATTCTTATCTAAGGAAATATAACATTTTCAGTAATTTTAAACCAATATTTGAAAATTAAATCAAAGAATATTAACAAATATAGTTGTATGGCTATGTAATTAACATACATATTCCTTAATTCGGTGTGATTTCATTTAATATCTTTACTACATAAAACTAAATAAATAGTAATACAAACTGGGGTATTTCTTGACATTTTAATAAATAAATATTTAAGAACAAGAGTTGAATACCCGGTCCTAAATTGAAAATAGGGCAACACTGTCGCCATAAAGTAAACAATAACGAAGAATGACAAAAGGAAACGTCAAAAAATTGTAAATGAAAACATATTTTTGTGTGGTACGAGTGTTTTTTTAAACAAAAATGATGAACGAATTAAAAAAAAAGAATTTTATGAGATCTATCAAATATACTCTCCCTAAGTGACCACGGGTATGAAAATATAAGTACGAATTATGTGACAAATGTTTTCAAATATTTAATTTTTATAGATTTATATAAAATGTCTCAATAAAGATTCGTTTATGTATTTTTTAAACGCTCGTCGTTTCAAATAGATCCACAACAATTCCAACTCCAATAAAAGAGGCCGCTGCTTTGAAATTGCTTGGACAAGGTGGTTATCAACAACAACCTATAAATATGCACACATAGTTTCACATTTTATATAAAAAAATAATATATTACTTTTTCCAACCACCGACATCTTTTACAGGAGGTCAATTTGAATTGAGGTCATCAGACAGTTTTGTCCACAAATTGTTGGCGCGTTGTTTCGCATTTGAACTCTGCAACCGTCCCTTTGCCAAATCACTGTGTTGCCCCATAAAATCTACTGAAGTTAGGAACTGACGTTGCTGAGCCTGTAACTGTGACTGTTTTGCCTTTTACTTATCCAACAGACAATTTTGTGTCCCTTTTGGTGGTATAAAGTAACTAGATCTACAAGTAACTAGTTATATAACTATATATTAGCAGACAATTGATATTTTTTGGACAACTGGGATATAATTGAATGTACACGCAATTATTGTATGTACACGTTGTCCATAAATTTCACGTAAAGTTTGGGACAAACGCAAGGATGAAAATCAGAAGATATTCGGAATAGAATTCTGATTCTAAGATACATGACGTAGATTATTTTTCTTGAAAATAATAATAATAATAGTTCTATAGGGCCACGTTGTTCCTTAATATACATCATGCCGTCATCATGCCGTCATGCCGATGGCAAACTCTTCAATCATTATTCCAAAAAATAATTTAAAAAAATCAAATTTTGAGTCGTAAATTCAGTTATTTTTTTTCATCACAACTTAAATAATTGTATACTCAAAATTATTTACTGTCAACTTTGAAAATGAATAAAATTCACCAGATTGAAGGGGTTTCATTTTAAAAATCAAAACTATTTTGATGTTCTTCATGCATTGTGTGTGTCACACATACATAAATAAACTTTCAAAAAATTACACATACAATAATAAATGCTGTACGGCATGATTTATAGTAGTGTATGGGACCCTTTAAATATCTAAAATGTTGCTATGCCATATGGTGGTTATATACCTAATCGTTGGTCAATGTTTTTGAACTTATAAACACAACATCTGGAATATATCCGACACCAAAAATGTTTATCACATAGAAAACTAATTTACAATTATAAGGTTCGTTCCCGTACTTTTTGATAGTAAAGCTAGTAAAAAAGCGAACTATCAAAAATTACTCTCACATACAAGATTTGCGCAAAAAGTAAAGGAACAGAAAATATTTAAAACATGAAGAAACGCCCAAATCAAAAACAGAAACCTAATGCACACAAAGAAACAAAAAGTTAAACGGCGTCCATTGTGTGATTTTGATAATATTAATAGTTATTTTTTATTTGCATAATTTATAGGAAAACATTATCGAATATTTGGAAGTGGAGTTTCTGACGACTCCAAGCCCGGAAAGTCTTACGTGGCTGGACGCTCCCATAATGTTAATGCTATTGAAATTGGTAGATATTTTGATTGCATTGTTTTAGCGCACTAGAACAACAAGATATGGAAGAAGTCAAGTTTAGGGGCTCCACTCTGATCATTTTAAAATGATTACCGTTAGTGGCCCTCCTTGGAGCTGCCAGCCATTCATCTTCACTATCCTCCAAAGAGAATAAAAAATCTGTTTGCCAATTTTTAAATTTGGTTTTATTTTCAAGCAAATGTGTGTGCGCGTATCCCTTTTGTTGAAGCGCTAACTTTCATATGCTTTATTTCGGACTGTATATCTCTGGCAATCAAATGTCAAATTCACAATTTACTACATTTACTATTTCGTGCAAATTGGTCTTGCAGAAAATAGGAGAAGAGAACGCAATTTTGGTTTTAACTCTCATAAATTTAACTTCAATTTTTGCTACTTTTCGGCGTAAGGGAATGTTTTTCTAGCAAAAATTCCAAAACTAGTACAATATAGTACTATATTGCAGGTTTGGGATCACAGCTATAATTTCTTTGCAATATTCTATCACCAACATGGTATAATAATAGAAGGTAACAGCAAGTGTTGTTGTACAAAAAACGATACAACAACCACATGGAAATTTGTTGTTGTAAGTTCTACTAGTGTCAACTCATTTGACAGAAAAAATGTAAACAAACAAACAAATTATCATCAAATTATTTTTATTTCGAAAAAGAAATATTTTCGAATCCTCAAAATAAAAATTGAAAAACATGAATGAAAATCTATCAAATTTATATTTCTATCGCTTCCACATATTTCCTATAATTGAGCCATTGCCATATATATGTGTAACACATATGAAAATGCTGGGAATAGCGAGTTATTCCTTGAAGAAAGATTTGCTTCCTCAAACTTTCCCAGCAGGCAGATTGAGTAAATTGAATACAGGAGCACATTTAATAAAGAACAATTTCAAATTGTATGCGTTCCCATTTTTCCTGTTGGGTGATTTTTAAAAATATAATTTGTCAAATTCATATTGACACTAGTGTTACGTTGGAATCAAATCAGCTGGGATTTGCTGTTACCTTTTATAATTGTACCATGTATCACCAATATCATAAAGGGCCACATACACTATAAATCATGCCGTCATGCCGATGACCCCTTTTTGTGTATGTGAGATTTACTAGTGTATGGCAAACTCTTCAATCACTATTCCAAAAAATCGATTTTTGTTCTAAAAATTGCATTTTGAGTCGTAAATTCAGTTGTTTTTTATTCCGACACAATTTTATTATTTTTATTATTTTTTTTTTATTATTTACTGACAACTTTCAAAATGAATATTATTCACCAGATTGATAGGGGTTCATTTTCAAAATCAAAACTATTTTGATTTTCTTCATGCATTGTGTGTGTCACACATACATAAATAAACTTTCAAAAAATAACACATACTATGATAAATGCTGTACGGCATGATGTATAGTGTATGGGGCCCTAAGGATAGAGAGCAACTATCAAAAAACACCAAAATTAAGAAAATACAAATACCTTAATATGTCAACTACCGATATATACAGCTTTATGTGGTAGTAGGTTGTCCG
This sequence comes from Musca vetustissima, assembly GCF_032173495.1. NCBI lineage: Eukaryota > Metazoa > Arthropoda > Insecta > Diptera > Muscidae > Musca > Musca vetustissima. The sequence goes on along the minus strand of NW_026885658.1, from coordinate 380,569 downwards.
TGCTTAGAAAAAATAATGTTCAAAACTAAAGACACTCTGGTTGTAAAACGGGTTAAGAACTTTAACATGCCGAAAATTAAACGGGAAATATATGTGGCGTCTTTTTAAACGTTAAGCTATAGTGCTGGGAATAATATTACGTTTACATTTAACCGGATTTCGTTGACCCAGTGGGTTTCAATTGTCAATTCCATTGCATTTGACATATATGCAAAATCCTCATATAATATGCCGTTAAAGTTTTTCATTCACAGGAATCCGTTATCTCAAACTCAAAGTCTTTATAATACCGAAAATGGCGGAACCTGTACGTAGGAACTTGAATCTACATACATAGAAATTTTTCCGCAAAAAAATGTGTTTTACTCTCCAATATCCCGGAATGACTTATTACAGTTACTACAATGGGAATGAATATATTAATTTTTGGTAGGAAGATTTGACACCACATGAGCAAATACCGAACAATGGACAATACCATTGTATGGGGGCTACCTGGAAACTTGGACAATATTGATAATTTTTGGTAAAGAGGTTTTAATCATCCAAAATAAAAAATTACAGCCACTCCCCAAAATACCGAATATTGTGGGTACCGTTATATGGAAGCTACCTTAAAGAAATGACCAATATTAACTCTGTCTGTTTACTCGATATTTGGTAACAATGGTTACACAATGTTACTAAATGTTGTCTGTTTACACAAAAATCCCGTAAAAGAGAGTCAAGTGAGAGAGCAAGTATGACAGTTGAACAACAACAAACTTACTGCAGTTTATTGAAAGAATTTTATTCAGTAAGATTTTGCAAACTCAGCATTTTTTGATCAGCTGTTTTATGACCAAACACAAAAATTATCCAAAACATTTTTTTTAATTTGCAAAGTTCAATTTGAAGTTAAGTTGTGCAAAAATTACAGAAAATGGAAGAAAATTCGTAAATAATGCAAAGTTTAATTAAATTGGAAAGTAATTTTTTATATTTTTAGGCAAGTACCGGAAAGAGGGCAATGTATTGATTTAGTGAAAGTACCAAATCAATTTTTCTTTTATTGTTCATTTTATTTTAATATTAAATGCAATACAAATAATTGTGTTCGCCCTTTGTTGTTTATTTTGGCTCAAATAAAATGTTTTCTTGAATCAGCTGTTTATTTGCTAAATCTTGCTAAATGTTGTCTGTTTACTTTTTTCAGTATTATCGCAAAAGAGAGTAAAAACGGCTTACTCTCTGAACTATAACTTACTGAATAAATGTTACTGGAAATGTAACCAGAAATACCTATTGATAATGTTTAGTATGATTCATTCTATCAAATAAAAGAATCAAACGTCAAATTGTAGCTGATTAGATTAATAAATGTATATCCACTGAGACTTTAAAATGAAAAAATAGCAAGACTCGCTAATAAACATAAATTGTTGATATTCAGTACTGTAATGTCTCTTTATGTGTGCTCGGATGGAACTACCGACCCATTAAGTTATTTTATAACCGAAACGAAGCTCGGTCAATCAAAAGTTAATATATTTTATAAATATTTGATTGAGGTATCAAATATGCAACAGTAAAATTTCGTAGAAAAATTTGACAACCAATACAAAATATGTTTGTATATTTTTCTGTTTTGGGAATCCTTGGTTCGGTTCGGTTTACCACAACATAATTAACTATGATTCATTGTTGATGAGGCGTAATGGTTGCACTTCAGGAATTATTCCGGTTTGGCACGGTTTCGAGACTACAGTGAATGGGCAATCCCCAGTCGGTTCCGGTTTCAACGCTTTAGATGACTTAGCGTACAATATCACCCATTGTAAACTGTGGTGGTACCTTCTCGGCGGGAAGAGAACTTATACGATGTAGTACTCGTCGCTTCGCCCTGTCGCTCTCGGGATGATCGACAAAATTTGCTCGACCAACTGCTTCTGCGGGAAATTTGGTCTCATCTCGGGTATTCGACTAGCAGGTATAAATCTAGCAGCTGTAATGATGTCCCGGAATTTCCTACCTGCTAACCTCAAAAGGAATGGAAAGTTATTTGAAGCGCTGATTAGCGAACTCTCTGAGTTCTTGTCAGTTGACGTTCCTATGGTTAAATAATGTTCGGCTTTCAGAGATGATGAAATCGGACGGTTTGCTGATGAGACGTTTATGGATGGTGGTCTGAGCCAAGAGCAATTACGGGCTGTCGTTCCATTCTTCTGATTCATAAAATCCACTGTTGCATTAATGATGCACTGTTTAACCTCTACCATTCTATTATTTCACGCTCTCCAGATGGTATCGAGAGCGTTATATATACAAATGAATCTACGCTCATGGCGTCGCGTCCTATCGATGAGGAATCTTTCACGAAATTTCCACATTGTTTACCACATGGACTGCGATGATGGAAATACCATTGAATTTGCAGGTCAAGGGGCATATAATTCCGAAAACCAACTAACCCAAAATTCTTGGGGTCACATCCGACAGCATGTTCAAATAGTCTGCGTAAACCAATGTTAAATGCGATTAGTGGAATAGTAGGAACAACATTCTCAAGTCGCATGCCGGCAGCACTTGGGGCGCAGACACTGGCTATGCAGTACCAGATTGATTTCCGAACATTAGTGCAGTACATACTTCAGGGATAATCATCCTCATCATCAAATGGTGGATAAAACGTCCCTATCCAGGCGTGTCAGGAAGAAACTGCATGAGATAGAGGTTCAACGTTAAAAGGAAGCCCATAGATTAGCTGCTACCGAGTAGATCTAAATAGCATTTATACTGATGCAGTTGCCACAGAATTGAATGTATACAGACTGAATGCCACCAAACGTCCAACAACAACCTGTCCCAAACTCCTCAAAGTACAACAAATGGGGTACCGTTATATGGGGCTATAAACGTATATAAATGTGAACCCATATCTCAATATGAAATATTTATGTGCAACTTTTTACAGCTCTATCTTAAATAAAATATTGCAAGCTTGGTGGTATTTTTAACAGACATGCATAAATCGAAATACATTTTTTCTGATCAAGAATAAACATATGGGAATTTTCAAAATTATTTTAAAGTTCCATTTAAAACAATTTTGAAAAATTTTTTCGGCTAGGTTATGGAAATTATGCTCATTTGAAATCTGTACGCGTTCACAAATTAGGATGCTGCGCAACAAAGCTATAGCGGTTTTAAATCTTGTACTTCAAATATAAATTAAATGAATTCCTATTTAATAAAAATATAGCAATGTAATTATTTATATGTTAAAATACGACACTGTATTGTACTCAAACTCTAACACACGCATAATGAACTTCTACAATTCCTTTTTACATTCCTTGTCTGTCTCTATTAAACCGTTGAACTAAAAACATCGTGTGTCGGGTTTTACTTGTGAAAGGGTTAAAAGAACAGTTAAAAAGTATTCCACAGGCGCCAACCTAAAAGGTTATAAAGACCACCAAATTCTAACAGGAAAAGTAAGAAAATTCCAGAATAGTGCAACAGAAAACAGCAGTGAAGCACAAGTATACATGGCGAAAGCAGAGACTAATAATACCGTTCTTGAATCAGCAGACAGTAAAGCTAAGTGGTGTTTAGACAGTGGCGCGACAGCGCATATGAATTGCGAGAAAGCGTTTTGTGTTGAAAGAACATAAGGAGAATGTGTACTTGGCGGCAGAGCAGTTTTTAACGGCCAAAGGCAGAGTTGGCAAATGTACGTTAATTTTAGACAATGTGTTGTATGTGCCTTCTATGAATGTGAATTTTGTGTCCAACATAATTATGACGTAGGCTTTGATAATTAGGGAGCGAAAATAAAAAAGAAACGCTACGGTAATGTTTCAAACTAAGAAAGATCAGAGCTTATACATAATTAACAGGAAAATGGTATATGTTTTCTACGGGTTAATAATGAAAAAGCGGTAATGTAGCATTCGGTCATTTAAATTTTCAGAACTTGCAACAATTAGCAACCAAGGTGCTAGAGAAAGTGACGCCATATGAAGCATTTACTGGTAAGAAACCAAAGTCAAAAATCTTCGAGTATATGGTGAAGCAGTTGTGGTTTGGACAAGACAAGTCGTAAGAAGTTTGCCGCCCGCTTGCTGCAAAAGCTCATAGAGTTGATGAAGCCGAAAAACGAGCTATAGTTGAAAAACTTGATGTAATGTTTGCTGATAAAGGAATGCCTAAGGTTAGTTCCCAGAGCAGGGATGGAAAATTCAGTACAATAGTACTTTTTTCAGTACCTTTTTACCCAAAAAGTACCGTGGTACCCACCTGACCATTTCAGTACCACTCCAATCCTTCATTAAACCATGATATATATATATATATATATATATTTTTGTTTTTGGATTATAATTTGTTATGGATGTGACCGACAAAAGTATGCAGATGAATATATTGATGTGATTGCAATATTACTCTTGAAAAAATTAATAGATTTGAGTAGATTTTATTCTAAATTAATTATATTTTCATTTCTTTCATCTAATTTTTAATAAATTTTTCTGTATACCAATGTTTAAGTAACTTTTTTATATACATTTTTGTACTTCTTTTATGTCATGATCTTATGTTTAGTATACTCTGAGTTCATGTTAAATTATATATACTTTTATTCTACTTAAGTACTACTTCCGCTCGACTTTCGAGTAAAATTTTAGTCTGGAGACAGACTTTTTTTGGACTTTTGTAGCTAACTGCTACTTTTGCTAGTTTTCGTTCTGATAATTAGTGAAATGTAGATGGGTTATTATTTATTGTCCGCTTTTATTGTCTTATTTATTTAATACAAAACTTTTTTAATTTATCTTTGAATACATATATTATATTTCATATTAATAAGTCAATTTTAAAATGTAGATTGTTAATTTCTCCAATGTGGTCTTCGGACTTTCAACTTACCATGAATAAATAAATAAAAATAGAATAAAACAGGTGAAAAAGCGTTAAGTTCGGCCGGGCCGAACTCCACCATACCTCCACCATAGATATACTGACAGGTACTAGAAATGAAAATATAGGGAACATACCAAAAAGTGGTCCTATACCGACATTTCTAAAAAGGGATTATGTAAACAAAAATAAAAAATTCAAAAATTTTTAGGGGATAATTATACCCTCAGATTTATCGCTACTGAGGGTGTATACACTTTAACTCGGTGAAAATGTGGCTGATCGAAATATTGGTTCTAGACCCCATGTTTATTTGGATCAAATCCGTTTCAAAAAATTTAGATTTCATCCAAACTTTGTCCATCTTATTAATTCTTCCAATCTTAGTTCAAATTCGAAAATGGGGAATAGCGGTCCACTTCTTGTGAAACCTCCATACAGGGGCAAGGTCTAAATGCGGGTTATAGTTCATTATCGAACCTTACGTTCTACTTGTTTATCTCGAATCCTCCGCAGGTGAAATGATTACATCAGAGACTTAAAACCAAACTCAAAACGCGGAACAAATCAGATAATAATTTTAATATAAAAAAGGGGGTTATATGGGGACTAACCCAAAATGGGGGCGAATATTAATCATTTTTGGTAGGGAGATTTGGTACCAAATACGACTACAAAATACCAATTTGCAGCAAATTCGGTTGAATAACGCGTTCAAGAACCGAAATACCAAAAATTGGGGGTACCCTTATAGGGGGCCTACTAGAAAAAGTGGGCCTATGTTTATCATTTTCTGTGGAGACATTTAGTACCCAATAAGAACCCAATGTAACAAATTTCAGCGAGTTCGGTTGAAAAACGCGCTAAAGAACCCCAAAATACCGAAAATTGAGGGGTACCGTTATATGGGGGGTACCAGAAAAAATTGACCTATATTTATAATTTGTAGTAGGGAGATTTGGTACCTAATAAGAACTCAATGTACCAAATTTCAGCGAAATCTGTTGAAAAACACGCTCAAGAACCCCAAAATTGAGGGGTACCCTTATATGGGAGCTATGCCTAAACGGGGACCGATATAGCCCATCGAACTTGACCTACCTGCAGACAAAAGACGACTCTATGCAAAATTTTGGCATTCTATCTCAATTCGTTTAGACGCTAGAGTGATTACAACAGACAGACGGACATGCTTAGATCGTCATAAAATTTTACGCTGATCAAGAATATATAAACTTTATAGGGTCGGAAATGATTATTTCGATGCGTTACAAACGGAAAAACAAAACTAATATACCCTCTATACTATGGTGGAGGGTATAATGAACAGGTTTAAGACTGATAACTGTTCGGTTATGATTAAAATTACAAACATTAAACGGCATATACATTAGAACTTTTTACCGGGTTAACTTATTTGATGAGGATTTATTTGACATATATGCAAATGAATTGACAATTGAAACCCACTGGGTCAACGAAATCCGGTTAAATGTAAACGTACTATTAAATCAAGTTAATGAGTTCCAATTTTTTTTTATGGATATGTTTGTCAGATACTCAATTTGGCATACTCTGTGCTATCTCCTGAGGTAGGAAAATTGATGACATTCCTAGTCGTCGTGATTACTTCAATAATTTCAAGAGCACTTTGGAACAGAAATTCATGTTAGTTTGTGATATATTGGCTTTCGAAAAAGAGGCAGTGAAATTAAAGTTAGTGATAAACTTGTAGCATACAACTGTTCGAAGAAAGTGGATGATATTAAGCAAACCATAGGTGGCAGGAGAACGCATTTACACGGCCTTATTATATTTCAGAATTTGCAGTGAAATTAAAGTTAGTCAATGACATACATTTTCAAATGCAATAGAAAAAGCAAGAATTCTCATATTCTTGGGGTTGGGTTCATCAGCTGCCAAATTTGTATTTCCACGGTACACAATTAATATTTCAATAAGAATTTGCAGTGAAATTAAAGTTAGTCAATGACATACATTTTCAAATGCAATAGAAAAAGCAAGAATTCTCATATTATTACCATCAGAATGATAAACTTGTAGCATACAACTGTTCGAAGAAAGTGGATGATATTAAGCAAACCATAGGTGGCAGGAGAACGCATTTACACGGCCTTATTAGCTCGTCGGTGGGGTTGGGTTCATCAGCTGCCAAATTTGTATTTCCACCGTACACAATTAATATTTCAATAAGAATTTGCGTGCACTAACAATTTATTTCGAGTGAATCGATATAGGGATGAATTAATACAGAAAGATAGATTCAGATCTAAAGAAACAAATATTAGAGAAAGAGGAAAATAATGGAGAGAGTGCGAAAAGGAAACATATCAAATGATTTAGAGCTACAGCTGTTTATGTGCTCTTAAGCCCTCCCGACCATGGTTACATTTATAAAGAATCCAAAAGAATAAAATAATAGTTTCTTAGTAACCCCCAGATTCATAGTAACAAACGCAGTTACAAGGGAAATCAAAAAGTTATTTACTGATCTATTCTGAGTTCATAATGATGTTTATTTTCAGATCAATTGATTTTTCATAACATTTTAAAGAGGGTAATAGAATTCTAAATGGGGTTTGACTCATAAGGAAAACTTAAATTGTAAATATGATCTAGGAATACACATATTCGCAATAAAAAAAATATAAATTGCATTCGAATCAAGTTGAAATAACAATTGTATTATATATAAAAGAAAAATAAACTATCGATAATACATGCAAAAAGCATTTAAAAGAAAATTAGCGATAATATTACTAAAGGTAAAAATAGGTAGCAGTTATATAAATAACATTATAACCGCAATTGTGTTTAAGAAATTCATAAGCTATTATTATATTTGCATTAATGTCTTACAAAGCGGATCTTCTTTCATGAACAAAATTTGCATGTATGATACCATTCTCAATTTCAGATCAATAAAATAGTAAACAAATAAAGAATAATACAATATGGTTTCAATCCAAATAACTAATCATATCGTATTGTTCCGTTGTTTTGCGTTCATTCGAACATACCTCCACGGTACCAAAAATTCATCATAGCATAAGATCAAAACAAAAAAAGATAATAAAAACTTACACTGATCATTTAGCGGCTCCCACGCAGAAAGTACTTTCGGCGAATTCAGAGTATGCTGGTTGACCACAATATTGTAATGTTACACCATGAAGTTATGCTAGCGAGAGAGGTATGTTATCGTAACATCAAGCAATGTAAAATATACGATCACGACAAAATTGAGATCGGCTGCTTAGCTTTGATTCTGTTATTGAAAGCGGCCTCTGGATTGTTCTCACATATCAATTCCTAGAGTTTTTCTGTTTCATCAAAGACTATCTCTTACATTACATACACCATGTTATGAAGAAGAAGTCTTGGTAATGATCATTAATGCACAAAAAAACATGTGTAACATGCAATGTAAATGATGATCTTTGATGAAACTCTATTCCTTTTTAATAATCATTTGAGATGGACAAATATCATTTAAGATTTAAGTTATAAATAATCACTTGTGAGATGCAAATATTGCCAATTAATTTAGAAAATTTAAAAAAAAAATCTAAATTTTTCTACACTTATAAACTGTGATACGACTTCTATACACATTTGATCATACCATGATTATAAAAAAACTCCAGTAGATTCCTGCCTTGGATGTTTCGGCATAATTAGTTTCATTTCGGGCCAACTCTGGTGTTGGTATAAATAATATATGTACCACTTTCCATTTCGATTATTCTGTGATCTGACACACTGTTTTTTTTTTTTTTTGAGTTTTATTTCACTTGATGTTGCCTGTGCAAAGAATGGGTTGAACTAACGTCGCTTTGTGAATAAGACAAACATGTGGCCGCAAAAAAATGTGATGTGGTGAGCGCATAAGATTTTATTCTGCAAAATCTCTCTTTCTGCTATGCAGTGAAGGCAGTGAAGGGCGAATCTAATAGAAAAAGTAATTGATCGAGGAGAGAACTCAATAAAGTTTTTGTATCACTTTAAATAAATCACGTTCCTCTTACCTTCTGTTCTGAGTGTGGAATAGACATCTGCAAGAATGTACTCGTACAATAAATGCCCATCCACATTCATGGGTGTTAAGTCGTATTCAGAGTACACAACAACATTGGATGAGTGCAAATGAATTCAACCACCGAAGTTGTGTTGTTCTTCGTTGTGCTTTGTCCGATCAAACGATGAAACTCGAAAGCACAACATGCAGTATGATGGATTACAAGAACAAGTTAGACAACATCAATGAGTCCAATGAGTGAACATCATGCATTGTATTTTTTATTCTCTGTTTTCATACAACGACTTAACATTAATGGTGGGCATTCATTGTACAGCATAGTTGGGCAGACGAGCACACCAGCGTTGATGTGTTCTCTTAACATTTTTTGATGTTAAAACAAAAAAAAAAACCTTAATAAATATTTTTCCGCAATTTTTTTAATGAATTTATTTTTTGAACTTCCAAAGATGTTATTTATGTTTTAAAAATATTAAATTAATTAAATTCCGTAGAATTATTCATGTTTTTATTTTCCCTTAACAATTTTTTAAGAGAAATTTTGCCCACCATTGTTGTACAGGTACATTCATGCAAATGTTTACCTTGTACACTCTTTAAAATTTATCAGTGAGCAATAGTGAGAAATAATGTCTTTTATTTTTTTCTATTAAATACAAGTAATTAAAAACTCTAGAAAAATAAGTAAAAGTTGAATGAAATGACGTAAGAAAAAACATCGGAATCTTCCTTAAGGGATATACAAAAATAGGCCTATGCTGAAAATGTTCCCAAATATTGCAAATTAGAGTACAAAGTTATATGAGGAGTACAAATAAGTATTTGCGGAAATACATACGCACTTCTTTTGGGACTTAATGACTTTTGTTGAATTTTTACATGCTAATATTATTAAGTAGAGTAGAGATTGTTTATTAAAAAATATGAATACAAATAAGTAAAACGTCCTTAAGTTCGACAGGGCCGACCTTTTTATACTCACCGCCGTGAGGTGAACAGTCAAATTTTTAAATTGATCGGTATTTTTATATGAGTTTTATGCCATGGTAAATAACTACCAAGAGAAATATAAAAAATACAGGCTATTGGAAATTTGGGCTAGGACCTTGTACATAACGTAATCCTCAAATTGTCAACAATTTGGTGTACAGTTTTGTGGGGTCCATATCGCGGACACCCGGATTGGACACCCAATGAAAACCCAAAATAACAAATTAGAACCTACTCGATTGAAAAACGTATCCAAAATACCGAAAAATGGGGTAACGTAATATGGGGGAACTCCAGCGGGCCGCCCCCCTGCGTACATCCCTGCCTCATAAATACCTAAAATACCAAACTACAGACAATTCGGCTGAAAATCATTTCCAAAATCCTAAATATGAAATGTTGACTTAAAGCCTTTACGTGATGTTAAGTCAGTGACATGTGATAAATTGGACTTAGCGCCTTTACTCATTAATGCAAAACAACAATAACAAAATATATTTATTTAAATATATATATATATATATATATAGGGGAGAGGGGGGCACCTTTGAACGTGGGGCACCTTTGAACAGCGCTCATAAAATCTTGGTTTAATATTTTTCCGACCCGCAACCACATTTTTGTGTATGGCAATCTTGTTCTCTATCTGCATAAACCACTTTGGCTTGTTTTTTCAGTTGTCAACAATTTGTGCATGGGTGACCATGTTTTCGCAGTACATTTGTAAACTTTTATTCATTTGGTTGTAAGGGCGCAGGAAGAATTCTGTGATAGTTTTCTTTCGTCAAACAAAATTTTTGCATTCCAATAATCATTTCAAACATAACTAATGTAATTTCTTTCATATATATTTATTACAAAAAAAGTTATTATAAATTTCCCTAAAATGCCATGGGTGGGGCACCTTTGAACATGCCCATTAAACTCGAGTAAAAAACGTAGTTTTTAACTTTTGGCTTCGATTTCTCAAAATTTCAACTGGGCTAATAAGATTGCAAAATTAACTGTATTTTCCACCATATTAATTTTTGTTTTTAAGTAATTTTATGTTTTAATAAACTTTGATCTAAATTTTTTAAATTTTGAACATTTTTTATATATTTTTAAATGAATAAATGCATTTCTGATATGTATGAATAAAATACATACATATTTGAACATAAACACTGTAAAAAACCATGTCGTTCAAAAATACCAACCATTATCAAGCTTATAGTGTGTCATATGTATATTCATTTTAAAGATTACATATGTACCTATTAGTTAAAATTTATAAGAAACCAAAAATTATAAAATAAAAAATTTTATAAGGCTTGAAAGCAAAAAGTGTTCAAAGGTGCCCCCCTCTCCCCTATATATATAAAAGCTATTTTGAAATCTAAACCGATTACATCGAAACTTGTCACAAGTTAAGTTATACTAATTTCAGTATGTTTTGTGCATATCGGCCACATTTTGAGATCTTGGTGCATCATTTACTTAAAATCGGACGAACATATAAATGGAGGCTATATCTAAATCTGAACCGATTTTCAGGAAACTTAACACACATCATTCTAGACCTAATTCAGTACGCCATGCCAAATTTCGTGCAAATCGAAAGATATATAGGGAGTTTGGCACACCATTTACATAAAATCGGACGAAAAGATATATGGGAGCTATATCTGAATCTGAACCGATTTTCACGAAACTTAATACACATCATTCTAGACCGTTTTTTCCCAATTTCAATAAATATTAAAAAGGAACCATGTGTCTATCTAGTTTCCTTTTGCCTGTTATTAAATTGGCTTTGCATATACTTCTCGGGAGGATATACTTAAATGTGAACTGAAAAAGGCCATTTTGGATCGTAGCGGATTAGTTTTGTATCTCGACACCCCCCGAAGGTAGTAATATTACAACAGAAGTACATACGGACTAACTAATAATGAGTCTTAACATATAATAGGTTATAAACTGACAATTTGTAGTACCGAATATCCCCCACGCTATGGGGTATCCAATTCGAACCCAAATTAAAACTAATTTTTATATGTTTAAAAGTGCGTTTAAAAACATCTAAATATTGAAAAAAGAGAAGTAGCGCTATATAGTGGATACATTACTAGATATTCATAAATGTTGCCCTTATTAAGAATATATATACTTTATATGGGCGGAAATTACTATTTCGATTGTATAAAAACCATAATATATCTTCATTTAATTCGGGTAATTCGAATACTACTGTATAATTCGACACACTCATTGTGTAAAACATGTTCGTGTACAAACTTGCCGCATTTGTTCTAACTTTGTGTGTTACAACATACATTCATACCAGTTCGTCGAGTCTGAAACGTGGATTGTATGAATCAAACGAATGTACAACAAATTCGAAACTCTCATACCTGAAGCAATTCATGTTTGTTGTACCCTCACTCATTGCACTTCATTTCAAACAAATTTATAGAATAGAAGCCATTACTTTGTGTGAGTGACTCATGGGTGGTGTTTTTGTGCATTCATGCAGATGTCTAGTGTGGAATATATTCTGCAGGTTAACAATTAGATAAAAAAAAACTTCAACAATCCAAAATCATAGGACTTCTAATCAAACTGATTAAACATTTTGTTATGAAATTTTAACAAATTTCGAAATACGGACGTTCTTACAATTGAAATAATCTATGTAGTCATAAAAATATAACAAGTCTTATGTTGACCAAAATTATGTTGCAACTCTCTGGAAAAATAGGTTCTTCCTTCGATGGATTATATGACAAAATGAACGAGACAAACTATATTTTTCCTTCATGAAGACTTGGTGATGTTAACTAATAACGTATTCATTCCAGAATTTTAGTTAAAATCATAAAACGAAATACAATAAGCCAACAAGAAGCACCGATAGGTAAGATAATCCTGCTTACCACAACTTCATATACAGAGGGCTTTCAAATACGTTAAATAGGCTCTTCTTTTGAATTTGTCTTCAAGAGTTAAAACATAAAAATAAGCAATGAAGGCAAGCGCCACTACAAACTAAGTGATATCTTGAAAATCGATCTTTATGAAACTGAATAAAATGTTTTTTTTTTGTATTCTCTTGAAAAAGTACTCTTTTATTAAAAAAAGTACTCTTTTGGTAACTTTTCACATTTTTCATCCCTGTCCCAGAGTAAGGAACAGAACATGTTATCTGATGTGTCAGACTTGTCGGAGAGTGTCTCTAGAGAGGAAAAGTTCATAGGTTTCCATGAGGACGAAACCGAAGATCGAGAAGAGTTGTTTCAAGCTACGGTCAAGGAGAGACGTAGCATTTTAGAGGAAAAATGGCAAACACATTCCATGTGGAATGGTGGTACCACATGGAATGTGGCGTTGGCGGTAGAGAAGAAAATGTATTTACATAAGATGGATGTGTGTACCGCATACGTAAATAGCGACTTGGCCGAGGTGGTGTATGTGAAGCAGTCATAAATGTTTATTAGTAAACAGTATCCAGATCGTGTGTTGAAGTTGCATAAGGCAATTGATCCATGTCTATACATGATGAAGATTGAAGGTAAATTGTGTGTAATAGCAGTTTATGTAGACGATCTTATCATTGACAGTCGTGATATGGACTGGTAAAACGTCGTTAAGTTCGATAGGGAGGAACTTTTTATACTCACCACCGTGAGGTGCACAGTCAAATTTTAAAAATCGAACGAACGCAATATGGGGATATCGACCAATATCGATAAGTTTTTGTTGGAAAGTGTGCTACCCCATAAGTACCTTAAATACCAAACAATTGGACTTAGCGCCTTTACTCATTAATCCAAAAAACAATAACAAATGCGATAACTGTATTTGTATTTTTTAGATCGATTTATTTTGTCTTATTATACATAACTGTATCGAAATCTCATTTTCTAGAAAAATGGACTTGCTGCCTTTACAGGTTAAGCCAGCTAGGATTAAAAGTTTAATCTAATTTATTTGTTTTTCTGTAATAAATAAATTCTTTGAGGAAGAGTGTTGAAAAATTATGGCAATGTAATTCTTTATACGTTAAAATACAACACTGCATTGTATTCGAACACTAACACACGCATAATGAACTTCTACAATTCCATTGTCTGTTTTTATTAATCTGTTGAACTAATAACATCGTGTGTCCAACCAAAAAAGTTATAAAGACCACCAAATTCTATCACTATTTGTTGTAATTCGCGAATTTCTTCACAAATAGTTAAACGCATTTGTTTTGTTTGCAAACGTGTCAAATCATATTGAAAACCGGTTTAATAATGGCGACATACAAATAAAAGCATGAAGACTTCTAAAAATATAATAAAGAAATTATTGAATTGCCACATAATGTTTTTTTTTTTTAAATTTCTGAAGACGGTGAAGGGAATACGGATTTGCCCAAAATCTTCTAAAGTATGTGACGCTTTCTTCTACAAACTCTTTTAGCGGCTAAAGTGTGCTGCATGATTCATTTTACTATGCAAAAATGGATAAATATCACGCAACGTTCGTAAGATTTTTATGCGCATCTGATTTCAGTAATCTCCTATAAAAATACACAAAACTACTCCTATTTTTAAATGATTGCTTTAGAATAGGGTTGGACAATCTAGTTCACAGAGCGGATCGATCTTTCTTGTTCCTTTTGTAGAAAGGAACTAGTTCCTTAATATAGTTCCTTTGCTCCATATAGTTCCATGCCATATATTCCCCACTAATAAAGTTTTTTTTTTTATAAAAACAACAAACTGGGATTCAGCCTGACTATTTTGCAAAAACAAAATACAAATGGTGTCCCAAATAAACCGCCAACACTACTGAATTTGTAGACGCAGGCACGGTTAAACTGTTTGGCTTGTTGCTATATACTAGCAACACCAACAAAGTCACACCTTGGTATTGTTTGTAAATGCCAAGGTATATATATATAAGGTAGCCCCATCGGCGAATTTCTACAACAAACATCGGTTGTTGTATTTCGATATGTCAAAAATATTTCGCAAAAACAAACATATTGACAAGATTTTTTTACACAAATTCTTGTAGAAAATGTTAATAAAAGTATTGCCAAACAAGCTCTTCTAAATTCGGAGATTTTCATTTAAAATTTTGTTTTTTAATTTTTTGGTTCAACATTACAACAACATTTTTGACATTTATTTGCACCAACAGCTGGGCCGATGTGGCTACCTTATTAAATATACCTTGGTAAATGCCTTGTTAATGGTGTTTTTACACGATATGTATTTTACATATGTGCTGTCACTTTTTTCATCCATATGTAATTCCTTATGTGTGTCAAAATTAGCGGCGTACAAAAAACATTTATTTTTGTGTTCAAATCGGCATATGTATTTTACATATGACATAACCTATAAACAAAAAAACAATTTTATTTTTTCTTAAATCAACATCATTTTTTTATTAAACACCTACAAACGAAATAATAATTTGTAATTGTTGCCTTTTCATCCTTTTCTTTGAATACATACATACATATTCTTTTCTTTGAATTGCAATTGAAATATTTTCTTCCAACAATGTGTTTCATTCAAACAGCTGATTTCCTTATGTTTCACATACGAAAATAGAACGCGTCCTATTCGGGAAAAAATACATATGTAATTGTATATCGTTTTGACACATTGAAATTTCCGTATGTTTTACATGACGAGTTCGATTTCCATATGCAAAAAATTGACAGCACATATGTAAAATACATATTGTGTAAAAACATCATAACCTCGAAGTGAGGCACCAGCGAAATTCTCATGCAGCTTATGTCGTTGGTCAGCTAAGTACTTCGCTTTGTTACAAGATACATTTGGGTATGAAAGGTTTTTTGTATAGAAGCAATAGCTTCTGGGGAGAATATCCCAACAAAAAACTAAGGGAACTGATGAGGGTCAGTGGCGTGTTCCGAAACTATAGTCTTCCCTGCCTTACCCGTCGGCAAACAATGCCATACATTCCCCACTAATAAATAGTTATTTTTTATAAAAACAACAAACTGGGATTCAGCCTGACTATTTTGCAAAAACAATTAAATTCATTTATATTTTTGTGTTGTAGTTTTGGCTATTTGAAATTGAAACTAGTTTTACTTACAAAAACAAAATTTCTTTTTGTTTAATTGTTTGGATTGTTGTAGAAGAACACTTCCTGTTACCTTTTATAATTATACAATAATTGAAAATAAGAATGTCTATCTGGCTGACTTCCAAAATGTATCAATGCACATGCAAAGTAACTAAACATCGCAACTAGGAACTTTGCAAACATTTACAATATAAAATGAATGTGATGTAATGTTAGTGATAACAAATCAGCTGTTTTATGAAATAAACAAATTCCATAAAACAGCTGAACGGCAGTAAAAAAATATTTGGCAATATTTTTGTATTTTATCAGATTGTCAAAAAATCCTGCCAAACTTCGATGTGTTTATAAAAGTTAAATAAAAGAAAAATGTGTTTTAATATTGCCCAAATAATCCCAATAAAGGGAAAGATCTTTTCAATGGACAACGTTTAAAATATATTTATATCAGTCGTTTTGAGCTGCAGCGACTACGGTGGCTAGGCCATGTTGTGCGGATGAATGAGAATGCCCCAGCTCAAAAGGCATATAAAAACGAGCCTACTGATGGTTCCCGTAGAAGGGGAAGGCCACGAATTAGATGGAAAGACCAAGTAGAAAACAACATCTTGGAACGTGGTCTTCCAAATTGGTGGATTTGCGCACAAGACCGATCGCTTGGAAATCTTTTTTAAGCTCGGCTTATGGAACAGCCGTTCTGTAACAATCCAGCTAAGTAAGTAAGTAATATTAAAAAATATAATTACTTAAAAAAATATAATGAAACACTCCTCCACCAAGATCAAACGCATATCCTGAATATGACTTGAAACGCACATCTTACGGAGTTGAAACAGGTTTACTTTCTTGCATAAATCAACATGTTTTATAGGATCCTTATCTAGGCATTCGAAATTTTCTCATACATATTCTTTAATTGCGTTCATGTTTTCCATATCACGACTGTCAATGATAAGATCGTCTACATAAAGTGCTATTACACACAATTTACCTCCAATCTTCATCACGTATAGACATGGATCATTAACATATGGACTAAACCCGGCCATTCTAAACACCTCATCCAGCTTCGATTTCCTAGCACGCCCGGACTTCTTTAGACCATAAATTGCCTTATGCAACTTCAACACACGATCTGGACACTGTTTACTAATAAACATTTATGACTGCTTCATATACACATTTGGGTATGAAAGGTTTTTTGTATAGAAGTAATAGCTCCTGGGGAGAACAAACAACTAATGGAACTGTGAAACATCAATTTTTTCAATCCTACATGGAACGGGAATGAAAAGTAATACCAAAATCCGCTTTTTAAAAAACTCTAAATGTGTTTTGGACTTTGAGGCATCGGTCAATGTTTGAAAACAATAAACAACCGCAAGGAGACATAAGAAAGATTTTGCAGACAAGCCAATGGGTATTATTTTTAACAGCAACGAATGGGCACGGCTAAATAAATTTTACGCTGATCAAAAATGTATATATATACTCCATTAAATCCCCTTCTCACATTTTAATGTATTACAAATTCAATGATATAATATACAGCCCATATTATTCTGAAATGAATATTAAAAGTTGAAGTCTTTATTTATATTTTTATACCTAATTAGAAGATTTACTTTATGGATGTTTTTATTCAGAGAAATCAGCAGTTTCTGGTTTTATTAGGAAATTAATATTGTTCAGCGGTTTCTTTCTCTATGATACAACATTTCAAGTAACCATCTCATATTATTAATACGTAAGTATTTTACGGGAAATATTTTTACTACGATAACGAATTTTCCTTTTTATCGGAGAAAATAGTAAAATCTAGTAGATTCTTGCAGTACGGGAACAGACCAAATATGTTACTATTTTATTCCCATATTAAACAAAATGGTATTTTTTAGGAATTCGTTTTATTATTCTTATAATCAAAACGCGCGGATATATATTATTCATTTCTCTCCTTCATTGAGATATTTGTCAAACTCTCTATTTTCGGCTGCAGTATTGTTCTCTGGTCTTGCTGTTTTGTTTAAATCATTATCGAAAAATTTCCAACGAAAACGACACACTAACAATTGAATGTTCAAGTATATTTGAAATGGCATACTGCTAATGAAGAATGGATTTGACTTCTAACCACTTCCAAAATCCCAGAGTATGTGCTATCGAGTAGGTTATTATACAATGTTTTCCTCGATGGCAAGGTGTAGTTCGGACAGTGTGAAACCTAACTTATAAGATGTCTGATCTCAGGCTCCTCAACAATTCTGGATGCATGATGTCCATTAGCAAGCATATTCAGCACTTGGCGGTCAATTTTTTTTTAACTTTGAACGTATTGGGTTATGTGCTGTTGCGGACTCTGTACTTGTGCGGTGGCACTAGTAGACGATTGTATAAATAGATGCTTCCTGCTAAAATGTCGGCTCAATTTTCCAAGTGACCCTGACGCAATGCTAATTGATGTTTTGCAATATTTGCATGGAACTGTGGAACTTGAGAACTACAGCTTCGAGGTAGTTAAAGACTTTATATACCTTGGTACCGCCATAAATAAAACGAATGACATCAGTTTTGAAATTCGGAGAAGGATTGTGATGGCCAACCGATGCTACTATGGTCTGAGCAAACAACTCAAAAGCAAGGCCACCTCCCGCCAGACCAAGCTCACACTTTACAAGACGCTGATACTACCCGTGTTATTATATGGATCAGAAGCATGGGTACTTGCGCAAGCAGATGAGGCAGCTCTTGGGGTGTTTGAAAGAAAAATTCTCCGAAAGATCTACGGGCCGATCTGCGTCGACGGTGAATATCGGCGTCGAATGAACCACGAACTCTACAATTTATACGCGGACATCGACATAGTCAGTCGTATTAAGCTGCAGCGACTACGGTGGCTAGGCCATGTTGTGCGGATGAATGAGAATGCCCCAGCTCAAAAGGCATATAAAAACGAGCCTACTGATGGTTCCCGTAGAAGGGGAAGGCCACGAATTAGATGGAAAGACCAAGTAGAAAACAACATTATGGAACGTGGTCTTCCAAATTGGTGGATTTGCGCACAAGACCGATCGCTTGGAAATCTTTTTTAAGCTCGGCTTATGGAACAGCCGTTCTGTAACAATCCAGCTAAGTAAGTAAGTAATATTAAAAAATATAATTACTTAAAAAAATATAATGAAACACTCCTCCACCAAGATCAAACGCATATCCCGAATATGACTTGAAACTCACATCTTACGGAGTTGAAGCAGGTTTACTTTCTTGCATAAATCAACATGTTTTATAGGAACCTTATCTAGGCATTCGAAATTTTCTCATACATATTATTTAATTGCGTTCATGTTTTCCATATCACGACTGTCAATGATAAGATCTCCAATGATAAGATCCTCCAATCTTCATCACGTATAGACATGGATCATTAACATATGGACTAAACCCGGCCATTCTAAACACCTCATCCAGCTTGATTTCCTAGCACGCCCGGACTTCTTTAGACCATAAATTGCCTTATGCAACTTCAACACACGATCTGGACACTGTTTACTAATAAATATTTATGACTGCTTTATATACACATTTGGGTATGAAAGGTTTTTTGTATAGATGTAATAGCTTCTGGGGAGAACAAACAACTAATGGAACTGTGAAACATCAATTTTTTCAATCTTACATGGAACGGGAATGAAAAGTAATACCAAAATCCGCTTTTTAAAAAACTCTAAATGTGTTTTGGACTTTGAGGCATCGGTCAATGTTTGAAAACAATAAACAACCGCAAGGTGACATAAGAAAGATTTTGCAGACAAGCCAATGGGTATTATTTTTAACAGCAACGAATGGGCACGGCTAAATAAATTTTACGCTGATCAAAAATGTATATATATACTCCATTAAATCCCCTTCTCACATTTTAATGTATTACAAATTCAATGATATGATATACAATGAATATTAAAAGTTGAAGTCTTTATTTATATTTTTATACCTAATTAGAAGATTTACTTTATGGATGTTTTTATTCAGAGAAATCAGCAGTTTCTGGTTTTATTAGGAAATTAATATTGTTCAGCGGTTTCTTTCTCTATGATACAACATTTCAAGTAACCATCTCATATTATTAATACGTAAGTATTTTACGGGAAATATTTTTACTACGATAACGAATTTTCCTTTTTATCGGAGAAAATAGTAAAATCTAGTAGATTCTTGCAGTACGGGAACAGACCAAATATGTTACTATTTTATTCCCATATTAAACAAAATGGTATTTTTTAGGAATTCGTTTTATTATTCTTATAATCAAAACGCGCGGATATAGATTATTCATTTCTCTCCTTCATTGAGATATTTGTCAAACTCTCTATTTTCGGCTGCAGTATTGTTCTCTGGTCTTGCTGTTTTGTTTAAATCATTATCGAAAAATTTCCAACGAAAACGACACACTAACAATTGAATGTTCAAGTATATTTGAAATGGCATACTGCTAATGAAGAATGGATTTGACTTCTAACCACTTCCAAAATCCCAGAGTATGTGCTATCGAGTAGGTTATTATACAATGTTTTCCTCGATGGCAAGGTGTAGTTCGGACAGTGTGAAACCTAACTTATAAGATGTCTGATCTCAGGCTCCTCAACAATTCTGGATGCATGATGTCCATTAGCAAGCATATTCAGCACTTGGCGGTCAATTTTTTTTAACTTTGAACGTATTGGGTTATGTGCTGTTGCGGACTCTGTACTTGTGCGGTGGCACTAGTAGACGATTGTATAAATAGATGCTTTCTGCTAAAATGTCGGCTCAAATTTCCAAGTGACCCTGACGCAATGCTAATTGATGTTTTGCAATATTTGCATTTAGCTCTTGTTGGGTCATCTTCATTATAGTGAAGCCAAACTAAGCTTGTCTTGTCAGATCGGTTAGTCCATGAATAGTGTCATATCCCAACATTTAGTTTCGAAGGCCTGTATAATCTGGGCAGTGGTGCAGGAAATGTTCTAGCGTTTAACTGTCTTCCCCACACGCTGTGCACCTGCTGCTACCCTCACCTACAAAATCAACCAACAGGAAAATTGGGAACGCATGCAATTCAAAATTATTCTTTATTAAATGTCCTCCCGTATTAAATTTACTCAATCTGCCTGCTGGGAAAGTTTGAGGAAGTAAATCTTTCTTCATGGAATAACTCGCAATTGCCAGAATTTCCCTACATGTTACACATATAAGTGGCAATGACTCGATTATAGAAAAGATGTAGAAGCGATACAAATATAAATTTCATAGATTTTCATAGATTTTCATTCATTTTTTCAATTATATTTTGAAGATTCTAAAATATTACATTTTCAAAATAAATATAATTTGTTGAAAATTTGTTTGTTTGTTTACATTTTTCTGTCAACACTAGTATAACTTACAACAACAAATTTCCATGTGGTTGTTGTATCGTTTGTTGTACAAATTCAATGTCAAATACAAATTTTTTGATGGCATGCATTTTTAACCAATTAAGCGGGAAAATCAATTAACAGGGTTTAATTATCCGAGAAAATTTACATGTATTTTCCTATGAAATAATTGTTGCCCCATCATGTGCTTCAATTAAGCGTGGAAACCAATTAACCGTAGGGTCAATTAACCAAAAAGTACTGTATTAAAAAAAAAAAATTAGTTCTCAACTGACGTTTTTAATTGGTGTCAAGAACAGCGGGTTTACATATATCCTTTGATCATCATAAAAGGCCGAATCAGAGTTTATGTTCTTAATCAGGCTAATAATAGGCTACTATAAAGAGTAAAGTGATTGATTGACTGACTGATTTAACGATTCATCAACGCCCAGACGAAACGGCTGAAGCTAGAATCTTGAAATTTTGGGTTAGTGTTACTCTTGGTCCAAAGGTGACAGATAAGGCTGGGTTTTTGGAAATTCGTACTAGAACCGTACGAAAAGTACTAAAAAGTATTTGGCGAACCAGTAGAGCTAGAAATCTGAAATTTGGATTGAGGGTCACTGATGGAGTGTAGAATAGATGTAGCAAACTTTTTGGAAATTCGAACTATAAGTATCGGAAAAGTACTGAAATGTACTAAATTTGTACAATTTTGTAGCATGTGAATGGATTGAGCTAAAAACTTGAAATTTGGAATGCAAATTAAGGTTGAGAATTAGGGTCGATATGAGGAGAGTTTGGAAAGCGTTTACTCATGTGTACGAAAAGTACTATATGGTATTATATTTGGTACAAATTTGATTTGCAGGTACAAATCGAGCTGGAATCCTGGAATTTGAAATTAAAATTACCGTCGGAGTGTAGGATTGGGATATGAACGCAGTTTTGGAAATATAATCGGTACAGTTTGGATTTGGGTGATCCTATAGAGCGGGAACAATGAAATTTGGAGTCAGGATTACTGTAGGGGTGTGGGATTGGGGTCAGGATTCAGTTTACGAAAATAATACTTATGGGTACTAAATGTACTAAATTTGGTACAATTTGAAATTTAAGTGTAGGGTTGGAGTATGTAGGATGTTTTAGAAATTTGTACTAAATTTGGTACAATTTAAATTGTGGGTGAAGCGATAGAGTTGGAATCCTGAAATTTTGATTTAGGATCACTGTGGAGGTGTAGGATTGGGGTATGTAGGAGAGTTTGGAAATTGGTACTACTATGTACAATTTAGTACGATTTGATTTTTTGGGTGAACCGAAAAAGTTGGAATCTTGAAATTTTGATTTATGAACACAGTGTAGGTGTAGGATTGGGGTATGTAGGAAGATTTGGAAATTGGTACTACTATGTACTAAATTTAGTACAATTTGAATTGTGGGTGAACCGATAGAGTTGGAATCCAAAAACTTGAATTTAGTATCATTGTGGGGGTGTAGGATTGGGGTATGTAGGAAGTTTTGGAAATTGGTACTACTGTGTACTAAATTTGGTACAATTTGAATTGTGGGTAAACCGATAGAGTTGGAATCCTCAAATTTTGATTTAGGATCACTGTGGAGGTGTACAATTGGGATATGTAGTAAGTTTTGGAAATTCGTGCTACTGTGTACTAAATTTGGTACAATTTTAATTGTGAGTGAAACGTTATAGTTCGAATCCTGAAAATGGATTTAGGATCACTGTGGGGGTGTATGATTGGGGTATGTAGCATGTTTGGGAAATTTGAACTAATGTGTACCAAATTTGGTACAGTTTGAATTGTGGGTGAAGCGGTAGAGTTTGAATCCTGAAACTTAGATTTAGGATCACTGTGGTGTGTTGGTTTAGGTTAAGTAAGAAATTTTGCAAATTCGTACTACTGTGTACTATATTTGGTACAATTTGGATTGTGGGTCAACCGATAAAGTTGGAATCCTGAAACTTCGATTTAGGATCACTGTGGGGGTATAGGATTGTGGCATGTAGGAAGTTTTGGAAATTGGTACAACTATGTACTAAATTTGGAAGAATTTGAATTATGGGTGAACCAATTGTGGGTGGGTGAATTTTGGCACTGTTGTGTGCAAAGGTTTGGGGTAAGTAAAAAGTTTTTGGAAATTCATACTATTATGTACTAAATTTGGTACGATTTGAATTGTAGGCGAACCTATGGAGTTTTGGAAATTCTACTACTTAATTCCGTACAATTTCAATTGTGGGTGAATTGATAGAGTTGGAATCCTGAAGTTTGATTTTGGAATCATTGGTTGAGGAGGGTACTTATGGAAATAATGTGTTCTAAATGGAAAATTTGTTAAAATTTTGATTTGCGTGAACCTTTAGAGCTCGAATCATGAAATTTGGTACTAAATGGTACTTAAATTTTATTTATGGTCGATATTAATGTGTGGATTGTTTTTTTATTCAGACATATTCAGTTTTAATTAAAAATAAAATAATATGTTAATACATTATTAAATATTTCCTACATTCGCTAACGAAGTTGCGGGCATATGCTAGTTCATGGTACCATTATAAAAGGTAACAGCAAATCCCAGCTGATTTGATTCCAACGTTATACTAGTGTCAATATGAATTTGACAAATTATGTTTTTAAAAATGACCCAACAGGAAAATTGGGTAGCATAAAATTCGAAATTGTTCTTTATTAATGCCCTCCCATATTCAATTTACTCAATCTGCCTGCTGGGAAAGTTTGAGGAAGCAAATCTTTCTTCATGGAATAACTCGTAATTCCCAGCATTTTCATATGTGTTACTCATATAAGTTGCAATGGCTTAATTAGGAAAGATGTGGAAGCGATAGAAATATAAATTTGATAGATTTTCATTCATGTTTTTCAATTTTATTTGAAAAATTCGAAAATATTACATTTTTCAAATAAATACATTTTTTTGATAATTTGTATGTTTGTTTACAATTTTCAGTCAAATGACGTTGACACTAGTATTACTTACAAAAACAAATTTCCATGTGGTTATTGTATCGTTTGTTGTACAACAACACTTGCTGTTACCTTCTATTCTTATACCATGATGCTAGTTTAAATATAAATTTACCATGATTTGTCATACAAATTTAAATCATCTTGCGGCAGGGTTTAATTTAAATCATGACAGATTCAACGCTGTTTTGTCACATACAAAAGCGGAAGAAAAAAAATTATAGGATTTGTTATTACAATATTTTCTTCATTAACCGAAAAATGTTTACATTTATAGAAAATCGAATTTTTCAATGACTGGAATTCAAAATACGCATTGTCAATGTTGAAAATTTTTAACTTTATATTTTTATACGCAATACTTACTGGGTAACATTAATTGAAATACATGTATTTAACTTTTGAGGTTAATAGAATCGTAAGCATACATATGAATTTAGGTATGATCCTTACAAAATTGCATTTGACTAAAAAATTACAAGTACTGATACATTAGTTGTGTCTGATATTTGGTAACAATTTTGTAAACTCAGCCATTTTTAGATCAGCTGTTTTATGACAAAACACAAAAATTATTATATCAATTATAATAATAAATCCACCCTCTACATTATTTTGCTTGTTAATTATAATAGTAGTTCCATATGAACCTGTTGTTCCATAAGGTACCTAAAATGCTGTTATTCCATTAAATCAGGTAGTACCATTATATATGCCTAGTCGTTGCGCAATGGGTCACATATAAGTTATCAATAAACTACCCACAATCAGGTTTTGGCATGTCAATTCCCTACAAATACTTAAAAAGTAAATAGGGTGTTGGCGTCCTTATTGCAGTTGATGCCAAGTATTCAATTAAATAATTTAACTGATATAGAATTACATTACATTTTTCAAATAAATACATTTTTTTGATAATTTGTATGTTTGTTTACAATTTTCAGTCAAATGACGTTGACACTAGTATTACTTACAAAAACAAATTTCCATGTGGTTATTGTATCGTTTGTTGTACAACAACACTTGCTGTTACCTTCTATTCTTATACCATGATGCTAGTTTAAATATAAATTTACCATGATTTGTCATACAAATTTAAATCATCTTGCGGCAGGGTTTAATTTAAATCATGACAGATTCAACGCTGTTTTGTCACATACAAAAGCGGAAGAAAAAAAATTATAGGATTTGTTATTACAATATTTTCTTCATTAACCGAAAAATGTTTACATTTATAGAAAATCGAATTTTTCAATGACTGGAATTCAAAATACGCATTGTCAATGTTGAAAATTTTTAACTTTATATTTTTATACGCAATACTTACTGGGTAACATTAATTGAAATACATGTATTTAACTTTTGAGGTTAATAGAATCGTAAGCATACATATGAATTTAGGTATGATCCTTACAAAATTGCATTTGACTAAAAAATTACAAGTACTGATACATTAGTTGTGTCTGATATTTGGTAACAATTTTGTAAACTCAGCCATTTTTAGATCAGCTGTTTTATGACAAAACACAAAAATTATTATATCAATTATAATAATTATTCAAAACATTTTTTTTTAATTTGCAAAGTTTAATTTGCAATTAAGTTGTATAAAAATTATAGAAAATCGAAGAAAATTTGTAAGCAATGCAAAGTTTCAATAAATTAGAAACTTAAGCTTAAATATTCCCGGGGAATATACCAAATCAATTTTTTCTTTTATTGCCCATTTTATTTTTAATATTAAATGCAATACAAATATTTGTGTTCGTTCGTTCTTTATTATTATTTTTTTGCGCAAATAAAAATGTTTTCTTGGATCAGCGGTTTATTTGTGAATCTTACTAAATGTTGTCTGTTCACTTTTCTTACTCTCTGCACTAGAACTTACTGAGTAAATGTTACTGGAAAAGTAACCAGACACACCTATCTTTATTTTGACATTTGTTATACTCAAATATTTGTTTGTATTTCTCAATCGAATCTCATTTATAAAACATAGTTGTAAAATTATATGTTATAAAACACAGTTTTTGTTCGAGATTATATATCTCTCTTTTTTGGTTTTATATCAGCTGTGCCCAAAATAGGTCCCATGGGCTGTCGGTGTGTGTCAAATTGCTCACACATACAATTATAAAAGAGAAAATTTTGAAAATAAAAATTATTTTCAAAATTGTCATTCATTCCTTTTTGTTTTTATACACTAACCGAAAAATTGGGATATTTCTGGAAACATTAGTTCGGAACAGGTCGAAATATGTGAGCAATATTATGCCGGAAGGGCAAAAGCAGAAACAAATATATGTTTATATGGGAAAATGTATCATCAACAACCATATTTCCATTAAATATTAAATTTTTTCTTCCTTAAAATTTAAAAATAATATTTTAACAAAATTTCTCCCAGTATATGGCATAGAAACAGAACTTTTGAAAATTTTGTATTTGAAACATATACAATCACAAAACTTGAATGTATTAGTATGGACAGCCCTGTTTTATATTGAATTATTTGCCATATTATCATTGTGTTTATTTTCAATAGCTGTCAAATGGAAAAAATAAGCAAATGCAATATATAAATATATATAATATATAAAAGGAAAAGTCTTTAGTTACATATAACCCAAGAACGGCTGCATCGATTTTGATGATTCATGCAAATTTAGAATGATATCTATTCTGGGGAGGATAATATACATGATTCTAAGATCCACCCTCTACATTATTTTGCTTGTTAATTATAATAGTAGTTCCATATGAACCTGTTGTTCCATAAGGTACCTAAAATTTTGTTATTCCATTAAATCAGGTAGTACCATTATATATGCCTAGTCGTTGCGCAATGGGTCACATATAAGTTATCAATAAACTACCCACAATCAGGTTTTGGCATGTCAATGCCCTACAAATACTTAAAAAGTAAATAGGGTGTTGGCGTCCTTATTGCAGTTGATGCCAAGTATTCAATTAAATAATTTAACTGATATAGAATTTGTCGGCATATCCATTGAATGAGGTAAATTAAAGGTTCGTTCTCGTACTTTTTGATAGTAAAGCTAGTAAAAGAGCGAACTATCAAAAATTACTCACATACAAGATTTGCGCAAAAAGTAAAGGAACGAAAAATAGTTAAAACATGAAGAAACGTCAAAATCAAAAATTTCATTTGTTAAGGACAAAAAAAGACTACAGAAACCTAATCCACAAAAAAAAAACACACACACACACAAAAATTTAAACGGCGTCCATTGCGTGATTTTGATAATACAAATATTTTTTGTTTATTTTTTTATTTGTATAATTTATCGAATATTTGGACGTGGAGTTTCCGACGACTACGAGCCCGGAAAGGCTTACATGGCTGGACGCTTCCATAATGTTAATGCTATTGAAATTGGTAGATATTTTGCGAACTAGAACAACAAGATATGGAACAAGTCAAGTTTCGGATCATTTTGATTACCGTAAGTAGCCCTCCTTGTGCGGATTACAGTGATATACATTTCATGTGGGAAAATGCATAGTTCCCGAGTTATTGGTCTTGATATTTCGGAACATATTTTGTTTAAAACAACCCTTTTTCTATTGCCACCAAGGCAATATGGGTATCATTAAAAGGTTATACCGGGTATTTTTTGGAGAACTTAAGAATAACACATTCACATTTGGACAGGCTCATACATGGCTACGCAATATATTCTTCATCTAGTTATATAACACAAACCATAACCTTTAAAATGATACGGCTAATTAAAACAACATACTCTCCGAACTTTCAAGGCCCATATCTCGGGAAGTCTGCATTTCTCCCCATATCACTGTAGTCAGTTCACCGAGAACTACTTACTGTAAAAATGTCAAAGCGATTCAATTGGAGCCCCTAAACTTTGGATATTTTGGCACTATTAACCAACCCAAGCCTCAAAAGAGAATAAAAAACTGTTTGTCCATTTTTAAATTTCTTATTTGTTTTTTTTTTAAGCAAATGTGTGTGCGTGTGTCCCTTTTGTTGAAGCCCTAACTTTCATATGCTTTATTTCGGACTGTATATCTCTGACAATCAAATGCCAAATTCATAATTTACTACATTTACTATTTCGTGCTAGGCCAAATTGGTCTTGCAGAAAATAGGAGAAGAGAACGCCATTTTGGTTTTAACTCTCTTAAATTTAACTTTAATTTTTCCTACTTTTCGGCGTAAGGAAACGCTTTTCTAGCAACAATTGCAAAACTAGTACAATATAGTACTATATTGCAGGTTTGGGAACACAGCTTAAATTATCGCAGCATAATATTTAAAATTAGCATATATTACTAATACAATCCGTAATTAATAAAATGAATTATTCGGCCCGAATATTAATTATTGGCGTTTTTAATATGCCATCTGTGAAGTGGCTTTCATTGCCAGAGTCAGAAGCTCTTACTCCTTTGACATCTGAAATGAATTTAAATCAATTTACTTGTGAAATTATGAGTCGATTTTCTGGCATTAATCTCCAACAAATAAATAATATAGTAAATAATCGTATGAAAATCCTTGATCTAGTTTTTGTAAATCATACACAATATTTTGAGTTAATTAGAATACCTACTATTTGTAGTCTTGAGGATAATTATCACCCTACCGCGATACATGATTATTTAATTTCTGACGATTCGTCAAACTCATTCAAAAATAAATACATTTTAAACGGCATGTATTTGACATGCATACAGTGGAATTGACAATTGAAACCCACTGGGTCAACGGAAATCTGGTACAATGTAAACGTACTATTATGTTACCCTAAACATTTTTTTTTTTCTGAATGTGTTCCTACTGTTAGAACTAGAAACTCTGATAGACATAATTGGAATACTTGCGAATTGTCAAGTATAAACAACACAACAAATAAACTTTTTTGAAAATATAAAAAATCTGGATCTTCTATAGACTTTGCTTACTATTCTGTTGCTAAATCCAAATATGCTATAGAATCCTGGAGGTTGAATAACTTAACAATCGTTAACAAGATTAAGAATAATTTTTATTCCAATCCACAGTCTTTGAATTCGTTAATCTAAAAAGAAAAGTTTCTTCTAAGCCTTAAAATTTAAAATTCAATAAAAACTCCGAAATTGCAGAGTGTTTTAAATTTTTTTTGCCACTACTTATTCAAATACTACTTATCAGATTAAAGATCCATATCCTTATGAACTATCATAGATAGATCAAATATTTATGTCTTTCTTACAAAGTCGAGTGGTCTATAAAAATCTACGTAATTTAAAATGTTGATTTTAAGAATTGTTCAGATTCATTAGCATTATTTAATTTGGTTATGTTCCTACTTTTTGGAAGAAGTCTTATATAATACCAGAGGAATTGCAGTGTGATAATATTTGTGAATTGCTGGAAAAGCATTATAACCCTAAACCAAATTAAATATTTTTGAACTTTAAATTCCACTCTCTAAACAAATATACGAGTTATCGTTGTATGATGCAATAAATTTGGTAAACATGTACAAACAAGCTGAAAAGGTTTTAAGACATGAATAATCAGCAAGAAGCGTTAATATGGTGAATATGGCAAAGACAAGAGAGAAAGAGTGAGAAAAGAGTTAGAGAGACAGACCAAAAGCGAGATCGAAACAGAATACAAACTGTTATAGACGAGGCAGCAATGAGCATAATTCAAACGTTGCCGTCACATAAATTCTGCATAAAATTTTTGCAAAAAGGAAGGCCACTTAAGTCGTTGGTGTTTCAAAGCAAGATTCACAATAAAACAAAATTCTGACGGCGAAGGCAGCGGAAAGGAGGACTCAGAGCAAGCTCAAGCATACGTGATAAAATTATATGTACATTACAAGTAAATGATCGAAATATCACATCTGAAGTCGACACGGGTGCGCTAGTCACCATTATAAGCCTTGTTGATGCTTACAAATATTTTTCGAATAGGACACACACAATGATGATAGGACACACTTAGACCGTTTAGAAGAGGTGTTAAGAGATTAGACCGATACAATATGCGTATAAATCTTGGTGTTTGTATGGGGGTGTGATGCAAAACAAAAATAATGAAAAATAAATGAGAACACGTGGGTTATTAGTTTTATATTAAAAAATAATTTGTTGTTTATTCAATCTTTATTTTCAAAGTGACAACAATAATTTACCTTTGTAAATTGGAGTGGCGTCAGAGGCCTTGGTGCTTTCGCTTTCAAATCTAAACGACAAATGAACGCTGAGGATAGTTGTCGTATACTACTACTAAACTACTTCCAAGAATCTCTCATGTACCAAGGTGAGAAAAACCAACAGCAACCACCGCCCGGTGGCATCTGAACTCTGCGGTCTCCGCGGAGGGAACTTGCTGAGTAGATACCCGTTGTGTCAACCAGCAAACGTGATTGACTGAGCTCGGGAAGTTGATGGTCAACATATCTAACTTATACATTGCCTCTCACCTTGATATTTTTATATTTATCAAGAAATATCTATTATATCTAAGAAAAATAGGGACGCAAGTTCAGTTTCTGTGAGCATTTAATTCATTTCAAATTCAATTCGCTTATAGAGGTACTGGACCCGAAATTATCCAACCAAACGTTGTATATTGGGCCGTAGGTAGACCCGGCTGGGATATTACGCGTGGGGAATTATCTTAGAGTAAATTTCTGGACCTTAAACCATTGCAATGGGTCCAGCTCTGTCAAAATTAGGATCGGCAAGTTCCAATCCTACAAATGACTCGTGCACGGAAGGTGGAGCCGACATGTAAGGGGTTACACCACGGGTGATATTGGCTAGACTACGGCCAAATTGTATCTGAGAAGAATCAAATCGCGAGACTATACGAAAATCGGCGTATTCTAATTGGTTTACCTTAGTGGTTGGCCATCGAAGTTGTCGGACAAGAGATGCGAAAACTTGGCTTACCTGACAACATGGGTCAAGCTACGCACGGACCGGTACGGTAGAATGTGGCAGGCAAATTCGTATCAACAAAGATGGCGTAATGGGCAGTACAGTAGTCGGCAAAACGTGAGGGGGTGACACAGGGAAAATACCTCGAGGCACAACTGAGGTAGATGTTCTTTGCACGGCGCGAGCTGAACTTTTAGACCTACGTTCCTGAAATCATAAGGTGGAGCAAACTTTATCACGACTTTCATGAATACATTTTCTAAACTCATTTTCAAGTTCTCGAGTGGCACCGACAAAGTTGGTACCATTGTCTGAAAATATTGTTTTTGGACAGCCACGACGACCTATAAAACGATAAAATATGGCAAGAAACGTAGCGGAGGACAATTCAGATGCTGCTTCTAGATGGACAGCTTTGGTAGCGACGCAGACGAACACGCAGACATATCCTTTCGTTATACGACAGGCTCGACCAGTGAATGACTTAACGTCAAAAGGACCTACAAAGTCGACTCCAGTGTTCGTGAAGGCTCAAGTAACAGAAGTTCTTTCAGGAGGGAGAGCACCCATTATTTGATTACATGGTCGAT
Source organism: Musca vetustissima (assembly GCF_032173495.1). Taxonomy (NCBI): domain Eukaryota; kingdom Metazoa; phylum Arthropoda; class Insecta; order Diptera; family Muscidae; genus Musca; species Musca vetustissima. The sequence goes on along the minus strand of NW_026885658.1, from coordinate 348,594 downwards.
GCATCTCTAACAAACAGCTGCTAGTTGCGGTGCGGATCAGTACTTTCACCCGAGGTATCCAATACTCCATACGAAGGAGACGCAACATTAGTTGGTTTCCACCATGAACGGACTTTGTATGTACATATTCAACAAGGAGATGTGTGAAACGACACGAATGCGGCAAAATGATGGGGTATTTTTCGGCAAGAGTTAAAGTGTCAGATTTGACCAAACGACCATTCAATCTCATGACACCGAATTCATCCATCACTGGGTTAAGCGACAGAAGGGAGCTACTAGAGGACAAAGGGCGTTTATCGATAAAGGTCTTATATTATGTTGCGTAGTAAACTTCTTGTGCTAAGGTGGCAAGACGACGTTTAACTTTTCCAATTTCCTCTGAAGTTATAACCTTACTGGTAAAAGAATTTTGTGACATATAAGATAAAACGCAACGCTCTATCCAAGGATGAACAATTATCTAAAACATCTTCATATTGGGTAAAAAATTAAAAATGTGATTTCATGCTTCGAACCTCTAAATTAGTTTCAGGCAGAGTTAATTCCTCAGTATTCCAATGTGAAGTATCAAGACTCAAGCAAGAAGGATCTTTCCACCAAAGTGTGGACTTAGCAAGTTCTACAGGTGAAAGACCACGACTTCCCAAATCAGCTGGTTTGTCCTCAGATCTAATGTGAAACCAATTGGCATTTCCTACATTTTGTTGAATTTGACAAACCTGATTTGCTACAAATGTCGTCCAAGTAGTAGGTGTTTTTCACAACCACGCTAACACAATTGTCGAATCCGACAAATAGTATAACTTTTGAATAGGAATGTCTATCTTAATTGAATTGACCTGGGGATAATTCTTGCCAGGAGGTTTGAGTTGTAGAGAGAAGTGAATCGTCCCATCCAATATTATCTAACCACACTTTTTGCATTATAATTTTTGCAACGACAATAACGGGAGCTAACCAACCTACAGGATCAAATAATTTGGCTATATGTGAAAGGACTTCCCCCGCTTTGAGTAATTAGATTTTATAGGAATTGGATTTACCGCAAAATAGAAGGAGTCTAGACTGGCATTCCATCTTATGCCCAAAGGTTTGAAACTGCTGTCTTCTACGAATGACAGAACTTGAGCATCGTCTAAAGGTAAGGTCACACTAGGCAAATATTTGACGAAAAGTGTCAAATATTTCATTGTCATAATCTGACCACAAATATTTTCAATGGCAAACACAAAACCAGCTGATTTTGGGCAAACAAAATTATTTGACAGCAAATAAAATTTTGCGTGATTTGCCCACAATGTGAACGCCGACTAGCAAACATTTGCCTTATTTTTGGGCAAACATTTATTTGCCCTTACAATATTTTTGTAAGAGCAAACAAAGAAAAATAACAGCCCAAGTTTCGTTAGCCCATGTCCACCTGCTGCTAATGCACCCGTTGAAGATTATATCAAGGATCCCATGGAACATCACATGGTATTCATGGATGAAGTGTGGCAACAAGTTGATCTGCCATCCACACGCTGATATTTGAAATTTTTGAATCTTTTCATGTTCTTTTACTATATTTCTTCATCCTATACAATAATTTACGATGCTCCTCTTCCATAATTTCTTGGAAAATATCGAGCAAATATTTTTTTGTTTTTTGACAGTTTGATCAATCTGTTTTATTGTGCAAATATTTGCTCAAATGTGACCACACGTCAAACATGTTTTCCCATTTCGTTATTTGACACTATTTGCTGCTGTTTGAGCAAACAAAATGTGTCAAATATTTGAGTGCAATGTGAACACAAAATCAAGAGTGCACAAATTTTACGTTTTTTGGGCAAACAAAATAAAAGACATTTGAGTCAAATATTTGCCTAGTGTGACCTTAAGTGACTAGGGGGTAAACGTGCAAGAATAGATTTTTCGCTTGAGGTCCAGTTTCGTAACTCAAATCTAGCTGTGGACATGAAAGTGATAAGTTGGTCACCCGCAATCAATGTGGAATTTATATAGTGACCACCAGAAGGAACGTCATCGACATACATACTTTCACGTAATATTTTAGCAGCCAAAGGATATTCTGATTCACAATCATAAACAAGTTGAAATAAAGTGCGTATAGCAAGATAAGGGGCACAGTTTATGCCAAATGTGACCGTTTGCAATTGGTAGTCTTTAATGGGGTCACTAGGGGTGTCTCTGAATAAAATCCTTTGGAATGGTGTATGTTTTGGGTGGACTCGAATCTGGAGATACATTTGGGTAGTATCACAATTAAAAACAAATCGAAATAAGCACCATCTCAAAATTAATAGGACTAAGTCAGCTTGGAGTGTTGGTCCCACGTGGAGAATATGGTTAAGACTTGTACCAGTGGATGTCTTATTCGATGCATTAAAAACTACTCCAATTTTGAGGTCTGTTTTTCCAAATTGACAACGGGGTGATGGGGTAAATAACACAAATCTGGCGCTTGAGAAGGGGAGACAAGTTTCATATGATCTAAATCAAGGTATTCGCGAACAACTGCATCGTACACATCTTTGAGGGAGGGTTTGCATAAAAGCGACTTTTCATTTCGAAGATATTGACTCAAGACATTCTGACGTGACTCACAAAGTTTCAAATATTGTGGGAACTCAGCTCGAAAAGGGAGGGTGACAACATATCTACCATCTGAATTCCTCGTGGTGGTGGACCTAGCAATTTGCGCTTGGGAGCCTCCTCAAGTTCCCAAAAACGCAGAAGACTTTTATTTAGACTGTCTTCTTCACCAAATTCTAAAGTGGTCGTAAAGACACGAACTGGTGAACATGAAATTGGACCAGAAGACAGAATTTTGCGCCAAAGAATTTGAGGATATAAATCAGCACCCAATAACATATCGACAGGACGACAATCAAAGAGATGTGGATCAGCTAGACGAATTTGAGGCAAGGCACACGAACCGCAGGATCGATAGAAAAGGAGGGAAGATTGCCAGAAGTTCTGGAGAGAACAAAGGAATCTAAACGAGAGCTGATCCTTATGCGACAATTTTTTCTTGAAGTGACCGAAGGGGAATCATTTACAACAGAAATGTTTGCAAGGGTGGATTGAGACGACAATTTGATTCTATTTTGCAAGTGTTCAGTGATAAAGGTAACCTCGGACGCAGGGCCAATGAGGTTCGCACTGGATACGAAGCACCTTGGTGCACAAGTGTGATTATAGCTGTTCCGAGAAGGACTTTAGAATTGTGGGAAGTGTGATAAACTTGTCGATTTACTATGGTAGGGTTTGCCCCAGAAGACGTAGAAGCGACATTAGCTAAATTAGAATCCGATTGGGCAGTGGAGGGAACGGGCGTTGCATTTAACGAGATACTATTATTGTGTGCCACTCTATTAGGTTTGTGCAAAAGGGTATGGTGACGTCCTTGACATATATTGCAATTGTGGGGACTTGGACATTTACTAACCGAATGACCTTTAGAAAGGCAACTGAAACACAACTGTTGTTTTTTAACAGAAGACAGTTTTTGATCAAAAGTTAAATTTTTGAATTGAGGGCAAGAATAAAAATGGTCTGTTCCCGTACTGCAAGAATCTACTAGATTTTACTATTTTCTTCGATATCATAAAGGAAAATTCGTTATCGTAGTAAAAAGTAGTTGATTCTTGCAGTACGGGAACAGACCAAAGTGTGGCTTTCGTTGGAGCAAAAGAAGCAACGAGTTGGAGTGGAACTTTACTTGTTCAGAAGTTTTCACCAAATGTGCCTTAACGTTGCGTGAATTTGAATTAGACGAATCAATACCTTTTATATCACGCAAACAAGCCAGCGTCTGAATTCTCTCAGTAAGGAAAGAATCGAGCTCAGACCATAACGGTAAGGAAGACTTATCTTTGAGACTCTGTTCCCAGAGTGTCACTGTATGTTTTGGTAGACGCTGAATGCAAATAAAAACCAGAATAGGATCCCAATGATCCGTTTTAATGTCGTAAACTGACATTGCAGACAGACAACCGTTGATGCCCCGTTGTAAAGTTTTTAGCCCCGAACTATTTTCATTGTTAAGCGAAGGAAGATCAAACAGAATTTTTAAATGACTATTAACAAGAATGTGCTTATTGTCATAAGTATCGTACAAAGATTTCCAAGCAAGAGTGAAACTTTTATGTGTTAGTGGAAATTTAGAAGCTATGTTCCTAGCATCACCTTTAGTTTTTTTCACCAAGTGACATAATCTCTCGATGTCACTTAACCGAGAATTATTGATATATCAATATCACACGGAGGTAAATTGAGACTATACATATAGATATTTGCAACATTCGGTGGTAAACTCCAATTGGAAATTGAAATGTCAACTGGATTCTGAATATCTGGGTGAACAGTGTTAGATAGAGTTTTCAAACGTATACTATGAATCGACACATTTCCATCGTTAGAAAGTCCTGGTTAAACAACAGTAGACGGATTAGGCACATTAACAATTTGCTGAGGATGAGGGGAATTGTGCGGGATACTAACATTAACGACGTTAGGCATTGTAGGAGAAGATTTTTCCGCTTTAAAACTTTTCAAAAGCTCTTTTATTTCGGACAAGCAATCTATGTAACTTTGACGTGATGACTGGTATTTTGCATCGGTAGCAGAAATTTTATCCGACGTCGTACCTTCTAATGTCATTAAATAGTCAATACACTTTTAATTTCATCAATATCCCTTTGGCAGGTACTTTGAATTAGTAACGGATCATCAAGCTCTTACCACAATATTTCATCCATTCAAAAAACTTCCTGTTATGAAATTGCATCGACTTCAACGCTGGGCTATTACGTTGCTATCATACGATTATGCAAACGCAGACGCATTGTCTAGGTTACCAATGGGAGGCGACACAGATTTTGACAGAACTGAATCCGACGTATTACATATTGATGAAATATATAACGTCGTATTGCTAGACTGTCCTATAGATCAAGCTCTTGCCACAATATTTCATACATTCAAAAAACTTCCTGTTATGACATTGCATCGACTTCAACGCTGGGCTATTACATTGCTATCATACGATTATGCTATAAAGTACAAATAAACATCTCATCATGCAAACGCAGACGCATTGTCTAGGTTACCAATGGGAGACGACACAGATTTTGACAGAACTGAATCCGACGTATTACATATTGATGAAATATATAACGCCGTATTGCTAGACTGTCCTATAGATTCTAAAACTGTATCGTTGCACACGGAAGAAGACGAAACATTACAAGTTATCACAAACTATGTGAAAAATGGATGACCAGAAAAGAACAAATCAAGTAAATCTTTAAATCCATATTTTGCAAAAAAGAATTCAATTTCAATTTCAAAATGGGGCACTTTTTCTGCTAATGATCATTCACGTGTTATAGTTCCAAATTCACTTCGTTCAAAGGTTTTGAATATGCTACATGACGGACATTGGGGTACATGCAGAATGAAGCAGGTAGCTAGAAGATATGTATGGTTCCCAAATATTGATCAAGAAATTGAAGGGATGGCAAAAAAGTGTAGCATATGTCAAGAAAATAGCGATAGCCCTCGTCAAGAATTTTCGGCATGGCCTGAAGCAGATCAACCATGGGAAAGAAAACACATCGATTTTGCTGGTCCTTTTCTTAACAAGATGTTGCTCATTGCAGTTGATTCGTATTCCAAATTTCAAATGAGACCAGTATCGGCAGCTACCTCGTCAACAACTATTACAAAGTTTTTTTTTGCAATTGAAGGCTTACCACGTACCATAGTAAGTGACAATGGTACACAATTCACGTCGGCGGAATTTAAAAGATTTTGTGAAGCAAACGCTATTGAGCATTTGACTACAGCTCCGTTTCACCCAGCTTCTAATGGATTAGCTGAGCATTTTGTTCGAACTTTCAAGACAGCTTTTAACAAAATCATATGAAAAGGCATTATACAAGTACTTGGTGACATACCGATCAACACCAAATCCCCAGACAGGAAAATCTCCAGCGGAATTACTTTACGGACGACAACCTCGTACAATTTTAACGGCAATGTTTCCTGTGAGAAACGGAAAATCAAATATTTCTTCGAAATTTGCTATTGACCAACAGGTATATGTACGCCATTTTTCGGATAAGAAACGCTGGATAGTGGGAGAAGTAATGGAAAAAATTGGAAGTTTTATGTACTTGGTAAAAACCACACAGGGAGAAGTTCGAAGGCATCAAAATCAAATGAAGAGTAGAATAGAAACCAGTACTGATAGCAACAAGCGCAACCAATTTCAATCACCATGTGGAAGGAAACTGATGATATTGACATATTAATTCCGGATAATCAAACGAATAAAAACACAAGAGAACGAACAGCACATACAAGCGCACCAGTTATAGAACGATCCAATATTACAAATAACTCGACCAGAATAGAACCAATAAATCAAGCGTTAACCGAAACTTCATCAGTGGTAAATTCTCAAAAGACTGAAACCGATAGGCAAGGCCTTAATGAACCGCTGGACAACCAAGATAGCTTCAGGTCACAACGCATCGAAAAACGTCGGCAACAATTTACCCCCAGAAGATCTGAAAGAATTCGTAAGAAATTTAGAGGGGAATCTTCTAATTAGAAGCAAGGGAATATTGGTAATATAAAACTACTTGGTTTGACTTATCATAAGTGTCTTTGACTTTACCCCATAAATCCTGAAGTTCCGTACTTTGAATTTCAAGATTGAAACCCGTATAGCTTTCAGGCTTTAGTAAGTGGAAAGCGGCAACAAATTTAAACACGTTATCGGAAGCACGACTGAAGAAAATTTATTTTTGATGACATGATTTTTGAACCAGTTTAGCGGGAAAGTCAATTAACAGGGCTTAATTAACCGAGAAAATTTACATGTATTTTCCGATGAAATATTTTTTGCCCCATCATGTGGTTCAAATTGTTATAAATATACCCTCGATTGGTATGCAATTCTTTATGTTAATTATATTTTATTAAAAAATATCTCAAAATAAAATGACAATTTGCAAAAAAAAAAAATAAAAATGATAAAATTTTCCCAAAAAATACTAGTGCCGAAAGTAGGGTGAGTTTTTATAAAAGTCCAAAAGACTACTACGCATCAACAAAAATAATCCATTTATTATTATAAAAATAGGAAAAAAATATTATTGAACTGTGCGTCGCAGAATAGCGAATACAGCACAAAAGGAAATATAAGACAAGCAGCATTGGGAGAGTGATTATAGGTGGAGAGAATAATAAATTGTTGGTAGGTTTGTTGTTAGTCGAATGACGCTAAAAAAAGCGCGCGGAATTTGCGTACGTCCATGATTCCCACCATAATAATTCCTTGAGAAAAACATTTAAAATCCGCACATCTCCATTTAGAAATCACCGATTTTCTCCGATTGGAGAAAATATCTTTCAAAATCTTCACGTAATCCTTGAAAAAATATTTGTTATGCAATTTCACGTCTTTGCGTCGAAAAATCATTGAGAAAAAATGTTAAAAAGATGTTTACACTTCTGCTTTGGAAGGTCCTTAAAATTTTTCAAAATCCTATACTTCTGGTCCTTGGGAACATTTTCTTTTTTCAAGAATCCAAACTTCTACATTTGATGATCCTTGAAAAGGTTTTCTTAAAAAATCAAAGCTTGAGAAAATGTTATTTAAGCTTATCCTTGTAGTGGTCCTTAAAAAATCTTCGCTAGTTCTTAAAAAAAGTTGTTTAGAAAATCCAGGTTTGTGTCGTTTACGCTGCCTCAAATATTCTTCGAGATTTTTTTAACCTCAATTGGTTAGTCGAAATCGTTTATAGCGACATATCGGTTATAACGGCTTATCCAAAAGTAATTTGTTGGTGTGATTAGACTACAACAGGGATGCACGCCCTTGCACTCTATCGGTCAACTCAACTCAGACGGATTCTTATGCTCATTTGTTTAGTCGTTGTTGAGACTTCAACACGAAAAAAATGAAATGCACGTCATTTTGGAGCTACGCTTAAGCGGCCCACACACGTCAGACATGTACGTTTGATCGTTGTGAAGCTTCTAGGGCACAAACGAATCACAATAACTTAATTTCGAATTTGATTTTTAAAGACGGAAGATGGTCAAATTGCCATCCTCTCACCGTGTGCATCACTGTTGTAAATGATTTGCCAAAGTCTGTATCGCATTCTAAATTGCTAATATATGCAGATGATGTCAAGTTGTTTATTACCCATAATCTGAAAAGCAATCTGAATTAAATTAATGGTGTGACAAAAATTTAAACAAATGTAAAATGTATGTGTTTTTCTTAACATTCTTCTTGCACTGAGAGGTTTACATTGGAATAGTAGTTTTGTAGTAGTTTGGAATAGTAGTTTTACCATCTTACACTAGCATGTTAAAATTAATTCGATTGCCTACATTAAATGGCATAATTACAGAAGGTAGTCTCATTTGAGAAATTAATAATGGCAACCTTCTTTAATTTGGTACTCATTTGTCACTTTCAAACTGTTGTAATTTTCTTTATTACACCGAACTTTAAGGATTCTGAGCTTTTTGGACTAACCAAAATCTTCAACGCGTTGTTTATCTCACATCCTATGTGGATGTGAGATAAACAGACGGATTCTTATGCTCATTTGTTTAGTCGTTGTTGAGACTTCAACACGAAAAAATGAAATGCACGTCATTTTGGAGCTACGCTTAAGCGGCCCACACACGTCAGACATGTACGTTTGATCGTTGTGAAGCTTCTAGGGCACAAACGAATCACAATAACTTAATTTCGAATTTGATTTTTAAAGACGGAAGATGGTCAAATTGCCATCCTCTCACCGTGTGCATCACTGTTGTAAATGATTTGCCAAAGTCTGTATCGCATTCTAAATTGCTAATATATGCAGATGATGTCAAGTTGTTTATTACCCATAATCTGAAAAGCAATCTGAATTAATTTAATGGTGTGACAAAAATTTAAACAAATGTAAAATGTATGTGTTTTTCTAAACATTCTTCTTGCACTGAGAGGTTTACATTGGAATAGTAGTTTTGTAGTAGTTTGGAATAGTAGTTTTACCATCTTACACTAGCATGTTAAAATTAATTCGATTGCCTACATTAAATGGCATAATTACAGAAGGTAGTCTCATTTGAGAAATTAATAATGGCAACCTTCTTTAATTTGGTACTCATTTGTCACTTTCAAACTGTTGTAATTTTCTTTATTACACCGAACTTTAAGGATTCTGAGCTTTTTGGACTAACCAAAATCTTCAACGCGTTGTTTATCTCACATCCTATGTGGACTCTGGCATAATTAGGGTATTCGGTTTCTTTTATCTTACTTAATTTCAGTGCCAATTGAAATCTCTCGAAGTAATCTTTTACAGAAGAGTTCTGCTCCGATCTTTATTCCGGCATCGAAAATGTTGAGCCTCTCGATGGAATTTCTGTTGGCGTAAAAGCATTTGCAACAGCAGCTTGTGTTGCCTCAACCACCGATTTCCGTCTTGCAATGCCTTGCCAAAAAAAATACGAATTGTAATACTAATTATAATTAGGATTGCATATGCAACAGACGGCTACGTATCTGATAAACAGAAGTCCTAAAAAATCTTCAAATGAAAACGTCTTGCCTGCTGAAATGTGGTACGGATTCAAACCAAACTTAGATCCCTGAAAATATTTGGCTGTAAGGCATATGCATATGTGAAAACGTCTTGCCTGCTGAAATGTGGTACGGATTCAAACCAAACTTAAATCCCTGAAAATTTTTGGCTGTAAGGCATATGCATATGTGACCATAGAAAAATTTCGCAAGATGCAAACATAAAGAATGTTCTTCAAAAACTCTCAATGGACAAGTGCAATGATGTTAAAACTCCTCCAGAAATACCCAGTCAGCTTCCACATATCCACGCTGACTGGGGAAGTGATATCAATGACACGAAATGTAAAGCAAAAACTTCGTATTTTTATTCGTCGAATAAGTTTCCTATTTAAAACATGTTTTTGTTTTCATTCTTAATTCACTTTATTTTAAATTTTATAAAAACAAAATTATAAATGTACATAAATAAAAATATATGATATACATAGTATGTATATTTTAGTTTTAATAAGAAGTTAATATTATTATCATATTATTATTTACATTTCTTACAACAATTTGAATAAAGTATACAATACATATGGATACATAGAAACATATTATTTATAGATGTGCCTTCATACTTTTAGAAAAAAAATATTTATAATATTTTGTCAATATTTACATCGGTCTTATGTATCGACATAAGAGCTAGAGCTGAAGATCTTGTAGTATGCATACGATTGCGAGTGTATGTCTTAATTTTACCTAGTGTTGAAAAACTACGTTCAGCTGTTGTAAGAAGTATTGTAATTAAAATTGTGAGTAATACATATATATATATATATTTGGAAAGAGATTATTACATTCAACTATTGCTTCAAGAGCATTTGATGGTTTTACATCTCTTCTCTTCCACATAGTGATCTACAATTCAATTTCGGCTAAGACCTCACGTTTAGAATTTTTTAAGTCCTTTTCATAAAATAATTGTTAGGAGTATTGTTGACTATTTGAGCAGGTATAATATTAAATAACGATTTCAGCAAAGTTTCACTACCCAAAAATCTATTACTTAAATTGGAAATTAATTCATTTAAATAAGGAATAAAAATTGCTGCTCTATAATACTCCTCTGGAATATTGATCCTATATCTTTGTGTCCCTACTCTTCTTGGAAGAGTGATTTCGACTCCAAATTTCTCCGCAGTAAGTTTTGCATCTATGAATATTTCGTGGAATTCTTCATCACAGTTGGACCTAATACCATGCAATTTTTCAATTACTACGTTTATGTGTTCATAAGCGCAGACGATGTCCAAGTTTATAGTTTGAAGAAACTGGGACAAATGGAGTGTTAAGTCAAGCAATCAAAACACCCAACAAAAAATCAAACTTGCATATCCTATTATGGTAATTTAATGCTTCACTACAACCTATAAATAGATAAAAATATGTGCATAAAAATCAATATATCAACATAACATTGAATGGTGAGCATTCATAAATAAATTTTACCTTCTTCCCCAATTTCTTCAAGAGCTTCCACAATTTCTTCGTCAAAACACTGCACCGAGTCGTGACGTTCAACCCATCGTTTTTCACAATAGGATGGTAGACGTTTCGATGATTTTCCATGCTTTTCAAATAGTGTACAATGTATCGGAATCATTAGTTCCCCTCATTGCAAGCTCCTCTTTTCCACATAAAAGAAAGTTTATATAACTAATCTTAATTTGTATATTTGATCTTCCGATGCTTGCTTGTCTAAAACGTTGCATATTTTTTTAGAAGCATCATTCATTGCAGATATACAATTTTGAGCCTTTATTGTTGCCTCTTTATGATATTCGGGTTTTTCATGAACTTTAAAACATTCAATTGCATCCTTTGGTACAGAAGGTTATTATCAAAATCAAGCAAATATCAACTAAGAATCAGTTAGGGGATATCTGCACAAGTCAGTGGATCGAATTAACTTTGAGAATCTCTATAGCTCTATCGGTTTGCAAGATTGAGAAGGGGCTTTGGAATTGTTTTTCAATCATAGCAAGTTTTTTTAGCTTTCGATTATAGCAAGCTATGAAATCATGTTTTCTGTATACGCTATATATATTGTAAATTTGTAGAAAAATTACTCATTGTATTTTAAGAATATCTGTTGAGGCGAGGAGTGTGCTCTTTTAGGAGATTAGGTGGCAGGAACTGAACCGGTCAGTATATACCCGAATATAGACTTTTGGGCCAGCAACGATTTTAAAACTAATTTTGGTGGTTCAGCTTCCAGTATTTGGGGGTAAAGATCAGCACCAAGTAGGAAATCTATTGGGCTGCCGTCAAAGGTGTCAGCTAAATCTAAAGGAATTTTAGATTTCAAAGTTGAAATAGGAGGATGTGAAAACAATTTCCCCTTGACATTAGGCCGAACAAATGCCTTTGCGTCAAAATTTTAGTTTTTGGGGGAAAAGGCTTGTGCCAAGTGCATTTTTAAGTTTTTTGCTTACAACAGATAGAAGAAGGATCGGGACAATTATGAACAAGGTCTTTACAATTAGATACTCGACTATTAACATTTGTAAAAGGCTTGTCCGAAGAACGGGACAACAAGGTCTTTCCTCGACTTTTGACCTTTGTAAATGCCGGAGGTGAATTGGAGGGAGTAACAACATTATTGGTTGGTGACCGGTGAAGAAGGCTGTGGTGCCTTTGCTTGCATGTAGTGCAACTGTGTTTACTAGTGCACGTTTTGACTACATGTCCACGAAACAAACAATTTACACAACATTTATTTTTCTTAACAATCGAGAATTTGTCCTCAAACGAAAGTTTTAGAAACTGGGGGCAGAGTCGAAGATGGTGGCTCTGGTCAGGACAAATGGTACAAGAAGATTTGGAGGGTGAATTTATAACTCGAGGTGGGGTAACACATTTAGAATGATGTGCCGACAACAATTTATTGGGGGAATGAGGTGTAGCGATATTACTAGGTGAGGGGGAATGCATTTTCTTTGGCAACAACAACTTATTTTTGGTGGGGAGGACGTGTTCTAGACAAATCAAAGTTTTGTATCCTCTCCGTGAGGAAAGCGTCTAATTCTACCCAAGAGGACAACGACGATTTAATTTTTATACTTTGCTCCCACAGAGTCAAAGTAATTTTTGGCAAACGCTGCAAACAAATGTAAACAACAATCGGATCCCAATGATCCGTGATGACGTCATAAAATGACATTGCAGCAAGGCAACTATTTATCCCTCGTTGGATAGTTTTAAGACCAGAAACCGTTTCAGCTTCTATGGAGGGGAGTTCAAACAAGCATTTGAGGTGAGAGTTTACGACGATACGTTTATTGTTATACGTATCGGACAAAGCTTTCCACGCTAAAGGGAAACTAGAATTGGTGAGTGGAAATCTGGAAATGATTTCACGAGCTTCACCGGTGGTCTTCTGTATTAAATGGCAGAGACGTTCAATGTCCGAAATATGTGAATTGTTTATAAATAAGGTGGTGAACAGATCCCGAAAAGTAATCCAAGATATAAAATCGCCAGAGAAAACTTCAATGTCGATAGGTGGAACAACTAGCCTATGCTTATGGACAGGTGGATTGGTGTAGCTATTGTTGGTGGAAGAATTTTGAAATTCTGAAGCAACTATAGGAGTGGTGGACTGCACATTACTCGAAGCGGAAGGTGAAGGCATATTTCGTGGAGATTGTGAAACTGGTGGAGATTGTGTAACTGGTGGAGCTATAGCAGGGGAACAATTACTTACAGGACTTTGAAGGTGATTGAGATGCCGATTTATGGTGGATAGACACTAAGAATACGCAATAAATGCTGTATTGTATTTTTCTTCGACGACATCACCCTGTGCATTCTGAGATGTCGCAAGGTATGTTTTGCACTCATCATAGATGCACTTAACTTTATCCCATAACTCTCGAATTTCTGTATTGCGAATTTCGAGGTTGTATACAGAATACTGGGATTCTGGAATTTGCTCAAAGAATTTCACACTTTTTAGGACAATTCCAGTGGCTCTGTTGAAGCGGGTGAGAGGAGTAATCGACATTATGGTAAAGAGGGGAGAAAACAAGTAGATGATATATAATAATGCCGAAAAATAAAAACTCCTCTATAAACAAAAAAGTATGGGGGAATCAAACTTAAAATGCAAGAAAGATTACTATAGCTCAAAATATATTTCAACAAAAATTCAAAAAAAAAAAAAAAAAATGTAAAAATTTTGTAAAATATTGCAAATGGTATATTAAAGTAGTACAAAGTGAAGACAATTTTGAAGAATTTCTTCACGATGCCAAACTACTTTAAAAAGACCATAAAAAACAAGTATTTTTTTCAAATTTCCTCAAATTAAACCAAACCTACCAATTGTAGGGTGTAGTTGAGGAGGTGAATGCAAATAATAGGGTGCGGTTGTCCAAAAATCAAACAAGAATTTATCCACTGAGCAAAAGTAATGTGTAAAAACAAAAAAAGCAATATATTTAATTCTCAAAAACAATATTAGCAAGTAATTTTGCTTGGATATATGTAACAACGGCCGATTGTAGGGTGCAAATGTCCAAAATATGTAGATAATTCTACAACAAGATTTCAAATATACAAAGTTGTGGAGTAAACCACGACTACAATTGATAAAATTGTCAAACTAATAGGAAAAACAAGTATTTCCTTACTCCGAATAATGTACGAAATTGCCAAGTGTAGGGTGCAAAGTCCAAAAAATGCTGAAAGCCTCACAAGAAGTGATTTAATGTTCAATGAGTAGAATTGAAAACAACAACAAATAGGGAGAAATATTCAAAAAATTAATATTTTCACAAGCACTCTTTATGCTTCAATTGTGTGCAATAGCTGCCGAATGTTGGGCGAATTTGTCCAAAAATATCAAAAACCCTACTACCAATCAGTATTTATTAAAAAAATATAAAAAATATTTTTAATATAATTTGCTATTGAAAATTCCCAATTTTTGTCGCTTGGTACCACTGTACTGTAGTGTGGTGAATAACGAATATCACACAAAACAGAATAAAACACAAGCGACGCTAACAGCGAAATGACTATGCGTAAGCAGCTACGCACCCACACAACACACGACGTGAGAAACGATCCAACAGTGAGAGTTGGAGTCGACAACAATTGTTGGTATATTTTCTGTTATACCAAGGTGACGCTAGAAAAAGGCGCGTGGAATACACGTGTGTTGTTATTGCAAAATGACAATGCAAATTCTGCAGTGAGAACTGGCCAACGTTAGAACAATAATAACAACAGAAGAATGTTTGTTTGGTGATGGATCGAAACAACAAATAAACCAAACAACGAGATCGTGGACTATTAGGGTGATTGTTGTTATTGTTTATTTAGTAATGCAAATACTCTGAGGTTTAGAATAGAAGAATAACAACAGCAGCAAATCGTTTGGTTGGCGAATAATGCAACAACAAATAAACCAAACGAAAAATAGGAGGAGAAGAGTTTTTTATGTTGTTATTGAAAATAGTACAATGTAATTTCTCTACTTGATGAACAAAGGAGGGGATAACAACAAGACGAATTCGCTTGAGGAAAAAAGCAACAAATAATCCAAACCAACAATATATGGAGAGGTGATGTTTGTTGTTAGTACAAATATGTTAAATCGAGAAAAAACGAATATGTTTGGTTGGTGTGGGTAAAGAACAACAAGTAAACCAAACAGACAATATGTGGAGTTGTGGAGGATTTTTAAATGAGAATCGATGAGAAATATAAGACGACGAGTGGTTTTAACAACAACACCAAATGCTTTTGTATGATCAACGCGACGTAGGGTGATCAGTACAAGGCGATATACTGCTAATATTTTGTATGGAAGAAAATACGTATTAAAGCAAGAAGTGGTATTATATGTCGACTAAAATGACTTAAATCACACAGCGAATGAAAACGGGAGATGTGTGTTGCTATGGTGATATTAAAAATATGAAATTCAGAGCAAACAAAAATAGCAACAACACAGATTTGTTCTCTAATGATCAACAATGATTTTTATGATCACTACAACAGAATATAGCAACAAATGTGGACTGTATGTAGGTGAATAGGAGTTAGATTAGAAGTATGGATAACCGAAAGCCGACCAATGCCAATTCAATACCGATAGAAGTTGGCAAACAAACAAAAAAGACTAACACTCGCGGTAGCTCACTTTTGACGAAATCTGAGTTTACGTACCTGGTGTTAGTATGGTGACTTGTTGATGTGATGATGAGAGATGATTCAAAATACTAATTCGGCTCGATGCGACCAAATGTTGAGGCGAGGAGTTTGCTCTACTCCTCGCTGTGGTGATGTTTGTGTGGTGGTTGGGGTGATCAATGATTAACTCAAGGGAGCGGGGGGTTGCGAGCGACAAGAACTCTCAAGCGGTTAATGGTGTATGGAAAAGAAAGAAATGCAAAGAAAATAAAACACAAGAGTTATTAATATAATATTCCATGTATCTTGGATTTATTGGTGGTTCTTTCTTTTCGTAATACAACAAATAAATTACCTCTTGTAATTTATGGTGGCGGCGCTGAGACCTGTTAATAACGCGTAGACGTTATTCGACTAGTTAACTCTAAGGTGGTTGGTCGACAAGTTAACTCTAAGGAGGTTAAACGACAAGTGAACGCTGTGGTTCGTGCAATCACAGAGGACTGCGGTGATCGCTGAGGATCGGTTGTCGTTTACTACATTAACATATTCCAATGGGAGAAAAGGTCAAGCTAGGAGAGCAAAACAGCAACAACCACCGCTCGGTGGCATCTGCACTCTACGGTCTCCGCTGAGCGAACTTGCAGAGGAGATGCCCGTGGTGTCAATCAGCAGACGTGATTGACTGAGCTCGGGATGTTGAGTCAGAACGTATCAAACTTATACAATATCTATCAACATTTTTCTTCAATAAATAATTATTCTTCTTCGTTTCAATTTTGATTCATCGTATTCTACAATTCTAAGAATAAAATAAACGGCGCAATTTTAAGATTTTTTTCTTATGCCCAAAATTAAAATCTCGATAACTTTTGCGCGCACCAACCAAAAATTTGATCGCGAACGGATTCGAAGTCAGGATATTTTTCAATATATGTGTAGAAAAAATCATTGATGTAGTACGAGAACAAAAAAACCGATTTTTTGAAAATAAAGTTTATTGTTTTATAATATGATGAATTAACAATAACTTGATGTGGGCAATTTTTAGTTTTTTTATTTAATTAATTTGTAACATTGAGCACACAAGAGCTAATAAATGATTCCGACCGTAAAGTCGTAAGTTTGTGATCCATACATGAATAATCTATAAATTTTTCCGCTCTTAAGAAAAATAATTTACATTTTGAAATTTGAGTTTTATTCAGTTGTTCCTGGCTATATTTAAGTAGCAATATATTCTTGGTGATCCTTGAAAGGATTTCTGGCTGGGTTTTCCGTGTTGCTACAGTTTTTTTGTTTGGCGGTTATTTTGCTAAAGATGCCGTCGCAGTGTATTTGCAATGTCTGCAATGAACATATTTCAAAATCTAAATACAAAATTGGATGCACTGGCTGTGCACATTATTTCCACTTGGATTGTGTGGGTGTATCTGAAACTGAGGCTTGAGTTAATAAGGCTCTTAGATATACGTGCATTAGATGTATCCGTGCCTCTGGTGGTGATGGTGGGGCTGGTGTTGTTGATCATGGCGCTAGTGTTAGTTCGGCTGTTTCTAGTGCTTCTGTTGATAATAATGCTGCAATTGTTAATGCGGATGACTTGCGTAGTTTGCAGAATGATATGTTATATACCATGAAACTAAAGATGGATACTTACATGGCACTGTGTATGCAGGAGTTTAAATCCCAAAGAGATGCTCTTTTTAAATTGTACAGTGCTGAATTTTCTGCGGTGAAGAGCAATATCACTGAACTGAAGCAGTAAGTTTGTGATCTGAAGTTAACTGTCAGTGAAATGAAAAACACTGCTATTAGTGTGGAAAAGAGGTTAATAGATAGAGTCCATGAATTTGAATTATACAATGCTATGCTCCAGCGCAGACTGAATCGGTCGAATGTCATTATTAGAGGACTGCATGATGGAACGAAAACTAGATTCTAGCAGCAGGAACTATTTAATTTTGCCAATCGATCCCTAGATACGCAGATGCGGATTGTATTGGATAATGAATGTGGGGCGGTGCAGTTTCCTGTTACATAGTCATGACATGTATATTTATTTTTGTTGATCTCATTTTCTTTAATTTTAATATTTTTTTCTTAAAACAATTATTTTTTTGATTTGGTATATTCTTTATTGTTTAATTTGTTACTTTTCATTATTACTTTGATATGTATTCGATGTTTAATCGAACTTTAATAATTATGCTCCCCAGTCTCTTATTTAATTTTTATGTGCCCTGATGTGAATCTAGGGCCTATCACACTGTGCTACAAAATAAGAAAAAAATTTTTTTCAGGGATTCTAATGTACCAATCCTGTTTAGTTGGAGTCCCTGGACCACGAAAATACCTCTAAAGGAAATATGGGTCTCTATCGTTTTCTGTTACAAACCGTTATGTTTGCAACAGGCAAAATGAAACGAGATATACCCATAGTTCCTTTAGAGAATATGCATAGAATCAATACAAAAATGTGTATAAGTCATTTTCGTGTCGCACGGTGTAATTAGTGATGCTCAATTCATTAGGCAGAACATTCATTGCGGCGGTGGTGGTAAGCTTACGTATGCACATTTGAACTTTCAGAGCATTCTCCCGCCTAGATTCAATAACAAAGTGGATGAGATAAAGTGTCTACTTGTTGACAGTGGATTGATTTTTTTGGTGTGACTGAATCTTGGCTTAACTCTGCTGTCTCGTCGAGGTCATTGAGAGTTCCTGGCTAAATGGTCTGCGTAGTGACTGTATTGGGCGTGTAGGTGACGGTGTTATGTTGTATGTATGTGACAAATTGTCATATAAGGTGGTTTTTAAATCGGACCATTATGGTGTATGCGAATCTTTGTGCGTCGAGCTGTGTTTCGGTGCATTTACGTTGCTTGTTGCCGTTGTATACCTGCCGCATGGAGATGTGGATTCGTATCGTAAATGCCTGAGTAGTTCTCAGTATGGTATACGCAAGCTTAGACTCATATTTGGGTTTTCCGTTTCGGCCTGTAGACTAATTTCGTCGTATCTGGAGTGTAGATCCCAGTTTGTTGTGCACAAGGGTGTCCAATCTGATATCGGTCTAATCCAGTGTGGAGTATCGCGGGGTTCTGTGCTGGGCCCATTACTTTTTAATATGTTTATTAATGACATCATGGATTCTGTTATTGCTAGTAATTGTAGTCTCTTCTTGTATGCGGATGACATACATGTTTTCATTAGGAGTGTTGATCTTGCCAGGTTGGAAAATCTGGCTAACACAACGTTGCAATCTCTCTCTCTATGTGGATCTCCTCCAATGTTTAATTCCTGCTATGACGGTTCTATGTTTAATATTTGCGTCTTGATATAAATTAGAATAAGA
This sequence comes from Musca vetustissima, assembly GCF_032173495.1. NCBI lineage: Eukaryota > Metazoa > Arthropoda > Insecta > Diptera > Muscidae > Musca > Musca vetustissima. The sequence continues at coordinate 329,431 of NW_026885658.1, read as the reverse complement.
CTGACGCTGTTTTGTTTAATTCCTGCTATGACGTTTCTATGCTTAATATTTGCGTTAGTTCCTTTACTATTAATATTGTTGATGAAATGAAGTGCTTGGGTGTAATCATTGATGCCAAACTTAGTTTTTCGACTCACATTGATCTTCTGTTGTCCCGTGTGCGATTCCAAATTAGGAGGCTTTATAGTGTCTAAGCATATTTGCCTCTTGGCGTTAGGGTGAAGGTGGCTATGCCGTTGTTGATGTCTCAGTTAAACTATTGTTTGGAGGTAATTTCGGGCTATAATTCGGGTCATTTGTATCGGCTTCAAAAGGTTGTAAACTCCAGTGTTCGTTATGTATATGGTTTGGGTCATGTTTCCCAATTTGTTGTTAAATTTCTTGGCCTATCCTTTGATAAGTATGTCGAATATCGTATCCTTTTGTGTTATTATAGAATTATGAGAAATGTTGATTTACCACTGTGTAGTAGGTTTGTGATGTGTAGATCCTCTCGGAATCCTAAGTTGTTGTATCCGAGGTTTTCGTCTGTAATTTGTGAAAGATCATTTGTAGTTAGAGTCGTAAGATTGTGGAAACAGCTCCCTTTGAGCCTCGTAAGTTTACCTTTTTCATTTTTGCGTATAGGAGGGAATTGTTTGTGCATTTGATGAAGTTGGCTTTGAATAAATCGCTGACTACAGGTTGCATAGTGTTACTTTGCCTTTTTTAATTCTTGGCTGGGGAGCAATCTTTATTTAAGTTCTATAGCATTTATATTAGAGATTTATACATACGCGCTGATACATATGAAATTTAATGTGTGTGGTTGTAGTATTGCTCTTGGGCTCGAGAGGGATATATACAGCCTTATTCTGGATGTCAATTCCACGTGAATTTACTCGCTCTTCCCCTTCGACTTATTCTGAACAACATTTTCCTGTGAATTTTTTCGCATTCTCGCTTTCGCCTTATTCTGAATGAAGTTCGAAAGCGAAAAAATCCGCTTTGGGGAAAAATTAGGTATTCTGGATTACAGGGAGTAGGAGAATGAGATGAAATTGTGTGCGAAATTTTTCGCCAATAATTTCAAGGGGAGCTGACTACAAAAACATACGTATTAAATATTTTTATGAAAAATATTTACACAATACTTATTCTATGACGATTTAGAATATTATAAATGATAGTAAGCAAATTTTTAACTGGAAAAATCAAATAAAATGCCATTGGAAATCCTATTGATAACGATACATGCTGAACCAAATATTGCCAAGGAATGTATAAAGGTAATAAAGAATATTTAAGTCGAGTTTGATGCATTTTGGATGCGAAATACAGACATTTCGGGTGAGGAAAAACTTAAATAAAAATTATGAAAGACAAAAATAAATTTTCAAAAAAAAAATAAAATAAAAAAATAAATAAAAAATATCGTGTGCATGATTTGAAGTAAGAAATAAAGGAGTAGGAGCAAATCATAACTGGCCACTTTAAGAATATGGGGAGATAAAATATAGAAATTAAATCAAGAGGCACACAATTATGTAGTGAAATAATAAACTGTGAATTAATTAATTCAATCGCAGATTTCTTCCCATTATTCGTTGTGTTTTTGCCATCATAAAAAATGTTCTTTTATTTGTAATCTATTGTAGTTGTTGCACCAAATTGCATCAAAACAATGAACAGCTGTTTCACATGCCATATTGTAGGTTGCCATATTTTTAAACTTTAATTTATTTTCTTTTAATTACAAAGCCTTTATACAACGGATTATTTATATTTCTCATTTGTATTGTTATAAAGTTTAAATAACATTAAAAAGTAAACATTTTCAATAAAAAAATCAATAAATAATATATTGAAAAATATTACACAATTAAATTAAAATGGGGCAACACACATTGCAACTTAAATTACAATACGGCAACACACATTACAACTTAAATTACAATATGGCAACACAAATCTTTTTTTCAACCACCATTTTCGAAAACTCGAATCCGCATCTCGCATTTTTTGCGTCTCCCTATTCATTTAGAATAAGGCGAGAATGTGAAAACGAAATTTTTTTTACATGCGATGTATCTCCCAGCGAATATCCAGAATAAGGCTTCCTTTCCCCTCCACTTTTTTAACTAAAGTTAAGTAAAGTGCAGTGGATTGGGGTTCTTTTTTTGGAATCTGTTATATGTTTGCATTAAATTTCATTTTGTAGAGTTTTTGACTGTTATGTATTTTTAATTTATTTACTTTATTCTTTGTTTGGATTTTTTTGTTATATAAGTTATTGGTCAGCTCTATTACAGCTCTGTCTGTTTACTCGATATTTGGTAACAATTGTTACCAAATGTTACTAAAAGCTGTCTGTTTACACAAAAATCCAGTAAAAGAGAGTCAAATGAGAGAGCAAGTTTGACAGTTGAACAACAACAAACTTACTGAAGTTTACTGAAAGAATTTTATTCAGTAAGATTTTGCAAACTCAGCATTTTTGGATCAGCTGTTTTATGACCAAAAACACAAAAACTATTTTTTTTAATTTGCAAAGTTCAATTTGAAGTTAAGTTGTATAAAAATAACTGAAAATGGAAGAAAATTCCTAAGTAATGCAAAGTTTCAATAAATTAGAAACTAATTTATTTATTTCATTCAAGAATACTAAAGCCTTCAAGGCCAACATATATATATATATATATATTTAGGCAAGTTCCATTTAGAGGGCAATGTATAGATGCAGGAAGCTTAAATGTTCCCGGGGAACATACCAAATCAATTTTTCTTTTATTGTTGTTTTTATAGATAGTAGATAGGACGGCTCTGATTGGTTTTAACATGGCAAAGCCCAGGCGTATCTTGGTCCTTCTTTCAGCTCAACTGCGAACACTGACCTCCCCGCGGTGTCACCTGGGGTAGCTATTTTCTTCACTCGTTGAAATAGGCAGCTGATATGTGCCGCGAGTTCACCCATAACTACTATAAAAAAATTGGTTGAGGCGCCGGGTTAGTTACTCCCACTCGGAAGTTCCCCTTACTATGAAAAGGCAACAAAACCTAACCCCCCAATGTTAACGACCCCCACAAATGTATAAAGGTCCACGATTTGCGATTCTACACTTGCAATGTGCACAGGTTGTACAGGCCCAGCTTTCGCTTTGGCGGATGTACTCAAGAAGTACAAAGCCGATATTATTGCCTTACAGGAGATGCGATGAAACGAGACATGAATTTGACTGCGGATTTATGGTTAACAGGATAATAAAATACCTCGTCTCCAGATTCACTCCAATAGATGAGCGAATTGCTATAATCCGTTTTAAAGCGAAGTTCTTCTTCATCAGTCTTATTTGCGCCCATGCTCCGATGGAAGACAAAGATAAGCAGACCAAAGACATATTTTACGAGCGCCTAGGAACAGCATATGAAACTCTGCTAGGAGAAAATCGGAAGAGAAAATATTTTTGGCCCCACCGTCGGAAAACTTAGCTTCCACGAAAAAACATAAGACAACGGCATGAGGTTATTCGCGGCAGGTAAACAATATGGTAGTAAGCAGCACCAGATTCAAGCATCTCGATATACTCAAGGCCACCTGGATTTCAGCCAACTGAACAACAAGAAATCAAATCGATCATGTTTTGATAGACGGTAGGCATTCATCTAGTGTTTTAGACGTTCGATCGATCCGAGGAGCGAATATCGATTCGGACCACTACCTTGTAGCAGCCAAGGTTCGCACTCGTATTAATGTAGCAGAAAAGGTGGGATGTCGAAAAGCTGCTAGTATAACTGATAGCAGAACCATACTCCACTCAATTTACACACTTGCTTGACGAAAGCACTCCTTGTCCCGATAATAATAATGTCAAATGTCCACTGTGTACAAAAAAGGAGACAAGACGATATGTGCCAACTATAGAGGATTTAGTCTACTTCCCATCGCATATAAAGTGCTATCCAGCGTGCTGTGCGAACGACTGAAACCAATGGTCAATGACATTATTGGACCATACCAATGCGGCTTCAGACCTGACAAATCCACCATTGACCAGATTTTCACTATGCACCAAATCCTGGAAAACCCCTACGAAAAACACATCGACACATTCCATCTATTCGTCGACTATAAAGCCGCATTCGACAGCCCTATCCGTTCAGATTAAATCTGACCACCTTATTGATATTTTGATCGTATATATTGGTTCCTAGATCAATATTAATGTACCATACCAATTCAGAAAAGTCAGAAAAATGAGGTTTCGCTATATTTTTTGTAAATAATTTGTTTGTCGAGAATCTTAGGGGGGGCTGCGAAGCGCCACGGGTTCAACTAGTTATTAATAAAAATATTATTTTCTACTTTCCAAGCAATCACAACATTGCAGGAAAATTCTAAGTGTTGATTTTTCTTTCAATTTTCAAATTCTAAACAAATATTTATTGCACAAAAGGTGTAAACGTCGAAAACGTCATATACCTGTATAAAATGTAGTAAACGTCGTTTATTTCAATATTATCAGCATATAAAGTTATTTTCAAGAATATATATTATTTTTACATATATCTGACTATTCCTTGCTAGAACTGATAAAAATTTCTAAATTTTTTTGAGAAGAAAATTCTCAATTTTTTTATGGATTTGAGTAAAGCATGCATAATTTCCAAATTGATTAAAGGAAATAGCTATTTTGTCAAAAATCTAATGGATTTGGGTAGGTTTTCGACGTTTCTGACGTATGTATTATACGTGGGAAATGTATGTCATTTACGTCACTGTTTCTGACAGACCATCTCTGATTGTCATTTATATCATGTCCAAAGGCATCGTGCATACAAATATACTTTAACTGTATGAAAGCGAAGCCAAGGTTGGTATTATCGAAGAAAAATTGAGATAATTAAAAAAAATTATGATCGACCTAGGCACTTTACGGAATTTCTTCCATTTATTTATACACATATTTATATAATTTATAATAGAAACAATGCCTTATGTCTAGAGTAGTGCGCGGTCGCTGTATAACATTAATGAATTTTACATTGTACAGTAACTTATACATATTCGGTGTCAGTGTATTCATCGTCATCATCTGATGATAATTTCCTTTTTCTGCGTTTATTTCGAAGAGATTGCTTCCGTGAAACCGTTTTTATTGTCATTACTGACTTCAAATTTTTTGGCAAAGGAATGTGTGTGCCCTCCTGCAAATACAAAAATGTACAATTTTATAAGTTATAGTTATATTAATAAATAAAATGTATAAAAATAAACTATGTTTATGATTTTTCGACCTTTTAAATGTTCAATAAATTATAGATGGCTGATCGAGCTTGAGGTCAATATTGACCTCAGTTCATCTATAGTTTATAAAAATAAACTTTATTTCAGAAAATAAATTAAATAAATAAAAATGAAAAAAATTATTGATTGAAAATTATGCTTTCCTGGTTTCCACATTATGAAGAGAACGATTAATTAATAAACAGGGGTAAATATCCAATTTATTTTCATAAATTCTGTTAATTATTGTTGTATATCTATTGTGTGAATCAAACAATGATTGGTCTTAAGAGTGTTTATTTATTCATGTTCACAGGTTCACAGTTGCTCTTAGACTAAACCAATACTTATAACTAGTGATCTACATAGATAAATACTTAATGTACCAATTACTTATTTAGATCAATACATGAGTATGTAACATCCCTTTCCTCAACATATAAGATTATTCTTTCAAAAGAAAATTTCAATTTACAGTTTTTATTTATTATTTGGTATTTATAATTTAGTACTTTATATTTCATATCTTTTTGGGATTTTTATAGTCCTACCCGATTTTGTTACATATGGTTGATCATCTATAGGAGTATTATGTTCAATTTCAGATTGTGGGTTTGTGGAAATGTCTGCATTGTCTTCCATATGTATGCTGTTACTTAATATAGGATTTTGATTTTGCTCCACTTCATGTTGCACCATTGTTCCAGAATGAAAATCAGATAGATCAGATGCAGCAATTTCAATTTTTTTAGAATCATTAACTTTCCTGGGTCTGATATGAACTCTATTTCTTCTATATTTCACTCCTCTTTCATCCTGAACATAATATGACCTTTTACACTTCATACTATCAACCACAATTCCTGGAAACCAATTAGAATTTGGATCTCTTTTAAAATAAACTTTATCACCTATATTAAATTGACATAATTCCTTACTTTTTCTATTGTAGTACCTGGTAGACTGTTCTTTATCCTTATCAAATGCATTTTTATATTCTTTGAATTTAATGACCTTTGGTTTTAATTTATTTGATAAGACAGGAATGTTCATACGTAAGTTTCTAGACATTAAAAGTTGTGCTGGAGACGGCAAATTATTCTTTTCAGTGTTACGATAATGTAATAATGCTAGATATGGATCTGTCTTGGACTCTTTACATTTTTTCAGAATATTTTTGACGATTTTCACTGAACTCTCAACTTGTCCATTGGATTTTGCATGATATGGACTTGTAACTATATGCTCTATGTCCCATTCATGCAGAAAGTTTTTGAATTTCAACGATTGAAATGGTGGACCTCCATCTGATACTAATGAAAGGGGAATACCATGACGAGCAAAAATTGATTTTAAATGTATTATAAAATTTTCAGCTGTAGAATTATTTTCCAAAAAACAAATTTCAATAAATTTAGAATAATAGTCTGTAACAATCAGGTATATTTTATTGTCAAAATACATTAAATCAATACCGACCTGTTGAAAAGGAAATTTTGTTATTTCATAATTTCTTAATGGCTCTCTCGTGTTTGACGATCTAAATTCTGCACATACTAAGCATTGATCAATCATATTTTTAATATCAACAGACATACTGGGCCTATATAAAATTTCTCTTGCCATATTTAAACTTTTGTTAATACCTAAATGACCTTTGTGTATTTTTTCTAACATATCTGAACGCATTGAAGATGGTACTATCAATTTATTTCCCTTAAAGACTATGTCATTTAGTACATGTATTTCACCTTGAAAATTCCAAAAAGCTTTTAAACTGCTATGAACCATGTCTTTACTTTTTGGCCATCCATTAATGTAATAATTTTTTGAAATTTGTAAATTTTCATCAGAATTTGTTGCTTTAGCCAATTTATCCAAATAGGGTTTAGTTACAGCAAGACTTGAAAATATTGCATTTACATGACATTTTAAATCTGACTCATAATGGGGAATATAATTTTCTTTCAAAGCCGCTCTTGACAACGTGTCTGCAATATACATTTCTTTGCCTGGTACATACACCACTTCCAAATCATAAGCTTGTAAAGCTAGCATCATACGCTGTAGTCTAGCTGGAACTTCATGTAATGGTTTTTTAAATAAATAGACTAATGGTTTGTGATCTGTATGCACGATTACTTTCCTGCCATATACATACTGATGGAATTTATCACATCCAAATTGAATTGCAAAGAGCTCTTTTTCTATTTGAGCATAACGCTCCTGCGACGCAGTAAGTGTTCTTGAACTGTAGGCAATAGGTTTATTATTTTGCATTAAAACTGCTCCTGTTGCGGACTTTGAAGAATCTACAGACAATACTAAAGGTAGCTTTTCATCATAATGTGACAAAACTGGCGCATTGCAGATTGTTGTAACCAAAATTTTATAAGCCTGATCACAGTTTTCATCCCATAGCCACTCAACATTATTCTTTAATAGGTTTCTTAAAATTTCGGTTTTTTCTGACATACCTTCTATAAATGGACCTAAAAAGTTTACCATGCCTAAGAACCTTTGTAAATCATTTTTATTTTTCGGAACTGGCATTTCTTTTATGGCTTTGACTTTTTCATCATCTACTTTGACACCCTCTTTACTAAAGACATATCCTAGAAATCTCACTTCCTTAAGAGAAAACTTACATTTCTTTTCATTCAGCTTTAAATTGATTTCTCTTGCCCTTTCTAATACATTTTCTAGCCTTTTGTTATGAATTTCTTCCGTTTCACCATAAACCAAGATGTCATCGACAAATATTAGAACTCCATCCAAATCTCCTAAAAGATCCCTCATGACTCTATAGAATATTTCAGTTGAAGCATTTATGCCAAAAGGAAGTCTCAAATATTTATATCTACCAAAAGGTGTTTGAAAAGTACATAAATCAGAGCTTTTCTCATCCAACTTAAGACACCAAAACCCTGAATATGCATCTAAATAAGAAAAACAAGACGCACCCTTTAACTTTGACCTGATATCATCTATATTTTGTAATTGATAATGTTCTCTCATTATGTATTTATTTAAATTTCTGGGATCAAGGCATACTCTCCTGACTTTTTAACTGTGACTACGATGGAATTAACCCAAGCTGTAGGCTTTGTAACTCTTTGTATCACCTGCATGCTTTCCATTCTTTCTAATTCTCTTTTTAAATCATTTTGCAACGCAAATGGAACTTTTCTTGGTGGATCAACACATGGAACAGCATCTTCTGACAATTTCAGCGAACATACAGGTGGAAGACATCCGAGACCCTTAAAAACATCATTATATTTATGAATAATTTGTTTACAATTGTTTTCTTTTAATGAAAATACTCTTTTTATAATACCAATTTTTGTACACGTTGGTAGCCCTAAGACTGTTGGGCACTCAATGTCTGTTATGACAAAAGGAATCGACTTAACATCATCATTAATTTCACAAACTATGTCACATTGACCAATTACTGGAACGCTTTTACCACTAAAACCTGACAATTGAACAAAGGACTTGCACAAGGCACTTTTTAAATTCAAACTTTTAAATGTTTTTAATGACATGACATTTATATCATCACCTGTGTCAAGAATGCAATTTACTTTTTTGTTGTTGACATTAATCAATAATTGCCACGACTCTTTAGAATATGACTTATTTTGGTTTAATGTTCCAATGAAAAATTGATTTGTGTTATCCTGTTCACTTTCTACTGAATTTGACTCTAATTGCCTGACATTTTTATTTTTAAAACAAAATTTAGCATAATGACCATACTTATTACAAATTCTACACTTAGCTGACATCGCTGGACATTTAAATCTGTGTTTCTGACCACATTTGTTACAACTGTTGTTGTCTCTATCTTGCTCATTTTGGTGGTACTGCTGCTGACGATATTGCTGTTGTCTCTGCTGATAACCAACGCTGCTGCCCTTTCGGTTGTCTCTGTTGTTGCTTCTGCCATAACCTCTGCCTTGACGAGTGATATGCATGATATTTTCATTTGTTGTTGTTGAGTTCTCCTCTCTCATTATCGTTTCTGCATTTTGCTGAGCAATGATCACTGTTTTTGCAATTTCAACGGTTCTTTGTAACGGTGGATTTATTTCTTGCAGTAGGCGTTGACGAATGTGCGAAATGCTGGAATTCATATTGGCAATGAAAACATCTCTAACCAACGATTCTCTTAAATCACCAAATTCACATTTTGTGCTTAGATTTTCTAAATCCGTAACAAAATTACTAATATTTTCACCAGACTTTTGTTTCCTCACGAAGAATTTTTGTCTTATTATGGTTAGATTTTTTGTAGGCTCAAAATATGTATCAAATTTTAATTTCACTGCAGACATTGTAGCACTTTCCATGTCAAGACTAAATGAATTAAATATTTCCATACTACAACTACCCATTGAATGCAGGAGAATAGCAACTTTTCTTTTTTCCGACTCTTTGTCTAGTCCTGTGGCCAATAAATATATTTGAAACTGTTGCCACCATTTTTTCCATTCTGCAGCACTTTCATTGTCCAAATTTATTGATGTGAACAACTTCGGCAATGACGAAGAAAAGTTTGCAATCGACTTGTTCTCGTATTCCATTTTTAATTGTTTTTCAGTTTTCACTTAGATTTTTATTTTTCATTTAATTTGTTTGTCACGACTTATTTTTTTTTATTTGACAATTTACTTTAGACTGCACTCACTCCTGACACCATGTTGTATATCTATTGTGTGAATCAAACAATAGGTTCGTTCGTTTACTCAATAATTTGTACGAATTTGTACAAATTATTACAAAATGTTGTTCGTTTACCCAAAAGTCCAGTAAAAGAGAGTGAATTGAGAGAGCAGATTTGACAGTTGTGTTACTGAGTATTTGCAAATTCTTACAAGGAAAATTTACTCAGTAAGAATATTCTTGTACCATCAGCTGATATTTAATCAGCTGTTTTGTTATGTTTTGTAAACAAACAAAAAATTGTTCTCAAGAAAATTGATTGTTTTGTGAATTTTATTTTGATTTTGTATCATTAAATACCAAAATGGATGAAGAAAACGCAAGTATTTATAAATAAGAGTAATAAGAGTAATTGGCGAACGATTTTTTATGTTCCAAATCGAAACAAAAAAGTGTGCATCCCTAACATGTCTGGAACACCATCGGTTATGTCCACCCCCATATCAATTGCAGATACAGGAAAAACAGGTCACAACCCTTTTAAATGTTTATGGGGAACAAACAACATCAATTTTCCGCTTGTTATCCATTTTACTAATAAAAATGCTGTTTTATAGTTTGCGCCAATTTGTTTGTTGTTTTAATCAGCTGTGTCGAAACAATCTTTTTACTGGATGTTGTTCGTTTACTTTTTGCAGTTTTCTCTCTTGAAAAGCAAAAATTCGTATTTACTCTCTGCAAATTCTTACTGAGTAAATATTACTGGGAAAGTAAACGAACGAACCTAATGATTGGTCTTAAGAGTGTTTATTTATTCATGTTCACAGGTTCACAGTTGCTCTTAGACTAAACCAATACTTATAACTAGTGATCTACATAGATAAATACTTAATGTACCAATTACTTATTTAGATCAATACATGAGTATGTAACAATTATGATAACGACTTATCGAATTTACTTTGAATTATTAAAAACTTTAATTCAAATTCTAATAATAACATCTTTTACATTTTGATTTTACGATTACTATGGAGAAAGACTTTGACAAAATCAATCCCGTTCCTTAGAAGGGGAATCATTTCTAGTCGCTCATATTGGGATCCTTTCCCAGCAAAACCATATTTGAAGGCCGGCTCAACATTTGCAAACGAGTTTGGGAGTTTGTTCGTTTTTCGAAGTCTAAAAACCTGTTGTGAATGTTTTCAAATTTGGTAGTGTTCCACAATGATTTTAAAAAGTATGATAAAAGTTTCAATGTTTTTTCAGATTGTTTTTTTGCTAATTGGTGTTGAGAAACTTTTATATATATTTTTTTTTTTGTTTCTTACATTAGCCATAACATAGATTGTTATGGGAAAAAATTGAGAAATAATTATACATTGAAAAACTCTGATTTTTTTAAATCTTGTTTGGTAATACGTTTATTAATATTTTCTAAACAATTTTATATTGAACTAGCAGACCCGGCAAACGTTGTTTTGCCGTTTCAAAATTACATCAATTTAGGGTTTTCCTCCAAAAATTGTTCAGGAGAAGATCAAGTTTTGATCTAACTACTATCACTTCAAAAGATAATTTAATATGGATTACGTAATCGAGTTCTCGGGTTACAAAGAGTGTAAGTAACAAAACATTCGATTTTTTATGTTTTTCTCAAACATTTCTTTGGAAAAACTCTTCCCACAGCAATTAAAAACAACCGTAGGAAAATGTGAGTCAAATTGGTGCAGTCGGACTCAATGGAAGCATTTCTCACATCATGAAAAATATATTTGAGGAACAATAAAGGCACATACAAGTTAGACGCCTAGAGCGTCTAATGCGCAATTGTCTCCATGTAGGAGTCGAATTTAGATATATATACTTCCCAAATCTCTATCTCTATATATCTAAAAATTACGTGTAAACCCAAAAATACTGCACCGATTTTGACCAAATCGTATGTACAGGCTCTATGGGATGTGAGGAGTGCTTCTGCGTAGTTCGAAGTTCATCCGACAGATGGTGCAATATTTAGTTTTTTTTTGTGTTTTTTGCACCGTAACTCAAGAACTACTGCATCGATTTTGACCAAACTTTATGTATATGCTCTATGGGGCGACATATGGCGTGCTATATAGTTTCTTTGTGTTTTGCCCGATTAGAGATAGGGTGCTTAATCGACGTTAAGTATTCCGACACAAATTCATACATAACCTGTTTTCGTGGAAAGCGCGTGGGAGTCATGCAAAAAAAAAAAAGATTATAAAAATGATGTAAACAATGTATAGCAACTCATTTATGCTAATATCTAACTAGCATTCCATCACAGCATATTTAAGATAATTTACGAAAGAAAATTTTATGCCGGGTATGACGTTTGCCACAGGAATCTCATATAAGTTTTCAATGTGATTACAGTCTGGAGTGCAAGCCGTCTGTGTAAAATATTTATATGTTTGTCACAAAACCCACAACAAAATTTTATTTCAAACTTTTTGTTTCTTGTTTTACACCAAAATATTTGTGTAATCACATATGGATCTAAAAAGAAAAAATAATTCTCTTTCTCCTGACTATAATATCAACCCATATCTCTTTACTTTTAATTCGTGTTTTCCATTTTTCCTGAAAATATTGTTGTTTTCAATACATTTTTTTATTTTCTCACCTCAAATGTCACATTTAAAAAATTTGAGAATTTTTGTTTTGGCTTCCCCACTTTTGTCTCTCGTTTTGTACGCTAATTAGAACAAAGGGGAAAGAAATGCATATTGCATCCTGTAGACAACAAAATTTACATCCTTCTGCATATATAAAAACTAGAATTTCGTTTACTTTTCATTCATCATTTTCAATTTTACTGAAAAAGTTTGAAAATTTTAAAAATTTTTTCATGCTGTCAAAATTAATTTTTTTTCGATAAATTCTCTCAATTGTTAGAGATGGGACAAAATTCTTGGTGATTCAGATAGTGATTCGAATTGAACAACGTACAAAAGTAGGTGTTCGCTCAGACAATTTTGTATGGGGAACTAAGTCATTACTTCATAATTAAGGGTCGAACAACGAATGAGAGAGCGAACAACGCTCATTTGTACATGGCATAATGGTGTTTTTACAAGATATGTATTTTACATATATGCCGTCACTTATTTCATCCATATGTAATTCCTTATGCGTGTCAAAATTAGCGGCGTACACAAAATTTTATTTTTTTTTTGTGTATTTTACATATGACATAGCCTATAAACAATAAACACTTATTTTTTCTTAAATAAACATAATTTTTTTATTAAACACATACAAACGAAATAATAATTTGTAATTGTTGCCTTTTCATCCTTTTCCTTGTCTTGCAATTGAAATATTTTCTTCCAAGAATGTGTTTCATTCAAATAGCTTATTTCCTTATGTTTCATATACGAAAATAGAGCGCGTCCTATTCGGAAAAGAATACATATGTAATTGCATATTGTTTTGACACATTGAAATTTCCGTACGTTTCACATGACGAGTTCGATTTCCATATGTAAATAAAGTGACAGCACATACGTAAAACACATACCGTGTAAAAACACCATAAACAGTTGTAGATCTTTAATATGTACAGGACCTACAATACCAGTTCCTGAATACCGCTAATATTTTATATTCATTAAGGTCACAAAATATATAACTTCCTTACTTTTATTGTATTGTGTATATATTAAATGCTTTGCATATTAAAAAAGAAAATATCTGTGTTTCAAATCAAGTCTTCTATTTTTAGATTTTTTAGTTATGTGATCAGTATCTACTTCAGATTTATGTATAGACGCTCCTATGTCTATACATAAATCTGATGTAAAGTGGGATTTACCTTTGATTTTTCAGATACTTTTTTAATCGACGTGAGGTAGAAAAACTTCTTTCATCTGACGCTGTGGTTACCGGTACGTTATTAAGATTTATAACAAGATTTTCGCCACATACTACAATTGCATCAAGTGGATTTCGCTTTCCATCCATGGCTTCTCGAAATATTCTACATAAAGTAACAGACCTTTTTGGATTTTCTAAAGAATGAATCTTCGAAGCTGTATTTATACTTAATTTTGAAATGTGAACAGAACTATGAATGTGTACCACAGAAATTAAATTTTGATTTTATAATGGTCTGCACTCAATTTTATTTCATAAACTAGAACCTAGCCCAAAGGGCCATGAGCGATTCCAAAAACTTTATTACATAGACTACTCCAAAAGCTTAAAATTAACAGTATATAATTTAATCATATCATAAACAACAATACATGAACTATTCAAGGGCTTAAAATTAACGATTAATTATTATTCCTAAATTCAAATTAAAACATACGAAAAACCAGTAAGGAAAGCAGTAAAGTCGGACGGGGCCGACTATATGATACCCTACACCACCTTGGGTATATTCAACAGATGGAATCCTAACAAACGTCGCATTTTTGAAGGGCCGTTAACATGAAATTAAACATGTCATTCTGCAACCTATATAGAATAAAGAGTCTTTGGTGCACCATTTACCTTAAATCGGAGGAAAATATATATGGGAGCTATATCTAAATCTGAACCGATTTTTATGAAACTTAACACACATCATTCTAGGCTTAATTCAATCCGCTGTGCAAAATTTCGTGCAAATCGAAAGATATTTAGGGACTTTGGTGCTCCATTTACCTTAAATCGGACGAAAATATATATGGGAGCTATATCTAAATCTGAACCGATTTTCACGAAACTTAGCACACATCATTCTAGGCTTAATTCGCTGTGCCAAATTTCGTGCAAATCGAAAGATATATAGGGACTTTGGTGCACCATTTAACTTAAATCGGACGAAAATGTATATGTGAGCTATATTTAAATCTGAACACATTTTTCCAAATTTAAATAGGGTTCGTCCTTGGGCCAAATGAATGAGCTGTGCCAAATTTCATCTAATTCGAATAATAAATGCGACCTGTACTTTGTTTACAATTTTACATGGACAGACAGACGGACGGACATGCATAAATCGACTCAGAAAGTGATTCTATGCATATTCTCAAAAGGAACCATGGGTCTATCTCGATTATTTTTGCCTGTTACAAACATATGCACAAAGACATAATACCCTGTACCACAGTGTGGTGAAGGGTATAATAAAAATATATGAAACTAAGCTTAGGATAAATCAGATATAAATATTTAACAAATATATACATTAAAATCCATGAACATCTGCATATTGAAGTATCTTTTTCTTGTAACATTTTAACGAAACACTGAATATTTTAAGAACCTGTGGCAAACTATTGAACACCCGAGCAACCCTTGCATGGAAAGACTTTTCCAACAAAGGGTTCAAACGAGGCACTTGAATTTGAGTATTTCTCATGCCATGTACAGACGGGCGTCGCACAGTGGGTTAGAGTACCATGTTTTCTTGTATCAAATCAGGGAAGCTATGTTAGAATAATTTTTCTTTATTTTTCAGTTAATACCATTAAAATAAGTTAAAAAAATGTTTTCTAAGTATATTTGAGTATAATTTTATTAAGTAGTGCCAAATATCAGTGTAGGTATATAGTGGAAGGGGTACAATATGATAACTTAAACATTGAATTTTATACATCTTAAAGTTAATCATCCACATCGTCATCATCCGCAGCCAGGGATGGTCCGTATGACGAATTTTCAGGTTTTCGACTGTCAAATGGTATAAACGTCGAAAACGTCATATACCTGTATAAAATGTAGTAAACGTCATTTATTTCAATATTATCACCATATACAGTAATTTTCAAGAACATATATTATTTTTACTGTATAAATAAAAAAAATAAAAATTCTGAATTTTTTTAAGAAAAAAATTTTGATATTCGATATGAATTTGAGTAAAGCATACGTTATTTCCAAATCGATAAATGTAAATAGCTATTTTATAAAAAACATAATGGTTTTGAGTGGGTTTCCGACGTTTCTGACGTATGTATTATACGTCGGAAATGTATGTTGTTGTTGTTGTAGCAGCCCTATTGCTTTTACACAATGGGCTGAGGTGAAAGACGTTGGCCGAGTAAGACTCGGGTCGTTTCGGATCGTAGACCCCTCTGTCGTGGAAACGTCTGGAAATGTATGTCATTTACGTCACTGTTTCTGACAGGCCATCTCTGTCCGCAGCATCACCAACTTCTGATAATTGTTCAATATGTAATAGGGCATTTGACACAATTTCGGGTCCGTGAATAAAAAACTTGTGCAAAGTGATAGGCATATTATACCAAGGATACATTTCAACAAAAAGTCGTCCTGTATTGTGTGCATATATTTGAAATTTTTCATTATTAATCTCATGGCTACTGGATACAGCTATAACCGACACGTGTATTTTTATTAAATTAACATATATTTTTTTATTTCGGCAGATTTTTTTAGGGTTTTGTCATTCTTGTCATTCATTGTTTGAGCGCTCGAATTCATCATAAGCTTCGACGATTATAAAAAACAACGTTCGAACTTGTACCTATAAAAAAATGCTAATAAAGAACCATTTTACCCGACTACTTGAAACTGCACAACACAATCACTATTTGTCAAAACAATGAATATTATTAAAATAAACAAAAGCAAAATATTATTGTAACAACATCTCAAAACAGAGTTGCCAAATTGTGTGTTTCATAAGAAATTAAAGGGATAGAAATTCCAGTAAATTCATAAATTATTTAAAAAAAAAAAAAAATAATAATAATAATAATAATTTTTAAAAATGGTTTGTCCTTACGAGTTATGTAATATTTCCGTAGATGATGAGTTGTGTGTCACATGCTGGTTTTGCCTTAATCAATGGCACGTTAAATGTGCTCGAATTAATGCAAAAGTAGTGGACACAATTAGGGATAATGTTGGTGTCCGTTGGTGCTGTGTCCATTGTCGAAAACTTTCAGCTGACTTTTATAACTTTGTAAAAGACTTGCAGTCGGAGCTTGGTTCGATGAAAAAGGAATTTACATCGTTATCAAAACGATTTGAGAATTTTTCGAATTTGTTCGACAAGTACCAAGAGCTTGATGAATTTGTATCATCACCGTCTGTGTCTGGGCAGAAACGTAAAAGGTCTGCGAAAAAGGCTCCCAATAAAGTCGTGCCTAGTCGCAAACCCACAGTTTCTGTTGGGAATACAGTGCCACAATCACCTTCCGTCAATATCACAGATACAACGGAAACTGATTGTGTCCAGACATATGCTAGTGTTGCGTCACATTCGGCCTCGGAAATCGTTAAGGATGTAAATGAAGTGATAAATCCAAAATCTGTGAGTATAAGTAGTGCTAGTCTGGAAAAGACTTCAAAACCTACTCACGGAAATCGGGAATCATCAGTTCAATCATCTAATACGTCTTCCGTAGCTGGCACTAGCAATTCCCTCCAACCTGGTCAAAGACCATTATCTATGGCTCCCACCAGGAAAATGGTATTTGTATCTAGGTTTGCACCAGATACCTCGGCTGAGGATATAAATTATTATATAAAATCAAAAATCGATGGAAATTTCTTCCTACGTTGTTATAAGCTCCGGTCTGCTTTCTCAGAAAGTAGATCATCTTTTAAAATCGTAGTAGAAGAAAGTATGTTTCATCGACTAATTTCGAGAGAATTTTGGCCTGCTAATGCATTTGTAAAGGAATTTCTGGAAAGATCTGAAAATTTAGCTCATTTGCCTCAGAGGGCTGAAATATTGCCAAAAAACTAAATATGTTTCTCAATGTTTGCTATCAGAATGTAAGAGGGTTAAACACAAAATTAACTCGATTATTCTCTGATAGCCTTGGGTTTAATTATGATGTTATAGTATTTTCTGAAACTTGGTTAAAACCATCCGTGTTAAATAGTGAAATTTTGTGTTCTAGATATCAAATATTTAGAAAAGATAGAGTTCTTAAAAAAGGTGGTGGCGTCCTTATTGCAGTTGATGCCAAATATTCCACTAATTTAATTGAATTAAACTGTTTTGATATCGAATTTATTTGCATATCCATTGAATTAGAAAATTTTAAATTATTTGTGACTTGCTCATACATTCCTCCCTCATCGCAACTTGATATTTATAATCAGTATTTGTTAGCAATAAATTCAATCACTAACAAAATGAATGTCTCTGACAAAATATTAGTTCTCGGCGATTTTAATCTGCCGTCCGTAAAGTGGCTTTCATTGCCAGATTCTGAGGCTCTAACACCTTTGACATCTGATGCAAATGTAAACTTATATACCTTTGAAATTGTAAATCGTTTTAGCGACATAAATCTTTATCAAATAAATAGCGTATCAAATTGTTATGATCGAATTCTAGATCTAGCATTTGTGAATTATACACAATATTTTGAAATTATTAGAATACCTCCAGTATGTACTCCCGAAGATAACTACCATCCTACATTATGCATATCCATGATGCATAATAATTTAGCTACCAACAATTCTTTAATATCATTTAAATCTGTTCCTAATTATAATAAAACTGACTTCCGAAAGCTAAACGCACTTATCTCAAACGTAAATTGGAGCACATTATTTATTTGTAAGGGTCATATTGATCTAGAATTATCAGTATATAAATTTTATGATATCCTAAATAAATTTATTCTAGAATGTGTTCCCATTGTTAGAGTTAGAAACTCGGAACGATATCCATGGGTCACATCTGGGCTTTCAAGTATTAAAAATTATAAAAATAAACTTTTTAAAAAATATAAAAAATCAGGCTCCTCTATAGATTATGCTAAATATGCTGTCGCAAGGTCTAAATATACGTCAGAGTCCCGAAAACTTTACAATCTTTATTTAAACAAGATTAAACTTAATTTCAAATCCAATCCTAAATCTTTTTATGACTTTGTTAATATAAAAAGAAAAGCTACGTCAAAGCCCACCATCTTGAAATTCAATAATCAGACATTTGAGAAAAACTCTGAAATTTCAGAGTGCTTTGCAAATTTTTTCGCTACAACATATTCATATTCACCCTGTCCAAATAAAGATACATATAGTTATAAATTATCGACGATAGATCAAATATCTATGCCTTTTTTACAGAGTCAATATGTTTCTAAAAATCTACGTAATTTAAGATCAATTAAAAGTCCAGGTCCGGATGGCATTCCTAGCATAATTCTAAAGTACTGTTCAGATACATTAGCTATCCCTTTAACGCTATTGTTTAATTATTCCCTGAAATACAGTCATTTTCCGACCTTCTGGAAGAAATCCTATATAGTTCCTTTACACAAATCTGGTAGCTTAACTAATGTCTCGAATTATAGAGGAATTGCTAAATTAAGTGCAATTCCAAAATTATTCGAAAAACTGATTACTGATGTAATTTCTCATAAAGTTCAGCCAATCTTAAGCCCATATCAACATGGTTTTCGTAGTGGCCTCTCAACCATTACCAATCTTATTCAATTTTCCTCAACCGTCATAAAAGGTTTTATTCAGCGTAATCAAACCGACACGATTTACACTGACTTCAGTAAAGCTTTTGACAGGGTTAACCATGAACTTTTAATATATAAATTAAATCAAATTGGTTTCAGTATAAATTTAGTTAAATGGATATCATCTTATTTGAGAAATAGATCACAGGTAGTTTTGTTTGATGATTGTCTCTCCAAATCCATTAATGTTTCTCCCGGCGTTCCCCAAGGAAGTCATTTAGGTCCACTCCTCTTTCTTCTATTTATAAATGATTTACCAAATGCAATAATCCACTCCAAATTGCTAATGTATGCTGACGATGTCAAGTTGTTTATCACCCATAACTCCATGAAGCAAGCTGATTTACTTCAAAATGATTTAAATAACCTTTTTCAATGGTGCGAATTAAACTGTATGGATTTAAACCTAAACAAATGTAAGCATATGTGTTTTTCCAGATCTTCTACTTTAACAAGGCAATACAATATTAATGGTACTGTTTTATCAACTGTTGATTCATTTGTTGATCTTGGTATTTTAATGGATCCAAAATTAAATTTTAATAATCATGTTATTTCTATGGTAAACAAAGCCCACGGTGTCTTAGGATTTATAAAACGATGGGCTAAAGAATTCTCTGATCCCTACATTACAAAACAACTTTTTACATCTCTTGTGCGACCCATATTAGAATATGGTTCTGTTGTATGGGATCCCCAATATACAATTTATTCCGATAAAATTGAATCAGTGCAGAAACAATTTCTAATTTTTGCGCTGAGAGGTTTACATTGGAATAGTGACTTTGTGTTGCCTTCTTACACTAGCAGGTTAAAATTAATTCGATTGCCAACATTAAAAAGTAGACGTATTATGTTGAACACTATGATAGTAATTAAAATACTAAGCGGTAATATACCCTCAGACTTCCTAATTTCATCCATTAGAATAAATGTTCCTTTTCGATCAAGTAGATATTATCAACCATTATACGTAGATTTTCATCGCACAAATTATTCTATGGGAGATCCACTTAGTAAAATGTGTATTGATTTCAATTCTGTGTATTCTAACGTAGACTTTTGCATGAATATAGACCTAATAAAATCTAATATAATCATATTTTTAAATGAATAATACAACTTAATAACAAACTGGCTGTTGAAGTAGATTTCTGTAGCTGGTTTTCTATCCCTTCTCATATTCCATCATAATGCGGATTATGATGCGTACGCGATCCCTACGAAAGGGGAGGTCGCCCCCTCGGTCGGCAGGGGTGGGAAAGTGAGGCGTGGGAACGTACGATAGAAAAAAAAAAGAATATTATTAAAAGAAACAAAAATAACAACAATAAAATAATTAGAAAAAAAACATGAAAAACAAGAAAACACAACACACAACAACAGCACCAGTCGCGAGATCAGAGTGACTTTCAGCTAATTTGACTGCTGCAACACTTGCATTAAACAATGCATGGCTTCTAAAAGGCACAAAAGGACAGCGTAAAATCTTGCAATATAACACAGATTTATGTTCTCTTTAATATAAACCAAAAATTATGACACGAATGTGGACGAATATTAACTATTTATCCATTTAAAATATAAAAATATTATTTTTTTCAATATAAATAACTAAATCTTAATCACTTCCAAACTCAATTTCATACTCAAATGTTAACGAAGTATTTGCAAAATAACCTAAACTTCATGGTTCCATTGAAAAATGTTTAACTTTTACAATACTTTTTAAAATAAATAAAATTTTCAACGGGAACGTTTTCATTTTTTTCAGCCTTTTTTGGCACAAAAATTTCTATGAAGTTTGACTTTGAAGTTTCACTACAAAAACACCAGTCCACTTTTGACATTTATTTCAACGACAAGTGATGTAGAATTTTATATACATTACCCGTGTGCAAAAATTGTTAACGATACTTAAAATTTTATTTTTTAATTAATCCAAGGAAACAGGGTATTCTAACCCACTGTGCGTCGTTCGCTCTCTCATTCGTTGTTCGACCCTTAATTATGAAGTAATTACTTAGTTCCCCATACAAAATTGTCTGAGCGAACACCGATTTTTATACGTTGTTCAATTTGAATCACTCTCCGAATAACCAAGAAATTTGTCCCATCCCTAACAATTGAGAGAATTTATCGAAAATAAATTAATTTTGACAGCATGAAAATATTTGTAAAATTTTCAAACTTTTTCAGTAAAATTAAAAATGATGAATGAAAAGTAAAAAATTGTCGAGTTTTTATATATGCAGAAGGAAGTAAATTTTGTAATCTACATAATGCAATATGTATTTCTTTCCCTTTGGTTTAATTAGCGTACAAAACGAGAAACCAATGTGGGGAAACCCAAACAAAAAATTCTCCAATTTTTTTTGTGACATTTGAATTGAGAAAAAATGAAAATATACACAAAACAACAATATTTTCAGAAAAAATGGAAAACATGAATTAAAAGTAAATAGATATGGGTTCATACTATAGTCAGGAGAAAGAGAATTATTTTTTCTATTTAGATCCATATATGATTCACGCAAATATGTTACAATCTTGGTGTAAACCTAGAAACAAAAAGTTTGAAATAAAAAACTCTGATGACATGAATTAAGAATAGTGTTGTATGAACGGGTTAATTCATGTACGTAATTCTGAGAGCGAACTACGTTGTTCGAATGCCCGTCAGAACATGGCATCACAGACCTACTGAATGAAAATAGTTCTACTACTAAGGAGGGGGTTTGGGTTTTATAAACCTTATAGAAAAAAAGCATACATCTGATTTTAAGGAAATCATCAAACGAAGTAGGGGAGACTGGGGCACCTTCGGCATCGGGGCACCTTCGGCAACCGCGTTTTCGATATGAAGCTCTCACCTTACATCACTAGTTTCGATACATAGGTATCGAATATCGAAATAAATAACTGACACAAATGGTCTGTTCCCGTACTACAAGAATCTACTCGATTTTACTATTTTCTTCGATATCATAAAGGAAAAAAGTGTTATCGGAGTAAAAATAGTAGATTCTTGCAGTACGGGAACATACCAAAAGTTTGAAATTTCTAGCTAATAAGCTTATTTACATACATGGGTTTTTGTATTTTTATAGTTTTTTTGTAATACAGTCGACGCTCGGTATTACGAATGCTATATTGTCAGGCCCATTCATTATAGCGAAAAATTCGTTTATCGCGAAGTTTTTTAGGGTGCCATTTTATCTAAAAACAAAAATGTTAATCCACTTTTCTTTGGATTTCTAATAAAAATAAATTAATTAACGTAATAGCAGCAATAATAACGTGTTTATATATGTTTTTTATAAGGCTGACCCATTATTTTTTGCGCCATTCGTTATGCCCAGTATATAAATTTGGAAAACTTTCGTTATATGCGAATTCGTTATACCGGGCGTCGACGTATTTCAATTCCATTTCGTAAGTATTTCGTGTATAAAACTTTTTACATTTTTAAGACAATTTTATTAAATAGTGGTTAACTACGATGTGTATTATTACACAGATTGTTCAATATTATTTCCTTAAAATGTTTTTAAGTTTGTCTTTAAAACTAATCCTTTAATATGGTTCGAAATCGCATATATAAATCAAACGTGCTTGTATTGACGAAAATGCGATAGAAATCCCCTATTTCTGATGGTGTGCGACCTTGAGATGTAAACGTCCGCCGTTCGAAAATAAAGCCATATAATTCATTGTATGGCGTATTAAAACCAAATAGAGCCTTTAGAGGATCAGAATTTCAACCAGACTGATAGCGATGACAATTACCCGGCTATGACTATGGTGCCGAATGTGCCCCATCAAATGCCGAAGCTACCCCGGGTTGGGGCACATTTGGCGAATTTGACTTTTTTAAAAAACTGTAAAATTTTTTAACTAATACTATTTTTTTATATCTTTTTGGTACTTTTTTTTATAATTAAGTGTCAGAGGATAATAATCAGCCATAAAGTTGTTATATATGTATATAGAGCTCTAAAAAAGGTGCCGAAGGTGCCCCAGTCTCCCCTACCAAGAAACTCTTTAACATAAGGAGAAACATGATCACGCAACTTAAGTACAAACACATAACGCATTACTCTGTGGAATAAAAGCCTATGTTTGCGCAGGACAAAACCACAGCTGCCACCAAAAATCTCAACGCAATACATAAAGTGAGGCATAATCAGCGCATGTACTACCTGTACCCTAATACTTTTCGGCAAGGCAACGTCCAAACAGTATAACTTTACCTTGGACACTAACGAATTAACATGCACATCAAACACCAAACCACTATCAAGCAACAATCCAAGACACATCATGGAGCTTACAACATCTATAGACGAACTATAGATGGAAACATTTAATGAATCCGCTCGCATGTTGCCAAAATACATAACTTTGGTTTTCTCGGTATTTATCGAGAGCCTATTGGTAGACAACCACCTAACTAACACATTAACAGTGAAATCAATCGAGGACTGCAACACATCCATAAACCAGCGTTCGAAAATAAACATTATGGTACCGTTCCATAGTGTTCTGTACCGTACCAAGGTGGATAGGTACACTAAAATAACGTACTGTACCGGTACACAAACACTAAAAATATTTTTAGCGTTACTGTTCCGGAGCACAACGAAAATCTTAGCGTACCTGCTGCGGTACACTAAAAAACGGAACACTAAAAATGTTAGTGTTCCGCTTATCGGAACTCTAAAAATCTTAGTGTTCCACTTGCCGGAACACTAAAAATCGTAGTGTTCCGGCAGTGGTACACCAAAAATCGTAGTGTTCCACTGGTCGGAACAATACAAATCGTAGCGTTCCACGTCTGTTTTTTTTTTTTTTTTTTTTTTTTTGAGGTAAAATGAGATCAAATAATAAAAAAATAATACTGAATATAAGTTTACTTGCAATAAAAAAAAGTGAAAATGTCCATTTGAAATAGGTATTTTGGCCAGTTTTTGTGACAAAATTATACAGCTTAGGATAAAATTTTCATTAATTTACACAACGAACATATTTTCCATAATATTGGGAGATCTCCTTGTAAAATGCTAGTACGAAATTTTTTTCTTAAAACAATTATACCTGCATCCATCTATGATTCATACTTTTAGGAAATTTTAGCAAAAATATTCAAAATTTGGTGATTGTCACACAATCAACATAATTATTACCTGCTTATTCATTAAAAGAAGTGTACAAATTACGCGGGTATGAAAAAAATATTTTTATGATTTTGGGATAAATGTTACAAAACCACATATTCTTTATGATTTTTGCACAGGTAGTCTTATGCAATACATTTTTCCGATCAGCGCAATCGATTATCAGCGAAAATGTAATCCAATGGAATTTTCAGTTGCGAGTTGGCATCAGATTGAATTTTCACTCGACGACCTTTTTTAGTTATAAAATATTTATTATGTTAAACTGTAGATGCTAATAAAATATTACTAATTTTTAATAAAATATAAACAAATACAAATTTAACAAGTTTTCTATTTATTAAATCTATTGAAAAAAATATATAAATTTTATTCATACAAAAAATAAAATATAATTAATACATCTTTTTGTGTTCCGACAAATGGAACACTACGATTTTAAGTGTTCCGCCAAGTGGAACACTACGATTTTTTGTGTTCCGCCAAATGGAACACTACGATTTTTAGTGTTCCGGCCAGTGGAACACTACGATTTTTTAGTGTTCCGGCAAGTGGAACACTACGATTTTTTGTGTTCCGACCGCGGTACGCTACGGTTTTTTAGTGTTCCGACAGCGGTACACTACGATTTTTAGTGCTCCGACCGCGGTACACTACGAATTTCGTTGTGCTCCGGAACAGTAACACTAAAATATTTTTTAATGTTTGTGTACCGGAACACTAACGCTAAAAATTTTTTAGTGTTTGTGTTCCTGGTACGGTACACTACGATAGTGTACCGTTTTTTTGCGAACACTGCCATAAACACATATTCTCCTTTAAATAATATTTGTATATCATCTGCAAACGCAAATGGCATACAACTTCTACTATTAATACTACTGAACATATCATTAACATACATTACAAATAACAGGGGACCAAGAACAGACCCCTGAGGCACACCACTACTTACTGGCAACGTACTCGAAAAACAATTCTTACAAGCAACATACTGTTTTCTTTTAATTGTCGAACATGTGAGACGAGCCGTCATATCCTCGACTTCTCAAAAAGGGTAGATCCAATTCTGTGTTTATTATAACGGTCGAAAATTCTTTTCCGTCTAATTCCACCTATCAAATGAAACATTATATGACTTTTTTGATACATTTCCAAAAAATATACATATATAGTTTCATCCGCTAAAATCGAAAATAATACAACACTTTTCACATATTCAACAATTGACTTCTGGGCGTATTAACCAATTAATTCTATTAAATCGTTCTGTATTCTGGGAATCAGGTATGTTGCATTTTTGGGTGTACTCTCCAAACATTTCCTAAGATTACGTCTAACGACAGTATTCAGGAGGCTTTACTTCCCTTCAAGGCGATGTCTTCCATTTCATACAATAAAATTGTCTCACTTTAACTGTACACGTTTGTTCTTTCAATATATAAGAAGCTTGTTTGTCCATAACATGTTTTATAGGTTTTGAAAGATCTTTCATTCTCGATATAAAGTCTTGATTTTTCATCATTGCATCTTTGTGGTATTCCTTTTTTTCGTTGGCGGTAAATCATTCAACAGCATTCTTCCAATTTGTAAGAGGGCATGACAGACGTAATTTTGGGACTAGGTGGTTGCCCTTTCCGCACCCTCTTTTATTTGAAAATAACATGCCGACTTTACAAAAAGCACTGTTGCACGTATATGAAAAAAATATTTTTAACATTTTATCCACAATCTATGCTCTTCTTTATACTTTTAATAAACAAATAAAAATTTGTTTATTTTTTTGTTTCAAAAACAGGGCAAATTGCAGTGCACATGTTTAGGTATTCAAATTTCAGTTTTAAATCTATCAAGGTCCCTCAAAAATTGCACAAAACCACATTTTTATTAAATATAAGCTTTTTATGTTTAAAAATTTGTAAAATCGCTTATTGAAAATTCATTATTGTTAATAAAAATAATTCAGGTACTAAAGAGTAAATGTTTAAGTTGCTGGCCATAAAAGGTTCGTACGACATTTATAAACTAAATATAGCATTGAATGATATTGCATTTTCCATTAATTAATGCGAAATGAACCTTTAGTGGTTTTGTGTTTTTTTTATTAATGAAACTACATACATATATGATTGCATATATTAGTCGTTGTGATGTGTGTAAGATTTGTTAATCACGAAAAAATATATTTTTGTCAAATATGTATTATCAAATAATGTTTACCTTTATTGGAGAATGCGATGTTACAGGAAAAGCTACATTTTGGGAATTTAAGTTTGCAGATAAAACTGATGACATTTTTTTGTCACTGTCTTTTTCAATAATTGTAACGTCGATAACTTCCTTGGTATTTACTGCAGATATAGGTGATGAATCAGATTTAGTAAGCATATTATTTTTCGATTTTTCTCGTAGTTCTTCGTCTGATTCTACGTCTTCAGGATCAAGTTTTAGCATTAATTGCTTAAACTAAAAAATATGGGAACATATATTAAAGAGCAATGGACATTATATAATTATACATACATCCAAATATTTGAGAACAATATCCATCTTTTCTTCTTTGCTGAGGGGGCATGTGAGTAATTCTTCCGAATTCGAAGAAGTTTTTTGTTCATGTTGCCTTTTTATTACATCAATTGTAGTAACTGGATTAAAATCTGGAACGTTTTTTCGCGTAACAGCTTTTTCGTGCATTTTTGGCTCTGAAGGTGAGTATCGAGCTATTTTACTATCTGTTATGCTATACATATCTTTCAGGTGTTCCTTCAGAATCAATAGTAACATACATGCTTGGGCGGATGTTATGCATCTTTGTATTTCAAGTGTATCTTCAGGGAGTCTTTTAAATAGAACTTCGGGGTCTTCTTCGTCGTCATCGTCTTCTAAGATATCTTGGGCCTTTTCGCTAGGCTTTAAACATTCTTTAAATGTTGCCAATATATTGGTTCCAGCCATTGATATTAGCAAATCAATTTGATGAATTAAATAGAGTGGTTCGTCCTGAACGACATAGGGGAAATAAGCTAAATTATCTGCTATATAAAGCATTTGGCGAAGTGATGTTTTCTGGTCATCAAATTGTTTAGTGACTGTTTGAACTAACGCTCTTCTTTGTGGTTTTGTAGATCGTAAAAGTGTATATAAAAAATCATTTAAAGCAGTAGGTAGCACATCCGCATCTCTTTTCCTAAAAATATAGCAAAAGTGTAACAATACAGTACAATTATAAATCAATTGCATATATATTTGTTTCAAATATAAACATATAACACGGTGTTAGAGAAAGGAAAATATTCTCGAAAATCTTTATTAAACGTTTTTTGCGAGAAGCAAATTTTGAAATATTGATATGACCTAAAAATCGGTGTCTAAGGCATTAAATCACCAGGCGAACATAAATATTATTCTTCTATATTTGTTTTGCAAATTTTTTTACAATTCAGTTTTTTTTTAATTTATTTATTTTTTACGTTACATTTAAATAAAATTGAAAAATATTATAGTGACATTTATATAAACGATACAATTTTATTCCTTTACAATTTTATTCCTTCCATCCAATCGAATTCCCTTTTAATGTAATGTTTAATGTCAGTTATATCTGTGCTCATTTTTCTATTTTGGCTTAAAACACTAATGGTTGGTTCTGATTATAAAATCATGTATGTGAACAGGTCTTGATTTTTTTACACTATCACATTTTCGTGTGTGATTTAATCTGGCATTTCTAATTATTTCGTGACATGATTCAATCTCCGCTTCTGTCAAATTTCCTATTGTATTATGTATTTTAACGAAATTAAGTTAGAGTGGTGTAAGTCTTAACTATATTTAATTTTTTTTCCAAATGTTAAATTTCGTAAGTGTCAAAAAGTGAGATTAGGTTGTAAAATTAGTAGGAGAGATATAGAGTTGTCAAAAAAGTGACATCAATATTTAAAAATTGTCATATCTTAATGGCCAATTTGACTATTCTCTAAAAAAAGATAAATCTCTCTTAGTTGCAAGTAGTAGCAGAACATTTTTGCATATTCCGCTTCGTAAGTGATGTCCAACTAACGTAGAAAAAGTCTCCAGGTGGCAACTTTTTTATATTCTACATGATATATGAAGAATATATATTTTTTCTATTATACTAAATAGGTAATTTCTTGACACACATTTTCAACGTGATTATTTTTCCGATGATTTTCGTTTTAGACGATCTATATAAAATATGTCATATTTCATAAGCTATAACTTCATTATTCCTCCATTTATCGACTAAATTCTTTTTAATTCGTAATATCTGAACTGTTTTCTGTAAAATAAAATGTATAAATTTTAACAGCATATTTTTTGATTTTTGTTCACTGAGGCAACACTTTTGTCTTATCAAAAGCCTTCGATACCGTCAACCATGCCACACAGTCGCATGTGGAGTCCCGGATTATAAAATAGAGATCTGTTTAACATATACCTTTCCGGTATCGTTAAGTATGTCTATCCTCCCGATTTAGCTTCCACGCGCAGAATATGAACATATTCGCAACAAAATCTACGGCCACATTGTTCAAAACATGGACGGCGGAGATGAAAATGCCATTGAATGTGCATATCGAGGGGCTTACAATTCCGACCACCAACTACCACAGTTATCTGAGATAAGTTGAATAGTAGGAACAAGATCCTCAGATTGCCGGCAGGTTCACAGTAATATACACTGCCTGAACATTCTTTTATTCTAGTCCTGTCTTTCATTATTCTTATTCTACACGATAAACTTATGTTTTTTCACATTGCACTATAGGTAATTTGGACAGTTTTTTAGGCAAAAAGTCAATTTTTCAATTTTGGAAAATAACATCTTTTTTGATGACATGTCAAAATTTTTGATTTTGTAAGATTTTTGCGTAAAAGTGTCTTAAAAGCGGTGCAAATCGTAGCCAAACTCTACACTTTGAAAATGAAATGGAAGAAATAAAAATAAGGCGTATTTTAAAACGTTTGGAACCGCTAAATACAAAGCGTAAACATAAAAATTAATCATGGAGAGTATTGGCGGTGGTGTGTGCTGTTTATTTAAGCGTTTTCCCCTAATGACCAAATAGTTAATTTACATTTCCAAATTATACATTTTGTACAAAATGCTTTGAATGACAACTTTTGTTTTGTTTCTTTTTTCTACTTTTGCTTTAGTATATCATTCTTAGTGCCAGATTGTAAAATTCCTTCAAATTATTAAAGAAAAAGGGAGGTTGTTTTAAAGAAAAAACATGTGACAACACTTTGTTAAAAAGTAGTTTCATTTATTGATAAATAACTATTGATAACTATTAAAAACAATATTTTTATTACTTTAAAGTAATTTCAGAGTATTTACAAGTAACAAGTTCTCAAATAAATGCAATTCCACTTTCAAAATCAAAAGTGGTTTCATTCAGAAAAAAAATTTCGTTTTCTGAAGAAGCTAAATACGGAATTAATTACACTTACACATTTTCGATATTTGGTTTGATGAAAGAAATAAAAGCAAAGAAACATATTGTTGTTTGAAACGTACTCGTAAGTAAAGTTGAAAATACAAACAATATGGACCGAAAATACGTCAAATTAAAACACAAATTTAGGCGGGGCACAGCTATTTAACGGCGGAATGTAAACGTTAAGCACCTCTACCTCGGCGGTACCACACTTGACCGCTACCCCCATACATTCCATGTATGGGTCACAAGAGTCTAGCTCAAGCGAGATAGGTCTGTACTGGACAGAATGGAATCCTAATTCTCCACCTCTTGTACGATCTTTTCTAATCACGTTGTATCTATCACAACTTTGAAGACTGCAGGTGTTGTTCAGCTTCGTTTCCTGGATCGCAGCGACCATAGTACTTCTTCGACTCATAAAATCCACTATCTCATTGATTTTCCCTCGAAGTCCATCGCAGATGAATTGGAGAAAGAATACGTTATCAGGAGTTGCGACAGCAATGTGCGGTGTTAGCGGCTCCGGCTCAGGTTGCTGCTGCGGAGATTGCGGGGGAGTCACGTAATCCGAAGACGACGACGATTATGACGTGGACCACGGTGATGACGACGACTCGCTGGGGACTGCATTGGCGCAGCATGAAGCAACGTAGTCCCTTTCGCTATACTTCTGTATCCGGCTAAGGCCGGATTAACTCCTGAAATGTACCCATTTTCTGCATCCGTTACATCTAACCGAGATAGACCTGTGGTGGATGCTGTTGTGACAAACTGAGCAGAACCATGGTCCGGGGCTTGTCTCAATCCCGGCACGGACCAACAGAATCCGGAGCAAACATTCCGGGAATGAAGCTCCCGAGATGAAAAAATACACATTGTACTTGCTGGGTTGACAGCCCTTGGTCGGGAGTTGATTCCTCCGAGTCAATCCGGCCATAGAACCGGCCGTCGTGGGATTGATAGCTGTGCCCCCCGTTATTTGCCTGACATTAGTCATCTTTTGGAAGGCAATAACCGTCTGGTGCTAGGGGATTTCAATGCACATCATGAGTTATGGCATTCCGTCCTAGGTAATGACCAGAGGGGCATGGCGCTGGCCGAGCAAATTGATAGTTCAACGTTTTGCACGGTGAATGAGGACATACCCACCAGAATAAGGGGAGACTGCCAAAGCTCACCGGACATCTCCATCGTGTCTCCGGGTCTGACGAATGACGTGGCTTGGCAACCCGTCATATCATTAGGGTCAGACCACTTCCCTATTATCATATCCATCAACAGACCACCCGACTTCATAACTTCTGAACGCCGTACTTTCCTTAATCATGGGAAAGCCAATTGGCAAGAGTTCAGAAATTTCACCAATCGTCGCTTCAGAGAACTGCCCATCCCTTCTGATGCTCGGGTAGCAGAAAGGAATTTCCGGGACATCATCACTGCTGCAGCCGCTCGCTATATACCTGCGAGTCGTATACCCGAACTAAGACCAAACTTCCCAGCAGAGGCAGTGGGACTATTCGCTAGTCCCGCGTGATGAGCTTCGTCGTATTTCAACCGGCAGTTTATAGAGCACTCCGAGAGAGACCGGGCGAAAAGGAGAGTATTGCGCCGTATACGCTCTCTTCAGGTGGAGGAGGAACGACCACAATTTACATTGGAGGATGTTGCAAGTGTCATCAGGAACGCGAAATCATCCAAAGAGCTTGGTCCAGATGGAATCTCCATGGTTATGTTGAAGCAGCATGATGAGCCAGGAGTAGATTATCTTACTAAAGTCCTCAACTTGTCGTTATCCACCCTAGTAGTTCCCGATGCCTGGAAAATGGGCAGGTTGGTCCCGCTACTGAAGCCGGACAAGGATGCCAGCAAAGGTGAGTCATACAGGCCGAGCTCACTTTTGTCGCCAGTAGCCAAGACACTTGAGGCTTTGCTACTCCCTAGTATTCGTCAATGATACTCAGTTGCTGATCATCAGCATGGGATCCGTAAGGAGCACAGCACAACAACAGCTTTGCACGCCATTTCCGCACACATAGCAGAAGGACTCAACCAGAACAGGCCGTGTAAGAGGACAGTCATGGTGGCGCTAGACCTATCAAAGGAATTTGATACCGTCAGTCACGCCAAGTTGTTCGAGGACGTCGAGAGAACAACCCTCCAGCCAAGTTTGAAACATTGGATCGTGAACTATATGTGTGGACGCCAGTCGTACGTGGAATTCAGAGACAGGAAATCGGTGGCCTGTAGAGTTAAACAGGGAGTTCTCCAAGGAGGGGTGATATCTCCGGAGCTGTTTAACCTCTACCTCTCTGGAATTCCACGCCCACCGGACGCCATAAAGATCGTAACATATGCGGATGATTGCACGATTATGGCGTCAGGACCTACAATTGATGACATTTGCGAGAGGCTGAACCACTATTTCGTGGATATCCCTGACTTTTTCCGGTCGAGGCATATGAAAATATCCGCCGCTAAGTCAACGGCCACACTGTTTACCACATGGACAGCGGAGATGCGGCTATCTTTGGATGTGCAGGTCGAGGGGTCCACAATTCCGACCACTAATTATCCCAAGGTTCTAGGGGTCACATTCGATAGTCTATACAAGTCGTCCGCGCATGCCACAGCTATTTGCGATAAAGTCAGGAGCAGAAACAAGGTTCTCAAGTCGCTAGCCGGTAGCACTTGGGGAGCTGACAAGGAAACCTTGTTAACGACTTATAAAGCAATATGCCGGTCTGTGGTAAACTATGCGGCGCCAGTGTGGTTCGCTAACGTCAGTGCAAGCCTTCAATCCTGCCAGATTGCCGCCCTGAGGACTGCAACAGGGTGTCTCCTCATGACTCCAATAGACCACATACATGAGGAGACGAAGATCCTTCCTGTGCGTCAACACAACAAGATGTTGTCGATGCAATACATGCTTGGGTGTTATAGGAGCAGCCATCCACACCGCTAAGGATTGAATAGTATTCACACGGCCGCAGTTGAGGAAGCAGTTCAAGAATATCGTGTGAATATCATCCTCGGAGACCATCCGCCTTTGATAGCTGCAGAAGAGCAGCAGCTACCTCGACAAACTAGAGTGGTATTGGCACAACTGAGATCTGGATGGTGTAGCCGTCTCAATTCATATTGGGAACGAATTGATGGAGAGGTCGACAATGTCTGCCCGGCATGTGATAACGGACCACATTATACGCTACATCTGTTCAACTGCACAGCCAAACCCACTCACCTAACCCCATCTTCTCTCTGGACTCAACCAATACAGGTCGCAGCCTTCCTGAACTTAGAGTTAGAGGCCGAACCAGGTTAAAGAAAATAGAAAAATACACAGCAGTACAAGCTGCTACAACAACAACAAAATTAGACTGTTTTGCATGCATTTGTCAAGACGGACCAAATGTCATAGGAAGACAGAACTTTTCCGCCAATAAACGAATACACTCGAATTTTGGTTACAAAATAAATCACGTGACTCGTAAAAGGGAACCCATTCTCGATTTTAATTTTTCAAGATTTTCGATGGGCTGGTAAATCAATACCAATGCGTGTTAAGGTTTGCAACTTTACACATATATAATTGAAGATTTAAAGAAGAAGAATAATAATTTACAAAAAAAATTTGTTATTGTTTTGTTGTTGTTTTTTGTAATTAAAGAAAAGTCCTTATTTTCGATGGCGGGCATGATAACTCCTCACTGGAACATCGGAATCCGAAAATTCCAACGGTGTTAGAAAGAGTACATGTCTGGACTAGGATTATTGGCTTCGCTCTAAAATTAACAAAATGGTGGACCTTTGAAAAAATATTTTTGGAAAATCGCCGATTTTTTACCAAAACCCAAGTCAAAAAATAAGGAAGATCTTCACCGATTGGCTTTATCCTAGTTCATACGATAGCTACACACTCACAGAGAAACGTGTAAAAATTTGAAGACGATTGGGTAATTAGTTTTTGAGTTATCGTGCCCGCCATTCGCAAAAAAATGTTTAGAGAAAAACGCGTTTAAAGTTTGAGAAGCCCTTCAGCCGTCACTTGATGCTGACACAATAAATCGGCTATATCTTCAAGACTTCTTGAGATTTTCATTTGAAATTTTGTAGGGACATTCTTTAATTAGTGTTGATTCGAATTATATCAACAAAATTTTTGACCCCGAGAATGGGGGGGGTCCCCTTAAGGAATATAAATGGAACTTAATTAGTCGTTTTTAATGCATTCTGCGAAAACATACAATATTGTAATAATTATTCCTTTAAAAATCTAATCGCGGGGTAGAAATTTTTTTAACTTACTAACCTAATTATTTTCAATCGTTTGTTGTGAACTAATGAAAATATCTGAAAAATAATTAGATTTGTTTGTTATATGTGTAGTTGCTTATAACCGTTGTTCGTTATATCCGGTTTCTACTGTGGAAATCTGCGTTTTCTCTTTCTTGTACATATAAATCATTTAAAAGGTAAAAAAATAGTTTCACATCGCTGTTATTAATTTTTGCCTCAAAAACAGGACAAATTACCTATAGTGCATTGGTGTAAACATATACCAAAATTTATGATATAATAATGTACAAAGCAAGGATTTTTTTTTTGTAAAACGATATTAAATAATTTTTTCGTTTTTGCGATTGAAATAAGCTGAAAAAACTCAAGGTGATAGATTTCGTGATCAGAATAAAGGAAAAAAATATAAGTTCAACAAAAAACCGGATGATGTTAAATTCCTTCATATAATAATTTATTTAAAATTAAACTGTTTCCGAAATCGATTTCAAAATAACAGGAACATGTATTAAAAAAGGAAAGGAAAACGAACAACTTATCTTATCCTGCTATATTAGAAAAATATTAGTTTGGGGTCATATTATGACCCACATTATGGGGTCATATTATGAGGGTCATATGGGGTCATATTATGACCCACATCAAATTGAATACAAAGTTTGGAAGCACACATTGCATTCCACTAGATTGGATTTTCAAAATTATGACACTACGCATAAATGGGCTTATTAATCCCGTCTTCGGCTTGGTAAAATTATTACGATGTGCATTGTTTGGATTAAAATGGAATTCAACTCAATTGATATTGGATTTACAAATGTTAAAATGTTGACACTTTGTGCGAAGGTGAAATCGGATATTCCGTTAGCTTCATACTAAATTTACTAAAATATTCTCAACCCGGAATATAACCGGGTTGAGAATATTTGTATAAATTTGATGTGCATTTCTTTGGCGACAAAATGGACGAAACCAGAGGAGTGATTTTAAAAAGATATTACATGAAACCGATTAAGCAATTAGCCGATGTAACAACCCGAAAACTGATTTGCCTAAAATGTCTAATCAAAATGGAGTCATCCCTTTGTCAGCATGTTCAAAATACCTTGAACAGAATTTTGTATTACATAAGATTATATCCTTGGAGTGTTTTAAGATAAGAGTCTGAAATCCCACATGCAACGCTGATAAGGTATATACACATATGGTAGGAATCTTCAACGCTCACATGGATACACATGATGCGAAACTTCATGAAATGAACGAATTTGGTGCTTTGCTTTGCTTTGCTTTGCAAGAGCAGTTTAAGTAGTACCTAAGGACAAATGTTAAACGATAAAATCAGTGCATTACAACCACTCAAAAAGAACGGTAGTGTAGAGCCGTGCCTCACTTGGCGCCACCGTTTTTTTAAAAGAACACGTTATAGTTAATGATGCTAAGGACACATTTTCCTATATTTTACACCAACCAAAGGTTTCCGGTGGATATTTCGAGGTGTTGCAACCGGAATGACAAATTTTATATACACTCCACCTTATGCTGGAGGGTATAAAAAGGTATATTTCACAATCTTGTTTTAGATAAAATTATTTACTACAGTAGTCTTGACTTACCTGCACAAACAACACTTGCAATGATTTCTGTGCAGGAAAGTCAAAAGTGCAGATATATTAAATCTTTTACCCGACTCGACGTGCAGCTAAATCGAAAGTGCATCTATGGACAAGGCAGCTGTATTTATAAATGATTGATTGAAACCTTGAAATCTTTATTTTGTAATCCGTCAGTATGCATATATATACATAAGAGTTATGACATTTTCGCAACCTCGTATCCCTGTATCATGTTTTGATGATGTTTTACATAAGATTTGATAATATCTAAATGACTAGACTATTCTTAAAAAACCGCATGCGTAGAATAATTTAGAAATTTATGAGAATAATAAGTATTTTTAAAACTACTATCGAGTAATTGTAAGTCAATATTTTATAAACCACAAACTTTATAGCCACACAAAATATCATAACAGTTTGTAATGTGTATATGTAGTGTCTTTAATTGTGAAAATCGTAAAAGTTTTCAGCGTCAATACAAAGTAATGCATAAATAACATACCTACACTGAATTGTAAATAAAAAAACTTCAAATATTCATCGTTATGTCGTCGTCGTTCCGTATATCGTCGTCGTTGTCGACGACGTTTCTCTTTCGACATCACTTCGCATCGACACTAATGTGACGATGTCGACTATTTATCAATTATAAAAAAAAAAACAAAAAACACATCTCTAAAATTGTGGTCAGCTGTTTATTTTGTTTGATATTTTTGTGCAAAAATGGACATTATGTCTTGGTACATGTGTTTGCAACATCAAAAAAGAAACGAGATCGACCCATAGTTACTTTTTAGTATATACATAGAATTATTTTTCAGTTGATGTATGCATGTCCCTCCATCCATGTATTATTTTAAACAAGTTACATGGCACCATTATGATCTGAACGGGATGAAATTTGGAAAAATCCATCCAATTGGGATGACATTTTATTTGGCACATAGACGAGTCCTATTGGTATTGGACAAAATCGGTACAGATTCTTATATAGATCTTATATATTTTAATTTATTTACACTTTATTTTGCATTACGTATTGAATAGATTCTAGAATGATGTATCTTGTTCTTGACCGGTCATGTTTTTTTTTTTAATTTCCAAAAAAAAAATGTTCAAACACTTCAGTCGTCAACAAAAATTATGACGAAGAAATCTTCGAGATCGTCGTCGTCACACATTGTTACGGAATACCAAAAATGTTCCAATAGTTATCGATAAATGTCCACAACGGCATAGGGAATACCATTTTGCAAAAGACGACTCTCTTCGACGTCGTTTTGTGTCGACGACGACATATGGAATAGGGGTGAATGTCTTATTTTGTTCATAATT
Source organism: Musca vetustissima (assembly GCF_032173495.1). Taxonomy (NCBI): domain Eukaryota; kingdom Metazoa; phylum Arthropoda; class Insecta; order Diptera; family Muscidae; genus Musca; species Musca vetustissima. Next base: position 292,123 of record NW_026885658.1, on the reverse strand, counting down.
TATGTTACTTTTCGATTAACGGGAACCCCCATTCTTAGGGTCATAATTGTTGTTTATATAATTCGAATCTACACTAATAAAAGAACTCTTGAAGATAAAGCCGATTTATTGTGTCACCATCAAGTGACGGCTGAAGGGCTTCTCAAACTTTAAACGCGTTTTTCTCTAAACATTTTTTTGGGAATTTCGGGCATGATAACTCAAAAACTAATAACCCAATCGATTCCAAAATTTTACACGTTTCTCTGTGAGTGTATAGCTATCGTATGAACTAGGATAAAGCCAATCGGTGAAGATCTTCATTATTTTTTAACTTGGTTTTTGGTAAAAAATAGTCAAATAGTCGTGACCCAATGCACACAAAAGTGATTAATTGCATATACAGTTGTTATAAGGATTCAATTTATAATAACACATTGGTTATAACGACTAGAAACGTTCTGCCCTTCATTTTGATATATTTTATAAGGACATATCGCTTATTGCGACTATTTTCGACGGTCACTTGACCGTCGTTATAAGCGATTTCGACTGTATGTCAGTTTTTGGGTGAAATTCAGCTAAAATAAATGAATACTCCAATATTTTTTTTTTTGAACTTTTTGGTATTAAATCACCGAATATAAGTATTAAGACATTATTTCGTCGACCAAAAGTGTTTCTCAAAATTGCCACCATAAATACAAATGGACGTAACTACACTTTTACTAATTTTACAGGAGAAGCAAAAAACGTATAAAATCTATAAAAATGGAATAAGGCTGGACTTTTTTAACTGCACTGAGTCGTATTTATTTTTTGAAAAACATTTACTTTTTTGGTTTTTAAAGGTTTTATGTTGTTTAATAATATAATAATAATGATTCTTTATTTAAAATGTTTCATTTAATTCAGTTTGAATCTTTGATTATTTATACATATATTGTAAAACAAGAAAAAATAGTTTTTGATCGATAATGGATATTTATTAACCGTCTGTCCTTTCTTTGAGTTATGATTTTATAACGAATTAAACTCGCTTATTAGTAATCCTATATAAATTTAGGATGTTTTCAAATAAGACACGAGCTTATTCCAATGATTTGCCTGACGACCATCCAAAATGTTGACCATATCTTCCTCAGACAATATCGCAACATGGAAAATTCTAAATCTGAATTCTCTCAGAACTGGACATTCTTCCAGAAAATAGAAAAAAGGTTCATATTGATTTGTATTACATAAGGTGCATTTTCCCCCTGCTGTCAATGTTGAATCTTGTCGCATTCAAATTAATCATTCCACACCTTGTTTTCAGAATCCATTAAATTCGGTCGCTAGTATAGGAATCAGAAAAATAAAAGTCTCCCCTTGAAAAATCTAAAAATTTTTATATTTTAGTTTGGTTTTCACCTTTCAACCTTAAATTTTCCTGAAATATATGCAGCTTTTCGGAGCTAATAATATTTGAAGTAAAAAGTTTCCATTCAAATTCATTTGCAGTATTTGGCCATTGAACATTCAATCGGGCTAAATTCTTTATGTTTGCTACCAAGAGTTGAAACAATAATTTTGAATCAACAAATTGTTTAACTTTAGCCGGCGATCGTTGTATCTGTACATTATACGATATGGATACTGTAAGTGTATATTGAGTGTGTATAGATGACTACTTTCGACCGACGTCTCTAGCATGAGAGAGCATAATTTGGAGTAAAACAGGGTACGTTCAATATTTTCTTTAGGAAATAACACTGCAATTTATCTATCTCGTCGAAGTAAGAAAATCGCCAGGCTTGAGCCGCATATGATTGTATTGCCCTGCATACAGATTGATAGACATTCCATTTCATTTGAATATTAAATTCATTTTTTCCCAGGAAGTTTTTCCGGGTCGAGTTTACAGCCATCTTTGACTGGCTTGTTCTGTTTTCAATGTGTTTTGAGAATGAAAGTTTTGTTGTGAAGGTAACGCCTAGATATTTGTATTCATTTGTAATTTTTACATCGCTTCCACAGTACGACCATTTCTCACTTTAACTAAGTCGACCGCCATTTCGGAATAGCAGAATTTTAGATTTTGACATGTTAACAGTAAGATTCCAAATACGACAGTTCTTCAAGATTGAATATCATGGACTGCAGAGTCGATATATCTTCCGACAGTATTACTATGTCATCTGCATATAACAGCAATCGTATATTCGTATTGTCTATGGTTATTCCAGCTTGTAGATATTCATGTATGTTGTTAATGTAGAGTGAGAATAGAATAGGTGACAAAGACAATCTTGCTTTACATCCGATTTAGTTTCGAAATAAGCTGACAGTTCGTTTAATGTCCTCTCTGCATATTGAGTGTTGTTGTATATATTTTCTATAAGTTTAAGAAATTTGTATGATACACCGGGAAAGCTTGCATATTAGAGATTTTCTGAATACATTGTCGAAAGCGGCTTTAAAGTCCACAAAGAACGCGTATACTTTTTTACCCTCATGAAGCTTTACGCTTACAATTGATGCTAAATGTACACATTGTCTGCAGTCGAATAACCTTTTCTGAACCCTGCTTGGTATTCGGTTAGAATTTGGTTTCTTTCTACCCATTTAAAGAGTCGTTCATTTAGAATACCCATTTTAGCCATGCAGTTCATGAAGGTTATTCCTCTATAGTTCGATGGCTCGGTCATAGCTCCTTTCTTGTGGATGGGGAATATAACAAAGGCGTTGTCTATGATTCCAGTATGTAAAATAGCATTGTATAGCTTTATTAGTTGTTTATGGAAGACTTCTGGGGCGGGGACAATGTGCTCATATTGTATTCTATCCTCTCCTGGCGATTTATTCATCTTCTTTTTCTTCAGGATTTGTTGCAATTCTCCTAAACTGACTTCACTGTCTAATATAGAATCTGTATTGAAGAACGGGGCGTAGCTTATCTGCTGCGCATTATAATCAGGACTCAATAGGGTTTAAAAGTATACGAGGATAGGACTGAGCTGATTTTGAAGTTTTGATTTCTAATTTCTCTAGCCGCTTTCCACCACTGCTTTAAATCCCTCACTTGGTTTATTGTGGCTAATAGTTTCATACTATGTTACTGTTTATTAGTTTTACAAATACCTTTGTAAATTTGTAAGGCAGTACTCTCTTCTAGACTCAGCTGTATTAGTTTTTTGGTGTGTTTTTAGCAGCGAAAACAATATTTTCCGCACACTGTGGCATTTGTCAATCTTGCTTGTTTTTGGTTTTATTGAAGTTTTTATAGTATCCCCAAGATCCTCCAATGTAAGATCGATTTTCCTGCCTAGGAATTTATTTAGGTTTCTTTGAAGTTTTGATTGGTAGCTGGCTATATCGTTCTTATGTAAGCAAAGTTTGGGTAATAAATTTAAGCTTTTGTTCGGAGTATTTCCTATTTGTAGTTTAATACATAGCTTAATCGGAAGGCGATCTGACCATGTGGTGTCTAACACTTTGAATTCTTCCACAAAGTTTAGAATTTTTCCTAATACCGCGCAAATATCATTAACCGATTGGCCGTTTGTGTTTATAAATGTTAGGTTTCCTTATTCGTTTCCTTATGTTCTTCCATTGAGAATTAGGAGGTTGTTGTTTGTGAATAATTTTATGAGTTGGTTTCTTTTCCTATTTATGTGTTTGTCTTTAGATTTTCTTGTGTGCAATACGCTTGAAAATAACTCTCGGTAAATTTCATTTATATTCTGTGTTATTTCACCAATCCTTGAGTTAGGTCACCGATTAAAATGGGGTTTATAAAATGGGTTTCTTCAAGTAGTTTGTATATTTCGCTGTAATCATTTGCCCATTGAACAGGTTTCCAATATTGGGGTATGATGGTGAAAGACAATCCGGTTTTATATCAGTTACGTTAAAGGTTTTATGTCAGTTACGTTTTTTCAACATGATAATTTCTGAAACAAAAGGACGTAACTACAACAAAATTATAGTACAACAAAATGACTAATAATTATCCGATTGAGACTAAAATTTTTACAGCGTACCAAATTGAGTTTAGAGTGACGTGTATTAAGTTTTCTTGAAATCGGTTCAGATTTAGACGTAGCTTCCACATATATTTTCGTCGGATTTTAAGTAAATGATGCATTAAACCACTATATTTCTTTCGATTTTCACGAAATTTTGCATAGAGTACTGGATTGAGTACAGAGTGATGAGGGTTAAGTTTCGTAAAAATCGGTTCAGATTTAGACATAGCTGCCACACATACTTTCGTCCGATTTTGTGTAAATAGTGCACTACAGGCCCTATATTTCTTTTAATTTGCACAAAGTTTGGCGTACTGAATTGAGTCTATAATGATGCGTGCTAAGTTTCGTGAAAATCGGTTCAGATTTCGATATAGCTCCTATATACATTTTCGACCGATTTTATGTAAATGTTGCACCAAAAGCATAGAACTTTGCACATAATTATAGCTGGTTAGTTAAAAAAAAAATGAAGAATATACATAAAATACCGAATTTTGGAGTACCGCTATACGGTGGCTACCGTAAAAAATTGCCAATATATCTCATTTTCAATACCAAACATCCCAGAAGAACCAATAATAATGTTCAGAATTTCTATCTTCGATATTGCGAGTTTTAGTGGTTTGCAGGAGAGTAGTTACGTCTTTTTGCGTTAATAAAAATATACTATTGTAGATACGTCCGTTTACATTTCTTTAATTAGATCGCAGTTGTTGACGTTAGATGTCTAAATTTTTGTGTGAACATGTAGTTTGATTAAACGAACAATAATCAAACAAAAGGTCAATTTCGAATTTTTCTGTATTTACGTCCGTTTGCATTTATGATGACGATATATTCTTTTGTTGTTGCATTTTGTTTTTGCAAAATAGTCAGGTTGAATCCCAGTTTGTTGTTTTTATAAAAAAAAACAACTATTTATTAGTGGGGATTGTCCGCCGAGGGGTAAGCCAGGGATCTCGCAACTGATCCTCATCAGTTCCCTGCAATTTTCAAACCACTACACAGCTTTGTGTGATCTTGGTATCAATTATCGTGCTGTTTACATCATGTAGATATATTTTAAATTAATTTGTAGGTGGATATACGCCTTTAATATAAATAAAATAATGATGTAAACTATTTTTCTTATATTTCGCGGAAATGCTCAACTTTTGCAATGTTTTTTTAAATATCTCAGTATTTATATTTAACGGGTATTTTAAAGAAAACTACAGTGTTTTAAAATTCATCAGATATATTAGATTATAATTCCTTATATTTTATATATTGTTCTATAAATATTAATTATATGTACAAATATATTTATACTTACACATATCCTCGTATTACACAGTTTCTCGATTTATTATTGTGTTGCAATACTTCTTGTAACTTAAAACAAAGTTGTAAACCAAATTGTACTTTCATATTTACAAAACCAGCATAGGATCTATCAATTTCCTTAAGTAGAGCATCTGCGCGATGTGCGGACTAAAAAATTATTTTTTTTTTAATTTTTAAATTATAAATAATATTCTAGAAACATCAAAACACACCTCAAGCTTGCAGTCGGTGCTCAAACAAATCAAATATGGAACCATACGTACAGGATGTACTAGACCTTGTCGCAAAACTATTTGAACAACTTTTACTGCCCATAGACGGACGGTATCATCGCGATTAAGAAAACAATCAAGTATTTCTTGCAGGTACAACTGAATCACACGACTTGACATACCCGAGGAAACGTCATTCATTTCCTTAAGATCTTCATTTTGGGACTGCTTTTCCCCTAAAATAGTAAAAAATAATACATAGTACTCGTTAGTAAACTTATTTTGTAATATGCAACCATGTCTAACCAGTAGCGGTATTTACGAATGCTTGTAAATTTGCATTGTTGATCTAGTACATCTTGTACTATATTCGTAGTGAGAGTTGCGCGTATATTCAGCAGTCTTCCACGTCCACTTAAAACGTTTTACTACTCTTTGCACCATTTTTATGAGTATTGTAAACTAACGAAAATATCTGTTTTTATATTGGAAATGCATGGAAAGAAACTGTGATGTATTGCAGCACGTTTATAATCATTTTTAAGTTTATCATTTTATGATAAATAGTATTTTTTATTAATTTCACATAACTGGGTGAATATAAACTTGCAGCAAAACATCACAGTTTCTTTCATGCATTTACAATATAAAAACAGACGTTTCCGTTAGTTTACAATACTCATAAAAATAGAAAAATAGAAAGGGTTGCATTTTTACAACCATTCGTGAGTTCCGCTAGTATGATTATTTTTGTGATAGTACACGTTTGCATTATAATACTCACATTCCTTTTCTCTATTGTGCATGTTCATTTCAGATTCTGTAAGATAGATCCATATGTTCCGCATACATATAATTTTTATACTTGCTTCTATTTTATCTGAACTAAGAATATCACAGTAAAATTGTTTTAGCTCCGGTCTTATCAGGTAATTGTCATTCATTACACAAAATGAACCTAAAGCTATTAATGATTGTTTTCGTATCTCGTAGTTAGAGCATTTACTAAAGAACATAATACAGTCAAAGACGTCATCGCATATTGATGTTGATAAAGTACCGCAATCACCTAAAATAATATGATAATTTAATTAATATCAAATTTAATCATGTAAATAAATGCAAATTATTCTTGGTACATAAAAAGAGGCATCCTGAAAGATCCCGATTAAAAAGCAACAAATATAGGTTTGGTCCGAAACTCAAAGTATTAAAAAGCGTTAAGTTTACACACTTTGGTATAATCTTCTGTTAGAATACATAAATTAATTAAAAATTGAGCTCATACTCTGGTGGTGGGAGATATTTTTTTTGGCAATTTGTGGCTAGAGACTCTATTATACTTGCATAAATTCACTTTTGAGATGACATGATAACGTAACTTATCAATACACAAAGCTAGATCAACTTCTATTTCCAACTATTTCATATGTCTTCAAGGACACTTAAAATTATTTTCAGTTCAGCGTCGAGATGGGGGCGTACCAATTCAAATCGAATCTTAACACTGAACTAGAATTTATTAGCTTTCTTCTGAAGAATGCGTTTTGTCGTATGAAATAATCCGTGAATTGGAAAATTTGGGTTGACAGATTTTTATCCCATGTAAGCCAATTTTATAAATGAAGAGCTTAAACAGCTCCATTGTCTTAGGCCATTGTATAGATCTGGGGGTAGAATTATGACCTTCTCACCCTGTTCTTATGGTAATTTATGTTGTAGAGTAATTCATTTATGCAAATAGACGAAGAAACAAAAGAAAATGACAATCTTTTCATTCAACACCTGAGGGATCAAGTTCCCAATAACATACCAAAGCAGTTAAGGGTTCTGCAAGTAAGACCACCAATAGATCTATCCTTTGAGGAATTTTCTAAAATGTTAAAGAGTGTAATAAGTATTTTGCCTCAATACAAATTTGACAAAATTCCAATATATACGCCTAAAGCCAGCATACTAAAGATGTAAAATGAATAATGTATGCTATTTTCATTGCATATATTGGTTCCTAGATCAATATTAATGGACCATAAAGTTTTCAAAGTCTGAAAAATGGGGTTTCGCGATATTTTTTTTAATAATTTGTTTGTCGGATTTTGGTTTTAATAGCTTTTAGGGTCCTGTCCTCGCGATATACTTTGCAAAACCTCCTTTTTATTATTCTACAGTTATTTGGTATGTTTTGAAGCCGCGACGACTATATCTAATACTCTCATTTTGAGATTAGGACCAGAAATTACCATATATTAAATGAAATATTGCTGGAAAATGTATTGAACATAAATGTAAGAAAATATTCGCGAAAAAATGCCGTGGTTTATTGGAATCTTCGCCAAATCGCTTTTAGTATGTGGTTACCCGCAATGGCAACTTTAAAAAGACAAAGCGTGTGTTATATAATGATTTTTTCAAAAATAATAATAAAAAGCAAAATACTTTTTTGTGATAATCATTTTTGGGTTGGTATAGATTTTGGCCGATATCTTCGAGACCAATAGGTCTTTCGCAGTGATTCTTGCAGAAATAAGATCTAAATATGTCCACAAACATATCCCATCATACATAATTCATTTTAAATCTTTAGTATGCTGGCTTTAGGCGTATATATTGGAATTTTGTCAAATTTTTATTGAAGCAAAATACTTATTACACTCACTGTATGTATGTATATATTCTTTGAATAACTGATTTTTTATATTCATGATTTATTGAAGTTTTTAATTAAACAAAATGCGATTAATTTTGTTTATTTTATTGTCGATTAAACAGTATATAAATCACCGGTCAATATTGCGCTACGTTGCCTATACTGCAATATTTCCATACGCGTATGTCAAATTCTCGGGCTTAAGTGCGGCTACCGACAAACTCTTTACAATTCAAACTACTCAAGACAATTTTTAATAAGAAAGCACGAAAAGCCTTATTATAGGGGCCTATATATCAGAATATATGGACCACTAAAACATGCATATATTTCTAATCAGAAACCCAATGTGTTCTGGTAAATGTTGAGACAAAATCATACATGTTTTTACAAAATAAAATTTAACACAAAACTTACAAATACTGATACATTTTTATTTGACAAATTTCCAGCTAACAATTTATTATTTAAATTTATCTATAGTATAAGTGAATTCCAAACTTATTTCTAAATTTATAAAATTGAATTCTTTTAGCACTCTTACAATGTGTTCATTTTGGGCAAAATTGCTTTTATGTGTTGTTAGATTAAAATATTCAACAAATCTAAGGGATCTTGCCGGAACTTTGAGTCCAATTAACCGAAGAAAATCAGGACAAGCTATATATCCACAAACCAAGGCAAATAATAGACATTTTAGATCTACGATTACTCAATAAATCTAGGTGTATATTACTATGATGATGTCGATTATTACTAAAATTATAGCCACTATCATTTTAGTGGGCAAACAATGTTTGACGTATCATTTTTTGCAGCGCTTATAACTCAAGAAAAACAAATCTTAAAAATCAAATTGTATATGGGAAATTACAAAATTCTTTTAAAATTCCATAAAAAAATGTGAATTTTTTTTTGCTGCGCACAAAATAATAGCGATTTTAAATCTTGTATTTCAAATATAAATTAAATTAATTCCTATATTTTTGAAATTCGCGAATTTCTTCACAAATGGTTAAACACATTTGTTTTCTTTGCATACTTGTCAAATCATATTGAAATACGGTTAAATTGTCGCGAAAAACAAATGGAAGCATGAAGATATCTGAAAATAAAATAAATTAATTTTTTAATTAAATCGAAATGTTTTTTGAATTTTCGATTTTTTAGTATGGTTAAGGGAATACAGTTTTGCCTTAATCTTCTAAAATATTCGACGCTTTTTTCTTCAAGTTCTTTTAGATGATTGTTAAATATCGGTATATTCATCTGATGACAGTTTCGACTGTAAAAATTACTAAATATATTGCAGTTACAATACATAAAAATTATCAATACTTAAAAGCATGGAATTCGCGTATTAGTTGAAATCAGTTGATGCGCATGTGTTTTCAATGTCTTTCAATAATTATGAATTTTTCGATGTTTAATTTAGCGGTCAAAGTGTGCCGCTCGATGCACTTTACTATGCAAAAACCCAAAAAAATGGCTAAAAATCACGCAACGTGCATACGATTTTTATGCTCATCCGATTTCAGTAATCTCCTATGAAAATACACAAAAGGACCCCTATTTTAAAAGGATCGGTTAAGAACCGCGGATGTGCCTCTCCACAACCAATTTTGGATAAAATACGCATATTATTCGCGTATCGATATTTTTTGGCCTATTTCCACACAGATTCGCGAACGTGATATCACAGGAATGAATGTATGTGAAATCAATTCGAAGAAAAACGCGATATATACGCGAATTTGTCAGAATAAGTTTTTGCAGTTTTTCCCACATGGATAGGCTCTTTAGATCCGGCACGTAAAAAACTAAAATCACACGGGGTTCCACGGAATTTGTATGGACTTTCTTAATTTCGGACTCAAAAAATATGTTTCGTCTTTGGAACCCAATGATGTACACTAAACGAAGAGATATACACTAAACGAAGCAAAATCACGAGTTCTACAATCCTATAATTAGTTTGGTCCATTATCTGAGTGCGCATCTTAATTATAAGAAAAATTCAAAAAACACCGAAAATCCGGCTTCAAAATGTCAGCATCTTTTTTGGGTGGATGCAGTGATTTTATCGAAAAATCATACATTAGAATCATATTGTCCATGGGGTATTCTGCAACATAGTCACTGATCACATGTGCGTGCGTTGTGTAGTTTAGCCACAAATCAGGAACGAACACAAAAAAACTCGTTGGCTTCAACATATTTTCCCCCATTTTTTACATTACCACCATCACAGCTTCCACCCAACATATTATTTATTACCAATATTTTAAGATTTAGACAAGAATACTTCATTTTATAGAAATGAATTTAAATTATATGCAATATGTTCATATTTCGCGAGTTATAACCTTGCAAACCTCAGTTTCAAGGAATTTAAAAGATTTTTGTAATTTCACATATACTGTACTGTAAGGTATTGAAAACGATCTGTTTTAGACATTCTTTTACATTACACAACGATAATATATTAATGTTATTCGATGTCCGTTAAGTTATGCTCCACCAAGGTGGTTATGCCTTCTTTACAATTTTAACAAAGCGAATTTTCGCTCATGGCGCTTACTGCAAACTAGTTACTCAATAGTTTACAAACCCTAGTGATATATTAAATTCTATACTGCAACGAATTATGTTGAAATGTGTGGCTAAAACTTTCGATGTAACGTATATAAATAAAAATCATTTCAAGGCCTTCGTGCCAAAGGAAAAATAGAAGACTACAAATTGAGGATTATATGATTGTACCCGCAAATCTGAATAATTTCTTCTTACGTTCCGGATGAAAGAGAGCTGTTCCCAATTTATCCCAAATGTAGAGTGAGTTACTACAATGATTCTTGATGGATGCGCGTTAAATGCGTATGGATTTTTTGAAAGAAATCGCTTTTTACGAGCTTATAGGCGTCAAAATGCAACGTGAACTACACCTTATCCCTCAAAATATACAAGGATTGGAGGATAACCTTCAGTACTACCCGAAAACCGCATCAAATGATTTAGAGGATTACGCTTCAATCGCGTATTTTAAATGTATATTTAACAATATATACTGCAGTTTTTTTTTTGAAAATTGCATTGTGATTTTCTGTATTCTGTACTCTGTCACAGCAAATAGTGTGTAGCATTCAATAAGAAAAACAAAACGCATAATCATGAGGCCACGCTTATTTGTTTGCCGTGATTTGGATTAAATATATGTAATTCTTTAAGTGAGAACATTTTAATTTTAATTATCTAAAAATAATTAATAAATACAAATTAATATTTGTAAAAATATGGAAAAAATATTAATTCATGCAAATTAGCATTTGTACATCCATGAAATTCAAAAGTAGTGCCTCTCTGCTTGTGGCCTGCTTTTTATGCTAGCTCAAAGAGAAATCCATTAATGTGAAATACATCAATAGATCACATCGTTCTAAATGGTATAGAATACAATTAACGAAATTGTCTCTGATCTTAATAAAATATTTATTTTTTTTAGCAACAAGCTGGTTATAGAAAGTGGAGGAACTGAGAAATTGCAATGCATTTTAGAAGAAACAAATTTTAATAATTTTAAATAGGGTTGAAATTTGGAGACTTAGTAGCATTTTTCAGACATGTACCCCAATATTCCTCAACCATCACTGAACAAATTCTTCATTCGATTCGATGAAGAAATGAAATATCAACAAGTGAAAAAGCGTTAAGTTCGGCCGGACCGAACTTTGGATACTCTCCACCATAGATATACTGGCAGGTACTTGAAATGAAAATATAGAGAACATACCAAAAAATGGACCTATACCGACATTTCTACAAACCGATTATGTAAACATTAATTTTTAATAGAAAATTATACCGTCAGCCTTATTGCTAATTAGTGTGTATACACTTTCACACGGTGAAAATGTGCCTCATCGAAATATTTGATTTCATCCCATCTTATTACGTCTTCCAAACTTAGTTCAAGTCCGAATTGGGGGAATATCAGTCCATGCCTTCTGGTACCACCCACACAGGGGCTACGGCTAAGCCTAAATGCGGGCTATAGTTCACATATAGTTCGTTATCGAACCGTACGTTCTAGTTTTTTATCTCGTTATCCTTCGCAGGTGAAATGATTACAACAGAGTGTTAGAACCAAACCCAAAAGCGGAAATATCAGATAATTATATTAATATAAAAAATGGGGTTATATGGGGACTACGCCTAAAAGGGGTTGACTATTAATAATTTTTGGTGGGGAGATTTGTTTCCATATACGGCCACAAAATACCAAATTTCAGTGATTTCGGTTGAAAACGCGCTCAAGAACCTCAAAATGCCGAAAATTGGGGGTACCTTTATATGGGGGCTACCAGAAAAATAGACTTATATTTATAATTTTTAATGGAGATATTTGGTACCCAATAAGAACCCAATATACCAAATTTCAGCAAATTCGGTTGAAAAACGTGCTCAAGAACCCCAATATGGGAGCTATGCCTAAACGTGGACCGATATATCCCATCTTCGAACTTGACCTGCCGGCAGTCAAAAGACAACCCTATGCAAAATTTCAGCACCCTATCTCAATTCCTTCGGAAGATAGCGTGATTACAACAGACAGACGGACATGGCTAGATCGTCATAGAATTTTACCCTGATCAAGAATATATAGCATTTCCACATTAAATGAAACCTTTTACAAATTAAATGAACCCTTTTCCAAATTAAATGAAACCTTTTCCAAATTAAATGAAACCTTTTCCAAATTAAATGAAACCTTTTCCAAATTAAATGAAACCTTTTCCAAATAAAATGAAACCTTTTCCACTTGAAATGAAACCTTTTCCAATTGAAATGAAACCTTTTACAAATAGAATGAAACTTTTTCCAAATTAAATGAAACCTTTATTCTTATCTAAGGAAATATAATATTTGCACTAATTTTAAACCAATATTTGAAAATTAAATCAAATAATATTAACAAATATAGTTGTATGGCTATGTAATTAACATAAATATTCTTTAATTCGGTGTGATTTCATTTAATATCTTTACTACATAAAACTAAAAAAATAGTAATACAAACTGGGGCATTTCTTGACATTTTAATAAATAAATATTTAAGAACAATAATTGAATACCCGGTCCAAAATGCGAAATACATATTTGACTTAATAAATTGTTGATGATAAGGTAACTGTTTATCTTAATGAAGGGGTTCCTGACTTGCAGCTTGTGGGATTTTCAAAACCATATCCATAACGTAGTTAGAACAATCTTGCCGAGTAAGCTTTTGAATACTTCGCTCGATTACATCAACAATGTTATGTTCCATTGAAACGTCACACAGCTCAGCTCTTTGACATAATTTTATTTTTGAAAATGCATTTTCGATTGGATTTAGCATTGGAGAATAAGGCGGTAAGAATTTAAGGTTGCATCTTTTGGATTCGATCAAATTTTTTATGTCATGTCGCTTGTGTATTTGAGCGTTATTTTCCAACTCTGGATTGATTTTCTCAAAAAAAATTTCTATAAATAATTTAAATCTGTCTGCATTGACACTGGAATTAGAAACGATTGTGTGATGTACAACTCCCGCGTTGTTTATTGCTGCAATTATAGTGACATTACGACCTCTGACCGTAGGCAACACAATGTGTGCTCTTGTTCCTTGTCTTGAACGGGCTTGGGTTCTTCGTATGTGAAGATTAAATCCACACTCATCAATGAATATAAATTTTTCTCCTTGTTGGGGTATCGATTTTGTAAAGTCTTGAGCATATTTTTGTCTCAAGCCTAATGTTCTGGAGTCATTCTTTCGTTCTATTTCAATAGAGGCCATCTTAAACGTAATTTTTAATTTCCGTAATCCATATTCTATGCAGCTCTCAAAATTATTTTCCAACAGAGTTGGAAAATAACGCTCGAATACACAAGCGATATGACATAAAAAAGTTGATCAAATCCAAAAGATGCAACCTTTAATTCTAACCGCCAATGCTAAATCAAATCGAAAAAGCATTTTCGAAAATAAAATTATGTGCAAGAGCTGAGCTGTGTGACGTTTCAATGGAACATAACATTGTTGATGTAATCGAGCGAAGTATTCAAAAGCTTACTCGGCAAGATTGTTTTAACTTCGTTATGGACATGGTTTTGAAAATCCCACATGCTGCAAGTCGGGAACCCCTTCATTAAGATAAGCAGTTACCTTATCATCAACAATTTATTAAGTCAAATATGTATTTCGCATTTAGGACCGGGTATTCAATTCTTGTTCTTAAATATTTATTTATTAAAATGTCAAGAAATACCCCAGTTTGTATTACTATTTTTTTAGTTTTATGTAGTAAAAATATTAAATGAAATCACACCGAATTAAAGAATATTTATGTTAATTACATAGCCATACAACTATATTTGTTAATATTATTTGATTTAATTTTCAAATATTGGTTTAAAATTAGTGCAAATATTATATTTCCTTAGATAAGAATAAAGGTTTCATTTAATTTGGAAAAAGTTTCATTCTATTTGTAAAAGGTTTCATTTCAATTGGAAAAGGTTTCATTCTATTTGTAAAAGGTTTCATTTCAAGTGGAAAAGGTTTCATTTAATTTGGAAAAGGTTTCATTTAATTTGGAAAAGGTTTCATTTAATTTGGAAAAGGTTTCATTTAATTTGGAAAAGGGTTCATTTAATTTGTAAAAGGTTTCATTTAATGTGGAAATGCTATATATCTATATATGGGCAATATTGCCAATTTTTTAACATAGCTGAAGCGGAGGTTCACCCCTTTATAACTCGGGAATTACTTAAGTATATGAAAAAAGTGAATAGATTTGGGTTAATTGATCTGTCGTTGCAAAGTGTTCATGATATTGACCTCCAAACTTTGTTTTGGTGGAAGCTGTGTCTACTTTAATGTAAAAAAATGTGTAAAAACAGGTTGAGGCGAACCAGTTTATTTATGTTCTCTATCGATTTGTGACTAAGCCACTCATTGCACGGTTTCGTGTCAAAATAAAATTAGAAGCCAACAAAATGGGGACTACACCCCTTATGTATCATCTTTCAAAATTTTAACTGCATCTACCTTTAAATGATGCTGACATTTTGAAGCTCGATTTTGAGTGTTTTTTTTTAATTTTACTTCTAGCTTTAATACGCAAACAGGAATTTATAAAAATCTATTATAAGATTATTGTAGTCGCGAATCTGCGTAATTTGATATGTATTTTGTGTATGTAGTATGCACAGCTTCAGAGTAATACTCATCCGAAGGGGCGAATTTTGTGCGATCAAATTTCTAAAAAACCTATTTTTCGTGCCAAATTTTTAGAACTGTCAACTGAATGACATGAGTACCCGCCATCAATAAGGTTTTTTACGTTTCGGATGATATAAAATCTTCTTCGTGAAAATCCATCTACTAGAACGGCGGGAACTGGCCTTCCAAAAACATGAAATTTGGCAAAAAATGTTTTTGAAAATATCGCGGATTTATTTGCGATTTCTGTGTATCATTTCCGCTTCAAAAAATGACCTCATACGGATTTTAATCTTTTTCGAAAAGAGAACTTTAAAAACTTCAGCCGAAAGAGAGATGTACGCAATTTATCTCAAAAATATATTGTGCTGGCACATCCATGGTTCTTAATGGACCACATTGAAATGGTATAGATCGATGTATTTTTTTAGGGTGCACATCGAAATCGGATGCGCGTTAATGGCATCTGGAGTTTTCGGAAATTATTCGCGTTTTACAATTTTTTGGGTACTTCAATGTAACGTGCGGCACATCTTAGCCGTCAAATGAAATTTCGTAAAATATATATGGATTGGAAGATAAACTTCAGTACTTCCTGGAAACCGCATGCGCATCAAATGATTTTGAGAATTACGCGATTTAGACGCAATATATCTCAAAATAGTGTGAGCTGGCACATCCGTGGTTCTTAATGGACCACATTGAAATCGGTATAGATCGATGTATTTTTTTAGGGTGCACACCGAAATCGGATGCGCGTTAATGGCATATGGAGTTTTCGGAAATTATTCGCGTTTTACGATTTTTTGGGTACTTCAATGTAACGTGTGGCACATCTTAGCCGTCAAATGAAATTTCGCAAAATATATATGGATTGGAAGATAAACTTCAGTACTTCCTGGAAACCGCATGCGCATCAAATAATTTTCAGAATTACGCGATTTAGGCGCAATTTAAAATGTGTATTTCATAATATTATTTTATTTTAAGATTTTTTCCTATTTATAGAATTCTAAGATTTATCGGAAGGGTCTTGATATAATCCGCAAGGCGTATACTTATACACAAAAACTGATTATTATTATATATGTCCATTTTTCGGCGAAATTCGGTTAAAATAGCAGAATAACCCAAAAATTTTTTTCTGAAATTTCTTGTATACAATTAAAAAAATAAATATGATGACATTATTTTTTCGAACCAAAAACAAATATTTTTCTTCAATATCTTGTTTTGTTGTCGCTTTGATTTAGAAACCGCTACACGGACTTGTGTGATTTTGATATCATTTGATTCACCATGGTGTTTAGATTATGTAGATATTTTTAAATTAATTTTTAGGTGTGTGTATGTCATTAATATAATGAAAATATTGATGTAATCTGCTATATTTTTTATTTTTCTTATATTTCGCGAATATGTGCAACTTTATTGTGATTATTATAATATATTCATATTCTTATTTTACGGAGGAAGATTATATCAACGTTTTTGGTCAATATAATAAACGGCGTAATTTTAAGATTTTTTTTCTTATGCCCAAAATTAAAACCTCGATAACTTTTGCGCGCATCAACCAAAAATTTGATCGCGAACGGTTTCGGAGTCAGAACATTTTTCTCTATATGTGTACCAAAAATCATTGATGTGCCACAAAAACAAAAAAGCTGATTTTTTGAAAATGGAATATTAAAAAATTGGCAATATTGCCCATATATGTATATAAAATACAAAAAAAATTTGTTTGTTTGTATGTTACCGATAGACGTAAAAACCGCTGAACAGATTTTAATGAGATTTACAAAGTATGTCATATGTCATGCCCTGAAAGTAACATAGGCTAGATAAACTTCCACGTGGATGCAGAGATATAGCATCAATAGTAAACATACTTCAAAATTTCGGGACATGTAGGGGAGACTGGGGCACCTTCGGCAATCGCGTTTTCGATATGAAGCTCTCACCGTACATCACTAGTTTCGATACATAGGTATCGAATATCGAAATAAATAACTGACACAAAGTTTGAAATTTCTAGCTAATAAGCTTATTTAGATACACAGGTTTTTGTGTTTTTAAAGATGTTTCTGTAATATTTCAATCCCATTTCGTAAGTATTTCGTGTATAAAACTTTTAAAATTTTTAAGACAATATTATTAAAAAGTGGTTAACTACGATGTGTATTATTAATAAAATGTTTAAAAATAAAATGTTTTAGAAATCTGATCGAAAAAATGAAAAAAACTATAAAAAGTACATTCGGGGTACATTCGGCATTTTACAATGGGGCACATTCGGCCATATACAGATAGTGCAATATTATTTCCTTAAAATGTTTTTGAGTTTGTCTTTAAAACTAATCCTTTAATATGGCTCGAAATTGCATATTTAAGATCAAACGTGCTTGTATTGACGAAAATGCGATAGAAAACCCCTATTTCTGATGGTGTGTGCGACCTTGAGATGTAAAGGTCCGCCGCTAGAAAATAAAGCCATATAATTCAAACATTGTGTGGCTTATTAAAACCAAATAGAGCCTTTAGAGGATCAGAATTTCAACCAGTCTGATAGCGATGACAATTACCCGGCTATGACTATGGTGCCGAATGTGCCCCATCAAATGCCGAAGCTACCCCGGGTTGGGGCACATTCGGCAAATTTGACTTTTTTTACAAAACTGTAAAATTTTTTAACTAATACTATTTTTTTATATCTTTTTGGTACTATTTTTTATAATTAAGAGTCAGAGGACAATAATCAGCCATAAAGTTTTTATATATGTTGAATAAGTACTGAGATATAGAGCTCTAAAAAAAAGTGCCGAAGGTGCCCCAGTCTCCCCTAATATGCGTATATCTTAAGAACGGTTACAGATACCGTCTTCAAACTCTGTCTGAATAACGTAAGTGTAAATACACATAATCCATACAAAGCGTGGTACGATCAGTGGAAAGTGCACTAACCGTTGCAATTAAGTAACCTACATCTAAAAATAAACAATGTTTCGTTTCTACACTCAAAAACCGCTAAACAGATTTTACTGAGATTTTCACCACACGTCATGTCATTCGAGGGAAATAACATAGGCTATATAAATTTCTAAAATTCCGCGTGCATTTCAAGTTATGGCATCAAAAGTAATAACACCCCTGAACTAATATTCATTTTCTATGCTTCTATCTTAACCCTACGGTCAATAACCGTTTTTTTTTTTTTTTTTTTGCTGTAAAAGTGTTAATAATGGAGATATTTGGATCAAATTTTGAGGAAACACTCTTGAGGTATTTTCACACATAATCGAAGAAAAAAATTGTAAATATTTTCCATATATATAATTTACAATTTTTTAAGTTATTACCTACGTAGATCAATAACCGTGGTACATTTGTATCCATCCAAAGATAGCTCTGTAACTCATTCAAAAATTGGACTATCGTGAGGTATTTTGTTTTAAATTAGTCTATAAGGATCTGATCTAGATGTAGGAACTCAAAATTATATATACATTAAAATAATATATATTTAAATCCATGCTTAAATGATAATCTACCTAAAAAAATCATAGTAAATTCGTTATAGCTTTCGAATGGGTTAGGCTTTTTTAGTTATTTTTTATTGGGATCTTATTTCCGTCCGTAATTTTCCAATTATTCTTCATATTGGCCCTATAATCGAATTAGTCTGATTTATTACAATCCTAAATTGGCGTACATATATAAACTATCATTAAATAAGGTTTTAAAGTATTAAATAATATTAAAAATGCGCCAATCACAATCTCTAAACTCATAAAATGTGAATAATTGGCAATAATAATTGTTTTAGTCCCTGTATACCAAGGGAAAACCAGGGTAGTTTCTGACTTCCACGAGTCGCCCTGATGGCCCTATGTTGTCTAGGGCCACAAAAAATTGCAGAGGGGTTGAGGAACACCTAATTAAGATCCCAATAAGAAACTAACTAAAAAAGCTTATCCCATTCGAAAGCTATAACGAAAAATTGCTCCAAATCAAGATTAATAGACTCATAATTTTTTGTCCAACTACGTATCATTATAAGTAGCGGCAATAACCACACTTCAGTAATGCAGCTAACGTCTGCCGTTTTCCATCTCTCCATTGTAGTGCTAATACAGATATTGGAATAAAAATTGTCTAAAATGAAATATATTGACATTTTAGTTTTTACATTTTGTCAGTTTTAGAAATAAAAACATTTCAATTTTGAGAATTTTTGAATTTCAACAATTCTACTACTATTCTAGAAAATGACTATAAGTTCAATAACAGTATGCATCAGCAATATATTAGAGATATCTAAAATCGAAATGCGGATTGTGGTAATGTTATAATAATCTGTGGTAGGTTATCAACATAGCTGAGCTTAAAACAAAATGTGTTCATTACTTGAAAAATAAAGTTTTGTTGATCAAACGAACATGACTAAAACTATTCATTCGAGAATGTGCAGAGGAAATGACGAACTAAAGCGAGGGTTTAAAAGATATGATTTTATTTTAAAACTAAACGTTAATTGCATACATATTGTTTTCTTTCCAATTGTTCTTTATTTTATTTTTGTTAATAACATCAGTGGGGACTGTGGAGAGCCACAGCCTCTGAGGGATTCAAAAATGCATCCTTCAAAATGAATTGCATTCCAATTTTTTTAAATCATTAGGGAATACAAATTTCCAACCTTATGATTGTATCTACGTTAATGTTACAGGTAAACATAACACTTTTGCTGAAGCTAAGGAACGGAATTATGGAACATTTATAATGCAAAATTTAAACTTGGCAAAGATTATTACAGCGGATGTCTTAACGATATTAATCAGAAGAAGGGATCCCAACCACATTATTGGGAAACAGTTGAGAATACATGCATAAAGGTAGGTGGTAGTGGGAATAAGAGATTATATTGATCGTTGAACGATTTTTTAATACTCACTTTTTCATAAATAAACTAACGAAACTTCAAAAAATATAAAACTATTGTTTAGAATTTTTGGTTATTTTTGCAGTAAGTTTAGTAATCAAATACCATCAAATAGTAGACTCTTTAAAACTGTGTTGAAACTGCATATAAATAGTTTACTGCATAAACTATCATATGTTGATAACTTTAGTAGGGGCAGCGAAGCGCCACGGGTTCAGCTAGTACTTTATAGGGTCGGAAATGAATATTTCGGTGAGTTACAAACGGAATGACAAAATTAATATACCCTCCATACTATGGTGGAGGGTATAAAAAATACATACAATAGCTACTAATCAACATATGAAGCAATCTCTTCACTATAATATGGTCACCAGGAAAAATGTGTTAATAAGATATACAAATAGTGTCTGTTTAAGTAAGAATCGCCTTTATATGCATTGTTGGGAAATGCATCCTTTGAACGCTCGTGTTCATTGTGTTTGCATACTCATTAGAAAACTGCATACTCCTTATTGTTACAACATTGAACTCTCAGTTTTCTAATGAGTATTGTTTTGCGCCAATGTCTCTTTGCAGCATTATTGTTATTGTTCATCGCCTTCTCGTATCGATCGCCACTCGTAACACAGGTAATCTGTTTTTTCTCCTTTTCTTCCCCTATTATTATTTATATTTAATTTATCAATAAAATTCTGGAATCAGAAACTAAAACGTTCGTGTTTTATTTCTTTCCCTTTTTCGAAACGCAATTTCGGCGCCTTAACATTTTGGTCCATTCGAGCCGGATGAGAGCCCTTGGATATTAGTTGCTAACAATTGTTCTTATAACAGAGATTATCGTCATCAACATCATTCATCTTCATCAACTGCATCATCGTCATCAAGGTATATTTAATAAGGTAGCCGCATCGGCCCAGCTGTTGGACAAATAAATGTCAAAAATGTTGTTGTAATGTTGAACCAAAAAATTAAAAAACAAAATTATGAATGAAAATCTCCGAATTTCGAAGAGCTTTTTTGGCAATACTTTTATTAACATTTTCTACAAGAATTTGTGTAAAAAAATGTTGTCAATCTGTTTGTTTTGGCAAAATATTTTTGACATATCAAAATACAACAACCGATGTTTGTTGTAGAAATTCGCCGATGCGGCTACCTTGTATATCTACCTTGATCGTCATCTTTAAAAAACATCAACAAAACAACAGGTAGGTGAGTGCAGTGTGTTTAAAAAAAATTGTGAGCTCGCAAAAAAAGAATAATAAACAAAAAACCAAAAAGTCTAAAGTCCAAAATACCAAAAAATTACAACTTTACAACAACAACAAAGGTCGCTTTACAACGCGTCGCTAATCCCTATTTTTTCGTTTGTCGCCTTTAATTTTTCGCTTGTCTATTATTGAACAGTGGTAACAAAAAACAAATATTTTTTATTGCAAATATATATTGTGGTAATTGTGAGAAAAAAATGCTTAAAAAGTGTTTTTTAATTAATGTGTGTGGCCAATATTATTAATAAAATTTAATTAACGTTCGTGTTAAATTTTGATAATTTTATTAATAACATAGACCTAATTTTAATAATAAATATTAAATTCCAAAATATTCTTACCTATTACCACTGTGTTGTGCAAATAATAATAGAAAAATAAACGTGCTATTCCCTTTAATATTCGCATATATCCCTGTTCAATAATACACAATAATATACACGTATATACGCTAGCGACATATTTACGTTGTACGGTCGCTTGTCTTTTTACTGCAGTACCATACACACACGCTGCACACATAACTAATATCGTAATAGGCAGCCGTCGCTTGGCTACGATAAACATACTTTTTTCGTTTTTATTTTGTTTGCGTGTACGCTACACTAATCGGGTCGGTCGATTGTGGCGTATTGGCACGTTTGGAACAAAGTAATATTTTTTCGTAAATTGAATAGTAGTGTGTGTATGAACATATTGAAAGCTAATTTTGGACATTTTAACTTGTCGTTTACCCTACAGTCCGCAATTACGACAGTGTTCATCGGTTTGTAAAAATTGTTATTTTTATTGTAATTTGAAATAAAAATAGTAATTTTTGCCGTTTTTATTACAAGTTTGTGTCGTATACATCGAATTATTTATTAATTGCTTAATATTTTATACATTTATATATTCAAATTCTTATCGATTTTCTAACGAAATCTTTGCAAATTTTGCTGTTTTTTGGGGAAGAAATTTATTTTGTCGTAGCGATTTCAACTTGTTGTCAGCTTTTCATTGGAAAAGCTTTGGTTTCAATTCTAATTAAATAGTTTTTTCTTTTTGATAATTTCTCGTGTTCGTGCGATTAAAAAGAAAATTGTAATCATGCCTTCTACTCCTCTAAATACCTACATCAGAGTTTCTGACGCTCTAGTCAAAATGTGTGATAAACTTCGGGCTTTGAAGGAAGAAGATGTAGATATCTTTATTTTAGAAATTAGAAATCTATTATTGAACAGTGGTAACAAAAAACAAATATTTTTTATTGCAAATATATATTGTGGTAATTGTGAGAAAAAAATGCTTAAAAAGTGTTTTTTAATTAATGTGTGTGGCCAATATTATTAATAAAATTTAATTAACGTTCGTGTTAAATTTTGATAATTTTATTAATAACATAGACCTAATTTTAATAATAAATATTAAATTCCAAAATATTCTTACCTATTACCACTGTGTTGTGCAAATAATAATAGAAAAATAAACGTGCCCTATTCCCTTTAATATTCGCATATATCCCTGTTCAATAATACACAATAATATACACGTATATACGCTAGCGACATATTTACGTTGTACGGTCGCTTGTCTTTTTACTGCAGTACCATACACACACGCTGCACACAGTGCTGCCAGTTAAATTTCATGAAAAATCGTCAATTTTTTAGAAAAAATCGAAATAATCGGCATTTGTATTTTTAAAAATCGGCAAAAAATCGGCAGCATATAATTTATAAATAAATTCATATTTTTTTTTGGTTTATAACAAATCAATATTGTTTATTACATTAAAAAAGATAACAAATTCAATTCTGTATAAAAAATAACATAAAAGATTCATTTTTCTAAAAAAAATGTAGATTTTTCTAAAATATAGTAATTATTATGTACACTAGTGAGATCTTTCAGATTTACGTATAACACAGTGTGGTATTAAGGTCATAAAATAACTTACATATTTTTTATTACACATTTTTAGTAATTCATTATCAATTTTGATATTAAAACAATTTGAATTATTTAGTTTGAGGTAATCTTTAGAATAAAAATCCCTTCCAATGAATCATTCTCAAGTGAGCTTCTAATTTTAGTTTTGTTAAGGTTTACCTGACTAAAAATTCGTTCCACATTTGCTGTGGAGTGTGGAAGAACCATAATTCTTTGTACAAATTTAGACAAAACAGGAAAAGCTAAATTTGAGTCTCCACGTTTAATTTCGGAAATTTTTTTTCCAAAAATTTTTTAAATTATATTCTGCATTTTCAAAAATTTCTTCAAAATTCAGAAAGTTTAACTCCCTAAACTCGGAGTCTAAAGATTGTCTCTCATTTTCAAAAATAAAATCGGTGAATTCTTTTAAAATATCTAGAAAAGAATTATTGCCCTTATTCATTACTCTTCCAGGATCAATAAGTTTTAAGCATTTATATTAATTTAAATTAAAATCAAAACGTTTTAATATTTAGTTTGCAAGTTCTATATGAAAATTAATGCAAGTGCTAACTATTTTGTCTATGTCATTTTTGGGAAGTTTTGTTTCTGAAACAATATCTTTAGCATATAAACCCAAATATACTTCATCATATTCTAAATAATTGTAAAATGTAAACTAGATAGAACTAGACAGAGTACAATGCTGACAAAAAATGCAGATATCTAAGCCATTGAAAACGGCTGCGGCGAGTCGCCGATAGTTCTGATTTAAAGCTGCCAATTTTATATGTTTGTATGGTAACGCCGTATTAAATTAAAAAATTTGACAATTTGAGTCGATTGTTGAAATATCGGCAATTCTGAGGCAAAAATCGGAAAATCGGCATTTTTCATTTTTAGAGTGAAAAATCGTCAAAATGCCGATAAATCGGCAAATATGGCAGCCCTGGCTGCACACATAACTAATATCGTAATAGGCAGCCGTCGCTTGGCTACGATAAACATATTTTTTTCGTTTTTCTTTTGTTTGCGTGTACGCTACACTAATCGGGTCGGTCGATTGTGGCGTGTTGGCACGTTTGGAACAAAGTAATATTTTTTCGTAAATTGAATAGTAGTGTGTGTATGAACATATTGAAAGCTAATTTTGGACATTTTAACTTGTCGTTTACCCTACAGTCCGCAATTACGACAGTGTTCATCGGTTTGTAAAAATTGTTATTTTTATTGTAATTTGAAATAAAAATAGTAATTTTTGCCGTTTTTATTACAAGTTTGTGTCGTATACATCGAATTATTTATTAATTGCTTAATATTTTATACATTTATATATTCAAATTCTTATCGATTTTCTAACGAAATCTTTGCAAATTTTGCAGTTTTTTGGGGAAGAAATTTATTTTGTCGTAGCGATTTCACCTTGTTGTCAGCTTTTCATTGGAAAAGCTTTGGTTTCAATTCTAATTAAATAGTTTTTTCTTTTTGATAATTTCTCGTGTTCGTGCGATTAAAAAGAAAATTGTAATCATGCCTTCTACTCCTCTAAATACCTACATCAGAGTTTCTGACGTTCTAGTCAAAATGTGTGATAAACTTCGGGCTTTGAAGGAAGAAGATGTAGATATCTTTATTTTAGAAATTAGAAGAACGGAATTGAGTAAAAAATGGGCAAACGTGGAAAATTCTTTTGAAAAATGTATTTTCTTTTTGGAATCGTCTGAGGATTCGTGTCAAGAAGATATCGAGTCTGTAGAATCGAAGCAGGAGGTCGTTTATGACATGTATATGGATTGTTTGGCAATGATAAACCGGGCCTTGCACAAACTTCAGCAAGGAAACGTTCAATGAAATCGGGATCCGTCTGATATTCCTCAAGAAGTCCAGACACAGTCTGCACCTCCTAAGGAAGTCCAGGCTAGCGATACTGATTTAAATAAAACGTCCACTCACACTTGTCGAAATGTGGGTAATCAGGCCGCTAGCTCCCCAATAACAGGTATTGGGAATCCTAGAGGTAATTCGAGTTTCATTGTCGATCCTCCGAACTCCGATATGGTTCATAATCTGGCGTTGCCTCCTTGTGATACGGATGTCTTCGAGGGCGATTTTCTTTCGTGGCCAACCTTCAGAGATCTTTTTAACGCGGTCTTTATAAACAATTCTCGATTGAGTGATATTGAGCGTCTTTGTCATTTGACACGAAATACTAGAGGGGAAGCTCGCGAGATTGTTTCTAAATTCCCCTTAACGAACCGCAGATTTGGTCTGGCGTGGAACGCATTGAAAGCCACATACGATAATCCTCGTTTGTTGATTCATAATCAGTTTCAAATATTATTCGCTTTCCCGGTACTTCAAGTTGAGACAAGTTCGGGTCTAAAGCAAATCCAGCGTGGTATCAATGGTTGCTTGTCCGCAATGTCCATTTACGACGTTCGTACGGATAATTGGGATCCGTTCTCAGTTTTTATTTGTCTTCAACGGCTTCCGAAAATTACACAAACATTGTGGGAGCAAAGTGTTAAAGTCAAGTCATCTGTTTCGCTTTGGGAAGACCTCGATAGGTTTTTAACGGAACGGATTCAAACACTCATGTGTCTCCATGGTATGCCAGGAAATGACTCAGTCAAAAAATCTGGCGATAAATATCTTCAAACCCATGTCATGAAATCATATCCTTCTCGAAAATCCCCATCTTCTCCTAAGAATGATTGTATTCTTTGCCCTCAACAGTCCCATCAGCTTTTTGAATGTCCTCGATTCAAAAGTATGTCGCTATCAGCTAGATTTTCCACAGTGAAACGTCGTAGATTGTGTGTGAATTGTTTGCGTAGGGGGCACGAGGTGAAAACTTGTATTAGTCAGCATCGGTGTTCGAAATGTAGGCGTAGCCATCACACATTATTGCATCGTAGTGACATATCACCCAATAATTCTATTTCTTCGGTTGGTTCGGTAAACCGGAATCCTTCAAATTCACCAAATCCTGTCCCCATCAATCCTTCTGTCCCATCCACATCAACTAATGTTTCTCGGCAAGTTTTCCACACGGCTCATAATAAATCCGTTATATTGGGGACAGCTATTGTAAATATCGTCCATTGTGGTGTTTCGTATCCCGCTAGGGCTTTAATAGATCCAGCCTCAGAATCATCGTTTCTGACTCAAGGCTTGCAAAATAGGTTGAAACTCCCTGTAAGTTCAACAGATGTCACTATTTCTGGGGTGAATTGTGCAATTTCGGCCAATTCTAGTAAAGTTCGCTCATTGAAAATTGGAAGTCCTTGCGATCCTACAGTGTTGTTAGAAACTCGTGCATTGGTTTTGCCGTCTATTTCTGGGAATTTGCCCTCGTTTAATGTTTCGTCGGATTTTAGAGCCCAAATGCCAAATATTCGTTTGGCAGATGATGATTTGTTAAAATCCCGTCCTGTAGAACTTCTTTTGGGTGCAGACTTGTATCCAAAAATTTTGTTGGAGGGTTGTCAATCAATTCTTTCTGGGACTTTGCTGGCTCAAAATTCAGTTTTCGGGTTACTTGTAACTGGAACTATCCCATCGTCGGAGATTCGTACCTTTGACACTTTAGTTGATCGTCAAAATTATAATAGAAATTATATGGTTAGATCGAATAAATCGGAGCTATCCACTTTTGCCCGCTACTAATTGGAGTAGCGTAATGTGTTCGTGCATCTTTTATGGAAAGTAAAGGGTTTTGTTCGACGGAATCTCTTCCTGCATTGTCATAGCTGAGTAAAATTCCTTTTAAGGCATTAACTACAACTGTGGGTCGATTCAGTAACTTTTAACGATCCGACAATCGACAATTTTGTCTACACATAAAATCGTTTGCAGTATCGAAAATGTTATTCTGTAAAAATGTGGACAAATTGTCGATAAACATTCAAAAAGCTTTTAATTTTGAACATTTTGAAAACAAAATACATACAAATTCAGAACAAAACAAGGCATGTTCAATATTGAAAAATATTTGTCGATAAGTTAACTTCGAATATTTTGGTGTTGTTTATTAACAAAATTTTTAACAATTGTTGTTAAACACTGTTATAGAATTGAAATATTGTTTATTTTGTCGTTATATTTTATCGATTTGAGAATTGGTTAAATTTGATAGTGAATCGACCCACTGGTGTAGATTTCGTTGTTCCTTTCAAGGTAAATTCTTTCACAGGCCCGTTTTGCAAGATTAACAAAGGATATGTTGGTATATTCCTACGTTTCTCATCAAATTTATTCCACTCCATATTTTCGAAAAATGGTACGACTTTTGAGGTCGTTTCTCGTGATGTACGTCGCAAGTTGGTGCATATCAATTGTGAAAATCGTGATTCTATTTCGCCGCTTTGATACTCAGGGACTATTGTGGTATTTTATTCCAGCTGGTGTTCCACATTTCACTGGACTCTGGGAAGCAGGAATAAAAAGTTTTCCCTTCTGAACATGTCGTAATTGACTAACCTATATCGCTTGTGAATAGGTTTCGTAAAGTTCAAGAGCTTGCTAATTTGTTTTGAAGTCGTTGTAATTCATAACGAGAAATTGCACGGTAATGGTTGTCACGTCAGAATCGTTGACGTTCGGTCGACAACGGGCATTGTAAAGCGGCCTATTTTTAAATTGATTGCACTGAAACATAAACGGAGTCCGTCACTGCGGATCCGAATCCAAAGTAAACAATTTCTAAGAAAATAAAATCGAAATCCGTTTCTGCGGATTTAAGCAATACTAGACCCGTATCTGCGGGTTCCTTCACAACTAGTAATCAAAGTATATAATTCATAACTGTGGGTTCAATCGTGATAACTTCCTTGCAATTCACGCCATGTTCGTATGGTTGAATCAGGGAGAACGTCCGTTACTGCGGGCGACTCGTATGCTCCCCAGAAACATAGTTGTATTATAAGTAAGCTAACTGTTTCAAGTTTGAATTTGGAAAAAAAATCAAAAATCTCAATTGCTCGCCCACACTGCACCGCCTACCATATTATTATATATTACTTTAAGTAACTATCAAAATTGAATTTCAATTCCCCCTTTTCAAGAATTCTGATTATTTTCGAATTATGATTTCTTGAAATTCTTTAATTTTGAAATTCTTTTAATTTATAAGTGTTTTCGGTCATATTACTTATAAAATACCGAGGAATATTTTGGTATACATCTTTAAACCTCAACCGACTCATTGAAGGGGTCTTTTCGGTCCCCTTTTGCAGAAGTGATTGAAAAGTCATTCAAAACGGGGTTAAAGGTGCGCTGAATATCCTGCAGAAATGTTCGCCATAATGTTTTACTATAAGTTTTAGAATAGACTAAAACTCAAAAATCAGCATAAATGTCAAAAATCTTACTAGTTTTAACACATTTTTCCCACAAAATGTTTTGAAAGGATGGTATAAGTAACAAAAATATTATCCATCAATTTTTAGCATAAGGAATTCTCTAAAAGGTACAATACCAACATTTTTATATTTTACATATTTCTTTTTATAAAATATATTTGAAATAAATAAAAAATATTTGTTTTTATTACACTGCGAACAAAATGGGAATGGAACGGTATGGATATTTCAAAATTGACACCAAAGAATGTGCATTGGACACCGCTATGGTGACAATTTCTGACCATAGATGGAGTCATTTTATACACGCTGTTATCAAAACATATAAAATGCATTACAATTTTTACAAAAAAGGCAAACTCGATATGGATTGAAAATCAAGTGAGACGAACAAAGAAAAATTGTAATAGATCTGGGGGCAAATTATGAATTAACTCGATATCGAGTTAATTCTGTTTTACTGTTTGGTAAGCAAGTTCTTGTCTATCCCTCCAAACAAATTTTGCCTTTGTTTTACAAAGATCGTTTATAACTTTAATTAATTAATTTTCCCTTCGACGGTCTTGACATATGCTGAATTGCATCCTTCTATACTGCTTAATAAAAATAGAATCCGACTGTATTGAAACTTGTACTTCTGCTTACAGTCATTTCTAAAAATTGTGGAAAATGCACGTAAATAAACATTTTAATATAATATTGTTCGTGTATTTTTTATTGATTCCTCCAATAATTAAGATTTTATGCAATACTAAGTAAAAACAAATTAACATATATAGTGATATGAGATTTTAAGAGTCATAACCCTAGTAGACACACACCATTATAAGAATTGGTTAAGGTGAATTATTTGTAATTACAATTATTATTAAATTGACCTGTTCATATAGCGAACATGTACTTCATATAGTCAAGTTAGTGAATGTCTTAATGTGAAAATCTTGCGAAATGAGAAAAAATTAGTTAAACTGGGGTATATTTTTGAAATTTTTCTTCTCGAATGTTTGTACACTAAAAAAGATAGGATTTTTCTATTGCAACATGAGGTATGCTTGGGTTAGATTACAGGGAGTAATCTACACTACTGACGATAATCATGTGTAGTGTTTTTGCTTGCCACATATGAGGTAATTGTGTGTCTCCTCTCTGTGTTATGACAGATGTGTTCACTCTCTCCTTTACACATTAGTCTAAAATAGGTTAAGTTATATTGTCATAGTTAGTTAAAAAATATTTTATATTAATAAATTAGTGTGTAAATGCACATAGACTTGAATTAGCCCTGCACGCACTTCACGGAGATAATCCGTGCTGGAAAGGGAAAAGATGCCCCTGTTTAATATGGTCCTTGAATGTATAATTTGGCTTCATTTGCAAAGTAAATTAAGAAATTAAATTACATATAAAGCTTACCTATTAAATACGATGCTTTGAAGTCAAAGTAACGCATCAGTATTCCAATTGTAAACAAACTGCGGCGAAACATTGGTGTATAGATATTTTCAAATATTTGGTTATTTTGAGTAATTTGGCTCCTGCTATAATCCAATATTCTATAAAACCTAGAAAAAATAAAACAAAAGTTGTTATTATATACAGTGAATGCTTGGCAAACCAAGTAAAACAGCGTTATATATTTTGTTGTTGTATGGTTTATTTCTTTTGACCGATCGTATGTCCGTTCGCCTTCGCTTTCACACTGAGAATGCCTGTGCAACTCATCACTAGTTCAACGAGACTATATAAATTTACTGTAAAATTTCATTCGATTTCCTTCACAAATAAATAAAAAGCGTTTGTTCGTAAAACTTCAGGTTTAAAGTTGATGACATGTTGTTTAAGCATGAATTGCTATTTGAAATAGTTAAACAGATAGCCTTTGATTTAAAGGTCATAGCCGTTGAAATCTGTCTACTCCTCTTTATTATACTCCTGTAATAGTATGGGCTTTATTGTAAGCCACCGCACATATTGTTGTGTATATCATTTACCAATAATAAAAACTCAGCATTGGTCGACACCAGTTTATTAATAAAACTATCGTCTTTTTATTGGGAGGATGTTTATGTTAACAAAATATAATTTCATAAAACCCCATATTTAATTGAAGATAATTCATTTTAATAAATGTTTAAATAAATTCGCATTAGCCTACCATATTATACCACATTACCCGCTCATTTTCATAACGATGTGAAATGCACATTTTTACTTAAAATATCACTGGAACTTTGCAGACAATTCTAAATAAAGAAGTTGTTAAGCCTTTAAATTACCTAAAATCTTGATATATCAAATCTGGTGGTAACGTTATACACTGGTTATATTCATAATCCTTGGTCAATATCTTTGAACTTATAAAAACAACACAAAGCATGTTTCCGATACCAAAATGTGCGCCTATCACATATAAAAGTGACATCTGTTACAAAATTTGTATCACAGAGAAAACTAATATACGAGGATATTGCCAAAACATGGACGAAAAGTACCAACTATTGTATGAGCGTAACGGAGCAGAGTCCAACCAGTTACATTTGATTCAGCGCAAATTCAGTATATCCGTTAATAAATACACAGGATTTGAAAAGATGCGTTGTAAAAAGGGAAGTTAGTTGCAAATTCGTGCCACCAGAATAACAAATGATAGTTCAAAAGTAAAGGAATAACGAATAATTTTCGACATTTTAGACTTGATTTCAATTTCTATTAATCTTTTGGGCTAAGAAATGCCCATGAAAATTATTGGTTTAGATAAACATTTTATATCCCACACACATACCGATCGTAATTATGGCAACGGAAGTTATAGCACAAATTTCAACACAATTTTTTGCATATATATCTATATATATATATACTAGTGGCCAAAACTAAAGCATCTGAAATTCAAAATGAATAAATGACCTGTAAGTTTTTTGAAAATGAAGTTATAGTGAAAGTTGTTTCACTATCGACAGTAATCGACGGCATAACCATTGTTTTTCATTACACCTACGAGGCGTTGAATCAATAGAATGTTGAATTTGATCCTTGGGTATACTATTCCTTGCATCCAGAACCTTTGAGAAAAGGCTATGTCTGTTTGTATTTGAAACTCTTTTGATTTTGCTATCTATGATACTCCAAAGATTTTTCTATGGGGTAAAGATCTAATGATTGTATTGGCTATTATAAAGGCCGGATTTTTTAACTTCCGCAACCAATCCTTGGTTTATGTTGGGTGGAAATTTTCAATCTGAAACATTCAAACATGCGGTATTTTTTCTTCAGGGAAGGAAACCAACACATTTGTATAGATTATCCGACCCATTACTTTATAAATCTCGTAAATATATCGAACTTCATAAAAAGGAAAACCACCCAATACCATTATTGACCCTCCTTCATGCTTAACAGTACCCTTGCAATACTGAGCCTTTCATTTATGGACATTCTCACGGTAATTTTTTCATGTCCGAGTCTTTAATTCATCAGAGAGTAAATATTACTCCACTGAGTCGCATTCCAAATAATATGAGCTTTTGCGAAAGGCGATCTAGGTTTCCTGTTCTTTTCGGAAATTATAGAATTTTGCATAAAATCAGCATACAATTCGAAAAATACACATTTAAGGGTTCAGCGGAATTGGTGAGAGGGTTATAGTTGATTATAACCTCAGGAACAGAGCGTAGACGAGCTGTGGTAACAGGTGTACATACCCGAAAACCGACTCACTGAAGAAATAATATGTTCCCAGATGAATTAAAGTTTAATATTTAAGGCTTGCTGTGTGAAGGTCTAAAAATGAAAGACTTGGGTCTCAGTATTGCAAGTATACTGAAGGCGGGTCAATAATGGCATTCGGCTTTTTTCTTTTTATGGGTATATCAGCATGACAATATGTCAAAAATCAGAGGTTTATAATAGCCAGCAATCATCAGATCCTTACCCTGTAGAAAAATATTTGTACTATCATATAGAGCAAAATAAAAAAAGAGTTTCACAAACAAACAAAGGTTCCGGATACGAGGGTGTACTATTCTTCTAACGATCAAATTGAGCCTTTTAAAAAGAAATAAAAATAATGCTTTCGATTACTAGCAAAGTTCACTTATTTATAAGAAAAAATCAAAAAGTTGCTATAGTTTTGATCATGAAGAAATCAGTTCTATAGAAATGTTTCTATTTCAAAAAATTTTGGGTTCATATTTTTTGTTTGTTTTTTTAAGTGAATAAATTACCAATTTATTTCTGAAAAACTTTCACTATAAGAATATTTTAAAAAAAGTTACAGGTCATTTATTATGTTCGTAATTTCAGTTCCTTTAGTTTTGGCCACCAGTGTTTTGGTGATTCATATTGATTTAGAATCCTATATGGTATGTGTAGGATAATATCTACCTACCCAGTAGAAGGTAATCGTGGGTTTATGTATTATGGGTATAAAACAATTGTATACCTTATTTAAATTTGATATATAACCGATTTGGTTAAAAAGCTCAAATTCAAACCCAATTAGAATACAAAATACCACCAATTTGGTTGGAAAACGCACACAAAATACTCAACAATCCAAAATTATGGGTGCTACCCAAAATTAATCATTTTTAATAAGAATATGTGTTACACAATGGGAACATCTTTGAATTGTATCATCAGCAGGAGACTTAAGTTTAAGTTTATGAACGGTCACAAATTTTTTGACAGAGAACATGTCAAGGCGTCGATTGATGCAACTGCCATTAAAATATGCTTTGGCACTAGCTGAAACTCAATTTTTGTAAAAAAATGATATTTATGAATTTATAGATTTATATTTAAATTAATAATAATTTTACCATTTATTATAATCACCAGTTCCATCTCTTAAATTGACCAGCATTTCATGATAATATATTTATATATATTTTGACACATGTCAATGTTATATAACATTTTTCAAATATAATTCATTTTAATTAGACCTGATGCATTTTTTAACCGTGACCCACAATGATACAGTAGTGGACATTCGTTTGAGCGCGTATGATGTTTTTGAGATTTTACTATGAAAACACATTATAATTATACATTTTTTTAACAAAATGGTGAATTTATTTAAGGTATCGAATATCAAACACAAACCAAAGACATTTTTCATACACTTTTTGAAATAACTTAAAATAAAGTATATTTTGCCTATTTTCCGGACATTCGTTTGAGCGCAGTTCATTTTAAAATAAAAAATGGCGTATATTAGCATGTCCACCGCTATTTAAGTAACCAAAATTAAGTACCAAATTTTGGACAGTATTCCTTCACAGCATATTTAAGGTAATTTACAAAAGAAAACTTTATACCGAGTCATATACTTTTGTCACAGTAATCTCGTATAAGTTTTCAAAAGGGTGACAGTCTGGAGTGCAAGCCGTCAATTTCGGCCCGATCTCCTTCAAATCTAGAAGGTTTTATACTCTCGGCCAGCTGAGTGTCTAAGCATATTTGGAAAAAATCGGTAACATTATATAGTAACATTTATATTAACGATACAATTTTATTCCTCTTCCATCCAATCGAATTCGCTTATAATGTAATGTTTAAAGTCTGTTATATCTGTGCTCATTTTTCTATTTTGGCTTAAATCAGCGACTACCACCTGAACGGATCATCCTTGCAGCCTTAGATCTGTCCCAGGCGTTTGATATGGTCGATCATTCCGAGCTGATATCCGACATCACAAATTCCCTTCCGAGGGATATCAGGCGTTGACTTTCCAACTTCCTTAATTGGCGGCAAGCCCTCGTTAAGTTGGTGGCCAAAAATCCAAATATCGCAAGATCAAAATGGGAGTACCACAAGGCGGTGTCATATCTCCCATTTTGTTCAACATGTATCTTGAGAAACTCCGCATTTCACCACCAGGGGGCTGATGCTGGGAGTCGATAGAGAAATAATTGCGTATCGAAAATAATTCCGATCGTTCGCAATTTTTTTTTCATTTCATTTATTTAATATCAATACATAGGAAGCCCAATAGGGCTAATTAGTAATGTATTGTAGTGATAATATTATGCTAAAGTTATAAGTAAATTAAAATATAACTGTAATACAAATTCAATAATTGTATACATTTTGTCGATTATATAGGCTCCCCAGCCAGATGAACACTACTAAAATAAATATTAGAGTTATAAAGGTCCTATGGCAGTTAGCTAAAAATAAATATCGAAAATTTTTTTTTAAATAGGAATACCATTAATATGGTTTAATATCAATGTTCTGAACGAATTATATGAGTATATAAAGCGCTTAAGATGATTAGGCAAATAATTCCAAAAACGATAAACGCGAACAAAAAATGATTTTTCGTATATCACGGCGTGTACCAGTGGGATATCAATTTGAATATTCCGTGTCGAGTTAATAAAAGTGAATTGATTAACCAGAACAGTGGGGCTGGATGTTTTCATAATTTTATAAAAATTAAGAACCAAACGGAGATTAATATATTCACGAAAATAACAACGCAAAAATGTACGCGCATATTGCAATACACGGTAGTGGTCTCTTACGCGCCGGCTATCCGCTGAATAAAATCAATGCTCAAAATGCAATTAAATTATATGAAAAATATACGAGGTTAGTTTGGGCAACAATTTTGCCTGGCTAGCTCATCCAGAATGGTAAGTTCTCAAGCCGTTATTCTTCAGCGCGCGAACATATTAAAATAAACATTCCATGCCACGAAATCCAAACGTTTATTAAAAGTATAGTTGATTATAAATTACATTGCCCAAGATTAATTGTGAGTTATGGTTGCATCTTACATGTGACTATTTGTGGTATGACGAGGTCTAATGTCACACCGAGGTACACATGTCCCACCCTGACACCTATGACATTGTACGTACCTGTAATTTAACACTGTCCCTTAATGTGACCTTAAAAACTAAAAGCGTTCCTTCCTTTAAATGTGAAGTCAGTTTAGAATATCATATTCATAACAAATTCCATTTTTATTAAATATAAATCTTAATATAATTTGGGAAAATAATCAAATTAAAAGTAGAATATGCCAAATGCCAAAATATTGTTTAAAACAATACCCCATATTGTGCAATGGAACTAACCAACATTTTTATTACAAAGCCTGATGATTGAGCTCAATAATATAGCAATCGATAAAATTGTCCCTAAAATATCATAAGTGGGTCATGACTAAAAATGTTTGCTGGGTTAGCTTCTAATATTTGACACTCATCTTCTTTTACAATAACAACAAAAAACTCATTCTTAAATTCCTAACGGGGTATTTCAATGTATAATAGGAAGGCGAAAAATATGTATGTATAATTATGTATAAACATGTGTGAGCCGGTTATGTGTCGTTATGTACAGCCAAGTAAATTTTGGAAGAGGCAAAATAAAAAAAAATCTGACTTTGTATTACATACATATAAAAATATCAATATGTCGGTTAAAACCCGTTATTTATGGCAATCACACTTTCAGATATCAAAATAAGATTTTTGCAAAAAATTATAATGTTTTTGCAAAATAGTCAGGCTGAATCCCAGTTTGTTGTTTTTATAAAAAAAAACAACTATTTATTAGTGGGGAATGTATGGCATTGTTTGCCGAGGGGTAAGGCAGGGTAGACTATAGTTTCGGATCACGCCACTGATCCTCATCAGTTCCCTTAGTTTTTTGTTGGGATATTCTCCCCAGAAGCTATTGCTTCTATACAAAAAACCTTTCATACCCAAATGTCTCTTGTAACAAAGCGAAGTACTTAGCTGACCAACGACATAAATTGCATGAGAATTTCGCTGGAGCCTCACTTCGAGGTTAACAAGGCATTTACAAACAATACCACACCTTTCCCACTGTTGTGTGTTGTCACATCGCGACAAATGCACACAACGACTTTGTTGGTGTTGCTAGTGTACAGCAACAAACCAAACAGTTTAACCGTGCCTGCGTCTACAACTTCAGTAGTGTTGGCGGTTTATTTGGGATACCATTTGTATTTTGTTTTTGCAAAATAGTCAGGCTGAATCCCAGTTTGTTGTTTTTATAAAAAAAAACAACTATTTATTAGTGGGGAATGTATGGCATTGTTTGCCGAGGGGTAAGGCAGGGAAGACTATAGTTTCGGATCACGCCACTGATCCTCATCAGTTCCCTTAATTTTTTGTTGGGATATTCTCCCCAGAAGCTATTGCTTCTATACAAAAAACCTTTCATACCCAAATGTCTCTTGTAACAAAGCGAAGTACTTAGCTGACCAACGACATAAACTGCATGAGAATTTCGCTGGAGCCTCACTTCGAGGTTAACAAGGCATTTACAAACAATTCTATACCTTTTCCACTGTTGTGTGTTGTCACATCGCGACAAATTCACACAACGACTTTGATGGTGTTGCTAGTATACAGCAACAAACTTCAAACAGTTTATTTGGGACCATTTGCATTTTGTTTTTGCAAAATAGTCAGGCTGAATCCCAGTTTGTTGTTTTTATAAAATACAAATATTTATTAGTTGTATTGCATTGTTTGCCGAGGGGTAGTGTTGGCGGTTTATTTGGCTTCTATACAAAAAACCTTTCATTTGTAATTTGTTCTTGTAACAAAGCGAAGTACTTAGCTGACCAACGCTGCAAAATTTCGCTGGAGCCTCACTTCGAGGTTAACAAGGCATTTACAAACAATACCACACCTTTCCCACTGTTGTGTGTTGTCACATCGCGACAAATGCACACAACGACTTTGTTGGTGTTGCTAGTGTACAGCAACAAACCAAACAGTTTAACCCACTAATAAATAGTTGTTTTTTTTATAAAAACAACAAACTGGGTTTCAGCATGACTATTTTGCAAAAAAACAAAATACAAATATTTGCCATACTAGTGAAGTTGTTAAACTGTTTGGTTTATTGCTGTGTACTAGCAACACCAACAAAGTCGTTGTGTGCATTTGTCGCGATGTGACAACACACAACAGTGGGAAAGGTGTGGTATTGTTTGTAAATGCCTTGTTAACCTCGAAGTGAGGCTCCAGCGAAATTCTCATGCAGTTTATGTCGTTGGTCAGCTAAGTACTTCGCTTTGTTACAAGAGACATTTGGGTATGAAAGGTTTTTTGTATAGAAGCAATAGCTTCTGGGGAGAATATCCCAACAAAAAACTAAGGGAACTGATGAGGATCAGTGGCGTGATCCGAAACTATAGTCTTCCCTGCCTTACCCCTCGGCAAACAATGCCATACATTCCCCACTAATAAATAGTTGTTTTTTTTTATAAAAACAACAAACTGGGATTCAGCCTGACTATTTTGCAAAAACAAAATAGAAATGGTATCCCAAATAAACCGCCAACACTACTGAAGTTGTAGACGCAGGCACGGTTAAACTGTTTGGTTTGTTGCTGTACACTAGCAACACCAACAAAGTCGTTGTGTGCATTTGTCGCGATGTGACAACACACAACAGTGGGAAAGGTGTGGTATTGTTTGTAAATGCCTTGTTAACCTTGAAGTGAGGCTCCAGCGAAATTCTCATGCAGTTTATGTCGTTGGTCAGCTAAGTACTTCGCTTTGTTACAAGAGACATTTGGGTATGAAAGGTTTTTTGTATAGAAGCAATAGCTTCTGGGGAGAATATCCCAACAAAAAACTAAGGGAACTGATGAGGATCAGTGGCGTGATCCGAAACTATAGTCTTCCCTGCCTTACCCCTCGGCAAACAATGCCATACATTCCCCACTAATAAATAGTTGTTTTTTTATAAAAACAACAAACTGGGATTCAGCCTGACTATTTTGCAAAAACAAAATACAAATGGTATCCCAAATAAACCGCCAACACTACTGAAGTTGTAGACGCAGGCACGGTTAAACTGTTTGGTTTGTTGCTGTACACTAGCAACACCAACAAAGTCGTTGTGTGCATTTGTCGCGATGTGACAACACACAACAGTGGGAAAGGTGTGGTATTGTTTGTAAATGCCTTGTTAACCTCGAAGTGAGGCTCCAGCGAAATTCTCATGCAGTTTATGTCGTTGGTCAGCTAAGTACTTCGCTTTGTTACAAGAGACATTTGGGTATGAAAGGTTTTTTGTATAGAAGCAATAGCTTCTGGGGAGAATATCCCAACAAAAAACTAATTGAACTGATGAGGATCAGTGGCGTGATCCGAAACTATAGTCTTCCCTTACCCCTCGGCAAACAATGCCATACATTCCCCACTAATAAATAGTTGTTTTTTTTTTTTTTATAAAAACAACAAACTGGGATTCAGCCTGACTATTTTGCAAAAACAAAATACAAATGGTATCCCAAATAAACCGCCAACACTACTGAAAAAATTATAATGTTTAATATAAATATCAGATTTTCTTTATATTTCAATGTCAGCTGTTACTACATTTTTAATTTCGTGCATACATCAGCGCATTAATATGTATGTGTGGTTAGGTATGGCTGATTCAATGCTGGGAAGGATTGGTGGCAGGATTGGTTAAGACTGTTCCTTATGTTGGTAATGGCGTCAATTGTTCCACAATAATGCTCAATCAACTCAATTCTTTCCTGTAAGGTCAAGAATGACCTTTACAAAGCATGCAATTCTCCAAAGCATGTAATTTGTTGGTGCCACGGGGAGACTTTTATTTCACTGAACTACTTATTAGTATGGATTTATTTATTTTTTTAAGTCTTTCACTGAAACCCTCTTTATAGTATGTATCACTATGAACTGATTCGTGTGCTGACTTTTTTAAATTCACTCCAGTAATAATTTGATCGTGTTCAGCCCAGATGTACCTATGTGTTAGTGACTGCAGTCTTACCGTCATTGCTGCCGACTTTAGTGTTGCCACTATGCCTACCTTAAAGCTTGGCGTAGGCTTATTACGTCGTGCATGAAGTCAAAATATTAAGCTCGGCACACAATAGGTGCGTCCAGCACAAAATTGACGATCCGTTTCAGGTCATACAATTTTTCTGAATATTCTTTAATATTTAAAGACCATTTTCCGGAATAAATTTCAATTCCATAGTTTATAAGGGATATTAACAAGGACTGCGCCAAATGAGATCGTACATGCGTTGGAGTATAAGCCTTTAATGAGTATAGCCTTCTTAAAATGGAGTAAACCATATTACCGAGGAGATTAATATGGTCTTCAAAATTGAGATATGAATTAATAATAACGCCTAGACATTTAAGAGAGTGGACAATTTCTATCGGCTGGCCATTGAGAAGCAATTGATGACAAGGGAACATACGATTCCTAAGTTGGAAAGTAATAGCCTTAGTCTTAGAAGGATTAATTATCAGACTATTAGTAACCATCAAGCTTCCGATAAAACTAAGATGACTATTGATCAAATTTTGCGTAGCGTCATACTTAAAGAGCAGGAAAATATCATCTGCATAGACATAAGGTTGACAATAATCATTTTCAAGTTTTGAAATCACATCATCCAGAGATAACCGAACGAGTTGATGAATTAATACCATTTACAGAAACATACTGTTTCCTATTAGATAGGTACGAGTAAACCAATTTACTGGCACTTTTTGAAAAATTGCCATAAATTTTTTATATAGAAAACCCTGATCCCAAGTGTCTGTGAATTTTTTCCATAGAAAAAACTTGAACCCAATAGTATGTGAAAAAAAAAATTCTACCCTCAATAGAAAAAACTTAAAACCAAAGAGCCTGTGAATTTTTTTCTAAACAGAAAAATTGGAAATTTACCTTAAATTTGTTTTTTTAGATTATCCCTAGGTACTAAATATTATAAACAGTGGTATACTCTTTAGGTGGTATTTGAAAATGTCTGTCAACGCAAATGCGTGTAACTCGATATTTGAAACGCCTTTACACTTTTTCTTTTGTGGATTCGACTTTAAAGTGCAGAAACTCGAAATTGAGCCCGTTTGCCGATAGCTAATATACTATCGTGCAAAATAGCGAAAGCTTGCGTTTGACAGCTAAGCGTTATAGCCTCATAGCATACGAAATTCCGATACACTTTAAGCGATATCGTCTGGCAGAATATCAAAAGTACGAAATTTCGATCGTACGTCCATAATTCCGAACGCTATCGACTCTCAGCATCAGCCCCTAGATGTTTCGGTGGTGTCGTATGTCGATGTCTGTACGATTATTTCGTCTGACTTTAACTTTGACGACGCAAGTGCAATCATTTCGAACTATTTAGCTACCATCGCCAACTTCTTCCGGGAGCGCTGTCTTCCTAGACGCGAGAAGTCAATTTAGAACTTGACATTCTCATTGAAGGTAGGCGCATCAACACCGTCCATAATCCGAAAATCCTTGAGGTGGTCTTCGATAACCTGCTTCAGAAGGTGAAAGCTAGGAATAAAGTTCTGAAAGCTTTGGCTGGAACCATGAAGAGACCAGGATCAAGCAATATGTGTTGTTGACTAGACATGCTATCTGCCGTGTCATCCCAAACATCACACAGTGATGCCAAATATATCTCCGCGGAATATAAATATTTTAGTACACAATATTGGACACAAACTCGTTCCAAAGAATTTAGAATTATTTGAAGGGTTCATATTTTTTAATTTTTTGCATATAATGCATATGCACGAGATATGCAAAAAATATGCAAAATATGCACGGTATGCTAGGTCGATATGCAAAAAATATACAAAATAAAGCCAAAATTATGCAAAAATATCCAAATTTGCAAAAAATATGCACGGTATGCTAGGTCGATAAGCAATAAATATGCCCGGTATGCTAGGTCAATATGGTATGCTAGGTCGATATGCGATAAATATGCAAAATATACACAAAAAATATGCAAAATATGCAAAAATATGCAGAATATGCAAAATATTGGCAAAAATATGCAGAATATTCAAAAATATGCAAGATATGCAAAATATATGCACGGTATGCTAGGTCGATATGCAATAAATATGCAAAATATATGCATATAATATGCAAAATATATGCAAAAATATGCAGAATATGCAAAAATATGCAGAATATGCAAAATATTGGCAAAATATGCAGAATATTCAAAAATATGCAAGATATGCAAAATATATGCACGGTATGCTAGGTCGATATGCAATAAATATGCAAAATATATGCATATAATATGCAAAAATATGTGAAATATGAGCAACATATTTCACATATGCAATCATTTTAATCATGGTAATTTTTTAAATTTTTATAAAATAGACCTCGAATTTGTGTGCTTTCATTAGTTTAAGCTATAGAAATCAAATTTTGTATGTATGCGGTTCATGGTTCAAATGTTAGATATTTGGGGCATTATGAAAAATTTGCTAAATATATGTATAAAACATGCAAACGTATATGAACAGTTATATGGGGATATACTAAAACGTGGACCGATATATCCCATTTCCAATACCAAACATCCTAGAAGTAATAATAATATATGTGTAAAATTTCAAAGTTCTATCTTTAATATTGCGACCTAGCATACCGTGCATATTTTTGCATAATTTGCATATTCTGTATATTTTTGCATATTCTGCATATTTTTGCCTATATTTTGCATATATTGCAGATTTTTGCATATTTATCGCAAATCGACCTAGCATAACCGTGCATATTTTGCATATTTTTTGCATATATTTTGCATATTTATTACAAATCGACCTAGCACACCGTGCATATTTTGCATATTTATCGCAAATCGATAGCATACCGTGCATATTTTTGCATATTTATCGCAAATCGACCACCGCACACCGTGCATATTTTTGCCTATATTTTGCATATTTTTGGCATATTTTTGCATATTTTTTGTATATATTTTGCATATCGACCTAGCATACCGTGCATAGTTTTTGCATATTTTTGCCTCTTAACCGTGCTTCACTTGGCGCCTTTGAATTTGTCATCATTAGACCTCGGATTTTGCATATTTTTTAATAATGAAGATATAGAAATTCTGATTGGACACAAACTCGTTCCAAAGAATTTAGAATTATTTGAAGGGTTCATATTTTTTAATTTTTTGCATATAATGCATATGCACGAGAAATGCAAAAAATATGCACGGTATGCTAGGTCGATATGCGAAAAATATATGCAAAAAATATACAAAATAAAGACAAAATTATGCAAAAATATCCAAATTTGCAAAAAAAATATGCACGGTATGCTAGGTCGATATGCAATAAATATGCACGGTATGCAAGGTCAATACGGTATGCTAGGTCGAAATGCGATAAATATGCAAAATATACACAAAAAATATGCAAAAAATTCAAAAATTTGCAGAATATGCAAAAATATGAAAAATATGCAAAAATATGAAAAAAATATGCAAAATATATGCAAAAATATGCAGAAAATGCAAAATATAGGCAAAAATATGCAGAATATGCAAAATATTGGCAAAAATATGCAGAATACTCAAAAATATGCAAGATATG
Source organism: Musca vetustissima (assembly GCF_032173495.1). Taxonomy (NCBI): domain Eukaryota; kingdom Metazoa; phylum Arthropoda; class Insecta; order Diptera; family Muscidae; genus Musca; species Musca vetustissima. The sequence goes on along the minus strand of NW_026885658.1, from coordinate 248,766 downwards.
CAAAATATATGCACGGTATGCTAGGTCGATATGCAATAAATATGCAAAATATATATGCATATGCAATCATTTTAATCATGGTAATTTTTTAAATTTTTATAAAATAGACCTCGAATTTGTGTGCTTTCATTATGTTTAAGCTATAGAAATCAAATTTTGTATGTATGCGTTTCATGGTTCAAATGTTAGATATTTGGGGCATTATGAAAAATTTGCTAAATATATGTATAAAACATGCAAACGTATATGAACAGTTATATGGGGATATACTAAAACGTGGACCGATATATCCCATTTCCAATACCAAACATCCTAGAAGTAATAATAATATATGTGTAAAATTTCAAAGTTCTATCTTTAATATTGCGACCTAGCATACCGTGCATATTTTTGCATAATTTGCATATTCTGTATATTTTTGCATATTCTGCATATTTTTGCCTATATTTTGCATATATTGCATATTTTTGCATATTTATCGCAAATCGACCTAGCATAACCGTGCATATTTTGCATATTTTTGCATATTTATCGCAAATCGACAACCGCACACCGTGCATATTTTTGCCTATATTTTGCATATTTTGGCATATTTTTTGTATATATTTTGCATATCGACCTAGCATACCGTGCATAGTTTTTGCATATTTTTGCCTATATTTTTGCATATTTAGCATATTTTTGTCTATATTTTGCATATTTTTTCATATTTTGCATATTTTTGCATATTTTTGCATACTTTGTATTTTTTGCATATTTATCGCAAATCGACCTAGCATACCGTACATATTTTTTGCATATTTTTTGTATATTTTTTGCATTTTTTGCATATTTTTAACACGACTCCACATTTGTACTGTGCGGTCGCAAACTTCTGCTTCGTGTTGATTACGAATTACGGTGATAATAGTATCATTATTAAAAATCTCTCTTCGTCTATTATTTTCACACTTCATTTAACAAACCGCGCTTTGTGTGTTAAACAGACAGAAGATTAACAAAATACTATGGGCCCGTGGCCCAACTCTGTCCCCCAACGGAAGAGTAAATCTGGTCCCTTCAAAAAGATGAAACCTTCAAATAACCTTGGCGGAGCTACTACGTCAAATCGCCCATCAACATTTCGAAACAACAGGTATAGTGTTCTTTCTGAACAAAACGACATGGAAATAATTGAAGAGTCTCCATCGGCATCGGGAGAGGTGCTAAAACCACCGCCACTTATTGCTGACAAAACTATACCACTCACTGAAATCCAACACATTCTTGGTAAAGAATGTAGATATAAAAGTACCACGATTGGAACAAAAATCTTCCCATTCACATTTGAAAAATATGAGTTTTGTAAAAAATCTCTTATTGAATCAAAAATTGATTTTCATTCCTTCAATCAAAAAGGTAACCGATTATTCACAATATTTCTCCATGGTCTTCCAAAGATGGACACACAAAACATTACTGATGATCTCAAGACATACAACTTATCTCCAACCAGTGTAACTGAAGTTACAACAAAGTTCAGCTCTTCACAAAATGCAGTGTACAAAGTACAGTTCCTACGCAAAGAATTCTCACCTAATCACCTCAGAGAAGTCAACTTCATAAGAGATATTTATGTCACTTGGAAGAAACAAAAACCCAAAAAGGGCGATTGACCAACGCAATGTTGGAACTGCTTAATGTTCGGACACGGGAGTGAGCATTGCTTCAGAAAACCAGCATGCATGACATGTGCAAATTATCATCACTCTGAGAAGTGTCCATTCAATGCGAACGACAAAAAACCAGCAGTCTTCTCTTGCTTCAACTGCAAGAAATCCGGCAGAGAACGACATGATCACTCCGCTAATGACATCAGTTGTCCAATGCGTGCACAATATCTGGAGATCAGACTAAGAGCAACAAGCAGAAATAATAAGAGAAATGTCGTAAATCATTCATCAGTGAATACAGTGAGAAACTCCTCAAATTACACACGTGGCATCCAACAAACACACCACTCAAGAGACATACCTTAGGTTAGCACCGCCAACCCAATCAACGGTACCAACAATAATAATACTCTCACCTATGCTGATATGCTAAAAAACTACAATAACAACAACACTCTGTTTAATATAGATGAGTTATTCAATATATTTACTAATGCTCTTGATGAATTGAGCAAATGTACAACAAAATCACAGCAAATGTTTGTTATTATGTCTCTTGTCAAATATGCTTATGAATTTAAATAATTTAAGAGATCTTAAAATAATTCATTTGAATTCCAATGGAATAACAAACCATAGTCTTTTAAAACAGTTTGAAAATTTGTTAGAAAATCAAGAAGCTCATATAGCTTCATTAAATGAAACTTTTTTAAACCATAGTCATAAGACATATCTTAAAAATTACTATATATATCGTAATGATCGAACGACTTCAAGAGGGGCCGGTGTTGCTCTTTTGATACATCGCACCGTACAACACAGACAACTCCCTATAATAACAACTAAATTTATAGAGAACGTGTCTGTAGTAATAAATGTTAATAATCGAAACCTAAGAATTACATCTGCTTATTCTCCCAGATTTACTGCTCATTTTGTTAGTGATATGATACAACTAACATCTGACAACAGCGACTATATAATCATAGGTGATTTAAATGCAAAACATATATCATGGAAATGTTCTTCAAATAATTCTGCAGGCATTTCCTTAAATAATTTGTACATGCAACGAAATTTCGTGATATACAGTCCTAGTCCAACCCTTTACCCGCATCAAATGGGCAGGAATCCATCAATCGTTGACATAGTTCTCAGCAATACTAATCTAGAAATAGAAGTTGAAACATTAGGTTACAACTTTCCTTCAGACCACAGACCTATAGTATGTTCAATTGCATGTCAATCAATTCAAAAAGTTAGTACACACACATTTAATTCAAAACACTGTAATTGGGGATTATACAAACGCAAAGTTAACGACAGTCTTAATAATATTCCCAATCCAAGCTCCAAGTCCGATATTGACACAGGATTAAAATCCTTTATCAACACTATTATATCTGCCAGTAGTAGTGCAACGTATCCAAGTACTCAAAATTTTCGACACGACTTTCCCAGAGATATCACAAAATACATAAGTGACAGAAAAAGATTTAGAAGAAAACAGCAAAGAGCAAGGAATACAAACGAGGAAATGTTTTACAAGCAATGTTGCCAATTTCTAAGTAAGAAGATTAATGAGAGGATAAACCAGGAAAGAAATATGAAATGGTCAAATTTCCTTTCTAAAATGAAACCAGGAGACAAACAGTTTTGGAAGCTTAGCAGAAACTTAAGACGAAAGGGCTCCAATAATATTCCCACACTAGAAGTAGAAAATAGAAAGTTATTATCTGACGATGAAAAAGCGGAAATTCTTGCAGAAACTTTTTTTAGTTCTCATGTACTTACAATAGATTATATTCGTCCCTCTGAGCAGAAAATAAACAGAGCGGTAACCAAACTAAAATCGAACCCATCTAGTACTGAAAATATACACTTTATTACATTCAATGAAATAAATTCAATAATAGCGAAACTTAGAGTAGCAAAATCACCTGGATTTGATAAAGTGTCAAATATTTTAATTAAAAACCTTCCTGTCAATGCAATTAAAAAACTTATATTGATTTTTAACTCTTGCCTACGACATAATTATTTCCCAGAACGTTTTAAGGAAGTTATAGACCTATTAGTCTCTTAAGTAATCTTGGAAAAATCTATGAGAAACTTATTCATTCCCGATTAAAAGAATTCGCTGATTTAAACGACGTCATAGCAAAGGAACAGTTTGGCTTTAAAGAAGGTCATAGTACAATACACCAAATTTCTAGAATTAAAAATAAAATCCTAAGAAATCGGCGTAGTAAGCGATCAACAGGGATTATCCTATTAGACATCGAAAAAGCGTTCGATACTATATGGCATACCGGTTTAATATACAAACTTCACAAGATGAAATTTCCTAAATATTTATGTAAAATTATAGATGATTTTTTGTGCAATAGAACTTTTAAAGTTGCCGTGAACCAGGTTTCCTCCTCCGCAAAAAACATCCCATCCGGTCTACCGCAGGGATCTATTCTTTCCCCTTTACTTTACATAATTTACACATCAGACTTAAAGGTGCCTCGTTCAATAAATGTTGCATATTACGCAGATGATACTGCATTGATAACATCAAGTAAACTCACTAGTGCCTTACTAAAGAAAATGGAAAGCAGTTTGGACACTTGTAATAAATACTTTTCTAAATGGAAAATAAAAATTAACCACGGCAAAACACAAGCTGCAATCTTTCCATTCAACAACTCACCAAAAAGATTCCCTCGCCGTCCTTTATCCTTTGGTCATGAAACTATTCAGGTATTAGATCATATAAAATATCTTGGTGTTGTCCTAGATAAAAAATTAAAATTTCAGAAACACATTGATTCTGTGCGTTTAAAAGCAATGTCAGCGATTAAATCACTCTGGCCCCTCTTAAATCATCGTTCGTATTTAGACATTAAAAACAAGAACTTATTATACAAATCTGTTATACGTCCAATTATGGCATACGCATCTCAAGTATGGTATACTTCAGCTAAATGTCATTTAACGAAACTTCAAATTATACAAAATAAATGCTTAAAAATGATTTATAACAAGCCATGGCGTTATCGTACACATACATTACACGCTGAGACTGGATATGAAACATTTCAAGAATTCATAAGAAGACAGAACGAAAATTTTTTTACAAATTCCTCAATCTCGAATTATCCCATAATAAGAGAATGCATAGATATAACTTAGTATATAACAGTAAATATATATAAATCTAAAATATATCAAACAGAAATCTTTCGTCTGTGGTGATGCTATTTTACAAATAGTTCTCCAATAGACAATATTGGTTTCTAATAATGTTTGACCTATTAAAATAAGATAATAATAAGGGTTTTCCCATTTCCCTTTAGCCAAGAATTATTAAAAATACTAAAAGGATACAAATTGTGATGTAATGTAATTATATGCTGTAATATCTATAGATAAATCCCATACTCTAGACTTTTAAGTACATATAATTTTGTAAACATGTTAACTTTGGATGAATAAAAGAATTGAATTGAATAACACGACTCCAAATATCGATCAAATGGAGCATGAAACGCCTAAATACAAAATTTGAGTCCAATCGGATAAAGCATAAAAAATATGCAAAAATCAGAGGTCTAGTCATCATCAGCAATACAGTTTACCGTCAAATTGAAAACGGTTGAATTTTGATTCGTCTGACGTTATCACACGTTTCTAGTAGACTGGGGATCGTTGAAAAATGTTTGCTCTGATTTAGCAGTTTTTTCGATAATAGAGGTTCTTGTATTTTTTACTGCTGCTATAACCAATGTCGGGAAGAAGGGCTCTCCACGCCGTACACCGACTAAACTTATCAACATTTCCCATATCATTAAAAGTGGGTCCACATTAATTATAAGCATTTTACGACCTCTAAATTGATATTTGGGAACAACGGCAAAGGATATTTCACTCATGATCCGGATGACAACTTCGGCGGATTTTAAAGAATTACTTGTAATTTATTATTGTTGTGTGTATTTTTTATTTTCGTTCAAAACTTACGAAAATGTTTTTAATAAACGAGATTTAAATAACATAAATTTTATGCTTTCTTAAGAAAGAAGTAAAAAACCAATAAAGATTTAGAAAACGCGCACTTTTCCATTTTTTCTTCAAATTGTCTATAAAATGCAAACGGGCAAAAGAGAGTGCATACGAGTTATTTCCGTGAATTCGGGATCTTTTTGGTGTTCATTGATTTTTTTTGTTAAATCGTTTGCAAAATTTATTAAGTACTAGATACTTAATAAATGACAACAATAATTTTTGAATTTTCTTTTTTTATATTACTTTTATGACGTAAAAATTTCTTAAGGGACCCCACCCCCAATCCCGATTTTAATTTTTCAAGATTTTCAATGGGCTTGTAAATCAATACCAATGCTTGTTATGGTTTGTAACTTTGCACATATATAATTGAAGATTTAAAATAGAAGAAAAATAATTTACAAAAAATTTTTGTTATTGTTTTGTTGTAGTTTTTTGCAATTAAAGAAAAGTCCTTATTTTTGATGGCGGGCATGATAACTCCTCACTGGAACATCGGAATTCGAAAATTCCAACGGTGTTAGAAATAGTACATGTCTGGCTCTCGTATGAACTAGGATTATTGACTTCGCTCTAAAATTAACAAAATGGTGGACCTTTGAAAAAATATTTTTGAAACATCGCCGATTTTTTACCAAAACTCAAGTTAAAAAATAAGGAAGATCTTCACCGATTGGTTTTATCATACGATAGCTATACACTCACAGAGAAACGTGCAAAAATTTGAAATCGATTGGGTTATTAGTTTTTGAGTTATCGTGCCCGCCATTCGCCAAAAAATGTTTAGAGAAAAACGCGTTCAAAGTTTGAAAAGCCCGTCACTTGATGCTGACACAATAAATCGGCTATATCTTCAAGAGTTCTTGAGATTTTCATTTGAAATTTTGTAGGGACATGCTTTAATTAGTGCAGATTCGAATAATATCAACAACATTTTTGACCCCGAGAATGGGGGGGGGGGGTCCCCTTAATGTACAAACATCCACTGTAATCACGACAACATACGTCCGAAGATTATAAGTTCGTTCCAATTTTATTATAATACTTACTTTTGAAAGCAGTCGCGGATAAGCTTAAAATTTTTTGTTATTTTATTTACAACAGCTCCCAGACAGGATACACAGCTCGAGACAACAGCTTGATTTAAAGAAACAACTAGCAACATTAAATGTTCCTCCAATGATGCCAAAAAAGATTCGCTAGCGTTGTTAACCAAAGGAACAACCTGGAATTTTTTTATTTATTTTGAAATTTAAATTTACCAATACTGTGAATTTAACTTACTTTTTCCAGTATATCAGCAACAGCACATATAAATTTAGGAGCCGTAGATGGATGACATTTGATATTTAAATAAGGTTCTATTGTCATAGCATGTCTCACTAATAACTGTGGACGGACTTTAGCTAGCAAATGTAACGTTGTTATGCAACCTAGCATTCGTTCATTATCTGTATCTTCAAGTTCAATTAGTCTATCCACAAGACCATCCGCTAATTGTTGACACGCCAATATAATTTCTGGAGGAGGTTCTGTATTTTTTTTTATTACATCTTGAGAACTGCCATCCAACTTCAACATATTTTCTTTGGGTTCGAATATCTGGATAGAAAAATGATTACATGTAAGTCTATTCTATAACGACAAAATATAACTGAAGTAATACATACACTATTTAATAAACCTTCTAACCAACTTGTGCCAGTATCGTGCGCTGTATTGACGACATCAATAATTTGGTTGATTTTTCTAAGAATACCGTGCTAAAATTAAACATAAAATATACATAATTTTTTTTATTATATTTGTAGGTTTAAGGGCTAATTTAATCTCAAAATATAAATAAATGTATTTCAATGATTGTTACCCAAAAAGCGTGGCATTGGCAGAACGTATTTGGTTTTTTTTTTTGTTAATTTAAAATAGAATATCAATCAATAACATTTTTCAATACCCTAAGATAAACAATAATGGTGGTGAATAGATATGAATTTTCGTACGCATATCCATTGAACTAGGTGCGAGACTAAAATAAACAAGTTACACAGTACACTGAATGCTGCATTTTTTTATATATCTGTATAATTTGCAAATATATGTTCAGGGTAGGTCAATATCTAAAAAAATCGTGATAATCCGCGAACATTTCACAAAAATCAAGATTACATTTGTATTATTGAAAATTTTAAAAATCTTTGTTGTATTAGTTTGGCTGTAGGCTTTTTAAAGTAAAAATCGTTTTTAATTTTGATTTTTAATATTTATTGTTTCCAATATTTCGATTGGATTCTCCAATCATCCTCAGGGAACTACAATTACATATATTTTAACAGATTGAAAAAACAATGACAATATGTAAATAAACTTACTTGAAGAAAGTTATGTTGTCTTTAAGTCAACGTTCTTGCTTCAACTAAAGTCTAACAGATTTGTATTTGTTTACTGTGTGTCTATAGATTTGAGCGCAATTGTCTGTGTCGGTTTTATAATTGAGTCGAGTGTCAAGTGGAGTGTTGATTATGTGCAACATCTCAAGAGTAAACCTTTTTTGATAATTACTTTCTTGAGTTAGAATTTTTATGTCATTAAAATCTGGGGTATGTCCGGTTTTTGTGCAGTGTGCTGCAAGAGCTGTTTTTTGCTCTACGGGTTTGTAAAGAGCTTTTTGATCCGATTTATGTGCGGATATTCTTGTCTTTAATTTAGTCTTAGTAGTGCCAACATATACCTTTTGGCATACGTTGGACTTGTCTCCCTTACATTTAATGCGGTATACTACGTTGGATTTCTCCTCGTCTTGTATTTTACTTTTTAATTTGCTGAAAAGATTATTCAGCGTGTTTTTAGTTTTAAATGCCAGCTCAAATGTTGTGTTGTCGTAAATGTTAGAATGTTTTAATCTTTCTGAAAACCCACGTGTATATGTCATAGTTTTGTAAATTTTCTCGCTGTTATCGCTTGTTTTCTTTGTCTCTTCTTTTCTTGCTCGTGCCATGAGATTGTCAATGGTTTTGTCCGGAAAATCATTTTTCCTCAGGATATTCTTAATTATATTAATGTTTTTGTTGTGATAGTCTGGGTGGCTTATGTCTAAAACTCTATTTATGAAATTGGATGCAGTGTTGATTATTGTTCTTCTCGGATGTTTAGATGTAAAGTTAATTAGTCGTCCCGACGCTGTAGGTTTCTGGTACCAGTCAAGTTTAAGATGAGGTCCTTTTCGTATCACTAGTGAATCCAGGTATGGCAATTGGTTGTTGTTTTCTAGTTCCATAGTAAATTGTATTTGAGGGTTGAATGAGTTCAAGATGTCCAAATTGTCCTTTATTTCGTCTTTTTTCATGACTGTAAAAATGTCGTCCACATATTTGGTCAAAATCTTTGGTTTTGTGTACATTCGCTGCATTGATGAGTCCAGTAATTTCTCCATGACTATGTCAGCTATGACAGGGGAGGCTGGAGAGCCCATCGGCATACCTTTATTTTGTTTATATATTTTGTCGTCATATATGAAATATCTTGTGTCCTTTATACATAGCGTTAGAATTTCCATAAACAATTCTTTTGTCATAGATGTATATGTTTTAATTGTATCCCACTTATCTTCTATGGTGTTGAGAGCAAAATTTACTGGTATGCTAGGGAAAAGTGATACAACGTCAAATGAAATTAAGGTTTCGTCGGGGTTGATCTGTATGTGCTCAATTCTTGTTTTAAAATCTTTTGCGTCTTTTACGTTATATTGTGAATTCTTAGTCAGGTTCTTCAATATGTTGACCATATATTTACAAAGTCCGATAGCTGGGGAGTTGATTGTGGAGCATATGGGTCTCAAAGGGGTACCATCCTTGTGAATTTTGGGTAACCCATAAAATCTTGGCGCAGTTGATGTCTTATTCGTCATTTTGTATTTCTCAGTTTCATTAATTATCTTTAATTTAAATAATTTTTCCACCAGAGAATTGTTTTTGTTTTGTAATATATTTGTCGGATCTCTTTTTAAGCGTCGATATGTGCATAAATCTCCCAAAATTGCTGCCATTTTCGTTTGGTATTCATCTTTGTAAATGGCTACTGTTTTCCCACCTTTGTCCGCACTGGTTATGATCAAGTCATTATTTTGTTTTAAAAAAGTTTTGCACCGACCCACTTAATATTTGTTTGTCTCTTGTGTTTAATGTTCCTTTCTTTTTCATATGTTCGTCTATTAGAGATACCATCTTTGTTCTCGCTATGTCTTGTTTCTCCTTGTCATTGATTGTTTGTATGCAATTTTCTCCCTCTGCTATGACGTCAAATAACGGGAATGTTTTTGTTGTTATGGGTAATGCATATTTAGGTCCCAGCGAGAGCAACCACTCAACTTCTTTTGGGATCTCTTTCTCTGTTTTGTTTACAAACCATCCGTTTTCGTTGTCCATGTTTACTTGTTCGTTTTGTTGTTGTAATGATTTGAGCTTTTTGATTTGTGTTGTCTTGCATGTGTTAGTGTAACTCTCCAAGAGTTTTGCTTCACTCTCCATAAAAAGTTGCAGGTCTTCTTCATGTAGAAGTTTGGTCATTTGTTGTTGCAATTTCTTTTGTCTTACTTTGTTTTTGTGAGACAGTTTATGTTTTTGTTGTATTAATAGGTTTAGAATTTTGTTGTGAAAATGGTAGACGTGATTATCAAGAACTCTTTTAATGTTTGGCGGGATATCATTGTTTGTTTTGAAAATGTTGTATATGTGTTTTGTGCTGTAGTTTATGAAGTTAGGGATTATGCCAACTTGTTTGCATTTCATAAGAAAAGTCGTGGAAGTCAATAAAGTGGCCGTCGCTTTATTGCCTTTGGAGTATTGTTTTGTAATCTGCAGTAAATGTTCGTTGTAGTTTTCTTTGATTTTTCTGTAGATAGTCATCTTTTCGGTGTGCCTTCCGTGTATGGTGTTTGAATTGGTATCGTTTGCCTAGTTTTGTTTATCTTTGTTGTATTAGTTTGGCTGTAGGCTTTTTAAAGTAAAAATCGTTTTTAATTTTGATTTTTAATATTTATTGTTTCCAATATTTCGATTGGATTCTCCAATCATCCTCAGGGAACTACAATTACATATATTTTAACAGATTGAAAAAACAATGACAATATGTAAATAAACTTACTGAAGAAAGTTATGATGTCTTTAAGTCAACGTTCTTGCTTCAACTAAAGTCTAACAGATTTGTATTTGTTTACTGTGTGTCTATAGATTTGAGCGCAATTGTCTGTGTCGGTTTTATAATTGAGTCGAGTGTCTCAAGAGTAAACCTTTTTTGATAATTACTTTCTTGAGTTAGAATTTTTATGTCATTAAAATCTGGGGTATGTCCGGTTTTTGTGCAGTGTGCTGCAAGAGCTGTTTTTTGCTCTATGGGTTTGTAAAGAGCTTTTTGATCCGATTTATGTGCGGATATTCTTGTCTTTAATTTAGTCTTAGCAGTGCCAACATATACCTTTTGGCATACGTTGGACTTGTCTCCCTTACATTTAATGCGTAAAAGACGCAAAAGATTTTAAAACAAGAATTGAGCACATACAGATCAACCCCGACGAAACCTTAATTTCATTTGACGTTGTATCACTTTTCCCTAGCATACCAGTAAATTTTGCTCTCAACACCATAGAAGATAAGTGGGATACAATTAAAACATATACATCTATGACAAAAGAATTGTTCATGGAAATTCTAACGCTATGTATAAAGGACACAAGATATTTCATATATGACGACAAAATATATAAACAAAATAAAGGTATGCCGATGGGCTCTCCAGCCTCCCCTGTCATAGCTGACATAGTCATGGAGAAATTACTGGACTCATCAATGCAGCGAATGTACACAAAACCAAAGATTTTGACCAAATATGTGGACGACATTTTTACAGTCATGAAAAAAGACGAAATAAAGGACAATTTGGACATCTTGAACTCATTCAACCCTCAAATACAATTTACTATGGAACTAGAAAACAACAACCAATTGCCATACCTGGATTCACTAGTGATACGAAAAGGACCTCATCTTAAACTTGACTGGTACCAGAAACCTACAGCGTCGGGACGACTAATTAACTTTACATCTAAACATCCGAGAAGAACAATAATCAACACTGCATCCAATTTCATAAATAGAGTTTTAGACATAAGCCACCCAGACTATCACAACAAAAACATTAATATAATTAAGAATATCCTGAGGAAAAATGATTTTCCGGACAAAACCATTGACAATCTCATGGCACGAGCAAGAAAAGAAGAGACAAAGAAAACAAGCGATAACAGCGAGAAAATTTACAAAACTATGACATATACACGTGGGTTTTCAGAAAGATTAAAACATTCTAACATTTACGACAACACAACATTTGAGCTGGCATTTAAAACTAAAAACACGCTGAATAATCTTTTCAGCAAATTAAAAAGTAAAATACAAGACGAGGAGAAATCCAACGTAGTATACCGCATTAAATGTAAGGGAGACAAGTCCAACGTATGCCAAAAGGTATATGTTGGTACTACTAAGACTAAATTAAAGACAAGAATATCCGCACATAAATCGGATCAAAAAGCTCTTTACAAACCCATAGAGCAAAAACAGCTCTTGCAGCACACTGCACAAAAACCGGACATACCCCAGATTTTAATGACATAAAAATTCTAACTCAAGAAAGTAATTATCAAAAAAGGTTTACTCTTGAGATGTTGCACATAATCAACACTCCACTTGACACTCGACTCAATTATAAAACCGACACAGACAATTGCGCTCAAATCTATAGACACACAGTAAACAAATACAAATCTGTTAGACTTTAGTTGAAGCAAGAACGTTGACTTAAAGACAACATAACTTTCTTCAAGTAAGTTTATTTACATATTGTCATTGTTTTTTCAATCTGTTAAAATATATGTAATTGTAGTTCCCTGAGGATGATTGGAGAATCCAATCGAAATATTGGAAGCAATAAATATTAAAAATCAAAATTAAAAACGATTTTTACTTTAAAAAGCCTACAGCCAAACTAATACAACAAAGATAAACAAAACTAGGCAAACGATACCAATTCAAACATTTTAAAAATAATTTTTTAATTGGATTGACATTGTTTTTATAATTATTTTTTGTGAAAATAATTTATTTCTGTAATTTTTAAATACGTTAGAAACATTGTTTATAATCAATTCGGTTTAAACGAAACTATTCTTCTTGAAATTAAATTACGACTTTAAATAGAGTATAATTCAATTATGTGGGTACCACTCTATCAATACTCATAAAGGTTTTTTCAGTATTCGAACGGTTCAATGCCGATCAGAGCAATATTTGACCCTTGTTGTCAAGTCAGTGTGGTTTACGCGACTCTGTTCGACGAATTAAAAAGACCACTACCAGAAATAGATAATATGGATCACACTAATTTTCTTGTCATGTCTAAGGCTGACTCAGCACAAAGACAGTTTGGGATGGCTAGAGTTTCAAACATAGCGCACATAAGAGCTCCCTCTAATGTATAGCCACGAACTCGCGAATCCTATGCAATGGTTCTTGGACCAGAAATTTATTGCAGGGTAATATCGCGTAGAGAGTACAAACATTTGGTAGAGTACACAACATTTGTGTTGTAATATCGGTCTCAGTACACTTCTAAATGTATTGAATTTATATATTTGCACTAAATTGAATTGAAACACGGAATCTTAAATATATTATATTTATATACTAGCAGACCCGGCAAATGTTGTTTTGTCGTATCAAAATTGCATCAATTTGGGTTTTGTAAGAATTAACGACTTCATGAAAAATATATTTCAGAAACTATTTACCATTTAATTTATTTGAAATTTCCGCAATAAAATATACGCATAATATTTTCCTCACAGCAATTAAAAACAACCGTAGGAAAATGTGAGTCAAATTGGTGCAGTCATTATCAATGGAAACATTTTTCATATCATAACAAATATATTTGAGGAACAATGATAGCACATATAAGTGAGCATCTAATGAGGAATTGTCTCCATGTAGGAGGATTCGAATATACAGTCGAATTCGGTTAAGCGAAATTTGTTTATCTTAAGCAGGATTTTCAATTAAAACAAATTCGGATAAGCGAAACTCGTTGCGTTTAAACGAAGATGTCAAACAATATCTGAAAAATTGTGAAATTTATAAATATTATAAAATGAATTTAGTACGAACTTTATTTTTTCGGTAGACATTTTATTGGAAGGTTGGAAAAATGTGCAACAAAAGTTTAGGGTAGCACATACAAATTTTAATGAAGTTCGTCGCCATTACGAAAATTATATTATTTCGCTTAAACGGTGCTCGTTTCATATATATATACTTCCCGAATATAAGAATGATTCAGATATCGTGTGGGGTATATGCCATGTGTTGGTTTTATAACAAAGAGAAATTGGCTCGCCATTATTGTGCGTTTTTAAGCCTCCTTATCTATGGTCCATACTTTGCATAGTCTTATTTTAGGTACTTTGAAACTAGTAACAAATACCCTATAAATTGCCTTTAATTCGGTATTTCATGTAGGGTAAGGAACTTCTATGTAAATTCGGTCGGTATAGTACTTTATGGTATATATCCCACAAATTGGAAGGCATGTCGGTCCAGCCGTTCCTTCAAAATATGTTTTCAAGATTTTCGCGTATTTTTCTCAAAATTTTCTTTCATAAAAACCTTCCCACTTCAATTACAGTTAACAGAAAGAAATGTTTAGTCAAAACGGTCATGCCGTTCTCAATTGATGAGTTTCTATACATTGTGTACATAATTTTTATAATCTTTTTTTTTTTTTCGTTTGACTCCCACATGCTTTTCACGAAAACCGGTTATGTATGAATTGGTGTCGGAATACTTAACGTCGATTAAGCACCCAATCCCTAATCGGCCAAAATGCAAAGAAACTATAAAGCTCGCCATCTGTCGGACGTACATAAAATTAAACAGAAACACTCCTCACGCCCCATAAAGTATATACATAACGTTTGGTCAAAATCGGTGCAGTTCCTGAGTTACGGCGCAAAAAAAAACACAAAAAACTAAATATTGCGCCATCTGTGGGATGAACTTCAAAGTACGCAGGAACACTCCTCACGCCTCATAGAGCCTGTTCATACAATTTGGTCAAAATCGGTGCAGTAGTTTTTGAGTTTAGCGATTACGAACATACACGTAATAACGTATTACTTTAAAAATATGTATTATATTGGCATTAATTTATAATTTAGATACGTTGGCCTTTGCACGTTCCCTCTGCGGACACCACTGAGAGCATACATCAGTGGTCGACGGTTGTTGGTTTGCTCATTTTGATACATAAGAGATTCATTTTGATACAGAAGAGGCCTCTGGCGCCATAAAGGTAATTTAAAGGAATTTTTAAGGTCGGACAGTAAGGATAGCTGAGTATTAAATTTGCAGTCAAATCATATTTTGAAACCTCTCTCAGAGTACAAAATAATTTGAAAAGTTCGGGAACGGAAATCTAGTAAATATGTCAAAATTAGCCAATCAGCCAATCAGAAGTTGGCATTACTGTTTACCATTTTTACTCAGAACAATTTTTGAGTGAAAAGTTTAGAAAGAGAACGCCATTTTGTTTTGTGTTCTTTTAAATTTGGTTCAATGTTTTACCAAATTTGTGGTTTAAGGAACGGTTTTCGAATAAAAAGTTGCAAAACTTGTAAAATTAGTAGATTCTTTTAGATTCTGGAATGGAACTATACCAAGGTCTATATAAGGTCGACCATTAAGCGAATTCCTAGAGAAAACTTAAGTTTAATGTCAAATTTTTTGCCGAGACAAAAACAAATTGTTTCGCTTTTAAATAAAAAATACAACCAAAACACAACACAGTTTATAATTTTGTTACATAATTATTCTTTAAAATCTTGAAATAGTTGAAATGTGATTCACTTAAATTAAAATTGAATTGAATGTTGACAAAATATTAATATTTTCCTTTTGACAGCAAATAATATGATTTGACAGCAAACTTTATACTTACCTGTGCTTACTGGCCGACCTTATATAGGCCTTGGAACTATACATACAAAATTATGTAAGACGTCAACACGAAAATATTAATATTCTCCCAAGATTCAATTCAATTTTAAAGCACATTTCGACTATTTCAAGATTTTAAAGAACATTTTCAAGTAGATTTTCTTACAAAATTATAAATTGTGTTGTGTTTGTATTTAAAATATAAAAAGGCGAAACAATTAGTTTTCGCCTCGGCAAAAAAATTGACGTTAAACTTAATAGAAGGAGCTGTTTTCTCTATGAATTCGCTTTCGACAATTCAATAAACCAGCAAACACATAATTAATCAAAAGAACTAATACACTTGCGTTGAATTCTTGAATTCCCATACTTTTTTAAATTCCCATGTTGTGCAAAATGGTGTGCTCAATTTCGAGCGAAAGTGCGGCTCGAAAGCATAGCTGTGTTCAATATGTTACGAAATGTGTTCAATAAAAAACATATGTTTCATTGAAATTTGCAATTTGTTTACCAACAAAATTAAGAAAAAATATGCCTGCTGGCTTATTAATTGCCCTGGTTTCTACCAGAAAAATGGAACGTGCTAATGATACTGGAACGTGCTAAAATAAGCATTTATGGATATTTTGAGAGAAATGGATCCTTTCATACACAAGGGTGCCATTCCCGAAAGCCTCCAGTTAGCAGGTACCTTTAGATTTCTGGCTGTTGGTGAGTTTCAGAGGGTAGTGGTAAATGATTTAAATATAAGTGTTGATCGCACAACAATGTGTAAAATATTGTGAAGAGTAATGAAAGTCCTGGAAGACAAAGTGTGTGCAAGCTGTGGACAGCTGCAGACCAGGATCCAGCCATGATGCTTTTATTTGGCATATGAGTACAGCTAGGCAGCATTAACAAAAGAGGAAATGGTATGCAAAATAATTGGCTTCTAGGAGACAGTGGTTACGCTTTAGAAATATTTTTTGACGGCCTATAAACAAGTGGAGCATGGATCTTGCCAACATCGATATAATAAAGTGCACACATCTGCAAGAAACATTATTAAAAGGACAATTGGGAAAATGTTTCACTTTCGAGCAAACTCGAAATGCAGCACATGGGCGATTGACATAAATTTTAATTTTTACATGTCAAATTTATCGGGCATGGTCTGGCATTCACTTCAACGGCAGAAGTGTATCGAACACATGCCGAGGTGTTCCGTAATACACCTCAAATGGCTGTATTCTTTACACTTACATTTTCATAGCGAGAGTTGGATGTATTCATGTTTTTCTATATAAAAGAAAATATTTTTTGAAATAAGAAAGGCACATGATGATAGATAAATATGTTATTATTGCGTATAACTCGTTTAAAATCACAAAATTATGATAAAACGCATTTAAACCCCTATTTTAAATAGATACTTAGGTTTGTGTTGCATTTATTCCGAATGAATCTCTCGCTTGACACAAACAGTTGATTTGCACTACGATTGTACAAGATAGGGTCAACAAAACAATGATATTAAAGAGTCTTTCATACATATATTTTATGTTGCGAATAATAAAATATTAACAAATAATAATAAAATTATTGTTAGAATTTACGAAACTACTAAAAAATAACAGAAACAATGTTAAAAACGAATACAGTTTATATTGTATGGCAACACTATATCTGGAAAGTACCATGTCGGCGTTTATTTTTGTCGCAGTTCGAAAATTTCAATGAAGTGAAAAGAACACACCGTGAGTTCCAGAACAAGCCCGTATGTTTTAATTTCATCAATATTTGTCGGTAACAACAGTTTCAGAAATACAATATTGACCCACTATTTGGTGGAGGGTACAACATCAACATGTTAAAAGCATTGTGAGAGATTTATTTTTTCGTTCTACAACTATTGAATGTAAGATTAATTGATGATCGGACAAAGAAAAGAATAATTTTATATTTGAAATGTAACACAAATGATACGTTCAAATATTCTAGATAGACTATAAAAGTTTTTCTTCAACTTGAAAAGGTTTCTCCAATTGCTTCTACCAACCTATTCCGCCTCAGTTGCATTTGAAGCTCAGTCAGTATCCACGAATCCAATTATTGTTTTATATTTAGGCAGTTTATATTTTATGTTTTCTTGAGGAACCTTAATATTCTCTTATAGCGTGCAAAATATTCAAAAGCAAAAATAACTACCGAGTAACTCAAGATATGGATTTTTTGCTTTCACGCTGCAGCCGTATTTACAAAGAACTTTTCAAGGAGTTGCACTCTGTCATTCCAAATTTGTATAAAACCTTATTGATGTTTGCTGATTCATACCTAACAAAAAATTTCAGAACTCCAAAATTGAAAAGTTTAAAGGGACAGACCCCTTTAACTTTTTCAACTGAGGACACTTTGCTCCCAGCAATAATTAAGTCAGCGTCTTTTTCAAAGACGTTACTTCATAAGCAATTGCATCATACCATTTGGCAACATCTTTCAATTCAGAAATTAACATAACTTTCCGGTATTCTTTTTGATAATACTATTTATACAAATAAAGTGAACATATCCGAGATTAACGTTTTCTTAACAAACGGATTTTTTGAATGGTTATTTTTTACAGTTTAAAACCTTTCGGAAAAAATACCATGTTTTCCGTGTAAGGTGTCTGAATATTCCCACATTCTATTTGTAAAGCATTTTTCAGATTTGGTGTGCTTTAGATGTTATAGGTACACTACATTTCAAAATATTTTTTAGAATGTTTATATGATCAATATTATCCATAATTATTTCCATTAAAAACGAGATCTCCATTACAGAGCGTATTTGCTTCACGGTCGGAGTTGTGTGCTTTGGGTCCACGGCTATATTCGCCCTGCACCATACCTTACTTGGTCCATCCGGCCCAAACAAGTTAAATTTGCTTACATCAGCAGAAATAACAGATTACCAATATGCTAAATCCTTTTTTTCGTGTTCCGAAACAAACTCCAATCGGTTTATCCCGTTTTTGGGGTTTTATGAATGGTTTTTCAGTGCAACTCTACCATGAAGACCATACTTACGCAAAATTCTTCGAATTGTTTCTGGGTTACATTTCTTTTCCAGATATTTCTCGGCGTTTTCAGCATGTTTAGTCGTACTTAGCTTTGGATTTTCGCCCATTTTTCGGAGCAACCACTTTTCGTCTCTTATATTTTTCTCACTGGTTTTCGGCTTTGTTGCTTTTTTTGGACAGCAGAACGAGTAATATTGAGTATTTCCACTATTTTCCGTTGAGATTTTGAGATCGTTGTGTGGCGTCCCATGATCTCAAATTCTCACGGTGGCTATCCAAAAAAAGCAAACTCACGCGTAAAGTGTAAAAAAAACTCGATCCATGAGAAGATTGATTTTTAACGTTATTAAGTTGTAAATAATACCGGTGGATAATTTTCATTGTGAGGTTGCAATTGCTTTTGTTTAACAAATATTTTATATATATCACCAAGTAACTTTCATCAAAAGGAAAGTCCAGAAATCTCATCAGGCAAAACAGACACATTTGGTTCAGTAGTCACGACCATCATTCTCCCCCTCCTGCTGATGACTTATTCTCCTTTCAAATATAGTTTCACTACTTTTATGATTTAGTGATTAAGGGAAACAAATAACCGTTTAGTTCATAGCCCACTTGATGGTAACAAAATAGCTCCCAATTTGAAAAAAAATTTGAAATGTTCATTTCTTATCTATTTTTATTTTCATAAACGTAAACAAAATTGACAACAATCAATTTATTTTCGACAGAATTGCTAAAGTCAGTATAAATTCAGTTTGATTTCGTGAATTTAAAATTAGGATAATGTACAAATTAATTTGAAGTTAAATGGCGTATACATTAGAACTTTTTACCGGGTTAACCTACTTTATGAGGATTTATTTGACATATATGCAAAGGAATTGACAATTGAAACCCACTGGGGGTTAACGAAATCCGGTTAAATGTAAACGTACTATAAGGCTGTTAATGCAAATTAAGGCTGTAGTCTGTCTAGGCTATTAGTCGTATATCATAAAAACACTTCAACATAATTTATGCAATGCATAAATGTTAAGTAAACCGGAATGTGGCTTTCATTGCCAGATTCTGAGGGTCTAACACCATTGACATCTGATGCAAATGTAAACCTATATACTTTTGAAATTGTAAATCGATTTAGCGACATAAATCTTTATCAAACAAATAGCATATCAAATTCTTATGATCGAATTCTAGATCTAGCATTTGTGAATTATACACAATATTTTGAAATAATTAGAATACCTCCAGTATGTACTCCCGAAGATAACTACCATCCTACATTATGCATATTCATGATGCATAATAAATTAGCTACCAAAAATTCTTCAATGTCATTTAAATCTGTTCCTAATTATAATAAAACGGACTTTGTGTTCCCACTGTTAGAGTTAGAAACTCGGAAAGATATCCATGGGTCACATCTGGGCTTTCAAGTATTAAAAAATTATAAAAATAATCTTTTTAAAAAATATAAAAAATCAGGCTCTTCTATAGATTATGCTAAATATGCTGTTACAAGGTCTAAATATACGACAGAGTCCCGAAAACTTAACAATCTTTATTTAAACAAGATTAAACATAACTTCAAATCAAATCCTAAATCGTTTTATTACTTTGTTAATATAAAAAGAAAAGCTACGTCAAAGCTCAACATTTTGAAATTCAATAATCAAACATTTGAGAAAAGCTCTGAAATTTCTATCTATGTTTTTTTGCAAAGTCAATATGTTTCTAAAAATCTACGTAATTTAAGATAAGTCCAGGTCCGGATGGCATTCCTAAATTAAATGCAATTCCAAAATTATTCGAAAAATTGATTACTGATGTAATTTCTCTGAAGTTTAGCCAATCTTAAGTCCATATCAACATGGTTTTCGTAGTGGCCTCTCAACCATTACCAATCTTATTCAATTTTCCTCAGCCGTCGTTAAAGGTTTTATTCAGCGTAATCAAACCGATACAATTTACACTGACTTCAGTAAAGCTTTTGACAGGTTTAACCATGAACTTTTAATATGTAAATTAAATCAAATTGGTTTCAGTATAAATTTAGTTAAATGGATATCATCTTATTTGCGAAATAGATCACAGTTAGTTTTGTTTGATGATTGTCTCTCCAAATCCATTAATGTTCCTTCCGGTGTTCCCCAAGGAAGACATTTAGAGGTCCACGGTTTTTTCTTCTATTTATAAATGATTTGCCAAATGCAATAATCCATTCCAAGTTGCTAATGTATGCAGACGATGTCAAGTTGTTTATCACCCATAACTCTATGAAGCAAACTGATTTACTTCAAAATGATTTAAATAGCCTTTTTCAATGGTGGGGAGGTCGCCCCCTCGGTCGGCAGGGGTGGGAAAGTGAGGCATGGGAAACAGTCACCTACATCTGTATTACCATGGTATTTTTGTCAACTTTATTTGCTCTTTTGTCTCCAATAATAAAACATACAGCACGTTTGCTAGCTAGATACCCTTCTTTTTGCCTGCAATTTCGCACTCTGTGATATTTAAAATGGCTTTTTCCAATGAACGTTGTCTTATCTTTATCTACTTGTTCGTATTGATCCGACAATTTCACATCCTCCGTCATCAGCCTTTCCTTTATTATATGGGTCTAAAATCTAAAATCTAACGCCAAAATAGCAAATAACAAAAAAATTACAACATTGCTTGCTAAATCCATCCTCAAAATATGCACAGTCAAGCATAATGACAAACAATAGCAACACATTACAAAAAATTTTAGCAAGCAAAACTAAAGATTATTGATATTGTTAGTAGCTACAAAATAGCAATGAACGACTACAACATAATTGACAACGCGCCTAACAACCAAAGCTTACAATGAAGACTAAGACCTTAACTCTACAGTCAATAACAAAAAAAAGTAAATAACAAAAAAAGTATTATTTTTTCTTTAATAAAAAATTTTTTGATTTAATTCGAATCTACTCTAATTCTAGAATGTTCCTACAAAATTTCAAGTGAAAATCTCAAGAACTCTTGAAGATATAGCCGATTTATTGTGTCAGCATCAAGTGACGGCTAAAGGGCTTCTCAAACTTTAAACGCGTTTTTCTCTTTTGCGAATGGCGGGCACGATAACTCAGAAACTAATAATCCAATCAGTTTCAAATTTTGACACGTTTCTCTGGGAGTGTGTAGCTCTCGTATGAACTAGGATAAAGCCAATCGGTGAAGATCTTCCTTATTTTTTAACTTAGTTTGTGGTAAAAAATAGGCGATTTTCCAAAAAAAAAATTTCAAAGTTCCGCCATTTTGTTAATTGTTGTGCGAAGTCAATAATCCTAGTTCATACGAGAGCCAGACATGTCCTCTTTCTAACACAGTTGGAATTTTCGGATTCCGATGTTCCAGTGAGGAGTTATCATGCCCGCCATCGAAAATATGGACTTTTCTTTGAACCCAAAAAACAACAACAAAACAACAACAACAAATTTTGGTAAATTATTTTTCTTCCTTTTTACATCTTCAAATATATATGTGCCAAGTTACAAACCTTAACAAGCATTGGTATTCATTTACCAGCCCATTTAAAATCTTAAAAATAAAAAATCGAGAATGGGGGGGTTCCCTTAATAAATCAATTCAATTCGATTATAGAAAAAGTTTCAGGTCAATGCGAAGAATAATTGGAAAATAACGGACAATAATCTTTGTTAGTCTCAGTATACCATGTTAGTCCCAGTTTCCACGAGTCGCCCTGATGGCCCCATTATGTCTAGGGCCACAAAAATGTGCAGAGGTGTTGGGGAACACCTAAATAAGATCCCTATAAAAAATAAATAAAAAAGCTTTACCCGTTCGAAAGTTTCAAAGGAATTATTATGATTGTTTTAGATACATTATCAATTAAACATGGGTTTAAATATATATTCTTTTAATGTATATCGTTAGCTAAAATGTAAAAAGGCGTAACTAACAAAAGCCTAATTGTGTAGGAGAAGCAAAAACCTGTTTTGAATGAAAACTATAAACATGTCAAATGAAGATTTTTCTAAGTTCACTTTTATTATTATATTATTATTATAAACCCACTTGTAGTTACGTCTTTTTGTTTTTTTTAATAAAAGCTTCTTTTTTGACCGCAGACGTGTAAAACTTTGTCAACACATGTAGTTTATTAACATTCACAATATTCATTCAAAAAGTCAATTTTAAATTTTTTGTTTGTTACGCTTTTTTGCATTTTAGCTAACGATATATAATTTAGAGTTTCTACATCTAGATCAGATCCGTACAGACTAATTTAAAACAAAAACTCCACGATAAGCGAATTTTTTAATAAATTACAGCGTTATATTTAGGTGGGTACAAATGTACCACGGTTATTGATCTACGTAGGTAATAAAAAAAATTATAACAATTATATATGGAAAATATTTATATTTTTTGTACAATTATGGGCGAAAATACCTCATCAATGATTCCAAAAAATTTTACAGCATTTTTATTAAAAAAAGAAAAAGGTACAAATGTACCCGGTTATTGACCGTGGGGTTAACTGTGGCTGCTTAACAAGATTTTTAGCAAACACAACTCGAACATTTTTCGACTTCAGTGTTGCCCATTGAATGTATATCAATTGTATGAGAGAATTAAAAATCGCGATTATGATAATTTAATTTTTTCGAATAATTAGAAATATTTGCTAGAGGGGTTTTAATATATAATTTATTGACAGTTTTTGATTACAATTTGACAAGTTTAAATTAAATAACAACACACAGAATTAAATGATTTTTTTCTAATTTCTGCGTTGGCAACACACAAACATAAAAACAACCCTCGGCTGATTATCCGTCGGCAACGAAATATGAATATATAGTCGTACTACCGATTAGTCATAACAAAAAAGCTCGCATGTGTTTTTTAGTCAAAATGTTAATATATTTAGCAGTAGTTCTGTAAAGCTAATGCTAATATTTGTTGATGCTGCATTTTCAACCCTGCGTGTATGTAATTTTCAATATTTTCGCATTTGATTTTTTTCGCAGCATGAACTACCTAGTATCACATAACAACACCAGAACATAGTACTCATACAAAGGTAAGGTGACCACACGTCCTCTTTCTTAGATTTTAATTGGCTGTCATCAATAAAATGTTTGTCCTCTTTTTGTCATCTATGTCATGTTTTATATAAATATAGTCTTTCCCGTACTAGGTTTGCACCTTGTTATTGACGTGCATATTCTCATGAGTAAATAAATAAATTTATTAATACTTATAGTAACATAGAAAGATAACGATAAAATATATCCAATATAGAAAAATTATTTCTATATTTTAGAAAGGATATTTAACGAATTTTCTACACATTGATAAGCGTACGAATTCTGCCTAGATTAACAATTGTGTTTTATGGTAGGAGCAATAAACTGAATAAAATTAACATGTTGTGGGGAGTATTATATGGATGAACTAAATTCAAATTTTGACCGAAAACCAGATGCTCAAATATGAAAGTTGACGGTTTGAAACACTCAAAGTTAAACTATGCAAACACAGAACTGGCAAAATTTACATCTAATGTTCTCAATGTTGACATGAGCATTGTGGGTCCGTCCGGGTCCAGGTAGAAGTGGTACATTTCATAACCATAACATTCAAAAAGATGATCAACATAGCCGTTACAAATTAAGAGAAATAAGTCCCTATTAAAATCTAACAGCAATCTAAAAATAAGGCTGGTCGATTTCTGTATATATGTGAATGATAAAAGTTATACATGGAAAGCTTATGGCTTATAACACCCCTGATGCCGATTTTTTACATAATATACTTCGGGACTCAAATGCTAGCACACCAGTTACTTGCTGCTTTGCCAATGGAGATTATCCTGAAACACAAGCAACATCTTTCACTCAATAGCAACTCAATAAATGCCGTATACTCTCGTACAATGTAGCAACTCGGTAACTCTCTGAATTTTAGAAACTTTATCTCTTGTATAAATAATTTCGACATAGTATTCTTATATGAAACACACATTATTCATGAAAAACGTCATCATTTCTCATATATGTTTAAAAATTATCTTATTCATTGGATTGCTGGGGTGAAAACACAACGCTGACCGTGCTAAAGGAGGATGTCTTTATGGTTATAGGAGAAATCTGGAAAAAGTATATTTAAAATTTACATCTTTTCCAAATAATAATGCCGCACTTTCTGCCAAATTTAATTACGAATTGATTTATTTTATTCAACGTTATTTGAATTGTACAAATTGGGAGAGTGACTTTAACTCATTCGATGTCTTCTTAAACCAACTGTCGCCCGCCAACTTTTGCATTGTTGGGACTTCAACGACCGAATTGGTTCTGAGCAATGCCTAGAAAAGCAACTCCTTCAAGAGTTCCCACATATAAAAGACACTTGTCACTCAAAAGACAACGTGCTTAATACCTGTGGTAGACGTCTTTTAGAGACACTTGACATAGGCCGAATTGTGCTGAATAGTAGAATTAATGGGGATCTAGATGGTGAAATAAGTTAGTTACTTAACCAGAACCGGCCGTGCGATAGAACAGTGTTGGTAGAGCTTGACTTATCAAAAAACTTTGATATTGTCAACCATGCCACGCTGTTTGAGGACATTGAAAGCACTTCCCTCCGGCCGAGTTTGAAACGTTGGATAATCTATATGTGTGTACCCCGGTCATACGTGGAGTTCCGGAACAAGAAGTCCTAATACCGTAGGTTTAAACAGGGAGTTCCCCAGGGCGGAGTAATTTCTCCGGAACTGTTTAACCTCTACCTTTCCGGTATTCCACGCCCTCCGGACGGAATCTGGATCTGTCAGAATGCCGCCTTGAGGACTGCGACAGGGTGCCTCCTCATGACACCAGTGGACCATCTTCATGAGGAGACGAAGATCCTTCCCTTACGTCAGCATAGCAATATGCTTTCGTTGCAGTACCTGCTCGGGTGTTTCAGGGATAGGACTCCCCCACCCAGGCGTGTCAGGAAGGATCTGCATGATCTACAGAGAGAGGTCCAACGATACAAAAGGGAGCCTCTAGATCAAGTTGCCTAACGAGCAGGTCTGAATGGCATTCATACAGATTCAGTAGCCGCAGCGCTGAACGGATACAAAGTGAATGCTGACCTCGGAGCTCACCCCCCACCCATAGCAGCTGAAGAACGTCAGCTGCCCTGACAAACCAGAGTAGTCTTGGCCCAGTTACGTTCTAGATGGAGTCCGTACCCAATACGAGTTGAGTCGACTGCACGACTCAACTCGTATTGGGCACGAATTGATGACCAGGTGCAGGACGTCTGCCCAGCATGTGGAACAGGCCCTCATACCACACTGCACTTATTCAATTGCCCAGCCAAATCTACTCACCTTACTCCGGAAGATCTGTGGTTACAGCCAGTGGAGGTAGCTGCATTTCTAAATCTGGAGACAGAACTAAAGGAAATTTAAACAGAAAATATACAATTCTTATAAACTGCTACAACTGTGTTGGTTTTGTATGCTCTGTAACATACACACTTAACTTTGTGGCCCAATGTTGCCCAGAAGCAACAACATGTTTTAGAGTTTATATTTAATATAGAGCTAGTAGATAAATATTATTTGGATTTCATATGGACGACACATATCAAAAGAAAAATAAAAAAAAATCAAAATTTTGGTTATGTTATGAGTTTTTAACAGCCTGTTTTTGTAAAATTCCAAACGAACGAATTCGAGTGACTTACGACCAAACTCCTTGGTTTTGAAAAATATGTCATTTATTTTTGTTTTAAATCAGAAAACATTTATAAACATAAATAAAGGCTTGGTCGTAAGTCACTCGAATTCGTTCCTTTGGAATTTTACAAAAACAGGCTGTAAATATAGAGAAGATAAATTTGTGTATACAGTCGAATTAATGTTAATCGCTTCGTATTCAAATTTTATGATTCTTGTAAAAATGATTATAGAGAATAATTTAAAATAATTTTTCTGTCGATTTTGCATTTAATTTTCTTGATATTGGACTTTTTCCGAAAGAATGTACTGCATCTCACCGAATGCAAAGAAGGATGTAGCGATGTCTATTTTAGTGCATTTTTGTAGGATAGTTGCATTAAATCTGTGAACAGAAATTTGTTCTAAGATAGTGGAAGATTCGGGGCTCAAAGGGTTAAAAATTGAAAACTAGCCATTTTCTTTCGGACCATATGCCATTGGAACATGTACTTCACATTCCAAACACACATAATACAATTAAAAGAAATAATGAACCAGCAAAACTTCTTTGCAACAATCAGGCTTCTTATACATACAAAAACTCAATAACGTTCCAGCGCTTTTATAATAGTAAAGCTAGTAAAAGGAAACATTTCAAAATCGCTCTCAGAGTACAAAATTATTTGAAAAGTTCGGGAACGAAAATTCCTGTTTACAATTTTTACTCGGACAAATTTTTCGAGTAGAATGTTTACAAAGAGAACACAATTTTGTTTTGTGTTCTCTTAAATTTGGTTCAATGTTTTACCAGTTTTGTGGGTTCAGGAACGGGTTTCGAGTAAAAAGTTGAAAATTAGTAGATTCTTTTAGGTTCTAGAACCTTAACAGACACTACAGCAACAGTCCGGATGTGTGTATAGGCGTGTCATGGTCGAAACTATCAAAAGTTTAATACGAACCGTTGATCCAAAAAAAAAAAAAAAACACTATTTTGAGCCCAAACAAAAATGATTCAATTGGAAATGTGCGAGTCTGCGCTAAAAAAAGGATGTGCCATCTTAACATATATAGAAGAGTCAACACAGTAGGCAGTAGAATGAGCTACCTATGTGCTACTAATGAATTCAGAATTTACTTAGGTCCAATCGGTTCCAAATGTTGACATGTTTTTCTGGGAGAGAATAGTTATCGTATGAACTAGGAAGAAATTACTTATTTTTTAACTTAGATTGTCGTCAAAAAAAAGGCGAATTTCGTTTTTTTTAAGTCCGCCATTTTGTTAATTTTTGATCGATGTCGTAGTTCATACGAGAACCAAACATGTACTCTTTCTAACACCCTTGGAATTTCCGGATTCCGATGTTCCAGTGATGAGTTATCATGCCAGCCATCAAAAATAAGGACTTTTCGTTAATCACCAAAAACAACATCAAACAACGTTCCCACGACAATCGGATCTACGCTCCGGAACGACCCGAGTCATACACGGCCAGGGATTGTCAACTCAGCAACAGCTGTACAAAACAATTGCTTTTCGCCTATGTGAGCAAACAACACTAGCCGATTTGCTCAAGATGCTGTTAATCATGGCTGGTATTGAGCAGAACCCTGGACCCCCACCCGTGTGTCACAGTAGGATTACGCGTAACCTTGTCCAGGTGCAATGCAGTCAGTGCCTAGGTTGGTGTCACCTAAGGCGCTCCTCTGGCTTATCCAGTCATCGTGACTGGACAAACTCAATTGTGACAAGCTGTTGTAGCACCCCTTCCACTGCAAGTTCACAACTTCCACTGCAAGTTCAACAACTAGTGATAACACTGGAACATCCCGCTCCATCTGGAATTGTTCAGTTTGCAGGAATGTCATCAGGAGGAATGTTACGTCTGTCCGTTGTAACAGATGCAATAACTGGTGCCACATGAGAAGGTACACAAATCTGTGCTCTCACCGAGATTGGCGGACTGCAGTTTAAATGCCACCTCAACCAGCACTCCTTTAAGAATTCCACTCCTTTAAGATCTTGCAATTAAATTGTCATGTCTCAGACCATCAATAAAGTAGTGGAGATCACCAATTTCATGCATGTGCACAATGTAATAATTGCAGCAATACAGGAGACAAAGCTGACTGAAGATATCAGGCTCAACTCCCACGTCATCGTCAGACAGGACAGACAGCGCAAACCATGGTGGAGGTATAGCGTTTATAATTAACCGAAATGTTAATTATCAGCTTGTCCACCCACTGTCCCAAGACCAATATCTTGAGGTTATGATTATATCAGTGCAATCACGAGGAAGCACGCTGGAGATAGTCAAAGTCTATATCCCGCTCGTAAACAGCATAGGGCCAAGTTATCACCCCTCTATCCAGCACCTCCTCGTGGGTGCTAACAAAGTAATTACCGGTAACTATGCGTATTGATATACGCAAATTCATAAACTACAACAAAGCCAACTGGCATGGCTTTATAAATGATGTTGATAGTGCCTTAAATCAGCAGTCACCCCTGATGTGCCAAAAAGGGTGAGAATATACTGAGACATGCTATTCTCCGGGAGGCCAAGCGTTATATTGCTACAGCCCGTCTTGTAGATCAGCATGACCACTTAAGGCAGGTCAGGCCGGATGACAAAGGATTGCACCCATGATGGAATTGCGAGCATATGTGGAATTCCGAGGCAGAAATTCGAAATATCGCAAAATCGAAATTGGCGTATCGCAAGGAGGAGTAATGTCACCACTCCTTTTAACCTGTACCTTGAGAAGCTTTAACCACAAGGCATCAACCAGAAACGGCTTCAAAAAATTAAATAATTTTCGTTTTTGCAAAATAGTCAGGCTGAATCCCAGTTTGTTTTTAAAAAAAAAAACAACTATTTATTAGTGGGGAATGTATGGCATTGTTTGTCGAGGGGTAAGGCAGGGAAGACTACAGTTCGGTTCACGCCACTGATCCTCATCTGTTCCCTTAGTTTTTTGTTGGGATATTCTCCACAGAAGCTATTGCTTCAATACAAAAAACCTTTCACACCCAAATGTCTCTTGTAACAAAGCGAAGTACTTAGCTGACCAACGACATAAACTGCATGAGAATTTCGCTGGTGTCTCACTTCGAGGTTAACAAGGCATTTACAAACAATACCATACCTTCCCACTGTTGTGTGTTGTCACATCGCGACAAATACACACAACGACTTTGTTGGTGTTGCTAGTATACAGCAATAAACCAAACAGTTTAGCCGTGCCTGCGTCTACAACTTCAGTAGTATTGGCAGTTTATTTGGGATACCATTTGTATTTTGTTTTTTTGCAAAATAGTCATGCTGAAACCCAGTTTGTTGTTTTTATAAAAAAAACAACTATTTTTTAGTGGGGAATGTATGGCATTGTTTGCTGAGGGGTAAGGCAGGAAAGACTATAGTTTCGGATTACGCCACTGATCCTCATCAGTTTCATTAGTTTTTTTTTATATTCTCTCCAGAAGCTATTGTTTTTTATAAAAACAACAAACTGGGATTCAGCCTGACTATTTTGCAAAACCAAAATACAAATAGTATCCTAAATAAACCGCCAACACTCCTAAATAATTTTCTCAATATTTGCTACCAGAATGTAAGAGGGTTAAATACAAATTTATACTGATAGTCATGTAAAAAATATCTGTGCTTAATACTGAAATTCTAAATTCAAAATATCAATTTTTTAGAAAAGATCGGACAAATAAAAGGGGCGGTTGTGTCCTCATCGCAATCGACGCCAAATATTCCACTGATGTAATCCAATTAAATCATTTAACTGATATAGAAATTGTCGGCATATCCATTGAATTGGGTAAATTTTAATTATTCGTCACTTGTTCATATATTCCTCCTTCATCGCAGCTTGATAATAAATAAAATGCCATCTGCGAAGTGGCTTTCATTGCCAGAGTCAGAAGCTCTTACTCCATTGACATCTGATATAATTTAATTTAATTTACTTCTGAAATTATTAGTCGATTTTGTGACATTAATCTCCAACAAGTAAATAATATAGTAAATAATCAGGAGAAAATCCTTGATCTAGTCTTCGTAAATCATACACCATATTTTGAATTAGTTAGAATACCTCATATTTGTATTCCTGAAGATAATTATCACCCAACCTTATGTATATCCATGATACATGATTATTTAATTTCTGACAATTCGTCGAACTCATTGAAAACTACTTTTAACTACAAAAAAAAAACGAAGTTTTGCAAACTCAACTCACTTATCTGTAAATAGGACTTCTATATGCCTTTGTAAGAGTCCTATTGATGTCGAGTCTACAATAGATACATTTTATCTTACTCTAAACAAATTTATTTCTGAATGTGTTCCTATTGTTAAAACTATAAACTCTATCATAGTTTATGGAATACACGCGAATTGTCAAGTATAAAAAAACTCAAAAAACAAACTTTTTAGAAAAAAAAATCTGGCTCTTCTATAGACTATGCTAACTATTATGTTGCTAGATCAAATTATACAATAGAATCCCGAAGGTTCTAAAAAGAAACG
The DNA here is from genome assembly GCF_032173495.1 of Musca vetustissima. Lineage (NCBI taxonomy): Eukaryota > Metazoa > Arthropoda > Insecta > Diptera > Muscidae > Musca > Musca vetustissima. The sequence continues at coordinate 217,714 of NW_026885658.1, read as the reverse complement.
TTTATTCTAAGCCTACTATTTTAAAATACAATAACCAAGAATTTTCGAAAAACTCCGAAATTGCAGAATGTTTTGCAAATGTTTTGCCACGACTTATTCTAATACTACTTATCAGATTAAAGATCCATATCCTTATGAACTATCAAAGATAGATCAAATATTTATGCCCTTCTTACAAAGTCGAGAGGTCTCTAAAAATCTTCGTAGTTTAAAATTTATTAAATGTCCAGGCCCTGATTGTATACCCACTATAATTCTAAAGAATTGTTCAGATACATTAGCATTATCTCTAACGTTATTATTTAATCATTCCCTTAAATATGGTTATGTTCCTACTTGTTGGAAGAAGTCTTATGTAATACCCTTACACAAGTCTGGTAGTCTAACAAATGTCTCTAATTATAGAGGAATTGCTAAATTAAGTGCTATTCCAAACTGATACAATTTATACAGACTTTAGTAAAGTCACCTATACCCGATTCAATTGTTTGTAAATGATTTGCCAAATTCTGTATCGCATTCCAAATTGCTAATGTATGCAGATTATGTCAAGTTGTTCATTACCCATCACTATGAAAAGCAAGCTGATTTACTCCAGCATGATTTAAATAGCCCATTTCAATGGTGAAGCCTAAATTGTATGGACTTGAATTTAAATAAATGTAAACATATGTGTTTTTCTAGAAATTCTTCTTCGATAAGACATAACTATATTAATGGTTCGGTTTTATCAACTGTAGATTCTTTCGTTGATCGTGGTATTCTAATTAATACGAAATTAAATTTTAACCATCATGTTATATCTATGGTAAATAAAGCCTATGGTGTCTTAGGATTTATAAACAGTGGGCCAAAGAATTCTCTGATTCATACATAACGAAACAACTATTTACGTCTCATGTTAGACCTATTTTAGAATATGGTTCTGTTGTATGGGATCCCCAATATGCAATATATTCTGATAAAATCGAATCCGTGCAGAAACAATTTTTACTTTTTGCACTGAGAGGTTTACATTGGAATAGTAGTTTTGTGTTGTCATCTTATACTAGCAGGTTAAAATTAATTCGTTTGCCTACATTGAAAAGTATACGTATTATGTTGAATACTATGATGGTATTAAAAATATTAATAGACCTTCGGATTTCCTAATTTCTTCTAGAATAAATGTTCCTGTCCGATCTAGTAGACACTACCAACTGTTATATGAAGACTTCCATCGCACGAATTACTCTATGAAAGATCCTCTTAGTAAAATGTGTATTGACTTTAACTCTATACTCTGTATACTCTAATGTAGATTTTTGCTTGAGCGTAGAACAAATAAAATCTAATATTATTGTATTTTTAAATGAGTAGTAAAACTTAATAACAAACTGGCTGTTGAAGTAGATTCTGTAGCTGGTTTTCTATTCCACTCTCAAATCCCATCATGATACGTATCATGGTGTGTACGCGATCCCTACGTAAGGGGAGGTCGACACGGGTGGGAAAGAGTGGCGTGAGAACGTCGAATAAAAAAAAAAGATGGTATAATATGCACATGATTGCACCGTCTTCGGGAGTAGACATTGACATAGCCAGACTAAACACCTACCTGTCAACCATCTCAACCTTCATGCAGGAAAGAATGTTGACTATATCGTCGTCAAAATCTACAGTTATCCTCTTTACCTCCTGGACGCGTGAACTAAGGCAAGAACTTGACATAAGATTCGATGATAGAATAATTCCGACTGTCCAACACCCAAAGATCCTGGGTGTTGTATTCGGTAACATGCTAAATTTCACTAAACACGCAGCGTACATTAAAGGGAAAAACCAGACAAGAAATAAGGACCTGAAAGCACTGACAGGAACCTCTTGGGGAAAAGACAAGGAAACCATAGTAGCGACTTATAAGGCCATCAGTCGCTCAGTCTTTAGCTATACGCCATTGGGTGCCTTTTTAAGTGGCACCCAATGGGGTAACCTACAAGTAGCACATAATAGTGCCCTCAGGATTGCTACCGGCTGCGTTTTGATGTCGAGCGTGGATCACTTACATGAGTAGACGAGGATACTGCCGGTACGGCAACATAATTTGTTGCTTTCTAGACAGTTTCTCATGGCCTGCCATCTGCCTAGTCACCCCAACCATTACATTGTGATGCAGGATCCTACATCAGACACTTCCGCCCGGACATCCAAGGCGTAATACCAACTGGCATCAACAGACTGTCAATAGCGGCAGGCCTGAAGCAGCTGCATACCAGAACGGTCCAAGAAGCCGCCAACGGATACAGCCCCAACAACGTCCTTAACTGTCATCCACTAGCAATCTCTGAAAACGAGAGACATCTTTCCAGACTCACCGGAAACACTTTGGCACAACTCCGGTCGGGATGGAACAACGTCCCTGACATGCAAGATCAATGTCCAAACTGTCAACAGTCCCCGACAATACGGCAACAGTCCCCCCAATTTCTGCAATTACCATCTGATTTATAACCCAAATATATAACATAATTTACTATATTTCGTCAGCGGGTTCTACGATACCGGATTATCCCGATATATTTCGGCCAACGGCTGCCAACCCAGTTATATATGTTTGTATTGTTTTTCTGTTTCGGGAGCAACATATCCCGGAATGCTTGCTCCGGATTCTTTTGGTCCGTGCCGGGATCGAACAAAACCCCGGACTGTGGTTCTGTTCGGTTTGCCAGAACATCATTCACCACAGGTCAGTGTCGGTGAGATGCAATGGGTGCAGGGATGGGTCCACTTCAGGAATTGTTCCGGGTTGGCCCGGTTGCGAGATTACAGCGATAGGGATTACGTGGATATCGTGCTGCGACAGCGCAATCCCCAGCGAGTCTTCGTCGTCGTCTTCTTTGTCGGAGTACGGAACTCCACCGCAGTCTCCTCAACAGCAACTAAGTATGCAGCACTTAACACCGCCGTTGCTGTTTCCACCCCTGACAGTGCATCGTTTCTGCAATTTAATTGCAACGGTCTTCGAGGAAAAATAGATGAGGTAGTGAACTTTATAAATCGAAAGAATATTTTGGTCGCGGTGGTGCAGAAAACCAAGCTCAATGAAAATTGTAGCCTACAGCGTTATGATGGTTACAACGTTCTGAGGAAGGATTGCACCAGAAGTGGAGGTCAGGGTCAGGGAACTTACGTTGGAGATCAGCAGATTAGTCGCGGAGCACAAGCGGAATTCATGGTTGGAGCACCTGAAGAGTTGCAACATTGGTACCGGAGTAAGTAAACTGTGGGCAACGGTTAAGTCGCTCTCGAACGCTGGTAAGAAGGATGATAGGACCTCAGTCACATTTAACGACGAAACTGTGACTGATCCGAAGAAATGCGCAAGTCATTTTAACCTACAGTTTGTCGAGCATCCCGAGAGCGACAGGGCGAAGAGAAGAGTACTTCGTCGTATAAGATCTCTTCCAGACGCGAAGTCATCTAAAGCGTTGTGCCCTGATGGAATATCTATGTGTATGCTGAATCAGCTGGACGAGCCAGGAGTCGAGTACTTGACCAACGTCCTCAACTTGTCGATAGCCTGGACTATGGGCAGGGTGGTCCCGCTACTGAAGCCGGGCAAGGATGCCAGCAAAGGTGAATCTTACAGGCCGATTTCACTTTTGTCTACAGTAGCGAAGAACCTTGAGGCTTTACTCCTCCCGATCATAAGAGGAAGCTATCCAGTTGCGGATAATCAGCATGGATTCCGTAAACAACACAGTACAACAACAGCGTTGCACGCCATTTCCACGCATATAGGAAGAGGACTTAACCAGAACCGGCCGTGCGATAGAACAGTGTTGGTAGCGCTTGACCTATCAAAAGCTTTTGATACTGTCAACCATGCCACGCTGTTTGAGGACATTGAGAGCACTTCCCTCCGGCCGAGTTTGAAACGTTGGATAATCAACTATATGCGTGTACCCCGGTCGTACGTGGAGTTCCGGAACAAGAAATCCAAACCCCGTAGAGTTAAACAGGGAGTTCCCCAGAATGGAGTGATTTCTCCGGAACTGTTTAACCTCTACCTTTCCGGTATTCCACGCCCTCCGGACGGCATAGAAATCGTTACATATGCAGATGATTGTACGATCATGGCGTCGGGTCCCATTGTTGAGGACATATGTGTGAGGTAGAACGCCTATCTCATCGATTTAGCAGCATTCTTCAAAGCGAGGAATATGAAAATATCCGCCTCGAAGTCGTCAGCCACACTATTCACCACATTGACTGCGGAGATAAGAATGCCGTTGAATGTGCAGGTCGAGGGGCATACAATTTCGACCACCAACTATCCCAAAGTACTCGGGGTCACATTCGACAGCATGTTCAAATCGTCCGAGCAAACCACAGCTATCTGCGATATATTGAAAAGTAGGAACAAGGTCCTCAAGTCGCTTGCCGGCAGCACTTGGGGCGCGATAGGTCGGTCTGTGGCTAGCTATGCGGTTCCAGTGTGGTCTGCGAATTCCAGTGATACGCAATAAAGAAGTATTCAGACCTGTCAGAATCCCGCCCTGAGGACAGCGACAGGGTGCCTAGTCATGACACCAGTGGACCATCTTCATGAGGAGACGAAGATCCTTCCCGTACGTCAGCTTAGCAATATGCTTTCGTTGCAGTAGCTGCTCGGGTGTTTCAGGGACGATCATCCCAACCATCATATGGTGGATAGGACTCCCCCACCCAGGCGTGTCAGGAAGGATCTGCATGATCTAGAGATCCTGCACCCATAGCAGCTGAAGAACGTCAGCTGCCCAGACAAACCAGAGTAGTTTTGGCCCAGTTACGTTCTGGATGGTGCAGTCGGCTCAATTCGTATTGGGCACGGATTGATGACCAGATGCAGGATGTTTGCCCAGCATGTGGTACAGGCCCTCATACCACACTGCACATATTCAATTGCCCCGCCAAATCCACTCACCTCTCTCCGGAAGATCTGTGGTTACAGCCAGTGGAGGTAGCTGCATTTCTAAATCTGGAGACAGAACTGAGGGAAACTTAAACAGAAAATATACAAATCATATAAACTACTACAACAACAGCAACACATTATCCCAATCCCAAGGCAATAGCTTTGTCAATCAATCTCACCAGCACCTACATTCATCCTAACCACACCCCACTTGCACACAGGCACACGTCAAATCTAATTAAAACTAAAATTTAGTAGTCTTCAACAGTAGAAAACAATTGTCTGCAGACAACCTGTTACAACAAAAAAAAAAAAAAAAAAACACGACCAAATTTTGCAAATTATTTTTCTTCTCTGTTAAATCTTAAATTATATATGTGTAAAGTTACAAATCTTAACATGCATTGGCATTCATTTACCAGCCCAATGAAAATCTTGAAATTTTAAAATCGAGAATGGCCCCTTAAACCCTGTTTTGTTTGCCCTTTACCTAAACGACCTGTCTCTGATGCACTTTCGCATGATGTAAACGAACGGGCTCTCCGATTAAAATTCTGCTTTATTCCGCAGATCATATTATAATATTATCCGATTCTGTGGATAAGCTACAGCGAATGATTGACTCATTGTACGAGTACGGTAATTTGTGGTGCTTAAAAGTAAATTTAGAAAAATCGAAAATTGTAATATTTCGTAACGGATCAAGAATATCTAACACGCTCTGCTGGAAATACGGGAAAATAATATAGAAATCATTAATAGCACGGTGAGACACGAAAATCATTCAGGGGTTCTAATGTACCAATTCTGTTTAGTTTATATATTTATATTATTCTTTACTTTCGAGGAGTATAATTTTTCCTTTCAAACAAGATATATATTTGGTAAATCGGTTGAGGATTGGCTGAGTTACAGTGGTTGAAATGTGAAAAAATACGCATAAAAAGACAAAATTTAGTTTTCTTCGGACTGTACGATGAAATTATGATATCAAACCGTATACGTTTATTTACAACTAGCATATGCCCGCAACTTCGTTAGCGAATGTAGGAAATATTTTAAAAATGTATTAAAAAACATATAGATATATATTAAATCGATCATATTACTATACGTCAAACAGGTGCATATGATCTAGTTATCCAGCACCTTTTAAATCTATACTTTGTAAATTAATTTACAAATTATATAATAAATAAAATAAAATAAAATGTATTAAAAAATTATTTTATTTTCAGAGAAAATTAATATAGACCATGAATTAAATTTGAGTACCATTTAGTATCAAATTTTATTATTCGAGCTCTAAAGGTTCACCCAAATCCAAATTTTACCAAATTTTCCATTCTACACCTCCATAGTGATCCTTAATCATTCCTACTGTATCGGTTCACCCACTATTCAAATTGTATCAAATTTAGTACACAGCAGTAGTACTTATTTCTAAAACCTCCTTCCTATCCCAAACCTACACTCCCACAGTAATCCTAAATCCAGGTTTCAGGATTCCAACTTTATCGGTTGACCCACAATTCAAATTGTACCAAATTTCCAAAACTTTCTACTTAACCCAAACAACACCCCCACAGTGATCCTAAATCTAAGTTTCAGGATTCAAACTCTATCGGTTCACCCACAATCCGAATTGTAACAAATTTAGTACACAGTTGTGCGAATTTCCAAAATTTCCTACTTAACCCAAACCAACACTCCCACAGTGATCCTAAATCTAAGTTTCAGGATTCAAACTCTATCGGTTCACCCACAATACAAATTGTACCAAATTTAGTACACAGTAGTACGAAGTTCAAAGACTTCCAACTTAACCTAAACCAACACCCCCACAGTGATCCTAAATCCATTTTCAGGATTCAAACTCTATCTGCTCACTTACAATTCAGATTTTACCAAATTTAGTACACAGTAGTACCAATTTCCAAATCTTCCTACATACCCCAATCCTACACTTCCACAGTGTTCATAAATCAAAATATCAGGATTCCAGATTTTTCGGTTCACCCAAAAAAAAAATCGTACTAAATTTAGTACATAATATTACCAATTTCTATACCCTCCTATATACCCACAGTGATCGTGCATCAAAATTTCAGGATTCCAACTCTATCGCTTCACCCACAATTTAAATTGTACCAAATTTAGTACACTTAGTACAAATTTCTAAAACTTTCTACATACCCCAACCCTTCACCGCCACAGTGATCCCAAATCCAAGTTTCAGGATTCCACTTCTATCACTTCACTCACAATTTAAATTGTATCAATTTTAGTACACATTTCTAAAACTTCCTACATGTCTCAATCTAACACCTAAACAGTGATCCAGACTCCAAATTTCATGATTCTAGCTCTATTGGTTCACCTGTAATTCAAAAAAAGTACTAAAAAGTGCTAATAGTGGAGCTAGAATTGAACTTGGAGCTAAAACTCTGAAATTTGATGGAGTGTACCAAAGGGTTTTTGGAAATTCGAACTATAACTATCCGAAAATGTACTAAATTTTGGTACAATTCTGTAGCATGTGAACGGATAGAATTAAAAATTTGAAATTTGGAGTGTGAATTAAGGTTGAGAAGTAGGGTCTATTTAAGGAGATGGTTTTGAAAGCGTGTACTCATGTGTACGAAAAGTACTATATGGTACTATATTTGGTACAAATTTAATTTGGAGATACAAATCGAGCTGGAATCCTGGAATTTGAAATTAAAATTACCGCCGGAGTGTAGGATTGGGATATGAACGTAGTTTTGGAAATTTGTTACTTATGTGTACGAAAAGTACTAAATCGTACTATAATCGGTACAGTTTGGATTTGGGTTATCCTATAGAGCGGGAACAATGAAATTTGGAGTCAGGATCACTGTAGGGGTGTGGGATTGGGGTCAGGATTCAGTTTAAGACAATAATACTTATGGGTACTGAATGGTACTAAATTTGGTACAATTTGAATTTCCAAAAACCCAGCCTTATCTGTCACATTTGGACCAAGAGTGACCCTCACCCAAAATTTCAAGATTCTAGCTTCAGCAGTTTCGTCTGGGCGTTGATGAATCGTTAAATCAGTCAGTCAGTCAATCAGTCAGTCAATCACTTTACTCTTTTATTAGTATAGATAATTCAATTAAATTACATTTTCATGGACTTAATTTTTTTTTAATTTTAAATTTTCTTTTGTTGCGAGAGGGAATGGAATTATGTAAACATTTATGTAGTAATGTGTATAAGAATAGGTTTCTAATTTAGTTAAACTCATTAATAATTAATATTCTATATTGTAAACAACGTGCTAAGTATATATACACTGTTTTAAATCCTCTTGTGTCATTTAAGAAATAGTACTGCCTGTACTCTTTCAAAACAGAGCATTTTCCAATAAAATGAAACATTTAAATTAAATAGTGTTCAGAGGCCCACGGAGGAGAAATTAAAACATCGAGAGTTCAGGTCTAACAATCCACCCCTATCTTTGATAAGAACACCAGCCATGTATAAGAAGGATAACTGATTAAAGCTTATGATTCACCGAAGTATGTTAATTGTGAACATTGGTCGTATAAGTTTTATTATATTACGGGTAATATTTCTTAGGCAAGATGATCCCAATTTCACGACCTTTGTTCACAATTAACATACTTCGTAAGCTTTAACCCGCTATCCTTCTTACATGGCTGGTGTTCTTATTAAAGCTAGGGGTGGATTGTTAGACCTGAACTCTCCATGTTTAATAAATAAAAAATATTTTGAATTACCTTATCTCCTTTGGCACATGGTGTAAACCACATTTTCATAAAAACTTCCGTAACCAATTTTTGGATACCTTCTTCGTCGTTAACACGTCTGATCATCTTGACACATATCTCCGGTATTTTTTTAAAATCTGGATATTCTATGCATATGTCGCGAAGAATCTTAATAACACGCTTTCGGACGGATACACCTGTATCCTAAAAATATATATATATATATTGTATGAAAATTTAAAAAAGCATCAACAATTTGTGTGTACCAACCAATATTCTTGTAGATAACATGTCGTAATACTGATCTATAAGTTCTTCGTTGCTGAGTACAAATTTTCCAATCAAGTCAACCGCTGCTTCTCGCACGGAAATAGCCGCATCCAAAAACTTTTGATTTACTCCCACTTGCATATCTTTTCGTTTCAGAACAAATGGATCCACTTCCACAATATTAGCTAGGCACTTCATTGCTCTAGTTCTAACAGCAATTGAAGGTTCGCTAAAAGTACACAAAGAACTGATTACTCCAATTTAAAAAATAATGTTATAGGTACGTACTTTACAACTAATATAATTTTTTTTAAGTAGCCATCAAATGATTGGCTGAATGGCCTTTTTGCTCCCAGGTATTGTGCTATAAGTTGAGCATTATTATAGTCAATATAAGTCTTGATATGTTGAGTTGTATGGTTACTAATATCAGCAGGAGAGGCGTACGGTTTTATTTTTGAAAGAAGATATTTCTTTCGTTCTTCCAGGCTTTTGAAAATCTCTAGGTTCAATTCTTGATCAACAACAGATGAGTTGAAGCTATCAAATTCGTTGGCGTTTTTTTCATCGCCGCTTTCTAAATCACTTTCAGCGTGCGAAGAATCTGAAGACACACCTATAAATAATAAAAATAATATTATATATGTATATACATATGTAATTAAATAATATTTTAAATACTCAAGTAATCAAGCGTATTAAAAAAAAACTCAGATAGATTCTAATACATATATTTCGTAAGATTAAAAAATTCAGTAAAATTATTTGAGGACAATTTACAATTTTATTATTATATGACACAAATATCTGTCGAAATGAAATATATCTAGAAGTGCTTAAATTAAAACAAACATAAAACGAGATATTGAATACGTAATTGAAATGTTGAAAATTTAGTTAAGCTTTGATTGTAAACGTGTGATTTGAACATTTTTTAGTAGAAAATTCGAACATTTTGTTTACTTCAAATATAAAGAAGATTCTTATTTCCCACAACAAAGGTATATATTTAATTGTAACTACAATCGGTGATTTTTAATTTTAGTTTGTTTTTTAAGCCGAAAAGGGCCTTTAAAGGGGACGAAGCATGGACTCTTATTAAAAACATTTCTGCGAGAAGGTATTCTACCCTCTGAAAACTCAAATACTCCAGGAGGTATTGCTACACAATCTGACCCTCACTGATGATGAGCGGAACACCAGGGTGATTCCGGCCAAGTTTACTCAGGAAGTTTGCTGTGGCTCTAACGAAGAGAGTATGGGCCGTTATGACCAACCGAGAACATGTCTGACTCCCACTGCACCTAGTCGGCACATGCCAGAAAAAAGCTACAGAGGCAGGCTGGGACTGGATCGATATCAGATTACAGGTAATCTAACGAGATCCCGACAACGGTCGGTGATTCAAAGGTTGGGCCTGCCCGAGAAGCATCTGATTCTAAGAACTATAAACGAGCCACATCATATATTCCCAAGTTCGTAGAGCGAAATGCGAAGTTCAAGAGAACTTACCCTCACGCTTTTCATTGTGAACTGCAGGTTGAAATTGTCACGCATTGTCAAAGCGGCAAAAAAAAACATACGACAGACCGACTACAGTGGTGACCGATAAATTGGCAATTATCGACAGAGCTGACGCTATGGATACATTTTGAAGCCGGTATTCGTTCGGCCACGATGGGAATCGACAGTTGGAAGCGTCTTCCATCAAAATAATGTCAATGTTATCAACTGTCTGAACAAGAAATTGCGAGATTTTATAGATCGGACGTTGGATGACTTTGGGAAGAAGCTAATGTTGCTGAGGTCTCCCTCCATAACTGAGATTCCTTCACTAAATTAAACCTAATATGTCTATCTAATTACAGCAACGGTAAAAGGTGCACAGTCAGACTGCAGCATTGGTACTGGGATGACCACAGTCAGATGCTCGACGAAATGATGTGTATATGCAAGTGATCCTAGGATGCAACGCAAATGCGCACCCATTCCAATGAGGTAATAAGGACACAAACATAAGGGGTGAGTCTATATTCGTATTTATGTTATCATAGTCTTAATGATATGTTATAAAATTTTAAACGTAGAGATAGTAAGGACTCGCCCTAATCCTCTCAAATCTAGATGAATCCGTCATCAGGAACTGAGGGTACTTGAAGAATGTTCCGTCTCGGGTCAAACTGTACAACATGGAGCATGAGACGTCGTTCCAGTATCATTAGCTTCTTCAAGTAGAAACCAGGACAATTAACAAGCCAGCAGGGATTTTTTCTTAATTTTGTTGTAAAACAAATAGCAAATCCGTCAAAAAACATATGTCTTTTGTTGATAGATATTGGATGCAGTTCGTAACGTATTGAACAAAGCTATTTTTCGTACCGCACTTTCTCTCGGAATTGGCACACCATTTTGGAAAAAATGGGAATTCAAAAACTCTCGGAACATGTCGCATGGGCGATTATATTCATTTCCATTCACAACTTTATCTTTTTTATTTGTTATATACATACTTTTTAAGTCACCTAATTTGGCAAATGACACCCTCTAGTGGAACTTTTCGAAATCATCAATACTGTTAAATTCGCTAAACGCTTTGAGTCTCTGCCGTTTTATTAAAATCCTAAAATTGGTAATATATAAATGTAAAAACTGACGAAAGATTATTTTTTATTATTTATTGTTGTCATTACCAGAATAAATTAAGATTTATGCCTGAAGTTGAAAAATCCCAATGAAACGTTGGATGAACAAATTAATAGCCGGTTTCACTAAAACGATTTGGTTTCTGTAACAGCCTAACCTAAAATTCAACTACCTCGTTCGACGTAAAGTAGAACACATGTATTTATATGAATGCTACCGAAATACGTCGAACGTACAAAATTTCAATTTGAACAATTTCAATTTTGACAGAACGTATTTTTCATTTTTTTCTTTTGTTGAAAATAACATAACCAAGGCACATATATTAGGTAGTCGCATGGGCGAATTACTACAACAAAACAATTTTTTTGGTAACATAATATGTCAAAATTTGTAAACAAGGCAAATAAAATTTAATTCGCCTTGACATTTCAAAATTTAGGCAAATTTAATTCAACCAATCAGAAAAAAATGTTTTAATACCCTACACATCTATGTTAAAACTATGTGTTGCCTCAAGAGTTCGTAGCTGCACTACTCCTAGACTTAAAATTTTGTATATCGTTTATCATCTGTCCGTCTGTCCATTTTAATTTGTAATCTGATTATCATGATCCGAATCAAATGGTGATTGAAAAAATTATCTTCTGAAAACACAACATCAGCACTATTTTGAATAAACGATTCAGTATGTGTCGGCATCTTTCAATAATTTCCCTTGATGAATTCTGGAAATTTTGTATGTATATACTGTTCTGGCATAAGTCTACTTCTATTGGTTTTGGTAGAGTCCGGTTTATATTTAAACGCCACAATTATGACCCAAACCCAGGAAATTACGGAGATGGGGATCTGGCCTACGAATTAATATAACTATTTCATAATAATCGTTCAATATATTTTATTTGAAAAATCGCTAACTTTGAATTGTATGTTCTGAAAGATATAGATTAAAGACTGCAATTGTATTAATGTATGTACACAGAGGTGGTATTTACACACACTCCACTCTATTTTTGAGATAAATTGGGTATATCTCTCTTTCGGCTGAAGTTTTTAAAGTTCTGTTTTCGCAAAAGGTCCGTATCAGGTCATTTATTGAAAAGGAAATGATCCACAGAAAATGCAATTAAATCCGCGAAATTTTCAAAAACATTTGTTGCCAAATTTCGTGTTTTTGGAAGGTCAATTCCCGCTGTTGTAATAGATGGATTTTCACGAAAAAGATTTAATTTCATCCGAAACGTAAAAAACCTTACTGATCGCGGGTACCTATATCATTCAGTTGACAGATCTAAAAATTTGACCCGAAAAATAGGTTTTTTAGAAATTTGATCGCACAAATTGAATGAATGAATGAATGCTGAGAAGTCTAGCGTGATATACGACACGCCATAAAGGGGATGAAATAATTGTCGGTCTAGCTCGAGGTGGTTAACAGTTAATGCTACTGTAAAACCACCCCTTAGCTACTACATTGGCAAAATTCGCAAGATTTGCATCGAATGAGATAAACGTATCTGTGGGGATCATAATAATGAGATAACCGTATCTATGGGGTCACTCCAGAATCATATCCCTCAAGAGGGAAACAAAATGAAGTGAATTTGTGGGTCTATGCGATGATAAAGAAGAGACTGAATCGATCGAGCATCTTACATGTTGCAGGAGACATCTGTTTGGATGATACGAGATCGACACTCTGTAATTTTTCTCTGATATAGATCCCATTACAATTTTTAGCTTTGCAAGGAAACAGTCATGCCTGTGTTATCAAACTTAACCACAACACTTTTTCTTTTCATGCAATTTATTCTTTTTCCCACTTCTCTTATTTTTGCTATTTTATTTGTTTAGCTGTTATTGTTATTTTAATTTATCTAATTAATATTAATTATAAAATAAATGTGAATTAAAAATATGAATATAATACAAATTACCTTTCCGTTGCGCATTTTTATTGCGATTTTTCGTAATTTTCTTACGGCAAGCATATCGTTTGTCTCCTTCAGCAATCTTTCGACGCTGATAAATTATATCTCTATACCACTGCACCAAGTAAAAATGGCGTGCGTAGTCCCATATTAAATTTTCTTCCTGAGCATTTACAGCTAAAAAATCCAAAAGAATCTTTTGCAGAAATTCTGTTCTTTCCTCCTCGGGATCTAATTTAATATTGTTCTAAAAAAAAAAAACATGTAACATCTCCAGGTTTGTAGCTATAATTACTTACGTTAATTACTGGCAGGTCGCCTTCTCTTTCCTGTTCTTGTTTAATGGATTTTATCATAGAATCAATTATATTAACTTTGCATCGGGATTCTACAGTGTCTTTTCGCAAACGTGATGCTACAATTCCCAAGTAATCTAAAGACACTAAACGTATACTTTGCTCTATAGATTTATCAGATACATATCGTACTAACATAGTACCGAGAAGTGAAAGTAAAAGTTCAGATGCTGGCCATTCTGGTTTGTTTACCGTTGATAGCAAATCGTGAATAAAGTTTTCAAACAAAGGTCTGAAGTCTGTTTCATTAGTACGAGATTTGCATTTATTGAGAAAAGTGGTAAGAAAATTTCCACCAATACTTATTGCAACTTCATATTTCTTTAGTACTACTATATCAGAGTTATCCTTCTTGGGGTTATGAGGCAATTCCTTATTTTCACATTCACCAAGTTGTTCGTTTGAGCAAAGTGTATCTGGCAGAATTGTAGCACATTGAATCAGTTGAAGAACTAGAGCCGTAACCATTTGTATGTTACCTCCATTATTTGTTACTTTAAATGGGCGGAGATTACGTTTTGATGAAGGTAAACGGTCAATGGATGATAAAATATCTCCCAATATGCTACTTCGAATTTTGTCGTAGTTTTCCTTACGAAATATCTAAAAATATATATAAAATAAACAATTTAATATTAATTAAAAATAAAAGTATTAAATTAAGTCCATATTTTATTGACATATAAATCATTTGACAATTGGGCCACTTTTCAAGACTTTTGAAAATGTTCCGTTTAGGATTTCTGGAAATCCGTCCATTTTAGTCTGACAAAATTGTTGATAAAAATGTGTTTTAAAAATTAACACTCAGTTGACACGCTGAAGGGGTCTTTTCGGTCCCCTCTTCCTAAAATTATTGAAAACTAATTTAAAGAGGGGTATTCCGAAATTTACAAGTAAGAAATTTACAGTACAATATTATCTATATAAACAACAAATACAACGATGAATTAGCATACGTAAATAATTCAAAATCGTCAATATTACCACATCTGAGGACTATTTCGTCTATGACAAAATTATTCTACATCGAACTGCCAACCTATGTCTTCAAAATTTAAAATGTTTTTCATTTATATTTTTTGTATTTTAAATTAAAACCAAGGTGTATTTAATAAGGTGTATGCATCATATACAACAACAAATATTTTACAAAAACAACATTGTTGTTATAGAAATTAAATTGTCATGCTGACAATAAGTTTTTGACAAAAATCAAATCAGCTGGGATTTGCTGTTACCTTTTATAATTGTACCATGTTAAAAAGCCTAAATTTAAAGACAATTTTTGAAATCTAAATGTAATATTGAAAAGGTTTTCGACAATTTACTTTACAAACAATAAAGAAAAAAGTTTGAAACCATATGATTGTAACTTACACCTTATTAAATACACCTTGATTAAAACAGCATTTTTGACAGCTAATTGTACCAACAGCTGTGCTGATGCGGTTACCTTATTAAATCTGTTAACAACTAATAATAGCTGTGTTTGGTTACTTGTCCGGTAACATTTACTTTGTAGAGGAGGAGGTAAATATATACGGTTGAACAAATATGTGAATAACTCAACGTATTGTTTCGCCTTCTGCAATGAACTTCGGCCGTGCAAATTGAATTTATGCAGCTTGTCAAATGTGATGGCAAGATATTTTTTTATACTGGATTTAAAAGAAATTTCAATTCAATTCCACCATTCTTGGACATTTCCCAGCGTTTATGATACAAATGGAAAACGTTAAAAGAAATGGAGCCAATACACTTCATTGGGGGAATCCAATGCTGATCAATCCACATCTTGATTAATCCGAAAGGGATTTTATTTATAATCTTTACCAGGAATGGATCAATACCCAAATCAATCATCTTATAAATAATTCATTTGTGCCAGACAGAGTCAAACGCCTTCTCAGTATTTAAGGATATTGATACTTTGCAAATTTTACAGCATTGTTATTGCGATTTTTCTTAATTGGGATAATTTTTGCTATTTTCCACACAGTAGGAAAATACCATTGTTGATTGAATTGTTAAAAATGTTCGTCAAAAGTTAATGGCAAAATCCGGAAATTTACGTAACGTAAAATTATAGACTTTTCAAACTTCTGGGTCAGCAATAGAAGTTTGATTATCATTTTACATTTTTGATTTCAAATTTAAAATCCTTAATATTGCTTCTCTATGCCAAAATAGCGAGAATGATACACATCTGTTTTAAGAATAATTTGGTAGTTGCTTTTGAACAATTTAATTAGAAATGAAGTTTGTATATTTAGACCCCAACGAAGTTCTAAGAGGACGGGTGAATAAATGATTCAGTCGAATACCTTTTCGATATATACGAAAATGGCAAACACCATATCTCGGTAAGAAGGTGGCTTAGAAAATAGCTTAGAAAGTAAAAAAAGGACGAGCTAGGATTTAGGAGATGAGGCGGATGTTTTCCACGCATGAGGTAATATTCCATAGATAACAATTGTAGAGGAAGTGATGCAAATGTGGTATAGGTTGGTAATGTCACTTTTTTGTAAACTGAAAATTTTAGAATAACTGAAACATATTCTGTAGTTAGCTGTTCTCAAAAAAATAATAGAGCAACGATCTGTTTAATTTATTTAATTCACGTTGAGAATCAGTAGCAAACATTAATTTTTTCATGAAATTGACTTTTTTCGGTTGAAGTTTAAAAATGATTTTTTGTTTTACAGATGTATTTTAATCTTTATTATAAAAGCATTAAAATAATTAGTAAGTACTAAAAATCAAATAAAATGCGCGATTGCACCACATATTTACAAATTTAGGAAAAAATTAGACATTTCTTCAGTAAACACAAGTGCAGGTAATGTGGTATACCTTGAGTCTGTATGAAAAAAGCCCGCACAAGACGAAATCTCATTAGTATTTGAAACATTTGTACTCTACGAGAGTCTTTAAATATTGTCATGTGTAGACATTATTATATAACAAAAATTAAAGTTCCCCTCAACGTGTCCATTAAAAACCTTAACAGACATAAATCTCGAGCTAATTCGCATTAATTAAAAACAATAAATTATATAAGATATCAATTGGAAATGAAATTTATACTATACCACATGAACGTCATGTGGTATACCACATTACCTGCACTTGTTTTAAAAGCACTTTTAATGGAACTTCAAATATTTTCTCAAATATCTCTTAAATTATTAGAATAATATTATTTTCAAATTGATACATGGAAAAACAAGACATGCAGCATGTTATGTGTAAAATTTCAATTTAATCGGATAAAATATAAAAATTTGTCAATCTAAAAACAAATGGGTATACCACATTTGCATCACCTCCTATATTACGAATGGATAATTTTTTACCATCGGTTAAGAAAGTTCATCCGAGAAGGAGTTCATCATTTTAATGGTGTTATGGTTTGACCAACCACTATAACATAAATATTATCGGTTATTTCAGGAAATTTATTTTTTTCTGACAGTGTTGATATGTCAAAATTATTTTTTAATGAAATTATATTAGGACTGAAAGCGCCATCAGAAATTTATTTTTTTCTGACAGTGTTGATATGTCAAAATTATTTTTTAATGAAATTATATTAGGACTGAAAGCGCCATCAGACCTTAAGGTGCTCCAAAAGTTGTTAAACTCTGATGCTATTTTATTTGGGCTATGTTTATCTATATATAAAAGTTGCGTTAGTGACTGACTGATCATCAACGCCCAGACGAAACGGCTAAAGCTAGAAACTTGAAATTCGGCATGTAGGTTGGGTTTGGTGCGTAGGCGTGTGATAAGGCGGGGTTTTTGAAAATTCGTACTAAAAGGTACTGTATTACGCGGGAACGGTTAGATGTAGAACTCTAAAATTTGGTATGCAGCTTTGCTTACGACAAGCGAAGAGGTAAGTGTGAAAAAATTTTTGAATTTAGTACTAAAAGGTACTAAATATTATATTTCAATGGAACCAGTGGAGATATATATCTGAAACATGGTATGTAGCTTAAGCTATTGCAAATAGAATGATGTGCAAAAATATTTTTTTGGAAATTAGTACTAAAAGGTACTAAAAAGATCTAAAACTGCATTACTCCGGAACGGTTGGAAGTAGAACTCTGAAATTTGGTATGCAGATTTTGTATGCAGCTCTACCAATGATAAGCGAAGGGGAATGTGTGAACAAATTTTGGAAGGTACTAAAATGTACTAAATATTATATTACAATGCAACAAATAGGAATATATATCTGAAACTAGACATGTAGCTTAAGCTGTTACAAATAGAATGTTGTACACAAATATTTTTGGAAATTAGAACTAGAGTGGTACTAAAACCTGTATTACTTCGGAAGTAGATATATGTGGAACTTGTACTTAAGCTGTTAGAAAGATGGGGAAACATATTTAGTTTTTTAATTAGTTCTAAAAAGTTATAAATCTTGTATTACAAAGAACCCATAGAGATAAAAATGGGAAAATTCTTATATAGCTTTAACTGTTACTAATATAATGTTATACACACTGTTTTTTTTAAATTAGTACTAAAGTGAAAATAAAAATTACAATGCAAATCGGAATCGTGGTAGATTTCACTATTACAAAGACTATGCTATGTATTAATATATTTTTGAAGATAGTACTAAATGGTAAACAGTGAATGGTAAGAAATATAAACATACTAAATATTTGTACTAAGAGTGGGGAGCTTTTGTATGCAAAAAATAGTGCATTGATAATGCTTTATATTAAATGGGGTTTAAAAGGCATGGAAACTACTAAATATTGTACATGGGTATTGAGCGATTAGAAGTGAAAGAGTTTGGAATTCGTGTATGTGGCTTCTAAAATAAAAATATAATTTTCCCAGTGCCACTAACAAGTTAATAAGACAGAATTTGACATTACCTAATCTCTATGTAAAATAGTCAATATAATTGTGTTATAAGTGACTGACTGATCATCAACGCCCAGACGAATCTTGATATTTTACATGTAGGTTAGTGTAAATGGTACTAAATTGTTCTTAATGTTACTAATAAGTACTAAATATTCTGTACGGTAGAACGGAATATGTTCTAAACAGTACTAAAACACATTGTATACTGGTACGGGTAAGATAGAATTCTGAAATTTTCTATGAAAAATAATGCTTTTCGCATTTTGTTTTGCACTAAAAAGTACTAAGAATAGTATAGAGCGGAAAGGTTAAACTTTATATTTGTAATAACAAATAAAATATGTCAGTCGGTGTTGGCAGAGACCATCCGCGTTACACACAGGTTTTATTATTAGCTTTATATAAGGTATATGTTCTTATCAAAGAGGTTTCGGATATAATGTTGTTGAAATCGGTTATTCAATCTGCTTCAAATAAAAAAAGTTTATATAAGTGAAGGCTTAGTAAATATAATAATTTGAGCAAAGTTTTGATTCAAATCGGGCATTTCATTCTGCTGATATTGGATTTATAAATATTGAAAATTTGTGAGGGACGTACCAGGAGGAGTGGACCGATATTTCCCGTCTTCAATCTTAAACTAATAGAGGATAAACTCAATTCTTTCCAATGAGGATTTTGTAACATGCAACGCTCAGAAAAAATAATTTTCGGCAATGGAATGGAAATCTTAAATATAAAGGTAGAACTCTGTGGTCCGTTACCACATGCCGGGCAGACATTGTCGACCTCTCCATCAATCCGTGCCCAATACGATATTCTTGAACTGCTTCCTCAACTGCGTCCGTGTGAATACTGTTCAATCCTGCTTGATAGGCCTGTTGATCTAGAGGCTCCCTTTTGTATCTCTGGACCTCTCTCTCCAGATCATGGAGATCCTTCCTGACATGCCTGGGTGGTGGGTGCCTATCCATTAGGTAGCGGTTCGGATGGCTGCTCCTATAACACCCAAGCAAGTATTGCATCCACAACATCTTGTTGTGTTGACGCACAGGAAGGATCTTCGTCTCCTCATGCAAGTGGTCTATTGGAGTCATGAGGAGACACCCTGTTGCAGTCCTCAGGGCGGCATTTTGGCAGGATTGAAGATTTTTCCACTGCGTTGCACTAACGTTAGCGGACCACACTGGCGCCGCATAGTTTACCACAGACCGGCCTATTGCCTTATAAGTCGTTAACAAGGTTTCCTTGTCAGCTCCCCAAGTGCTGCCGGCTAGCGACTTGAGAACCTTGTTTCTGCTCCTGACTTTGTCGCAAATAGCTGTGGCATGCGCGGACGACTTGTATAGGCTATCGAATGTGACCCCTAGAACCTTGGGGTAATTAGTGGTCGGAATTGTGGACCCCTCGACCTGCACATTCAAAGATAGCCTCATTTCCGCTGTACATGTGGTAAACAGTGTGGCCGTTGATTTAGTGGCGGATATTTTCATATTCCTCGACCGGAAAAAATCTGCGATATCTACGAGATAGTGGTTCAGCCTCTCGCAAATGTCATCAATTGTAGGTCCTGACGCCATAATCGTGCAATCATCCGCATATGTCACGATCTTTATGGCGTCCGGTGGGCGTGGAATTCCAGAGAGGTAGAGGTTAAACAGTTCCGGAGATATCACCCCTCCTTGGGGAACTCCCTGTTTAACTCTACGGGCCTTCGATTTCCTGTCTCTGAATTCCACGTACGACTGGCGTCCACACATATAGTTCACGATCCAACGTTTCAAACTTGGCCGGGGGGTTGTTCTCTCGATGTCCTCGAACAGCTTGGCGTGACTGACGGTATCAAATTCCTTTGATAGGTCTAGCGCCACCATGACTGTCCTCTTACACGGCCTGTTCTGGTTGAGTCCTTCTGCTATGTGTGCGGAAATGGCGTGCAAAGCTGTTGTTGTGCTATGCTGTTTCCGGAATCCATGCTGATGATCAGCAACCGAGTAGCATTCACGAATACTAGGGAGTAGCAAAGCCTCAAGTGTCTTGGCTACTGGCGACAAAAGTGAGCTCGGCCTGTATGACTCACCTTTGCTGGCATCCTTGTCCGGCTTCAGTAGCGGGACCAACCTGCCCATTTTCCAGGCATCGGGAACTACTAGGGTGGATAACGACAAGTTGAGGGCTTTGGTGAGATAATCTACTCCTGGCTCGTCAAGCTGCTTCAACATCACCATTGAGATTCCATCTGGACCAAGCGCTTTGGATGATTTCGCGTTCCTGATGACATTTGCAACATCCTCCAACGTAAATTGTGGTGGTTCCTCCTCCACCTGAAGAGAGCGTATACGGCGCAACACTCTTCTCTTCGCTCAGTCACTCTCGGGGTGCTCTATAAACTGCCGGTTGAAATAACACGCGCACCTCTTCGGATCTGTCACCTCAACGCCGTTAAACGAGACAGAAGTCCGATCCTCCTTCTTTCCAGGGTTCGAGAGCGACTTAACCGTTGCCCACAATTTACTCACTCCGGTACTGATGTTGCAACACTTCAGATGCTCTAGCCACTTTTTCCGCTTATGCTCGCCGACTAACCTGTTCACTTCCAACGTCAGTTCTCTGACTCTGGGGTTAGTAGGGTTAGAACGGCGAAGCTCATCACGCTCATTCGCTAGTCCCGCTGCCTCTGCTGGGAAGTTCGGTCTTAGTTCGGGTATACGACCCGCAGGTATATAGCGAGCGGCTGCAGCAGTGATGATGTCCCGGAAATTCCTTTCTGCTACCCGAGCGTCAGAAGGGATGGGCAGTTCTCTGAAGCGACGATTGGTGAAATTTCTGAACTCTTGCCAATTGGCTTTCCCATGATTAAGGAAAGTACGGCGTTCAGAAGTTATGAAATCGGGTGGTCTGTTGATGGATATGGTGATAGGGAGGTGATCTGACCCCAATGATATGACGGGTTGCCAAGCCACGTCATTCGTCAGACCCGGAGACACGATGGATATGTCCGGTGAGCTTTGGCAGTCTCCCCTCATTCTGGTGGGTATGTCCTCGTTCACCGTGCAAAACGTTGAGCTATCAATTTGCTCGGCCAGCGCCATGCCCCTCTGGTCATTACCTAGGACGAAATGCCATAACTCATGATGTGCATTGAAATCCCCTAGCACCAGACGGTTATTGCCTTCCAAAAGATGACTAATGTCGGGCAAATAACGCGGGGCACAGCTATTTAACGGCGGAATGTAAACGTTAAGCACCTCTACCTCGGCGGTACCATATTTGACCGCTACCCCCATACATTCCATGTATGGGTCACTAGAGTCTAGCTCAAGCGAGATAGGTCTGTACTGGACAGAATGATGCAATATGAATGCTAATCCTCCACCTCCACCTCTTGTACGATCCTTTCTAATAACGTTGTATCCATCACAACTCTGAAGACTACAGGTGTTGTTCAGCTTCGTTTCTTGGATCGCAGCGACCATAATACTTCTCCGACTCATAAAATCCACTATCTCGTTGATTTTCCCTCGAAGTCCATCGCAGTTGAATTGAAGAAAGGATACATTATCAGGAGTTGCGACAGCAATGTGCGGTGTTAGCGGCTGCGGCGCAGGTTGCTGCTGCGGAGATTGCGGGGGAGTCACGTAATCCGAAGACGACGACGATGATGACGTGG
This sequence comes from Musca vetustissima, assembly GCF_032173495.1. Classification (NCBI taxonomy): domain Eukaryota; kingdom Metazoa; phylum Arthropoda; class Insecta; order Diptera; family Muscidae; genus Musca; species Musca vetustissima. Next base: position 195,254 of record NW_026885658.1, on the reverse strand, counting down.
ACCATGGTGACGACGACGACTCGCTGGGGACTGCATTGGCGCAGCAAGAAGCAACGTAGTCCCTTTCGCTATACTCCTGTATCCGGCTAAGGCCGGAACAACTCCTGAAATGTACCCATTCTCTGCATCCGTTGCATCTCACCGAGATAGATCTGTGGTGGATGCTGTTGTGACAAACTGAGCAGAACCATGGTCCGGGGTTTGTCTCAATCCCGGCACGGACCAAAAGAATCCGGAGCAAGCATTCCGGGTAATGATGCTCCCATGTTGAAAAAATACACGTAGTATTTGCTGGGTTGACAGCCCTTGGTCGGAAGTTGATTCCTCCGAGTCAATCCGGTGCATAGAACCGGCCGTCGTGGGATTGGGATCGAGAGTAGTAGTTGAGTTTAGTGTTGTATTTATGGTAATTGTTAGCATTGGAGCTGTACTATTGTTAGTAACAATTTTTGCAGAAGTAACTTTTTTAGATCCATAAGTGGAGATTAGATGAGCTTCGGCGTTAGAATTAAAGATATTCATGCTTCTCGAACATTAAGATTTATATCTTAATTTTGTTGACTATTTTTTATTTAAGGAAACTTGCACAATTTGGGACTTTAGTTGTGTATCAACTTCCAGTTACGAATGTCGGGTGGTGGAGGAAAAACACATAGACAATTTATTTTACAGTATTTGAATGTATTACCTAGTTTTAGATAATGTTTGTATTTTAGCAGATTTGGAATATATTCATGGACAGTAAATCAAAAGATGTATCCAATTTTAAGGCGTGAAGGGAGGTTGATTTTGTTGAATTTTATTGCAGCTGCTCTCGTGTCTGCTTAAATGAAACATACTTCAATTATCCAGATTTCGCATTATTGAAAAACTCTGATATTGAAACAAATGCTCTGTATTTTGGCATTTTGAATTAACCAAAATGCATAATATGTATACATTTAATGTTCACATATATCCGTTTCAATTATATACACGTACATACGCTAGGGACATATTTACGTCGTACGGTCGGTTGTCTGTTTACTGCATTAACAAACATAAAGAATATCGTAATAGGCAACCGTCGCTTGTTTTTTTTTTTTTTTTTTTTTTTGCATGTGCTCTATCCTAATGGGGTCGGTCGATTTTGGCGTGTTTGAAACACAATAATACTTTTTTTTGTAATTGAATAGTACTAAACTTTATTTCTGAATATTTTACTCGAAATAAAGTTTTTTATCTTGACCAATCTTGTCTTTAATATTTCATCGTGTGTGTGCGATTTTAGAGAAAAATCAATGTTATGTAGATTTTAATACAAGTTAGAAGTTTTGAATTAAGCAAAATATTTGCAAAGGGTGGAAAATTATTTTGAATAAAATATATTTTCTATTAAGAATTGTGTCAGTCCGTACAATCGAAGCATGCGGTCGTTTATGATGTGTATATGGATTGTCTAACAATGATAAAAAGGGTGTCGCCTAAACTTCGACAATCTAACGTTCAGGTAAATCTGGATCCGCCTGATATTGCTCAAGAAGTCCAGACACAGTCTGCACCACACAATCAAGTACAGGTTAGCGATAACGATTTAAATAAAACGACATTCTGATCAAATTCCAGGCTGCTAGGTGTGCCCTGAGACTCCGGGAAACAGATGCCTTGAAATCGCTGAACTATGGTCATGCCAGCATTCTAAACATAACGCCAAGTTATGACCTTTTAGGGGGGATAGTCATATCAGTGATTATATTCCTCCCCACAGGGATTTAATGACATTAAAGTCGAATTTCCTAACAGGGAATCCTGGACTAGTGGCTCCCTACCTCTGCCAGGTCTGTCAATCTTCACAGACGGGTCCAAGATGGAAGAAGGCACTGGCGCAGGCGTCTACTGCAGGGAATTAGGTATACGAAACTCATATAAACTCAACAATGATTGTAGCGTTTTTCAAGCAGAGATTCTTGCAATCACGAAAGCGGCCGAGATAGTAAAAGCACTTAATACAGACTTTACAGGACCGGTGACTATTTACGTAGATAGTCAGGCGGCCCTGAAAGCGGTGAAGTCGCATACTATAAACTCGAAAGCAGTTCATGATTGTAAGACCGCTCTGAATGATATACGTCAAATAGTTGGGTTATGCTGGGTTCCAGGACATAACGATATTGAAGGGAATGAGATAGCCGACGAGCTTGCTCGAGGGGGGTCACAGTCGTCCAGTCTTCTGATTGAGAGATCTGTGAAACCCCCTATTAGCTATTTCATTGGCAGAATCCGCGCGTTCTATTGCGAGGTAGTCGGCAACAGATGGCTAAGGGAACCTGCATGCAGAATCTCTAAATCTATCTGGCCAGAATTCTCTCATAAAAGAACGTCTTCGCTGCTGGATCACAACAAGAGGGAGATTAAGATCGTTGTGGGGATCATTACTGGTCACTGCAAAGTTAGATCTCTCACTTCTAAGTGGGACTCCAGTGGAGAGGATTACTGTCGTCTATGTGAGGATGAAGAAGAAGTGGAAACAATTGAGCACATCCTTTGCAAATGTCCATCGCTGATCAGCAGAAGACATAAACAGTTTGGATGTTATGAAATTGATAATCTAGTCTTCTTCTCCAAAATAGACCCTAACCTAATTCTAGGCTTTGTCAAAAAATTGACTTGGCTAAAATAATGTCTCTTCCGCTTCCGCTCCCTCCTATTCTGACTACCTCTCTCTCTACTCTTCCACTATCTTTTCTTCTTCTCTTTATAGGTACACCTATACATAAAGGATGATCACAATGGACATAGTTTCCGAGTGGACGGTTGTTACAACAGCCGTACATCCCAAACCTAACCTAACCTAACCTAACTCATATACTCATACTAGTAGGTATTGGGAATCGTAGAGATAGTTCGAGTTTTATCGTTGATCCTCCGAATTCAGATATAGTTCATAATCTAGCGTTGCCTCGTCTACGGATGTCTTCGAGGGTATTTTCTTCCGTGGCCAATTCTTCCTAATTCCCCTTAACGAAGCGCAGTTTTGTTCTGGCGTGGAACGCTTTGAAAGTCAGTTGATAATCCTCGTTTAGAGATAAATTATGTAAACATTGCACGTTGAGGCGATGACGATAGATATATTGTGACACTACCTTTGCGAGCCGCATTCGTTGTAGATATAACTTTAAGAGATTATCGATTTAATGCTTCCTTTTTTACCCGGTGGGTTGGTTAAGACCCGTTATTATAACCACTAAAATTATAATTTAAAAGGTGTATGATCCTCTTTACCCGCTACTTATAAAGCACACTTGATGATGATAAGACGAATATTTCTAACGTTTAAAACATGTATGCATTTATAAATTATGATTTAGCTTGAAAATTTGTTTTAATAGGCTGTACTTACTGTTGTAACTAACTCCAGACAAACAAATTGTAGTGTTTCTATATTATCGACGAAAAAGGGTTCAATGGATAAAGCAGATAGTGGTAAGACAATGGTATCAACAAAAATGCACTTGTCAAATAGCATTACAAACACTTTCATTAACTCAACTACTTTAGAATACAAAAGTTGCAAGTTCCTGTTGTGATTGTGATGATATTTAGACTTTTTTCTATTGTCATTTTTTTTCACACTTTTGACAGTATATACTGAATCATATGATGGAAATATAGTTTCTCTTAGTTGAAACTGTATAAATTTTATTATTAGGGCGATGTTATCTTCTTGCAAAAATTTTAAATCGCTCACTGTAGAATATATGTTACACACAAGAAGGCTAGCCTCAATTGCATTTAATATCTTTTCCATTACTTCTTCATCTACAATTTCATCATCATCATCCTAAAAATATGTTAATTAGTAAATATTTGCTCAAATGGTAATAATAATTATTATAATACATACTGGTCCACATGAATAGTTTTTTGCTAAATACACATTACGCATGGCATAATTTATTAATAATGTTAATTTATTTTTTGGAATTAAATCCAAAACATTTTTTGCTTTAAGTTTTGCCACATCGTTGCTCATTGCATTTAACATCTTGGACGAAATACATTCGATATTTTCGTCAACATCATCTGTAAACAAAACAAAAAAAAAAAACAAAATTTACTCGAAATAACATTTAAATAGACTAATATACATTTTACCTGATTCAAAGTTAGGAGATTCAGTATCATCAAGTAATTCTATTATGTGATCCATATTACGCATAAATTGTTGATATGTTTGTGAGCGTAGTACGTCATCCTTAGAGCATTTCGGAGGGAGTACTGAAAGAACTCGTTCAACTCTGCGGACTTTGGGCTTGGAATCTAAAAATACACATATGCAGTGATTTTTTATTTATATGACGTTTTGTATTGTTCGAAAGATACAGATGTGATTAAATAATGATGCGATTGCATCATATTCAAAATGTAGGACGTCAAATTTTTTAGGACAAAATTTGTCTCGGCATTCATAAATAAATACTATTTGAATCAATAATTTTTATTAAATAATCCGCGGACGTGAATTCTATAGCATTAATTGTTATGCTAAAGCATAATGATGTGAATGCATTTGCGTCTGTGAATGTGTAAAAAATATTGTAAAATTGAGATTGAACGGGTTGTACTTGTTGATTGTTAGAATGTTAGTACATTATGCTAACAATAAATAGAATGTAAAAATCTGTAATGAAACGATTAACAAATTAGTATAAAATACACATTAGTATCCATTAGGGAAACATCTTCCAAACAGAGGTACCCTAATACTTCCTGTGCTTGTTTTGATATATAATTCCCATGTAAAAATGTCGCCATTTTCAGTATTTTGAAAGTTTTAGCAGCATTTCCTATCGAAGGGGAATGCAATTTGCAAAGAGATTTGCTGGGTAACAAATCTCTTTGTTGGAAATTGTCAATGTGAATATTTTGAAATAGTCCTCATATAATTAATTATTAATAGTTGGTCTTATTTTTATATAAAACTAGCGGGCCCGGCAAACGTTGTCTTGCATATCATTATTGTTGATGTATAATTCACAAATATAATTCAAGATAGCCCAATATTAAGGGTATCTCCATATAACGGTACCTCGCAATATGAGAAATTGTAGCGATTTTTTCAACAGAATTGGTTGTAATTGAGCAGAAAGTGTCCGTACCAAATATTATCAATATTTATATTTTGGATGATCATCGAGTAGAAAATGTTCCTAACAAAATTTGGCCAAGCTTCCGAAAAACCTCCATATAATGGCACTCCACATTATACGATCCTTTGGAGATTTGGACACGTTTTTCCACCTAATCAGCTGCAATTGGTTGTTTTATTTGGTAGCATGAATCCTACTAAAGTTGTCAATATCAGTTCATTCTTCTGTATTTTGGGGGGTTTTGTCACGTGTTAGAAAAAATTGGCTGTAATTTTATATTTTAGATGATCAGTGAGTACAAAATCGACTTACAAAAAATTATCAATATTGATTCAAGTTTCCCCCATATTTTCTCATGTGGTGTCAAATCTTCATACCAACAATTAATTAATCCCCATTCCCATTGTATGTCTGAATATAATAAAACATTTTCGGTTCTGTAAAGACATTGACCGAATTTTCTCATAGAGTTGGCTATAATAGGGATAACGGATTCCTGTGAATAAAAAACAGCATCCCAGAAATTATGCACTATTGATTAACGTTTTAGAAATACGCCATAATTATTTCCCGTTCAATTTTCGGTATGTTGAAGTTCTTACTCCCGTTTTCCAACCTGAGTGTTATCGGTAGTTGATATGTTCAATACGAATAGGTAACATCGGATGGAGGTTTTGGTAAAACCTTCAAATTAGATAATATGTCTTGGATATTTTTTTGACTTTAGCGATCACGAACATACACGTAATTTTTATATATATATATAGAAGAGATACACATCCTTTTTTACTAAACCTTATTCAAAATTCGCACATAATTTGTATGTTCACACTGCTTTTAGGTGCTTTCAATGTCGTGTTTTCTGCGTTTTTACACTATATGTGATATTGAATCTCTTTGTGATACCTATACTTAAATTTTGCGAATAAAATATTAACTATGATGATTTTTTAATTCGTCAGAGTTGCATATATTTTGGCCCAGGAATTATCGTGTTATCGATTTTATCAATGAATTTTACAGAAAAATACCATAAATTTCTGGAGAAAATTCAATTACAGTTTCAATTGAACCTGAATTGAAAGTTAACATATTTTTTAACTTTAAATACAAAGATTATAACAAATTACCATATAGTTAATTTCAGTTTCATATGAAAGCTACTGAAATTGCAAACTGAATAAATGACCTGTAACTTTTTTTTTAAATTAACCACCTATGAGACATTGAATCAATGAAATTCTCAATTTGATCCTTGGATATACTATTCCTTGCATTCTGAATCTATGGGGAGGGGTTACGTTTGTTTGTGAATCCCTTTTGATTTTGCTATCTATGATGCTCCAAAGATTTTTTATAGGGTGAAGATCTTATGCTTGACTTGATTTTTTTGAGCATATCGTCAAGCTGAAGCACCCACACAAGCAATATATTTTCGTCAGCGAAGGAAACCATATAGTTTTCAACACATTTGCATAAATCCGATCCGATTTGTTGATCAGTACGAACTGATTGCTTTCACTACTGATATAGTTGCTTGAAACCAACTTATAATTCGAGAAATCACGGATTTATGTATGGAATATTTCTTCGAAATCCATTTCTGTGATAAATTGTTTTCAAAATCACTGAATTGTTTTCGAAATCACTGTGGTTTTATAGGTGTACTGTATTTTTTTTTCTAGCCAAAACATAGTAATTAAAAATAATTAAAATTTCAGAGCGCATCTGTTTGTACAGTAGATTTGTTTTTTTATTATTTATTTCAAAACAAATTTTGCATTTAAGTTCTTTTTTAAAAAAAATAAAGTATCCGATTTAACACTGAAGAAACCAACACGATATGTTTATTTTTGAAAAAGTTATACGACATTTAATAACTTTTCAATTTTAGTTACTATAGTTTTGGCCACCAGAGTCAATTCACAATTATCGTACTTTAATGAATCACAATCTTTAATCCTCATCAAAGCTAGAGGTAGATTGCTAGACCTGAACTATCAATGTTTTAAATCGTATTCAGTGGGCCTCTGCACGCTGTAATTTAGACGAAGTTGAGAATATTTCTCACTTTATTGAAAAGTCCTGTTTTGAAAGATCCCAGGCAGCAATATTTCTTAAAATTTTCTTATATCCTCCTTATGGTGGAAGATCATCGAACGGTTTGTACTAGATGTTAATTGTAATGTAACGATTAACAATTCTATACAAACATATATATGATAACCATTAGGAAAAAAATCAGTGGTGCCATCATTGGTTCATTTCTTTCCGCGATAAGAATTCGATTATCTTCTGCAACTGTGTCTAACGCTTAGGCGTCACTTTTTTTTCACTTCCCCGTTGCTTCTAGTACTCAAATTATTTTTAATATTTTATTATACAAAACTGGTAAAACATTGACTCAAATTTAAGAGAGCACAAAACAAAATGGCGTTCTCTATGTAAACTTTTTACTCGAGAAATATGGTCGAGTAAAAATGGTAAACAGGAATGCCTACTTCTGGTTGGCTGTTATGTTGATTTTGAAGTAATTCCATCTAGTTTTGGCATATTTACTAGATTTTTATACCATACACAACTATGTTGTCAGGGTATTATAGCTTTGTGCAGCCCCGAATGTTTGTAACGCCGCGAAATATTGGTCCTAGACCCACCTTTAAGTATACCGATCGTCATATCTCGACTAGCTGAGTCGATCTAGACATGTGTGTCCGTCCGTCCGTCTGTCCATTATAATTTGTAAACACGATACAGGCCACAGTTATGGACCAATCTTCACGAAATTTTGCATGTAGGATGGGTTCTGGCCAATGAAGACCCCTATTGTTTTTGGAAAAGATCGGTTAATATTTAGGGGATGAAATGGACCAAATACTAAATTTTTGTCGGTTTTTCTGGTCGCTCCAGAGGACTCAATTATGGCCCAAACACCGCGAATTTTTGCATGGAGAAGGGGATCGGGCCAGAGAATAAGCATGCATGTTTTGATAAAGATTGGTCAATATTTAGCGGGTCAAATGGACCCTGACTTTTGTGTGAAAAATGAGAAAATTTGTATTCTATGGCATATATATATATTACTCCTGGAGGATGTAAACCCCTGGAGTTGATAGCATATCCAAGAGGAGTGGTTGGCCTTTAAATTGATACCAAATATAGTGATGTATCTACTCAGATGTGGGAGTTACAGTCAAATATTTACAGGTGCTTATGTAATCAGATATTATTTAGTAACCCATTACCACATTAGAGGGAGAAATATCGCGCTGATGGCTTTGAAATTTTTCATGAAGTTCCAGTTATGGTCAAGAACAACGCCTACAATTTTCGGTGATGATCAGATTAAAATTTTGGGATGAAATGGACCGAAAACATAATTTTTTGTGTGTTTTCGAGTAGAGTATAATCCGAAAATCACAACACACCCACCGGGAAGGTAATCTGGACAAGTAATTAGAAGGACTGTACTGAATATTCGAAAAAAGTAAGGAAGAGGTGTTGTTAACCTTTAATCGGACAAGAGGGGGCAAATATCACGAAATATTACTCAGACTCGGAATAAACATCCTCAGAAAGTTAGAGTTCGTGGTAGTTGTGTAGGGTATCGTATGGTCGGCCCCGTACGACTATACTGCTCCGCTCACTGGTTTTATTTGTTCTTTTTTTTTGTATTGCAAAGCCATTCGACCAATATCTATTACAATATGCTCCAATGACAAATTATATGCAAATAAATTAAATTTAATTGAACTAAATTAAACGTATGAAAAAAATTATAGCTAAACATATTATAAAAATATTTACATTTTACGTACTCCTCAGGAGAGAACTACTCAGAAAATACCTCCTTTAAGAGGCTGTTAAAATCTAATTTAAACATAATATGAATATGTACTTTTTATGAACTTCTTCGGAGAGAACAACTCAAAAAACACCAAATTTAAGAAACTGTAGAACTCTAAAATAAAAATAAATTGTAACATATTCCGGTTTTATTAAATATATGATTACCGTAGCGACTACTCAAACGAGATTTTATTATATTGGGATATCGCTAAACATTAGTCAACCGAAATTCAGAAAGCAGCTTAAACCGAAACAACGCAGGCGTTATATTAAAAAATTTAAGTTGATTAGGGAGTGTATTGAATAAACGAGAAACTCGGACAAGGAATGACTTGTCCATTTGAAGATCTAAACGGGGTATAATTAAATTCGTATTCCTAAAAAAGCGCGAAAAATTAACTGCAATTGCCAAAAATAGAGGACATTGCGATTTATATACTTTATAAATTAATATTAGACATCGAATATCAACGAATCTGTTAAAGGGACAGTCAATAAAAGGTTCTACAAAGGAAGAAATATGGGAAAAGATCCTAACAGAATATGCATATCTCACTGCACTATGTACCTTCCTCATATTATGCATGTTAGCTACGGAGTAAACTTCCAAACAATACAGAATGTTTGGTAGAACAAGCGCATGAACCATTTTTCCCTTTATATGCTGAAGAAGGACTAGGTCGCAGCTATAAAGCCTTCGTAATGCAATGTTAGCCCGAGAAACCACTCTATCGATATGCGATGTAAATGACAGCTTATGATCAATAAGTACACCAAGAATTTCTAAAACGCCAACAATTTGTATTTCGACCCCTTCGTATTTAACATTCAGGTCATTAGAATGAGAGGAAAATAGCAGAGACTTAGTTTTCGACGTATTTATGCCCAACTTATATTGAGTCACCCAACTACTCACTAAAGAAAGTGTATAATCAATTTTAGATTGCAAAACATCCATATTAGACATTTGAACCGTAAATAACAGCTGAACGTCATCCACAAACAGATATGCTCAACAAAAGTCACCTATACTTGAAGTCAAATCGTTAATAAACATCGTAAAAAGTAGCGGCCCAAGTACAGAACCTTGGGGTATTCCACTCTTAACATTCAATATATTAGAAGTTGATCCACCAACACTAACACATTGCTTCCTATGCAACAAATAAGAAGAGACCAAATGACATGCTGAGTCTTGAAAGTGATATATCACTAAGCTTATTCAATAACTTTAAATGATCCACTCTATCAAACGCTTTCTCAAGGTCCATGGAAATTAAAAGTGGAGTCCGTCAGTCCTAGCAGAACACTCGTTGTACTCCTTTTAGCACGAAAACCATAGTTATAATCGCTTAACAGATTATTAGTTTCGATGTAACCCAGCAACTGTTTTTTTAAAACGTGCTCTACGAACTTGGCAAGAATAGGGAGGACAGAAATAGGACTTACATTTTCAATAGCAACACAGTTAGTTTTCTTCCTTATAGGAGTTATCTTTGCAATTTTCCACTGCGATGGGAAGGTCGAAGTCATTATTATAGTATTTACAATATGAAGGAAAATAGTTTCTAGATGAGGTAGAACCAGTTTGAGGAATTTCAAAGAAAAACCATCAATACCTGGTGCGTTGGATTTTATATTACAAAAGGCTATGTTTAATTTATCTAAATTAATAGTACGAAAGCCAAATCTCCCCTCATCCACTGACGAAAAATATCGAGATGTAGGCTTAATCATCGGAGCATCGGACTGATTATTAATGAAATGTTGATTTAATTCGTCGACCCCTATATTTAAGCTTTTACATATATCTGGACTGTTTGCAAGCAGACCGTTATTACCTATTCTATTCCATAAGGTTTTTGAATTTAAATCCTTCGACAAGTATATCGCATGTACTTGCCTCTTCTCTTTCCTTATAACCGTTTTGGCTTTATTCCTTGCCCTACAGTATATTTTCCACTTGTGGCTAGTTTTATCAGATAAATAATCTCTGAATGCCAAATCCCTTAAGGGACTGTGGTACTTAATCACAGGCGCGTTCATCCATTCGGCATCATTTTGTTTAAACTTCCTTCTTTTTATAGGACAGACCGAGTGAATATATTCCAGTCCTGCCATAAAAGTATTTAACTGATTGTCAACATCATACAAACGAAAAATATTTGAAAAATCAAACGAATGTATCTTCGCGAGCAATGCATCCTGAGAGATACTGTCATAATCAACAAATTCATAGTAATCATTCACACGCGAATGTAATGAACGAATGGACAGGCAAATTAGAACGTGTTTCGATATAGGACATATATATTGATTCGAGAAAACAATATTTTCGGGGAAAGACAAAAGAAAAAATTCTAAAAGAGAAGTCGATTGGTGGGTAACATCGAAGTGTGTCGGTAAAGGATTGTGATGAATTGATAAATTCAATCTATCACAAGCAGATCTTACGGAAGATGCGGTTGGAATATAAAATCACTATATTTGAATATCACTAATCACTATATTAGAATATCGTAGCAAAAGTTCAGAGACTTCTTCTTTGAAGGATTCGAAGTCCCCATAAGTTGTTCATAATATTAACAAATCACTTGAATTCGAAAATTAAATAAATATCAGCAATTAAAGTGAAATAATAAAATAATAATGAAAATAACCTACAGAGTAAAAAAGCTACACTTACTTTATACAATTTTATCCCGCTAACATTCCTATCATGTTAAATTTATCACAAACTCAAATAAACCATGAAAATATAGCTTAAGCGTGACAAAATTGTATATTACAATTGTAACTATATAAAACAATAATTTTAATATAAAGTATATGTTCAAGATTTCAAAAATGGATATTGTTCTCTGGGGGCCTACTAATTTAGATTCACCAATGGGAAAGGCAATCTTTGCTCTTGGTGTATCACCGTGTACAAGAGCGTACTTCTCAATAAGTCCTTTATTCCTCAACATAGGACATTCATATACCAGCTTCATAGCATCCGGAGTAAGGTGTTCGTTCAGATAAATTTTAGACTCACCATCTCCTCCAAATACATCTCGGATCCGTATAGGCGGTTTCCGATGATAATTCGCCATAATTTGGCCTCTAATACGGATCGAATTGAGTTTCACAAGAATGGATTTGCCCCCGGCAAAATAGCAGCAGTGTTGTAAATCTGATGGCATTAACGATATTCCACATATGCTCACAATTGTTATCCCAGGCTCACTTATATCCAAAATTCCCTTTGGTATGCCATTAATCACTATATTGGCGCGATTAAGACGTCTACGTAGGATATTTTTCTCTCTATTAATAGTTTGTAACTGACCAAAAATGAGTGACTCAGATTTTGTGACATTGGAAGTATGTGACATTATATCAGCATTTAGCCTTGTATACGTTTGCATTTGAATATCCATTTCTGACTCCAATTTCGAAATATAAGAATTAAACTTATTGAGATCTTCTCTTAACGCCTCAAATTGTGTCTTAAATTCCATCCTTAGCTTTTCTACCCACTCATTAATTGTTTTTTTTTTGAATATATCAGTTGTCTTTTGCCACTGCTCATCAAGTTCCTGTTTCTGCAGTTGTATCTGTTTTTTAAGAGATTCGCCAAATTCACGAAAGCTAGTGTCAATACTTTCAACTTCCGAACTAGAATCACTACTCAGCTTAATATTGCTACTTTCCACATTTCCAATGGTACACAACGGACAAGTAAAATCAACAACCTTTCTTTTGAAGTTACCTTGATCGAGTTTCAGGCATTTTGTGGCCTGAAAATGAACCGAGCATTGTAGACAACATACACTGTACTAGAGATACGTAGTCGAGAGTAAATGTCGATAATTCGATTAGTCGAAAGTCGATTTACTTATCCCTACACTGTACTGTGTTTTAGTACAATTTTAGTTGCACAAACCGCATTTATATTGCACATTGCTGGGTGCCATAATGACAACAATAATATCCAAACGTATAATTTATTATTGTTTTATAAACACAAGTGGAGGCGCCGCACAGGTCAAAAACAACAGGGTGAACAGCGACTTCAATGTGAACTACTCCAAAAAGAAAATTTATCTCGAAAAACAACTTTAATTTGATTTTTTATTTAAATTATTATTTACTGTATTATTTTAAAAAATTCAATAAACGTCTGAAGAGCGCACAAAAAAATTCAGCTGTTCATGAACTTTTCAAATTATTTTGTACTCTGAGAGCAATTTTGAAATGTTTCCCTTTTACTAGATTTACTATTAAAAAAGTACTGGAACAGACCATTTGATATAAAATATTCACAATTAGAAAATATTTTTTATGTTATACACGTTTAAAACATTATAAAATACAACAATGTAAGAATCACGATACATCTTTTTTATTTATATAAATATCACACTATTGAACAAATGTAAACTATTTCTTGGGACACATACAGATCTCTTTGAAAATCTTACATTAACTAACTTGATTTATATGTTTTCTCTTCTAATTATTTTTAGAAGCATATGAGAGACAATTTTCAAAGACTACAAATTGTTTTTGTAACATTTGATCAATTTTCTTTTGTCTTCCTAGACGTCATTAAGAAGTAACTCCAAAACGAGAAAAGAAGTGAGGCGAAAGTGACTTTTTAGGCGAGGGTTTAAAAATTAATGTCAACGTTTAATATATATATATATATGGGCTATATTAAAGAATTGGCAATTTCTTTAATATAGCTGAATCCGAGGTTCACCCCTTTATAACTCGGGAATTGCATACGCATATGAAAAAAGTGAAAGTGGGTGTAAGCTGTTTCTATTTTAATGTAAAAAAATGGTTAAAACAGGTTAAGGCGAACCAATTTTTTCTATCGATTTGTGACTAAGCCACTCATTTCACGGTCTTCATGTCAACGTAAAACTAGAAGCCTATAAAATGAGAACTTCGTCTCTTATGTATCATTTTTCAAATTTTTATCTGCATCTACCTTTAAATGATGCTGACATTTTGAAGCTCGATTTTGACTATTTTTTGAATTTTACTTATAGTTTTAATGCGGAAACAGGAATTTCTAAAAATCGATTACAAGATTATTGTAGTCGCGAATAAGATATCCTTCGTGAAAATCCATCTACAAGAACGGCGGGAACTGGGCATCCAAAAACACGAAATTTGGGAAAAAATGTTTTTGAATATATCGGGGATTTATTTCCGTTTTTTGTGCATCATTTCCGTTTCAGTAAATTACCTTTTGCGAAAACAGAACATTAAAAACTTCAGCCGAAAGAGAGATGTACCCAATTTATCTCAAAAGTAGTGTGAGCTGGGTCATCCATGGTTCTTAATGGACCGCACAGTGTCACGACCGCGGCCCAAAATGGTCAAAACCAACTTCCTCGGAGGACAAATTTATTGATGGGAGTTTATAGAAAACACTCCAAAGTAGAATAATATTTTGGTTGCTTGGGATGCTAGAAACCAGGATTCACTGTTGCTTTTATGTAAATAGAGACAATATGGAGTTTAGTTCATACAATTTGTTAAAAATATAACATATTCAAGAAATAGTTAGAAGTTATGGATGTTATGCATACCATTAAACAAATTATTGAGGGTTAAATGGGAAATGGAAGGACTGATTCAGAACATAGTAATCATACAATATTTTACATAAAATTTGCAATTAATTGTAAAAGAATGTTATCGGAAGCGGAGATATAGTCGAATTAGTATTAAAATTTTGCTTTTTCATGGTTACTTTTGAATTTGATTTGGTCATCTTGAATATTATACTAATTTGACGCATTATTTAGTCCTTCTTTAGGAAAATTAAAAAGGAAAAAGTCTAAATTTTGGCAACGCACTTGGATTACCTTTATGGAATGTTCATACAGAAGTTTTTTCGTACATGGCATTGGAGATGTATAGTACAGCACTTTACGTTTGGAGTGACATTCACAAGACTCTATCAAGTCATGCCACAAAATAATTAGGAGCAACCCGAATATTTGGAATAAGGATTTTATTCAGTATTTTATATAACAATCCGACCATGTTATATCCTTAAACAGCCATACAATAAAGGCCCAAAATTATAACATGGATGATACGATATCGTACATTTGGGAAGACAATATTTAATTTATTCCTGATGTATGTTCTGAAAATGATAAATCAATAATGTGTGTAGTAACTAAAGTATATGAAATATTTCGTTATTAATAAAACTAACAATACAAATATAGTGGTAAATAGTGATTTTATGGTATAGAATAGTTGCATATTCAGGAATATAATTACTTATTCAGGATCCTTTGTATGGTATGGGAGGTATATCAAATATTGGTCCGATCTTGGCGTAGGGGATGATAGATACCAAGCAACGGCTCTGGTTGGCTTTAACATGGCGAAGTCGAGGCTTATCTTGGTCCCTCTTTCATCTCAATTGTGGACACTGACCTCCCCTCGGTGCCACCTGGGGAGCTATTTTCATCACCCAATGAAATAGTGAGCTAAAATGTGCCGCGAGTTCACCCATAAGAACTATAAAAAAATGGGTTGAGGCGTCGTGTTAGTTGCCCACTTTCGGAAAACCCAACTTACTTTGAAAAAGCTAAGAAAAAGAAAACCAAACCTCCCTAATGTTGACGACCCCCGCAAACGTATAAAGGACCACGATCTGCGTATCTGCACTTGGAATGTGCGCACGTTGTACAGTTCAGGCGTAGTGTTCGCTTTGGCGGATGTACTCAAAAAGTACAAAACAGATATTATTGCCTTACAGGAAATGCGATGGATAGGGACTGGCGAAAGTAAATCAGATGATTACGCCCTGTATTATAGCTGCCATGAAACGAGACATGAATTTGGCTGCGGATTTATGGTTAAGAGGAGAATAAAAGACCTCGTCTCCAGATTCACTCCAGCAGGTGAGCGAATTGCTATAGTCCGTATAAAAGCGAAGTTCTTCTACATCACTCTCATTTGCGCCCATGCTCCGACCGAAGATAAAGATGAACAGACCAAAGACATATTTTACGAGCGTCTAGAAACAGCATATGATCGTTGCCCTGGTCATGACATTAAAATTCTGCTAGGAGATTTTAATGCAAAAATCGGAAGGGAAAATATCTTTGGCCCCACCGTCGGAAAATTCAGCCTTCATGAAAAAACATCAGACAACGGTATGAGGTTGATTGACTTCGCGGCAGCAAAAAACGTGGTAGTTAGCAGCACCACTTGGATATTTCCCGATTGCACAACGAGTAATCAAATCGATCATGTTGTGATAGACGGAAGGCATTCATCCAGTGTTCTAGAAGTCCGATCGATCCGGAGAGCTAATATCGATTCGGACCATTACCTTGTGGCAGCCAAGGTACGCATATAATGTAGCAGCAAAGGTGCGATCTAATGTGACACGGAGATTTGACGTCGAAAAACTGGAAACACAACAGATAGCAGAACCCTACTCCGCTCAACTTACCCAACTGCTTGACGAAAGCACTTGTCCCGATAATAATATAGAAGCACAATGGCAGAGAATTGCTCCCTACAAACTGCAGCAAAAGCAACACTTGGGTACGAAAGACCACAAACTGAAGGCTTTGGTGCAGGCACATCCTCCTGTAGATATAAAGAAGGAAACCTGGTGACAGATACAGACAGCGTGCTGAGGATCTGGAAGGAGCATTTTGAAAAACATCTGGTATCAAATAGTAGCAATGAATAATAAATGACGGTATAGAGTGTACACCACCTAGCCAAGATGAAGTCAGAATAGCAATCAATCGGCTGAAGAATAATAAAGCAGCAGGTGCCGATGGGTTACAAGCCGAACTATTCAAGACTGGTGGTCAGATGCTGGTAAGGAGCATGCACCAGCTGATTAGTACAATTTGGCTAGAAGAATGCATGCCCAATGATTGGAACCTCAGCATCCTGTGTGCATTCGACAGCCCTATCCGTTCAGAGGTGTATAAAGCCATGATTGCGTTTGGCATTCCTGCAAAATTAATTCGGCTATGCAGGATAACTTTAACTGGATCAGCAGTTAAAGTTGGAAAGGACCTCTCGGAGCCCTTTAATACCGAACGAGGGTTCAGACAAGGTGACGGTTTGTCGTCTGACCTTTTTAACATCCTACTGGAAAAGGTCATTCGAGAGGCAAAAGTGAACAGAAATGGCACTCTGTACACCAAACAACACATGTTACTCGCCTACGCCGATGACATCGACATAATGGGTCGAACACTGAGAGCGGTGGTAACAGCCACATTTGAACAGATTGAGAAGGAGGATGCCAAAGTGGGTCTGGCAGTAAACGGCCAGAAGACCTAGCTGATGGTATCAACGCGTAAAATTAAAAAAAATAAATATGATGACATTATTTCATTGAACCAAAAACTAAAAATTTCCCTTGATGCCTTGTTTTGTTGTCGCTGTAATTTACATATGTGATTTTGATATTATTATATTTATCGTGGTGTTTAGATAATGTAGATATTTTTAAATTAATTTTTAATTGGATACATGTCATTAATATAATAAAAATAATGACGTAATCTCCCAATTTTGTATTATTTTTCTCATATTACGGGAAAATGAGAAACTTTTTCGCGGTTATTATAATATCTGCATATTCATATTTTACAAAGTTGACTTCCTTTGTAAAAAACGGCGTAATTTTAAGATTTGTTTTCTTATGCCCATAATTAAAACCCTATAACCTTTGCGCGCATCAACCAAAAATTTCATCGCGAACAAATTAGGAGTCAGGACATTTTTCTCTATATATGTACCGAAAATCATTTATGTACTAAGAAAACAAAAAGCTATTTTTTTTTAAATGGAATATTAAAAAAGTGTCAATACTGCCCATATATATGCAGTGGCTACACAAATCATAGAAATATTATTAAAATGGTGGTTTGAACACATATTTTGTTGGAAAGGAAAGGTGTATTCATGTGCATCTTTTGCCGACTTCCACTTTCAGTTTCACTTACAGTATAGTTATCTACGGCGACTTCAGTGATAAAAAATAGTAACAAAATAAGTCATAAAGCTTATGGTCTGTATTTTACTGCAAATATTTAATTTTTTTCAATTTCAATTTATTTCATAAACGAGAATATAGCCCAAAGGGCCAAGAGCGATTCAAAAAATCACCAAATATAGTCTACTCCAAAAGCTTAAAACTAACAAGCCTAATGATATCTTAACATCTATTTAGTTGGAGGGGTTCAGAACCATTGTACTTTAAAAACATTTTTATTATTATATTTAGATTATTTGATGTAGCGACTAAGCACATAGGGCCAAGAACTACAATATTACAATACCAACCTACTCTCCTCAACCACTAATTTAAATTTACAGGTTTAAATATCTTATTAATATGTCACAATCATCAATATAAAAAATGTAATTTGTTATAGTTATAATTATATAAATGTTGAAATTAGTTATGCAATAAAAACACAAGCAAACAAAACCCATGAATTTTAAGATGAATAGAGGTTGAAGTAATCGTAATCGTGCGATAACATTTTAAGGAAGAGCTAAATGTTTTAAGAGAAGTCGGTAAGGCGTTAAAAATTCTAGAAATTCGGTCTAGAACTGTTTCTAACAGATCTAGAAAACATAAACAAATGAACTACAGAGGAAGGAGTCTGAAACTTAAATACCTTATATAACAACAACATTGACCTTAAACTCACTCACAAAATTTTCAAAGGTACAACCGAGGAATTTTTTAACGTAAGGAGAAATGTGATCACGACGAAAAATCTGAATTCAGAGACTCAACATCAACATTCCCGACTTCTCTGTCCATACACAAACCGTTTTTATTTAAAATTGGCCACACTTCCTTTGTGAATTTATTAGAAATTTATGATATTACCAAAGATGTAATTTTAGGTAAATTTTCATGGCAACCCTGTCGTGATTGTTGATCAATTTTTTGCGCTCCGTAAACTTTTTAAAAATATTAATATTTTGTGACTAAATACGTGTCTGTGTATTAAAAAGTGTTTGAAAGTGTTTTTTAATAATTTTGTGCATATTGTACTAATTGGTGTGGTAAATCCTTTTTGATTAGTGCTAAAATAATTGTATTTTTTCAGTCTAATTATAATAGTCATCTTTTTTTCATTACCTGTGTGTTCCTCTTTTTACATTACTTTTTTAGTTGTTCTTTCTCTTCTTTCTTTCTTTTTGTTTGTCATTACAGAGTTGCCAACACTTTGTTTTTATAAAAAAAATTAAGGAATAGAAATCCCAGATATTTTTATTTGTAACATCATTAAATAATAAAAAAAAATTAAAATCATTAGCATTGATAAAAAATTAATTTTCCTCATTATCGACCCGATTTGAAAACTTTTCTTCAATGTTCGAGAAGTACCAAGCTCTTGAAGAGTTTGTGCCATCGCCGTCAGTTTCTGGACAGAAACGCAAAAGATCTACGAAAAAGGTGCCAGGCAAAACTTTGCCTAGTCGTGAAGCCTCGGTTTCTGCTGGGAGTACTGTATCACGAACAGTTTCTGAAAGTGTCATAGATACAACTGAATTTGTTCGTGGCCAGTCGTATGCTAGTGTTGTGACGGGGGCAGCTACTGAAATCAGAAAGGATTCATCGGAAGAAACAATAACCCCTAAAACCATGAGTGTTGCTATCCCCAGATTGGAGACAACTACTCATGGAATAAAGGAGTTATCACTTTCTTTATCTGGTGCGTCTTCAGCGGCTGCTTCCGTGGTTTCAACTGGTATGATCCCACAAACTTCCCAAAAACCATTAGTAACGGTTCCAGCAATGAAAATAGTATTTGTATCTAGGTTTGCACCGGATACTACGGCTGATGATATAAATTATTATATTAAATCAAAAATTGAGGGAAGTTACTTTTTACAATGCTTTAAGCTTCGATAAGTATATTCAGAGAGTAGGTCTTCATTTAAAATATTAGTGCATGAAGATATATTTGCAAAGTTGATATTTCGAGAGAGATATGCTAGAGCATTCGTAAAAGAATTTCTAGAAAGGACAGAAAATTTGGCTCGATTGCCTCGTAAACCAGAAAAGGCTTCAAAAAATTAAATAATTTTCTTACTATTTGCTACCAGAATGTAAGAGGGTTAAAATAAAAGTTAACTAGTTTATATACTGATTGCCATGGTTTTGATTATATTATAGTATTTTTTGAAACTTGTCTTAAAATATCTGTGCTTAATAGTGAAATTCTAAGTTCAAAATATCAAATTTTTAGAAAAGATCGGATAAATAAAAGTGGTGGTATTCCACTAATGTAATCCAATTAAATCATTTAACTGATATAGAATTTGTCGGCATATCCATTGAATTGGGTAAATTTAAATTATTCGTCTTGATATTTGATATTTATAATCAGCATATATTAGCAATATAATCCATAATTAATAATATGAATAATTCGGACCGAATATTAGTTCTTGGCGATTTTAATATGCCATCTGTGAAGTGGCTTTCATTGCCAGAGTCAGAAGCTCTTACTCCATTGACATCTGATATAAATTTAAATCAATTTACTTCTGAAATTATTAGTCGATTTTGTGGCATTAATCTCCAACAAATAAATAATATAGTAAATAATCATGAGAAAATCCTTGATATAGTCTTCGTAAATCATACACCCTATTTTGAATTAGTTAGAATATCTCTATTTGTATTCCTGAAGATAATTATCACCCAAGGTTATGTATATCCATGATACATGATTATTTAATTCCTGACAATTCGTCAAACTCATTAAAAAATACTTTTAACTATAAAAAACGAACGTTTGGAAACTCAACTCACTTATCTCATCTGTAAATTGGACCTCTATATGCATTTGTAAGTCCTATTGATCTCGATTTTACAATAGATAACTTTTATGTTACTTTAAACAAATTTATTACTGAATGTGTTCCTATTGTTAGAACTAAAAACTCTGATAGACATCCAAGGAATACACGTGAATTGTCAAGTATAAAAAAACTCAAAAAACAAGCTTGTTTAGAAAATAGCTATTCTGTTGCTAGATCAAAGTATACAATAGAATCCCGAAGGTTGTATAATCTTTACCTTAACAAGATTAAGGATAATTTTAGATCCAATCCAAAGTCATTTTATGAATTTGTTAATCTAAAAAGAAAAGTTTATTCTAAGCCTACTATTTTAAAATACAATAACCAAGAATTTTCGAAAAACTCCGAAATTGCAGAATGTTTTGCAATAATACTACATATCCTTATGAACTATCAAAGATAGATGAAATATTTATTCCCTTCTTACAAAGTCGAGAGGTCTCTAAAAATCTGCGTAGTTTCAAATCTATTAAATGTCCAGACCTGATAATTCTAAAGTATTGTTCAGATACATTAACATTACCTCTAACGTTATTATTTAATTATTCCCATAAAACTTAATAATAAACTGGCTGTTGAAGAAGATCCTGTAGCTGGTTTTCTATTTCACTCTCAAATCCCATCATGATACGGATCATGGTGTGTACGCGATCTCTACGTAAAGGGTGGTCGCTCCCTCGTTTTCATTAGAATCAAAATTAAATATAATTCAACTACATTTAAATTTTTTTTACATCTCAATAGAAAATGAAGCCAATACATCAATTTTCATCAAAGATTCGTAAGGGGAAATTGAACATATTTTTTCTTCATGACCAATTAGAAGACCATGCCACAACTGTTTCAATGGAGAAAGTCATCACGCAACACTATGGGCCAGGAACTCAATTTTTTGACAAAAATTCCATTTTAGGTGGAGAGGAAAAACATTTTATATTTAAAATCTGGGGACTTTGAGCTTTACACCAGTAAAAATGGGTCACGGGTTTCAAATGACATGATGTCAAAGTCGAAATTTCATATTTTTGTGAATATTATTTATATTTGAAAAATGTTATTAACATTGGCATGTGTCAATATATTTACATGAAATGACGGTCAATTAAACATATGGAACTAGTGATTATAACGAAGGTGAAAATTATTAGTAATTATAAGATAATCATAAAAAAAATCGTATTCAAGTACAAAAACAACTGTGCATATAATGGCACTTTTTTTAAATTTGGTGACTTTTTGTACCACATAGAATTACGTTTATTATAAAAAAGTCACCAAATTTTAAAAAGCTGTGTCATTATATACAAAGTTGTTTTTGTACTTGAAATTGAAAAACGGTCAAAATGATGTACTCTTTCTAACACCGTTGGAATTTTCGGATTCCGATGTTCCAGTGAGGAGTTGGCGGGCATGACATCAAAAATAAGGACTTTTCTTTTATTACAAAAAACAACAACAAAACAATAACAAAGATTTTTTGTAAATTATTTTTCTTCTCTTTTAAATCTTCAAATATATATGTGCAAAGTTACAAACCTTAACAAGCATTGGTATTGATTTACCAGCCCATTGAAAATCTTGAAAAATTAAAATCGAGAATGGGTGGGGTTCCCTTAAAAATTTAATAAAAGATTAAAATTGAGTTTTATTCTTTGAACTTTAAACATATTAAATGGTCAATTTTGTTGTTGTGGTAGCCCCAATATAACGGTGCCCACCTAATGTTTTTTTTTTTTTTTTTTTTTTTTTTTTTTTTGGGAATTTTGTGCGCATTTTTCAACCAAATTGCCTGTAATTTAGTTGTTAGATTTCTTTTTTGATTAAGTTTTTCACTCAAATGGGCTATATTTCACATTTAATAAAGTTATGTCATACTTTTAATCCCATAATACGTAAACCAAAGAATTAATACTATTTTGATATTAAAAACTGTTAAGAAATGA
This sequence comes from Musca vetustissima, assembly GCF_032173495.1. Lineage (NCBI taxonomy): Eukaryota > Metazoa > Arthropoda > Insecta > Diptera > Muscidae > Musca > Musca vetustissima. Next base: position 172,444 of record NW_026885658.1, on the reverse strand, counting down.
ATTATTATTTTTTTCTTATCTTTGATCCGCCATTTTAGATTCAAAATCAGATTTAAATTTGCAATCAGTGACCATACAACCCGTGTTCATAAATAATTTGATAAATTCGATTTTTTAATGTATATATTTTTCGTTGAATTTTGAAAAATAACGGTAGTTTTTCTTTTTGTTGTCCCATTTTCGCGTGGAGAGTAACTGGGGAATATATTTATTAGTTTTATAGTGTCATTTGTCGTAAGTGTAAACGCTGTTAGCTACACAATATCAATAATAAATATTAAATTCGAATAAAGTAGTATCTTAGTAAGAACTACTTATACTCCCAAGGGAGTTTGTCAGTCTCCTACCGGGCGCGTCCCAAGGTGGCGGATAGGGGGAAGTTGGATGATCAGACTATCTCATTATTATCACCTAAACCCTGGAGGTAAAGGAATAGTCAGATCACCCCACTTTAGGGTTTTTTGCCCCGCGGACCAAAACTGACTACGGGGGTGTTCCCTTAAAACAAGAAACAAAGATGGAAAGTAAGGAAGATAAAATAAAAGTTACGGTGCAGAGCCTAAATAACTCAGTACCATCGGGTGTCGTTGATCTGCCCACGAGTCACGCCCCGTCGTCATCCAGCGATCGTGAGCAAAAATCACCTACAGATGTGGGTGCCTTGGCATCTGTAGTCGAGGGTATCGCTACAAGCACTCAGCCAGCAGGCACAAATAAGTTAGACCAAGAAAGTAAGACCGACATAACCGTCCTAGAATGCCGGAAGAGAGAAGAGGCCGATAGGACTTCCTCGAAAGCGGCGAAGAGGATTAGGTCTCCGGAGGAGCAGACCAATGCCAAACCTGCAAAAAAGAAAAAGAGCTTCACGTCGACCGATAGCAAGAGAAGGCTAAGCATGACCCCTAGTCAAGGAGGCTGTCTACAGAATCCATCGACTGAGGGTGGCGAAGCTGGCTCTAATATCGAGAAGACGGGCGCTACACCGAAATCTTCCGACAAGACTGGGAATCCCAAAAGGAACGCCCGGCCTTCGCGTAAGAGGAAGGCAGTAGCAACAATCGGTAAGGAGCCGCCGTCTTATGCAAAGGTTGCCAGAAGGCGCTACAGGGACGAGCTCTGCTATGCAGTAATAGATGAACGTAGTGCATCCGGTAAACTTAAAAAGGAGACGCATGATGAGGTGATGAATGCGGTCAACAAAAAGATCATGAAGCACCTGCGGCAAGGTGGAGAGCCCATAGATCTGAATAGCTGCGAATTCAAAGGGGACTTCCTAATGCTGGAGTTCGAGTCCTCAAAGAGCATTGAGGTCCTCAAGAATTTAGTGGCAAGTATTGCCCCCACGGACGAGGCAATCAAATTAAAGCTTGTGAGGAAGAGGGACATCCCCCACCTACAAAAAGCTACGGTCTTCGTCCGAGGTTGGGGCAGCGACTTCACGACAGAGGACATGCTTGAAGTCTTTGGTCTGCAAAACAAGACACTGCTGGTGAAGAAATGGGAAGTCTTCCACAGAGAGGAGAACAAAGACGGGACCCTCCTTGTGGTAGGCTTGGACAGGTCTTCAATGGCAAGTCTGGCCAAGACTAAAGGCAAAGCCCACTACGTATCAAACGCTGTCTACTTCAAGATCGGGAAGGCGAGGATCGGAGAAGAAGAAGCCAAAAAGAGTAGCGGGGGAGAAAAACCCAACAATAATGGCGACGGAGTCGAGGAGAAGATAACTGACTCCCTAGAAGATCGCCTTTTGGATGAAAAATGGTCGAAGTCATCCAAATAAACCTCCATCGGAGTGAGACGGCAACAGTGGCTCTGATGAAAAAACTAATTAAAGGTAATATACACATCGGTCTAATCCAGGAACCATGGACTGTTAAGAACAAGGTCTCTGGATTAAACCACATAAATTACCAATTATTACCAATTCCCGACCGAGAACCTGCATAATATGTCACAAAAACGTATGCTTTTTATACTCTCCAGAGTTGTCAACACCGGATGCAACCATACACCGGATGCAACCATACGGGAATGGGAACATTTACCTGGCGTCAGTTTACCTCCCATTTGACTCGCCGATACCACCACCAACGGCGGAGCTGCAACGACTGGTGAGAAGAGCAAAAGAAACAGGTAAGGACTATCTTAATACTAACGACCTAATTACTCTTAACATAGGCAACAAACCTACCTTCGTTAATAGAATTAGAGAAGAAGTGTTAGACATAACAATATGTTCAGCGAACCTAATGGACGAGGTACAAGAATGGAGAAGTTTAAAATCCTACGGCCACCGCCGAAACTTTCGAAACAAGTCCAAAACAAATTAACATAACTATGACAGCCTAAGCACTGACGATATAGACTAAAATGTCAATAACTTAGCGGAAGCAATAGTAAAGTCCTTTGAAGAAAGTTGTCCTCTTCGAGAAAGGAAATCTGCCTTCGAAAAACCCTGGATGACCGGGGAGATTCGAAATAAAGGGAAAGAGGTCCGAAAACTTTACAATAGAGCACGCCGCAAGAAATCTGCAGTATACTGGGACAACTTCCACGATAAGCAGAAAGAATACAACAAAATGACAAGAACCGCCAAACGCAACTACTGTAAAACCTTCTGTGAACAGGTCGATAGCGTAAACGACGTCTCAAAAATAAAAAAGTTTCTGTCAAAAACCCACACTCAAGCCGAAACGATGGTAGACAGTGAGGGCAACAGGATGGAAACAACTGAAGAAACAATAATGCTTCTGATGAACTCTCACTTCCCACCGAACCCATCCATAAGTGATGACGCTACGGTAACAAGGGAAGCAAGATCTGTGGAACCTAAGATCGATGAATCAATGGTGCGAGATGTTATAAAGAGCTTATCACCATATAAAGCGGCAGGGTCAGACAACGTCTTCCCTGCTCTTTTACAAAAAGAGGTCGACTATATATCACCATATTTAGCGGCACTCTTTAATGCATGTATAAGGTTTGCGTACACACCCAAAGCCAAACTGCTTTACATGAGGTAGTACACCACATCGAAGAAACTTTCGAGAAGAAAATATACACTTTAGCAGTCTGCATTGACATCGAAGGAGCCTTTAATAATGTCAGCACCGAAACACTTATCCAATCGTTAGAAGCCTTTAGTGTTGACCAGGCAATTATAGACTGGGTCAACCATATGCTAAGGAACAGATGGATAAACTGTAGCCTACAAGACATAACTATCAGGGACAAAGTAGGACAAGGGACACCGCAGGGAGGGATACTGTCACCACTCCTGTGGGTCACCACTATCAGTAGTCTCTTAAGGAACTTAACCGAAGATGGTTTTGAACCAGTCTGTTATGCAGACGACGTTATAATACTTCTAAGGGGAAAGAACCGTAACTTACTATGCAAGAAGGCTGAAACGGCGTTAAACATCGCTTTTATTTGGGCGAAGCCGAGGGGTCTAAACGTAAATCCGGACAAAACGGAAATATGTCTCTTTACTAGAAAGACAAAAATAGGACAGTATGAAGAACCAATCTTTCAAAACAAAGTGATAGCAATATCAAATAAAGTCAAATATCTGGGTGCCATCCTAGATAGAAAACTTAGATGGAAAGACCACATACATCAACGGGTCGAAAAGGCCCATAACCCAAAGATGGTACACTGGATCTACAAGAGCGTTATTAGGCCAATTCTAACTTACGCGTCTGTAGTCTGGTGGACAGCAATAGATAAAAAATGTAATAACACTACAGAAAGTCCAAAGAACTTGTTGTCTAGGCATATGCAGGGCAATGCGGACAAAACCAACTAGGGCACTGGAAACTACATTGTATATACACCCAGTTTATATCCAAATAAAATACGAAGCGGCCATCGCAGCTTTAAGAATTAAAGCCATGAAAGAGTGGATCGACAACGGACACTACACACCGCACGAAAATATACTACAGGCTACGATCGGACACTCAATTAACCACTTTGAGTCAGATCGAATACCTGAAACAAGAGTAATCACATTGTGTGAAATTCTGATACCGGACAGAGACTCATGGAACAGCGGAACACTAGCACATATGCCTCCGGGGAACTGTTGTTACACGGATGGCTCCCGGCTAGCGGGAAAGACGGGACTGAAATCTCACTTCGCCTGCCAGATCACAACACGATCCTACAGGCGGAGGTTCAAGCTATAACGGAGTGTCTAAGATGGCTAAGCTCTAACTCTGGGCATAATAACATAAATATCATGACAGATAGTAAACATGCAATAACATCCAAAACAGTTACATCAAAAACTGTACTGGAATGCATAAAAACAATAAACAACTTCTCACGATACGGTCTTGTACGCATAATATGGGTACCGGGCCACTCAGGAGTCATAGGAAACGAGATAGCCAACCAACTCGCCAGACGTGCTACTGACCTAACCAACATAGATGTGAACAGTGCAAAACCTTTTAGCGCTTCACGTCTAGAAATGAGGTCATGGGCGAAAGAGGCACACAAAACACTCTGGAATAACGAGAGAATTGGAAAAACACAAAAATCTTATGGGGAGACCCAAATGAGGATAAGACTAAGCAAATACTTACGCAAAACAAGAAAGAACTAAGCAGACTGATAGACATTCTCACAGGACATCTTAACCTACAGTCACATTTACACATGATTGGGTGTTCGGGAAGCAACAGGTGCAGAGCGTGTGGAGAAGACAACGAAACGTTGGAACATTTCCTATGCCACTTCCCGGCTTTTGCATGCATCCGAACCCAATTCTTGAAAAACGGCACTATTCCTGAACTTAATGACCTAAGAAGGTGTGAATGGAAAATACTAAAGGACTTCTGTAAAAACACAGAATTCATAGAAGAATAGGGAGACCAAACAAAAATTTAAGAATAATTCCAATCTAAATACCTTTCCTTCCTAGAGCGCACAAAAGGCCTCCTATGGCTTAAGTGTATGTCCCATATTGGACATGTGGTGGTCTCAACCACCACTCTTTTCAAACTAACTATATATAAACATATATAACAACAGAATCCCGTGGTAAGTGCAGTTAAATAGTGTAAGAAAATAAGTAACGCGAGCGTGACAAAATTAACATATATTTTTATACAGACTCTTATATAAGATTTTTTTTGATAATGCTATTATGCACATGTTACATTTTTCCTCAATAAGTTGTTTTAGAACCGGACCTGCAGGTAAAAATTTTGGATATACTAAAGGTCTTGGGGCCACACAAAGATATAATAACCTGACAACATAGATGTGTGGGGTATAAGAATTAGCATTTTTAAAACATTCGGTCTACTTTTTCTGGTAGGCCCCACATAAACCAAATTACGGTATTTTGGTAATTTCCTCAATAAAAATTATAAATATTGTCCAATTTTTTGGGTAGCACCCATATAAGACACGCTCAATTTTCGGTATTTTAGGGTTCTTGAGGGAACTTGCTGTAATTTGGTATTTTGTAGTCACATATGGTAAAAAATCTTCTTACCAAAAATTATTAATATTCACCCCCTTTTAGGGTAGCTCCCATATAACCCCCTTCTTATATTAAAATAGTTAGCTGATTAGTTCCGTGTGTAGGAGTTGTCTTCATATAGTTTGTAGGATAATCGTTACTCGAAATAGTCAGTTTTACCCTACAAATTATGGAATTCTAAGACGATTAAGCCATCGGTTGTAATCATTCCGCTTTCTAAGAAAATCTTGATAAAAAAACTCGAATTTGACGATAATGAAATATATCGGCCAGCATTTAGGCATCTCTCCATATAATTATACCTTCTGAATTTGAGACACAAAAGAAAAATATTGGGTATAGCCCTCATATAATTATAACCCCAAATATTCGCTAATTCCTACACTATGTAATCTAAAATGCAGTAGTTTGAGGATTGTATATTCTACCATGAGTTATTAGTATCAGTCTACGCTTTGGGGTTTTCATTAAAAATTGCTGAAATTTGTATTTGGTGTACATAACGGTTTACAAAAACCGGTTTGTAGAATTATCGGTATAGGTTCACTTTTTGGTATGTTCCCTATATTCTCATTTTAATTAGTATCAGTCCACGCTTTGGGGTTTTTATTAAAAATTGCTGAAATTTATATTTGGTGTACATAACGGTTTACAAAAACCGGTTTGTAGAATTATCGGTATAGGTTCACTTTTTGGTATGTTCCCTATTTTCTCATTTCAATTATCTGTCAGTATACCTATGGTGGAGGATATCCAAACTTAACGCCTTTTCACTTGTTAATTTCCAAAAATGTGTGTTTTATGTTTTTAAAATTGGGAATAACTGTATCAAGTTATTTAGAAAATGTTGTGTTTGGAACCCCTTTTAATCATTATATATGTACACATTGCCGTAAATAAACAAGTATGATGGTGATATGGCTACTAAAACAAAACAACAATTGGACAAACATCAAATTATAATTAAATGGAATGCAGAACCATTCAGTTCCAGAGAAAGTGATTCAGTAGAGCAACATAAAAATATTCTTTTTTAAATTATTTTAGAAAATCAGTCCACCATCATATCTCTACTACTGCTTTCCTTGACATTGAAGGAGCCTTCAACAATGTGAAACTGGGAGCTATCCATTCTGTTCTCGATAGTTCAGGTATGCCATCGCTTCTACCTGATTGATAGAATGCTGGAAACTATTGGAGAGAGTTCCGTGATCTCCTCTACTATGACTTCTTGTGATAAATGAGATAGATGCTGGAATTCGATCACCTTAGGATAAAGGTTGTAGCCTATGCCGATGATGTAGTCTGACATCATGCAGAATGCGTTATTAACTCTGTACAACGGGGCACACATCAATGGTCTTGACGTAAACCCCCCGAAGAGAAGAATGGTACTCTTCGTTAGGAAATGGAAGATCGCTAAATTCAGATTGCCATCCTTGGGTGTAGTTATTTAAAACCTTTCGTTAGAAGCAAAATACCTTGGTAAAGTCCTTGGAAAGGAATGTGGAGGGACGCACTAAGAAAGGTCTAATAGCACTCGACTCATGCAAGGACTCTATAGGTAAGACTTGTGGACTAAAACCAGACATCAAACTCTGGTTGTATGTAACGTTTGTACCTACCATTCTTACACATGGTTGCCTTGTATGGTGGCAAGGGGTCAACAAATGTACATTGGTGGCCAAAAAGAGTACTGTACCGGAGCACTAAGAAGCACAGGCAGCCTTGAATGCAATCATGAATCTCCAACCACTGGATTTTCTGATTAAATTCCAGGCTGTAAGATGTGCCCTGAGGCTCCGGGAAACGGATTCGTGGAAGCCGCTGCATTGTAACTTCTTTAGCGCTAACGACTTTAGCGACATTAGAGTAGTTTCCTAGTAGGGCAAGTGACTCCTTACCTCTGATCGGTCTGTCTATATTTACAGACGGGTAGAAGATAGACGAAGGTACTAGTGCAGGCGCTTACTGCAAGAAACTAGCCATACACAAATCATATAAACTTGCGATATTTGCAGCGTTTTTCAGTCAGAAATTCTAGCACTCAAGAAAGCGGCTGAAATTGTCAAAACACTTACTACTGACAAAATAGGACCGGTGCACCGGTGCAGTGAGAAAAAATGCAGATCTAGCGCGCAGAAAATAAATGTAGATGTTTTACTGTATGTTTATCGACATTTTGGATAAGAATAGATTTAGATGGACAATTTTAATTATTTTATGAAAAAATTTGGCAATTTTTTTATTATCCACTAAGCGGCGATTTTATTTTTTAGAAAAAACTTAAATTTTTAGGTGAAAATTACTATTTTGAAGCTTTTTAAACATTTTTTAATAAGCAACATTTTTCGTTATAACTAATAGTACTCCTAAAATGGGAGCTTCTTTTAAAAATTCCGACATATTTGGAGTGTAAAAAGTGGGTCAAGGGCAAACACTATTGCTATTATATGTATCTTTATTATCGTTAATATTATATATCTAAAACATTAAACTATATATATTTTATAAAATTTAGACATTACTTATTAAATACTAATCACATTCAGAATCCGAGTTTTGATCTGAATTATTTGGTAGCATTGGATCCTCCAGTAGTTTAAGGACTTCTTCAGATACAAACTTGATATTTTTGGGTCAGAAGAAAATAGCAACCTATTGAAAAAATCCCTCATTGTTTCCTTACGAATATTTTTTCTGGTTTACAGTTCCCTGTAGTTCCGAATGTCCTTATTTCAGGATTCCATGGCTTCGGAATGTTGTCTGACATTCCTATGGGCAAAGCTGCACATTTAATTATATGAGCTCCATGCACTAATATTTTGTGTATGCTTGAAAATAGCAAACTATTGAAAAAATCCCTCATTGTTTCCTCACGAATATTTTTTCTGGTTTACAGTTCCCTGTAGTTCCGAAAGTCCTTATTTCAGGATTCCATGGCTTCGGAATATTGTCTGACATTCCTATGGGCAAAGCTGCACATTTAATTATATGAGCTCCATGCACTAATATTTTGTGTGTGCTTGAAGGCCTATAGAACCATTATATCCTTGGTTCTATATGCCTAAAATAATAAATGTTTCCTCAGTAAGTTTTTTAAATTACTCTGCGATAATAGCATATCCGCAGGCCTTGGTTGAAAGGATGATACTAAAAATTTTAATTAATTTTTCATCAGCACCAGTAATCGACGATGCCAAGCCAGGTTGGCTAAAAACGCCTAGCAGTATTGCCATCGTTTGTTGTTCCGGATACTAACTTAGTTGTGTCAACAATAATGTGCATTTCTTCTTTCAAATCATTAATGATACGTGCCTTCCTTTTTCGAAAAGTGGCCGATCGGAGCTATTAATTTTCCACTTTTTCAAAACCACTCGGTAAAAAATGTGCAATATACATTTTAAACATCGAATCCTTGCATGTAAGGTAGACAGAACGTATTCGTATAAGTTGATATTTGGTGTTAATGACGAAATTTTGTTGCTTATAGCGAAAACCATAAATGTAGGTAAAACCGTGTATATATGAATGTTACAACAATGATATTTTTTTAGAGTTCATAAAGTAGACCCTTTATCTGCGGTATTTGAGAAGACTCTTACAACCGATTTCGTTGTAATTTTAATTTTTATTTAGAAAGATATCTGGAATAAATGAATATTCAGTGCATGAGTTTAAAATTAATGTTTGGAGTAGCTTACTTAAATACGGTTTTCTCGGGAGCAAGGAATTACTCTACATCATTATTGTAACATAAATATTTATTTTCCCTTTTTCACATGTTTAAGCATGGTGCTGTACACTCCAATTTGTAAATTTTGATAACACATTATAATCTTAAGTTTTGCTTCCTACTATTAACACTCTTCTTAATTATAACGTTTATAAAAAAGGCTCAATAAATTAAACCTTAAACCTTACTTAAATACCCTCATTTTCATACTCACACCCATTACTCTGGAACCTTAGGACTGTATTTTTGAACTTGTTTTTTTTCTTATCTGCTTTGCTGTGATCTATTTCAAGTCATATTTGATCAATTATATCAACAAAATTCACAAATTTTCCTACACCAAATTTGCATTTTTTCAAAAAATACGAGAGTCGCAGGAAAAAATTTAGTATGATGTTCTAGACAGACACGCTGAACTCGACTGCACTCCATACGAAACCCCTATTTTACTTGAAAGAATTTAAAAAAAACGGACCTTACATATATTTAGTCCGAAACACCTAAATACCAGTACTATATATCAAAAATGGACAAAATTCTATAATAATATATATCTATATATATCTATAACTAAAAAATACCATTTTTAACATTGGAAAACATATATATTTTAAATGTACTTGTTGTGTATTAAGAATGCAGTTGTTAACTTTAATTCACTTTATTGGTTCAGCTTACAAACTATTCTTAGTGAGGTTAATTACGCAATGCAAGAATGTGTAATATGTAATAAGATAGACAAGTTATGTAGTGATGACAATGAAAATCGTAAATCGGGATCGATAAATCGATAATCACTTCTCCCTCCTCCAGCTGAAATTTTCAAGGGGAAAATAGGACTGGTCACCGGCTCACCCGGAATGAAACCCAGGAATGAAAGCACTGTAGTAAGATGCCTTTCCCAAAAACAACTGCAGCTCCTCTATAGTTGTTGGTTTTGGTGCATCCCTTATGGCACTTACATATTTGGAAGATTTATGTATTCCCTTCGCATCAAACACATGCCCCAAAAACTCTACAGATGACGCCAAAAACACACACTTTTTCCTGTTTAATTTTAACCCCGACTCCCGTATTCTTTCCAATGTCACGCTCAGAACACGAAACAGTTCTTGAAAATCATTAGCGAATATTAGTATATCATCGAAGAAATTTACAACATTTGGTATTCCCTGTAAGACCACTTCCATCTTCCTCTGCCATATTGCTGGTATATTTGCTGCCCCGTAAACCGCACGTTTAGGGCGAATCAATCCGTGTGTAATTGTATTTAAGGTTAGAACATGTGCAAAGTCATCATCTATTGTCAGGTGGGTGTATGCATCTGTGACATCTAAGTGAGCAAATATCGTCGCTCCTTGCATCTTTTTGAACAGATCCTCTGCCTTTGGAATAGGATGCTCATCTATAATCATCTGATGATTCACTGTCGGTTTATAGTTACCCGTAATTCGTATCATACCATTCGTTTTAGTCACAACATGGGTTTTGGAGGCCCACTCTGAAAACTCCACTTTTTCATACACGCCTGCAGCTATTTTGGCATCTATCTCGCTCGCATACGCACCTCTTAACGCCAAGGGCACTTCTCTCGCCCTAGCGAAGATTGGCCTTGAAGCCGTCTTTAAATGCACTTTTGCTGGTGGTCCAACCAGCTTACCAGCTGTCTCACTAAAGACGTCCACAAAACTATTAATTACATTCTCCAATTGGACCTTTTTCATTTGTATTTAGGGATGGCACATCTAAAACAACACTGTTTGTCATGCCCATTAGCCGACTATCATCTGTTGTTCTTGTAAACAAACTAACGAAATTGATGTCGTGCGCAAAATGTGTAATCCATTCCCTACCAAACAGGCTATCGAACTCACCACCAACCAGATACAAATTCAACCTCCGCTTCGTCTTTCCCACCGTCACATCTACCACCACTCTCCCAACACAATTTATTCTATGGCCGGTGTAACTGGAGAATTTCCTATCTGACTTCAATAGCTTTGCATTACTCACTGCACTGCTTACCTTGTTCACCTCATTTAATTGTTTAGCAATGTCTTCCTCTTCTAGGATTCATTACATGCCATTTGATCCGTCCTTCTTTTACACACCCTGGCTATGTGGCCCTCTCCACCACAAGCAAAACCCCTTGATTTATTGAATTTACAATCTCTTCTCAAGTGTTCACCACCACACCCATAACACCGTAACATGGCATTCCTCCTTCTAGACGGCCGTTGACTCTTTGTCTTTTCCGGCGCAAGCCCCAATTTGCACGTTTGCTCTGCTTGCACCACTTCACTTGCATTAACCTCCTTTGTTGCCGTCCACGTCAACTCTCTTGAATACGCTAGTTCGTACGCTTCCATTTCCTTTATTTCCGTATAAGTTCTGTTGGTAGTCTAGGGCTTATAAGAACTTTCATAGCAGCATTTAGTTGTGAGCCCATATACGCACGTGCGTAATTTGCATATTCGCTTTCTGGGACTTTCGACAACTCTAAACTCCAATCAAACCTTGTGAAATAATCTGGAACTGTTACTTGTTCCATTTGCTTGTATTCACTTATGGAAAGAGAAGTGTTCGTCGTCCACGAGGGCTGCATTTGGGGCCCCGACGATGTGGATCCCGTCATCACTCCACGCATTGCCTCGGCCAGCATCTCCGCTATGGATTTCATTTGCTCGGGTGTGATACTCATCTTAACCCACTTCTACACCAATGTTGTGTATTGAGAATGCAGTTGTTAACTTTAATTCACTTTATTGGTTTAGCTTACAAACTATTCTTAGTGAGGTTAATTACGCAATGCAAGAATGTGTAATATGTAATAAGATAGACAAGTTATGTAGTGATGACAATGACAATCGTAACTCGGGATCGACAAATCGAGAAGCATACGACTTAATTAGTTATGCGTAACTGCAATACATATCAGTACTATTATTCCGTTCTAACTTATTAATTAGGATTATTTTATACGGACTTAAGTACACTCAACACTTTGCTTTAAAACTGCATTAATGTTTTAAAGTTTCCTTCAAGTTCATTTTTTATTTTCTGCGCGCTAGATCGGTATTTTTTCCACTGTGCGGTGGCTATATATGTCGATGAGCTTGCTCGAGGGGGTTCCCATTCCTCCAATCTACCGATTGGGAGATCTGTACAAGCTCCTATTGGCTACTTTATTGGCAAAATCCGTATGAATGGGCAAAATATGGTCAAAAGAACCTGGATTCAGGATTTAAAAGCCAGAATTCTCTCGACGTAGAACTTCTTCGGTCCTGTCTCTATCTCCCCTTTTTCCACTTTTCAGGCATCCAAGAGGAGCACAATGGAAAAAATTCTCTGTATGAACGGCTATAAATGACAGTCGTACATCCCTTAACCTAGCCATCATCAACGATGCCAGAAGACATTCTATAATTCTTAAGGAAAAGAGAGATGTTAGACCATCGTGTTTGTCTTGTTCCCATTCTAAATCCAAAAAATGAATGGGTTTCCGAGATAAATAAAAAATTCCTTCCCATGAAAATACAGCGAAAATAAATATCTTCAAAATAAGAAAATATGCAAAAACAAATGTTCTTGTAACTATCGCGAATTTATTCGAAACATTCGTGAGTCATTTTGGTATCAACGACTTCGTCGAAAAGAACTAAGAGTCTGTTGGTTTCCTTATGATAGCCATTCTTTGAAAGAGTAATACAATGTCAGCCGCGCGGGATCATGTTCACAATGTGAGTTACTTCTCATTTTTGTGCTTGGAAATATAATAAAATTTAAAGAGACAGAACAACAGAAATATGTTTGTGAGTCTTTTAAGAGATATATACATCAATTAAACTTACATAACGAAAACACCATAATGTAGAGAAAAAAGCAAAAAATACATAATTCCCACAAACGTTTCTGAGTATAATCGTAAATAACTAATTATTGTAAAAATTTTATAGCGAATTGGTAATTTGTATGTCGGTTCAAATTTAAAAAAAAATGTTCTAGTTTAATATTTTTTGCTTGATTAAAATTATTAAACTTGGGAACTTTATAAAACTTGTATACTTACATATTTGATCAGGGGGAATATCATCGATCAATACTGGACGTTTTCTTTTAGAAACATCTTTTTCGTTTGCTTTCATTATATTAAAAGTATCTTCTAAAACAGTTGTTTTATTATCATTCAAACTTTGATCATTTATTTCTATACTGCAGTTTGAAGAATTTATCAGCAACGTTGCATTAGGTTTACTTATTGTATTGTCAATATCTGAACTTTCAGTATCCATTAGGCCAAGTTTTTTAGACAATTCTGGTGATTTTTGAACAAACTCTTTAATGCTTTGTTTCATACGGAGTACATCATTTGTTTTTAATCGGTTAATACGAACCAAGGGGTTTTTTGAGGCGTAGTCATTACCTTTTGTCAAAACAGGTTTATCATTTTTGTTAATATATATTTTTGATTCTTTTTTATCTGCCTGAGACACTTCGTTTGGATTAGATGAAGTAATTTCCGCATTAATTGTGTTCTTTATATGTTCCATGTTATCATGTGTGGAAGATTGTGTAAACTGATTAGTACAGGGCGATTTATATGGTACATCTTGTCTTTCTTCTTTTATTATATAATGATTTGCTGGGCTGGCATTGTGATATTTTGATTTAAGATCGGCTTCACATTTTTGATTCTTACTAAAATTATTTTTAATAAAATTATGTAAAATACTTTTCTATGTATTTATTATCATATTTGTCTTATTATTACCTGATAATGATCTCTTTTTCACATAAACTTTTTACTTCCAAATTATTTGCATAATCTCCTAAATTACAATATGAAGTCTCAGCATTACAGAGACGAATAATTTCCTCTTCGCCTTGCTCTGAAAAGATAAAAATTGGACTTAAAATAAATAAGTTGTATTAAAATGATATATAATATATAATCTTAATATATAAAAGAGCTTAGTGTTAAGTGAGTGACTGACAGATCATCGCCCAGACGAAACGGCTAAATTTGGAGTGAGGGTTGCTGTTGGTGTGTAGGCGTGAGATAAGTCTGGGTTTTTGGAAATTTGAACTTGAAGGGTACTTGATATTAGATGTCGGAATAGAAGTGAAATTCAGAAGTATGGTACATCAAATTATACCGTATTCACGATTTCCATAAGAAATATTATTATTTTTTATACCCTTCACCACACTGTGGCACAGGGTATTATGTCTTTGTAGTTTCTTTTGAGAATATGCATTAAACCTGCATTTTGGAAGTTCGTATTTATGTGTACGAAAAGTACTAAACGGTACTAGATTTGGTGGAAACCTAAAATTTGGAATAATTGTTGCTGTGGGAATATAGAATTGAGATATGGAATCATAGTACTTATGTGTACTAAATGGTACTATATTTGGTACAACTTGATTATATGTGAACGGATAGAGCTGGACTCCTAAATATGGTACAATTTGGATCTATGGGAACGGATGGGGATGAGATCCTCAAAATTATGATTAAAATTACTGTTGCAGTGTGGAATTGAGGAAGTTTACAAACTCCAACTTACTTCTACGAAATGTAATAAATGGTACTAAATTTGGTACAATTCGGATGTTGGTGAACGGATAGAGCTGTAATCTTTAAATGTGGACTTAAGGGTATTATTGGAGTGCATGACTGAGGTAGTTTTGGAAATTCGTACTTATGGGTACGAAAAGCACAAAATTTGGTACAATTTAGACTTTGGTAAACGGGTAGAATTTGAATCCTGAAAGTTGCAACGTAGGTTACTGTGGAAGTGTAGGAAAAGTACAGAATGGTACCAAATCTGGTACAATTTAGTGAACAGACAGAGCTGGAATTCTTAAATTTGGACCTATGATTACTATATTGAGGTAGGTTTCAAATATGGGTGCGAAAAGTACAGAATGGTACCAAATCTGGTATAATTTGGTTTTTAGTGAACAGACAGAGCTGGAATTTTTAAATGTGAACTTACGAAAAATTTTTGAAAGCAAAATTGAGGTAAATTTGAAAATTTGTACTTATGAGTACGAAAAAGTACTAAATTTGGTACAATGTCTATGAAGAGTACTAAATGATAATAAACTTGATATTAGATGTAGGAATAGAAGTGAAATTCAGAAATATAGTACATCAAATTATACCGTATTCACGATTTCCATAAGAAATATTATTATTTTTTTATATCCTTCACCACATTGTGGCACAGGGTATTATGTCTTTGTGCATATGTTTGTAACAGGCAAAAGGAATTGATGTAGACCCATGGTTTCTTTTGAGAATCACTTTCTGAGACGATTTACACATGTCCGTCCGCCTGTCCGTCCGTCCGCGTATTTTTGTGAACAAAGTACATGTCGCATTTATGATCCGATTTGGATGAAATTTGGCACATGTCACCTATTTTGTCCAAGGACGAACCCTTTTGAAATTGGAGAAAATCGGTTCAGATTTAGATATAGCTCACATATAGTTTCGTCCGATTTTAGGGAAATGGTGCACCAAACTCCCAATATTTGTCCGATTTAGACAAATTTTTACACAGAGTACTGAATTAGGTCTAGGATTGGATTTTGAGTCGAGATATATTTTGGATAGCGCTGTGTGTGTACTTGCAGCATAGCAAATGGTGGATGCCACGGTTGCTCAAATACGTCCATTTATATGTAGATATTTTACATATTTTGCCCTTTGGTGAAGAGTATCCGCATTTTGACGGTTTTTTTGTAAGTACCGGGCATTTTGCCAATATAATTAATAATTTAGGATCTGATTTGAATCGAAGCATTGGATTTTTAATGTACTTTTCTGTAATCCTACACAAATTAATGCTGATAATTTTCTCAATGTATAACGTGTATGCAGAAAAATAACATACAAACACACTCACGTATTCTTAGTTTTCTTGGTATTTTTATATTTTGATCTTGATGCTGTTATTGCTCAGCTCTTTGTTAGGGAAAAATCAGTTATAACACGTTACCAACCTTATGGACCAGAGATGGCCTGTCAGAAACTGTGACGTAAATGACATACATTTCCGACGTATAATACATACGTCAGAAACGTCGGAAACCTACCTAAATTCATTAGGTTTTTGACAAAATAGCTATTTCCATTAATCAATTTGGTATAGTCAGATATACACTGCGTATCATAACTATAGACGCACCCTTAATTCAATTGGTATGTTAGTTGACAAATAAAATGGACCCATTAAGTTATTGTTATTGTGAACAACGATTTCCGACCAGAATCCGATCGAGAACATGTGTGGAATCTTGACACATCGTGTCTATGCAGAAAACCTCCAATACCAAACTGTATTTTACCTCCAAGAAGTGTTTTTCGATGAATGGCGGTCAATCGATGAAGACTTGCGAATAATTTTGATCAACAGTGTGATGGATAAAATATTTGAACTTATTCAAAATAAGGGAGGCCCTAACCATTATTTATAAAAGTTATTTTATTTTATTTATGTTTTAAAAAATAAATTTTTCTAATTTTGTAAAAGTGCGTCTATAGTTATGCAACACCAGCAATTTTGAAAGTGCAGAATTTGGCGAAACCATAATGAATAAATTAATTTTTTTTTTGTTGAATAATATGTGTTTTTGATCGTTTTATTGTGAACAATAACTTAATGGGTCCATTTTATTTGTCAACTAACATACCAATTGAATTAAAGGTGCGTCTATAGTTATGATACGCACTGTATGTAAAAAATAATATATATTCTTGAAAACAACTGTATATGCTGATAATATTGAAATAAATGACGTTTACAAAATTTATTACATTTTATACAGGTATATGACGTTTTCGACGTTTACACCTTTTTGACAGTCGAAAACCTAAAAATTCGTCATACGGACCATCCCTGTTATGGACCCCGCTATTATCAAGAACCTCTCGTACAGTAGGACTATTTTTTTATATACCTTATTATCTGCTCGCAGCTCAAAATACTAAACGAGATAAAAGGCCGGATTATCAGTACCATAGAAAGAAAATTGAATTAACAATATCTCTTCCCAATAAACCATGTCCAAAATTAGGAAGAGAGGAATGGAGAGGAGAAGCCACAAAAAGTTGGATTTTAGAAGCCACAAACAGTTGGAGATGAGGAACAAGAAAGCTGACGAGAAGACCGTTGAATGACAATTGGCGTTGAACGAATTGAAACGTCAACTATAGCTCTGATGTAATATTGAAATAAAGACAAAATACATTTCGGGTAAATCCAATAAACTTAGGACGATAAAAAAATCTCAGGATTAAACAACATAAATTACCAAATTTTTTACAAATGAAGTGAAAAAGTGTCATTCGTAACTAGTGTCATTGTAAAAAGGCATGGTCTATGCCCGAACTGTCTATCTCATAAACACAATTGCTCCACTTGCAAAAATAGACATGCGCAACTGCACTGTACAAAAAATAGCATAAAGTTGTCAAATTCGATAAATGTTTTCCAGCTCATTTTCATGACAATGACACTACAACAAACAATTGGGCGTCACTGAAATCTTGGCAGTAAGTAAAATGTTATTGTTATAAACGAAACTTTGCTTAAATCTTATATTCAATCATAACTATTGATTCATTCCCATAGATTGAACACATCTAAAACCTTCTGCGATTGTTTGAACTCTCCCATCTGTCAATTTGAGCGTAGTTAACTTAAATTCTCAGTTTGTATTGGCTCTCATCCTCCTTGTCCAACCATGCACTTTTTACCATGGTCATAGGTGCCGAACACGAGGCAGATTCTCGTGACAGCTCCGGGAACCTAATTTCGAACACAGCTCACGGCTGTGAAGAGAATGATGTCCTCGGATGAGCAACAACCTGCTGCTTCGTACTCGTCAGTAGTGTCGATGGAGAATCCTGACAAGAATGGTAAGGGTTAGTGAAAGCCAAAACCCAGAAACCGATACTGGCGCCTAGCGACCCTGCTGCTCAACCAGAGGTACAGAAGGATCTGCGATTTGAACTAATTACAAAGATACACAGATAAGCTTAAATTTAATAGTGTTAGTATGCGTGTGTTACCCCGACGAACACAGACATCGCGCTCATCCAAGAACCATATCTCTACAAAGATAAGGTGACTGGTTTGAGCAATAAAATTTTAACGGTTTTGGCCGTCTCCACGGGAGAGAAACTAAGAACCTGTATACTAGCAAAAAAAATAACTAAATTTAGACTAGAGCTATCCCTCGACACCCCTAATAGTCTCTGCGTCTATTTCTCGTATTGGGGTTTGACCACTGGGGTAGCAGTGACACCAATCCAGTGGTCCATATTTGATTAAATTCTCTCAGGATATGCAACACAGCAACGTTTAGAAATAGAGTGAGTGGCGAAGTCATTGACATAACCCTCACCAACATGGACGACTCTGACGTTACGAAATGGAAAGTATCTTAGAAATGCTCCTTCTCGGACCATTAGATGATACTTTTCCAGATTCCTACCTTTAGATGAAAACAGAGGGTGCCTCGTTAAATCTGTCCGAAGACAGAAATGGTACTCTTCACTAGGAAACGCAAGATCCCAAACTTACGATTGCCAACTTTGGGTTGAGTTACATTAGCCCTTCCTTTAGAAGCAAAATACTTTGGTACATTCCTTGATCACAAGCTAACGTGGAAAATAAATGTTGAGGAACGCACTACGAAAGGTCTTATAGCACTCTACTCCTGCAAGAACCCTATAGATAAGAGTTGGGGACTAAAACCATAGATGAAATACTGGTTGTATGTAACGTTTGGTGGAAAGGGGTCAACAAGCATACACTAGTTGCTAAAATGAATACTGTACAGCGATCGGCTTCGATCCTGACTAAGAAGCTCACCTCTGGCAGCCTTGAATCCAATCCTGAATTTCCAATCACTGGATTTTCTTTTTAAATTCCACGCTGCAATATGTGCCTGAGGATCGGGAAAACGTTTGCTTGGAAGTCGTTGAATTTTGCAATGCTATTATCCTAAATACAACGTTAGTTAGTGACCTTCTAGAGAGGAGTACTCACATCAGTGACCAAGTATGCAGCACTTAACACCGCACGTGGCTGTTCCCACCCCGACAGTGCATCGTTTCTGCAATTTAATTGAAACGGTCTTCGAGGAAAAATAGATGAGATAGTGGATTTCATGAATCGGATGAATATTTTGATCGCGGCGGTGCAGGAAACCAAGCTCAATGAAAATTGTAGCCTATAGCGTTGTGATGGTTACAACGTTCTGAGGAAGGATCGCACCAGAAGTGGAGGTGGAGGCCTAGCATTCCTTATGCACCACTCTGTTCAATACAGGCCCATCTCGCTTGAGCTTGTATCTAGTGACCCATACATGGAATGTATGGGGGTAGCAGTTAAATGTGGTACTGCCGAGGTAGAGGTGCTTAACGTGTACATACCGCCGATTAATAGCTGTGAACCGCGTTATTTGCCCAACATTAGTTTTCTATTGGAGGACAATAACCGTCTGGTGCTGGGGGACTTCAATGCCCACCACGAGTTGTGGCATTCCGTCCTAGGTAATGACCAGAAGGGAACAGTGCTGGCAGAGCAAATTGATAGCTCCACGTTCTGCACGGTAAATGTGACACTCTTCCCACCAGAATAAGGGGAGAGTGTCACAGTTCGCCAGATATAACCATTGTGTCACCAGGTCTGATAAATGACGTCAACTGGCAGCCCGTCATTTCTCTTGGCTCAGACCATCTCCCCATAATCGTCTCAATCAGCAGACCGCCCGATTTCGTCATCTCTGAACGCCGCACTTTCCTTAACCATAGGAAAGCCAACTGGCAAGGATTCAGAGAGTTCACCAACCAGCGCTTAAGAGAACTTTCCATTGCTTCTGATGTTCGGGTAGCAGAAAGGAAAGAGGCATCATCACAGCTGCAGCTGCTAGATTTATACCTGCTGGTCGAATACGCGAGATAAGACCTAATTTCCCAGCAGAAGCTGTTGGTCTGGCAAACGAACGTGATGACCTCCGTTGATCTAACCCAGCAGATCCCAGGGTCAGGGAACTTACGTTGGAGGTCAGCAGACTAGTTCCTGAGCACAAGCGGAATAAATGGTTGGAGTACCTAAGGAGTAAGTAAACTGTGGGCAACGGTTAAGTCGCTCTCGAACCCTGGTAAGAAGGATGATAGCACCTCAGTCACATTTAACGACGAAACTGTGACTGATCCGAAGAGATGCGCAAGTCATTTTAACCGACAGTTTGTCGAGCATCCCGAGAGCGACAGGGCGAAGAGAAGAGTACTTCGTCGTATAAGATCTCTTCCAGCCGAGGAGGTACCACCATAGTTTCGTTTTTTTTTTTTTTTTTGCAACATCGCCGTTGAGTGAAAGATAAAGCTATCCAGTTGCGGATCATCAACATGGATTCCGTAAGCAACACAGTACAACAACAGCGTTGCACGCCATTTCCACGCATATAAGTGGAGGACTTAACCAGAACCGGCCGTGCGATAGAACAGTGTTGGTAGCGCTTGACCTATCAAAAGCTTTTGATACTGTCAACCATGTCACGCTGTTTGAGGACATTGAGAGCACTTCCCTCCGGCCGAGTTTGAAATGTTGGATAATCAGCTATATGTGTGGCCGCCAGTCGTACGTGGAGTTCCGGAACAAGAAGTCCAAACCCCGTAGAGTTAAACAGGGAGTTCCCCAGGGTGGAGTGATTTCTCCGGAACTGTTTAACCTCTACCTTTCCGGTATTCCACGCCCTCCGGACGGCATAGAAATCGTTACATATGCAGATGATTGTACGATCATGGCGTCGGGTCCCATTGTTGAAAACATATGTGTGAGGTTGAACGCCTATCTCATCGATTAACTGCATTCTTCAAAGCGAGGAATATGAAAATATCCGCCTCGAAGTCGTCAGCCACACTATTCACCACATACACTGCGGAGATGAGAATGCCGTTGAATGTGCAGGTCGAGGGGCATACAATTCCGACCACCAACTACCCCAAAATACTCGGGGTCACATTCGACAGCATGTTCAAATCGTCCGCGCAAACCACAGCTATCTGCGATAAGTTGAAAAGTAGGAACAAGGTCCTCAAGCCGCTTGCCGGCAGCACTTGGGGCGCAGATAAGGAAACCTTGTTGACCTCTTACAAAGCGATAAGTCGGTCTGTGGCAAGCTATGCGGTTCCAGTGTGGTCTGCGAATTCCAGTGATACGCAATGGAGAAGTATTAAGACCTGTCAGAATGCCGGCCTGAGGACAGCGACAGGGTTCTTTCGTTGCAGTACCTGCTCGGGTGTTTCAGGGACGATCATCCCAACCATCATATGGTGGATAGGACTCCCCCACCCAGGCGTGTCAGGAAGGATCTGCATGATCTACAGAGAGAGGTCCAACGATACAAAAGGGAGCCTCTAGATCAAGTTGCCTATCGAGCAGGTCTGAATGGCATTCATACAGATGCAGTAGCCGCAGCGCTGGACGGTTACAAAGTGAATGCCGTCCTCGGAGCTCACCCCCACCCATAGCAGCTGAAAAACGTCAGCTGCCCAGAAAAACCAGAGTAGTTTTGGTCCAGTTACGTTCTGGATGGTGCAGTCGGCTCAATTCGTATTGGGCACCGATTGATGACCAGGTGCAGGATGTCTGCCCAGTATGTGGTACAGGCCCTCATACCACACTGCACTTATTCAATTGCCCAGTCAAATCTACTCACAGTTGTACAGTTTAGCGAAATTATCGCAAGGTATTTTATTTGAAATAAGATAGTGTAAAAACAATCACCCCTATTCCAGAAGTCGTAGTCGACATCGTCGTCTTTTCTTTGTAGGCATCACTTCACGTCGACATTGATTTAGTATTTTGTAACATTCATGCAACGATTTCGACTGTTTTCGATGTTTGTAGTCAGCTGTGCCACACTATGGCACAGGGCATTATGTCTTGGTACATATGTTTGCAACATCCAAAAGAAGCGAGATAGATCCATGGTTACTTTTTAGCATATATAGTATTATTCAGTTTATGCATGTCCCTCCTTTCATGCATTTTTTTTTAATAATTTGCAGGTCAACATTGTAATCCGAATGGGATGAAATTTTATTTGGAATTACATATCCTGCTCTTTCAACACTTCAGTCGTCAGCATAGCTATATGCTTTCGTTGCAGTGGATAAAACTCCCCACCCAGCGTGTCAGGAAGAATCTGCGTGATCTAGAGATAAAGGTCAGTTGTCGCAGCGTTAACTGAATACAAATTGAATGCCGTCCGAGGAGCAAAGCCGTAACCAACTTACTCACCAGAAGTGCTACTGCCGACCCACTATAGAAATGAACAATGTAAAACCTTTCAGCGTAATGAGGTCATGAGCGAATGAAAACCACAAAATTCTTTGTAATAATGAGGGATCTGGAAAGAAGATCCAAAAGAAGATAAAAATAAAATTGCAGACAGGCACTTATTATCAATTGTTTTTTTTATTGTTCCACATATTTCAATAAGAGAAAATAAACGTTACCCACACGATCTTCACCTAAATGCCACACAGTCGTAATTTGAGATTTTATTTAGTTTTTCAAATGTACACTAATTCAAGAATGTCCCTACAAAATTTCAAGTGAAAATCTCAAGAACTCTTGAAGATATAGTCGATTTATTATGTCAGCATCAAGTGACGGCAAAAGTGATTCTCAAACATTAAACGCATTTTTCTCGAAGCAGTGCTTTATGAATGGCGGGCACGATAACTCAAAAACTAATAATCCAATCAGTTCCAAATTTTGACACGTTTCTCTGGAAGTGTATAGCTATAGTATGAAAGAGAATAAAGCCAATCGACGAAGAACTTCCTTATTTTTAACTTAGTTTGTGGTCGATAATAGCCGAATTTCAAAAAAAAAAAAAAAACAAAGGTCCGCCATTTTATTAATTTTTGAGCGAAGTCAATAATCCTACTTCATATGAGAGCCAGATATTTTTGATACCCGCCATCAAAAATAAGGAATTTTCATTAATCCACCAAAAAGAAAACAATAACTAAATTTTGCAAATTATTTTTCTTTTCTTTTAAATTTGCAATTATATAGTATAAATCTACAAACCTTAACAAAACGTTTAAAAATTATATTTTGTTGTAGCATATTATACTGATGTGTATTTTCGCTCTAATGTAGTTCAAAAAGGCTGTGACCTGTACCGGATGTGTCCAAAGCAGTGATGCACACGGTGAGAGGATGACAATTTGTAAATGTATGTGTGAGACTACAACACAAAGCTAAAGCGGTGTGAATGAAATTAAATTAAATAAAATGTTCGGTCTTTTTTGTGTCGTAACTATCGCTTTTAGAGATGGTATTTACGGTATTTACCGGGTAAATACCCAAGGGGTGGGTAAATACCCATTTGCGGGTATTTATTTGGGTATTTACTATATTGAATCAATAATAAAACATCTTACACCCTATTTCCGGGTTTCTGTTATCAAATCGATTTAGAATGGATTGGGTATATACCAGGGCTGTCCACACTAATACACGCAAATGTTTCTTATTGTATTTGTTTCAAATTCACAATTTTCAAATGTATGTTTCTCTCTTATTAAACTGTGAGAAAAATTGTAAAAACTTGTATTTCAAATTTTAAGACAGAAAAACATTTTGAATTCAATGCAAATATGCTTGTTAATAATATATTTTCCTATATAAAGATAGATTTGCTTCTGTTTTGCCAATTCCCACTGTATTTGTCACATATTTCGACTTTTTCTGAACTAATTTTTGCGAAAAATTTCCTAATTTTTTCGTTCAGTGTATGAAAACAAAAAGGAATGAATGGCAATTTTGAAAATATTTTTTTATTTTCAAATGTTTCTATTTTTATCATTGTGTGTGTGAGAGTTTTGAGTTTGGCCGCCTATGCCAAGCGGTTCGGCAGTTAATGAGTAAATACTCAAAATAAGGGTACCTTTGTATGGGGGCTACAGGTAAACGTGAACCTACATACATACATTTTTGCATGGACATTAGGTCTCTAGATCATGAAGATCTGTCCTGAAGTGCCGGGAGGAAGGAGTTCTGTCCATAAGGAAATGAAAGGGTTGTTCCCGACGATAACAGTCAAGCAAGTACTGCATTGACAACATATAGTTGTGCTTAAGCATTATCATGGATATTCCGCCCGGGCCCATGTATGTGTTGTAGTTGTTGCTTTTGCCGGCAAACCTAATCTAAAGGCTATAAATTCGTCTGATTTGTGGTAATGGCATTATTAAACCATATACAGTGAGCAGCAAAAGTCATGGTACTCCACATACAAATAAAAAAATATTCAGTAATTACTCAAAAAATAATTTACAAAATTTAAAACAATTATTTTTATTTTATGTACTCACTCCTGTCGTATTGTGCCGCTTATACTATACAGACGTGTTTTCTTAAATCATACTTACATTGCTGAGGCGTTCAAAAATGAGCAAAAAAGCAACACCTAGTGGTTCTCAGAGAGCAGAAAACCAAAATTTTTATTTGCCTCTCCAAACTTTGGATGATGATGATATTGAAGATGAGAACAATAATGATGAGATACTTGTCGATAATTCGATAAATGCTAAGGTTCCTCCCATTACCATACTGAAGTGCAAAATTGAACAAATTCATGAGTTATGTAGAATACTCAAAATAGACGATTACTCTATTAGAAAGATTTCAATTGGATTGAAACTTTTTTTAACGAACGCTACTGATGTCGATCCCGTCTGCAAAGCCCTAAAGGAAAATCTAAGTGTAGAATTTTTTACATATACGGCAAAACACGAAAAACCGTACAAAGCCTTACTATTAGATTTGGAAAAAATGGACCCAAATATATTAAAAAAGGACCTTAATAATATGGGATTGAAATGCTTAGACGTCAAACTGGTGTCCAGAAAAGTACAAAACGCTTCCCAAGAAAATGTACTATATGTAGTATATTTTAAAAGAAAGTCAATTTCCCTTAAGGAACTGCGACAGGGATACTCTACATTGAAACATATCAAAGTACGTTGGGAATATCAAAAACCTAACAGAAACCAACTTACGAGGTGTTACAACTGTCAAATGTTTGGTCATGGATCAAACCGCTGCAGCGTTAAAACTTTTTGTGCCAATTGTGCTGGAAACCATAATGCTTCTGATTGTAAAGTTTTAATTGAAAAATGTGCTAACTGCCTTGGTCCACACAAATCAACTTTTTTGGATTGTCCTGCAAGAAAGAAGTTCTTAGAAATTAGGCAGAAATTTCAGCCGAGACGTCAAACTAGGCCAACGGTACAATACAATAACAGTGCAAATTACAATAATATGTTCCCAAACACGCTTAATCAAGAAGTTCCACGTTCCAACGGATGGAATATACCTCAACAAAATCAGCAAAATACGTTATTTTCTTTAGAAGAAATGAAAAATTTAACCGTTGAGTTAATTTCAAATTTAAGCAAGTGCAAGTCAAAAGCAGATCAATTTGAAGTTATTACTTCTTTGGCTTTTAAATTTTTGTATTGAGTATTACCCAATTAAATATAGTTTCGTGGAATGCGAGAGGTGCTCGAAGCAAACTTAATGAATTATTTTATTTTCTGGAAACCCAAAATATTAATATATGTCTGCTTAATGAGACATGGCTAAACATTAGTTGTTCGATTAAGAACCGAAATTTTACATGCTACAGAAAAGACCGTCAAGACCGAAGAGGTGGTGGAGTTGCTATTCTAGTCAAAAAAGGTATAGAACACCGTTTATTGCCTAGTGTAAATACCTCTTTAATTGAAAATATTGGTATACGAGTTTTTTCCGACAACGATGCTCTCGATATTTACTCCTGTTATTTCCCGGGAGGCAATAGAAATCTCGCATCAAAAAAAGTTTGCTTTTCCTCCGACCTGAGAAAATTCATCGCCACACGCAACAAATTTATAATCGGAGGCGATTTTAATTCGAGGCATGCGTACTGGGGCTGTAATAGAAGCAATGCATGGGGAAATATTCTCTATGAAAAACTTCAACTTAATAACGTACAAATTTTATTTTCACTTGATTGTTCATACATTCCCGCTGATCACAGATCTGTACATAACAAATTCGTCTCAACTTGTTCGACAAGTTAAAACATTAAACAACCTTGGCTCCGATCACCTACCACTATTTTGTAAAGTTGGGTTCAGTGTGACATCAAGAGAAAATCATTTTCATAACTACAAGAAAGCGGATTGGAACAAGTATCGTCAGTATATTAAGAGGAATATACCTACATCTTTCTCCGAAAATACCCCCATAGAGGAAAATCAAATTGATTCAACATTGGAGAGTTTTACTCGAATTATAAAAAATGCTGTTGACCATAGCGTTCCAAAACAAAAAATAAAGTATCCAACAACACCATTACCTAATCATATTAAAATATTAATTCAACACAGGAATGTATATTGCAGAAATTTTAAACGTTTTCGTGATGCAGATGATCGATATCAAATGAACAGGCTTAACAAAATAATTAAGGAAGAAATGACAAAACACAGGAATAAATCGTGGAATGAATTCCTATCGAAATTAGACAAAGGATCTAAACCATTTTGGAACATCTCTAAAGTTTTGAAAAGAAAAAACAAACAAATTCCTACAATCTTACATAATAACACTGCCTATTATACATCTAAAATATTTTAGCAGAGCATTTTCAAAATAATCACTCTTTGTCGAATCACTTGAGCGATATAATGACTATAGAAGAGGTAAATAAAGGTGTTTGTGAGGTTGAACAAATTAATGGCAGAGTCTCCAATATGTTTTTAACAAATACTGATGAAATTGGCAATTTATTAAAACAACTAAAAAACAAAAAAGCTCCTGGCTACGATGATATAAATAACTTATGTTTGAAAAACCTGCCCTTAAATGGAATTAAATATTTATCATTCATCTTAAATTCTTGCTTAAGTTTATGTTATTTCCCTCATACATGGAAGTGCTCTAAAATTATACCAATACCAAAAGCAAACAAAACTGGAGATTCGACATCGGATTATAGACCAATCAGCTTACTTTCTTCCTTAAGTAAGGTTTATGAAAAAATCATAAAAGATAAAATCTTAAAATTTATTGATCGGCACAACATTATTCCTCCACAACAATTTGGATTTAGAAAGGAACAGAACACATCACAACCTTTGTTAAAAATAAGGGATATTGTTCACGATAACTTCTCCTCTGGCAATTCCACCGGAATGGTTCTACTCGACATTAAATCAGCCTTCGATACCGTTTGGCATAATGGCCTCATTTACAAGATGTACAAGCTAAACTTTCCCATAGAAATAATTAAAATAATAATGAGTTTTTACGGCTTCATGTTCACTCTGTTAAAAGGAAAGATGTAATTGCAGGTTGCCCTCAAGGATCTTGTCTTTCTCCCATACTGTACAACATTTATACGTCAGACATTCCCAAATTACAAGGCTGTACTGTCTCGCTGTTTGCTGATGATACTTCAATTCTTTGTTCAGGCTATTTTAGTAATAATATAATTGTTTCCCTAGAAACAGCGTTACTGGAGTTAAGCAATTATTTTTCAAAATGGAAAATTCTTCTAAACAATGAGAAAACTGAAGCGATATATTTCACAAAGAAACGTTGCGCACGCTTTATTCCTCAGCGACCATTACATTTTCACAATAAGGATATCATATGGAAGAGTAATGTAAAGTATCTTGGAGTAATCTTTGATACTCGAATAAATTTCAAGAGCCACATTCCTCACATTGTTGACAAAATCAATAAAATTACAAGAATGATGTATCCATTAATAAACCGGAACTCTGAACTAAATATAGAAAATAAAATCCTTTTTTATAAAGGTATTTTCCTTCCTGTGATGTTTTATGGAGCTTCAGTGTGGTCGTCTTCAGCTGAATGTCATATTAAAAAACTGCAAATCTGCCAGAACAAGATTCTCAAGATCATATATAACCTTCCATGGTTATATTCCACGAAACGACTACACCATTTGACGGGTTTTGAGCTTATTCACCAGAAGGTTAAGAGGCTGACTGAAAATTTCATTTTGAGATGTCAAATGTCCCAATATCAACATATTAATGAACTAATTCCATTGTAATTTTATCAACTTAACGTATTCTTCTTCTCCCATAACTAATTAGAGAGGTTTTTTTTTGCGAAATTTTCCTGTAATATTAAATATTAACTATCATACCCAACATTGTTATAAAAATAAACATAATTATAAAGTAGAAAAGGGATTTTAAATTCCTAACCTCTTGTATATATATTATATGTTTTCTTAACTATTATCTATATTACTCGCAATAAAGAAAGAAATTGAAATTGAAATGTATTCACTCCTATACTACAACAATGGAAAGTAATATTTCATTTATTTGTTCCAACAAACCATAAAAAATCGAGATCGTGTCAACTCCAATTTTTTGAACAGCATAAGTCATTGTACCCCTGGTCAGAGCTGATATTACAAATCATTTATGGGATAAAATATGTGGCAACTATTTAGAGTTTTGTCAAATTCTCTTTTAAAACAATAAAGGTACTTTCCACATTTCCAAAAGCATTTGCTTAGTGCATCAAGTGAAAGCAAGTATTCTTATAAAATGCATAGAAAAGAACTAAATATTGAAGAGTGAAGAATAATAATTAATAGCCATGAAATGGGAAAGAAATAGGTAAAATGATAAACAGAACTAAATCAGCAGTCCAAAAAGTGGTTAATCGATACAAAAAAGAAAATATAATTAAAAATAAACCGCGATTACCAGCGCTCCTAAAATCGCTGCAGACTTAAAAGAATCATTTGGGAAAGCAACTTGTGTTGGCAATTTGGTATTCATTGAGGAAATAATGAATAAAACAGTTTACATGAATATTTTGAAACACAATTTTAATCAAAGTGCTGAACAACTCAATATTCTGATAATTATTACTTCCAAAAGGACAATGATCCAAACACACACTACTATTGACATGAGAAGTGTATCGTATACAATACACCACACATGTTGATAACACCTCCACAAAGCCCCGATTTAAATCCGATTGAGCACATATGGAATCATGTAGATAAACGAATCCGAAATCATACAGTTTCCAGTAAAGCCCAACTCAAAGAAATGCTTCTGTCAGAATGGGGTAAAATATCGTCGGACTACACTAAAAAACGTGTATACTCAATGCCCGAACGATTGAATGAAGTTTTAAAACTCAACGGATATCCTACCAAATATTAGGTAAGTCAATTTTATTGTAAAAATTAAGTAATATTAAATAATTCATTATTTTAGTATAGGATTTAATACATGAAATAAAAATATATATCGCTGGCTTAATATGTAAAGGCAATAAGTCCATATTTTACAATTTTACGAAGAGACAAGAAGTTGGGCTTGTTGCCTATACTCATCACTACAAAACAACAACAAATACATAATTATAATTTTTTTATTAAATCGATGTATTTTTACTTATTAAACATGTCTGTATCAAAATCTTTAAGCCAGCAATAAGTAGTTCACTTACAAATGTTGGTTATTTTCTTATATCCATTAAACCACTTTCCTTCCATACACTGTGTTTTTTATTTTATAAATATGTTCTAATTCTGTTTCTATCCCAGATTCTTCCTTTTCGATACGAATATTGTCGGTCCCATAACATAAATGTCAAGATTTTGTTATTAAAAAAAATAATGAAAGTTTTGTATCCCCATTTTTCTTAAATTTAGATTAAGAGTTTAGGTTTTATTTGTTATACAATTTTTTTAAATAAGTTTAGTTTTGCAATAGCAATTTTTTAACTTCATTAGAATTTATATCAATTTTCTGATATGTATATTAATTCGGCTAATCCGGATTATCCGGTAATCTGCATTTCACAACTCATTGTGCATTTTATAATCCGGATTGTTTGTCTCTATTTGACTATATATGAGCAGTGAATGTTTTGCTTATAAGTATAGTATTTTTCCACGACGCCGTCAGTAAAGAGGTCATGCAAAACTTTAACTAATTTAGTAAAAATAGTACGCCTTTATATTTAAATCACATATTTTTGCAATGAATAATTTTATTTCCTAACAAAAACATAAAACTAGTTATATGATCACTAAATTAAAATAAAATTAATTATATCAATTTAAAAACATGGGTAATACGGATTGGGGTCTGCAATTGGTGGATTGGTGAGATTTTACTGTATATGTCGAGCCATATTCGCCAAAAAAACGTAACCCTCAATTTGAAATTTTACAGGAGAAGATTTTGTTTTAATAAATTCAGATTTAATAAAGCTATTATTTTGAAATTTAGAATTATAGTTTAAAACAAAACTAGTTTGTAACAAAACTATAGTTCTAAAATAAGTTTTCGGTTCACTTCATCCCAAAATTATTATCTGATCATCACCAAAAATTATAGGCGTTGTCGGTGACCCCACTTGAACCTCATGGAAAAGTTCAAAGCAATCAGCGCTATATTTCCGCCCTCTAGTATGGTAATAGGTTACTAAATAATATATGAATACGTAAGCACCTGTAAATATTGATGTGTAGGTCCTGCATCCGAGTACATACGACAATATAATTGGTATCAATTTAAAGGTCAACCACTCCTCTTGAAAATACTACCTACTTTTCGGGTCTAGGACCTTCAGGTGCAAATATATACCCCATAGAATACAAATTTTGTAATTTTTCACACAAAAGTCAGGGTCCTTTTAACGCGCTAAATATTGACCGATCTTTATCAAAACAGGCATACTTATTCTTTGCTCCGATTCCCTTCTCCATGCAAAAATTCGTGGTGTTTGGGCCATAATTGCGGCCTCAGGAGTGACCAGAAAAACCGACAAAAATAGTTTTTGGTCCATTTCATCCCCTAAATATTAACCGATCTTTTCCAAAAACAATAGGGGTCTTCATTGGCCAGAAGCCATCCTACATGCCAAATTTCGTGAAGATTGGTCCATAACTGTGGCCTGTATCGTGTTTACAAATTATAATGGACAGACGGACGGACGGACACACATGTCTAGATCGACTCAGTTAGTCGAGATATGACGATCGGTATACTTAAGGGACCAATATTTCGCGGCGTTACAAACTTTTGGGGCTGCACAAAGCTATAATACCCTGACAACATAGTTGTGAAGGGTATAAAATTTTCAAATGAAATGATTCGATCGGGTTTCTTAGATCCCATATTCAGATGTTGCAATGAGATCTTTTAAAACTTATAGAACATGTTATGGACAAGAAAGCTTCCGATACATTGAAGGAACAAACGTATAGAGTTAAAGTGATAATTGAGACAATTTTATTGTGTGGAATGGAGTACATTGCTTTTAGGGAAAGTAAAGACTTTGGAATGGTGTCGATAGACGTAGACAATCCCAATGAAGGAAATTTTAAAGCGCTGTTGCGATATAGAATATAAATTTATTGACATAGACTATATAATGGAGACCAAAAGTTTGGAGAGGACAGCCAAAACCATAAATAATTGGAGAATGTATCCAGAAGTTTATTGTTGACGAAGTGAAAAGTGCTGTATTCTTTTATGTTCTAACTACGGATATTTCCGGAACCGTGCAGCTATTAATATATTTTAGATTTTTTGACTAGGTATCTAAAAAATCAAAGAAAGCTATTGTTCCCCTTAAATTTCAAATTTAAGTTTAAATATAGTTTCGAAGATTCGAAAAATTTATGTAGAATATTTCGAGAAGCACATAATTTATTTAAACAACTTCATTCATACTGTGAAATATGATAACTTGAATCTATAAATCTATAAAATCTAAAAAACAGATAATGGAGTCTTTGAAACAAATAGAGGATGTTAGATCTAAACATTATTATTACATATAGCTGTAGTGTTAATCGTATCTCAAAACTTAATATTAACATATGACCCTACACTTGTCCCAGTTTCTACCAATCTGAATCTGATTTGACAACATAACGAGGAGTTCTACGAAATATACATGAAAACGAATATTATTGCTGAGAAATTTGGGGTAGAAGTTTCAGTGCAAATAAGGGTAGGTTCGCAAAAAACAGGTCAAATGTAATGATGAATTATACAATTTTTATATACCGATTTTTAAGAAATCTTTACACACAGCTTCAAATGAAAGAATTTTTTTTACCCTAGGTCAAGTAAAAACGTATTTGAAGTATCCAATCCAAAGCCCACGCTGTTCTTGATTAGCTCTTATATCTAAGCATAATACTGATGACGTAATAAATATATTGTTTATTATCACTTTAACGGTAAAAGTGACACACTTTACACCCACCCGTTTGAAGTGAATTCTTTACATTTTCATAGTTAATATTCCATCGAGTGTTCCGCAAGAACGGACAGTTCTCTTTTTATAGTTTGTAAATGATTCCCATAATTCTGCAAAGCAAGCTTATTTAATCCTATTAGCCCTTTTCAATGGTACAGATAAATCTACATTTAGTAATAGCAGTTGTGTGTTGTCTTAAATTAATTCAATTCAAATTTTTTCTTAAAGTAAAACTTATAAAATCTAATATAACTATGTTTTTAATAAGTAATACTGTGCCTTAACGACACAAATAGATTCTGCAACCGGGTTTATATTCCCTTCGCATTCCACCATGACACGGATCATGGTGTGTACGCCGTGCCTGCGAAATGTTAAGTCACCCCTTCGGTCGGCAGGTGGGAATGTTGTGGCCTCTACTGGAACCATAAATGCAGACAAAAATAACATGTTTGGTTGATTTGATCCCCTAAATAAGTGTCGACCCATGACGATTAGACATAACTGCAGCTTGCAAATTATAAAAGACAGGGGACACAGAGCTGAATTAAATAGGTTCCACACAAACTAATAATACCCTCAGAACATAGCATACTCATACAAATGAAAAATACACACCAATTCGACATCGACTTACTTGATTTATAGTTGCAGTTAAACACAGTTGGGCGAAAATTATATATTCCTTGTAATAATTGAGGATATGTCTTTAAGCTGCCAGTTTGTTTTATATTATATTCCGGCTTAAGGTCGCTAAAAAGAAAATTAAGAGTTAACAATAATTGAGTTTTTATTTATTTAAACTTAATAGTTAATATAAAAATTATATAAAAAGTGTTAGTAATATGATACATAGGGCTTATAATTTTATTTTTAATTAATTTGGTGTCACTGTTCTTTTAGGGTTTTGTCCCCGTGGACCAATACTGACTGCCATGGGGGTGATCCCCTAAAAAAATATATACAAAATAGTATGAATAACAAGAACATTGATAAAGTTAAGGTGCTGAGCCTAAAAAACTCTGTACCGGCGAGTGCCTTGGCATCTGTAGTCTACAAACACGCAGCCAATGAGAAAATATGGATTTGAGTTTAAGGATCACAGGGGAAGAGCAGTCCTCCACTTCCTCGGAAGTGGCGAAGAGGTTTACCTCTACGGAAGAGCTGACAAATGGCCAACCCACAAAAAAAAACAAACATAGCTTCACGTTGCTGATTAAAGCAGACTGCCGTATCCATTGACTGAGGATTACTATGCCGGATCTACTAACAATAAAACGAGCGCTGCATACGAATATTCCGTGAAATGCGGTTACTCCAAAATGACTAAGCAGAAATCACGAAAGAAAAAGACAGGGCAACGAATAGTAAGGACTCACCATCTTATGCAAATGGAGGGGGCACAACTGATACGAGAGACAAGGAAAAGTAAAAAAAATTGCGAAGTAGCTGATCTATGACATAAGGCCCGTACCTAAATGCAGAGGGTTGCGTACTAAAATACCCACCATCTCACCTTTATAGGGTTCGTTGAACGTCCTATTACCCCCAATAAGCAAGGATTTTATTTACTTGTGTGTCAATTGAAATCGGCAAAAATGGATGAAAACATTTTCTTAATTAACCGAAAAAGTTTACATATATAGAAAAACTAATTTTTTTCAATGACTGGAATTCCATTTTCAAAAAACAAAAAATTCAAAATACGCATAGTTAATGTTAAAAATTTTCAACTTTATATTTTTATACGCAATGCGTATTTGGGTAACATTTAGGTACGACCCTAATATGGGAAATGCTTTCATATATTTTGAAAAAAAATTTAACTAATATTTTCATAAAAAAAAAATAAAAGATGAAACAAAATATAAAAAAAATCAATTTCTGAAAAATGAATTGCTGTTCGTTAGCCTCGCTAAAACTCGAAAACGATTGAACGAATTTTTCTTATCTTAGTCTTGAAATGTTCTTGGAGCTTCAGGCAAGCTTTAAAAGGTGAAATTTGAAAATCGTGAAAAATTTGCAAAAAATATTATGAAGCATATTTGCATTTCCACGAATTTTGTATCAAGCTATTTTGATTGCACCACGCCATAGATGTTATTTTGAGATAAAATTGTTGGTGGATCGTTCCTCAAAGCCTTCATTTGTTATTTATTGAAAATTTTCAAAATATTTATGGGTCGATTATGGAAAGCAAACTAATTATATCTGGTGATAAGCTCAGTGGAACTATTTTTTGATGATGAAAATTTTGTTCAAGGTGTGTCATTTATTAGAAGGCATTAAGGAGATAAATCTATTACAACTACCATCATTTCTGTGAGTAGATGCTGACGTTTAGAGAAATGTTCAATCAACTGCTCATATTAGCTTGAAGGCGTAATTTTGACTACCAAAAGATGCCGTTGTGTACATAGATGAAGCCTTAAACCCTGATTTCTCTTAAAAATTTGTGCAGCTCTGATGTTTTTTGTGGAGGCCATGCCATGGGAAGTTTTCAAAAGTCCCATAGCAATGACTTCAACCTTGGCCAATGTCGGTTTTCGCCGAAGTTATCCGGCTAATAGAGGGAAAACTGTGTAAAATTTTGATTGTATCCAAATTAACGGAGGAGGAAAAAGGGAAGAATAAAATGTTTTTATTCGAAAACTAAGTTCCAGGGTGTTGTCGGATGTATTGATGATACACACGTACATATCATGGACCCAAAAGAAGATGTTCGCCACTTTCTGTCATTCATTTGGAATGCGTGTTGGTGGGCCATAGCAGTTAAAGTCTTCTGAAATGGCCTTCCACACATCAACGATAAAGGCTTTGGTTTGACCAAAAGTCCGCACGCCACGTGCTTCATTTGGCTTTGAGGCAATAAGGACCTCAAATTGTTATTTTGTAGTAATATTAACCATTATGGGAAAGCTACAAAGTTCAGTTATTATAAACAGCAACCAGAAATAAATGGTTACCGAAAAATTAAATTTGAAGCAACTGAAGTTGAAAACAGTTGTCATCCATAATGCAAATTTGGCAACTGGCAACGCAACTAAACTATGGTTGCCATCCGTAATCGACCCATTAATTTTTTCAATTGAATTGACATTGTATTGAAACTATTTTATGTGAGAATAAAAAAATAATTGAGAAGTGTATAATTGAATATACACGCAATCATTGTATGTACACGTTGTTCATAAATTGCACGTAAAGTTTGGGACAAACGCAAAGATGAAATTCAGAAGACAGAGTTCGGAACAGAGTTCTGATTCTAAGATACATGACGTAGATTATTTTTCTTGAAAATAATAATAATAGTTCCAAAGGGCCACGTTGTTCCTTAAAATGTTGCTATGCCACGGGAAATATCAAATCAGGTGGTTCCATATGGTGGTTATATGCATAATCCTTGGTCAATGTTTTTGAACTTATAAACACAACACCTCGAATATATCCGATACCAAAAATGTTTATCACAGAGAAAACTAATTTACAATTATATTTTCATTGCAAAATTACATCACCAATCTCATAAGGAAAGAGAGCAACTATCAAAAAACAGCAAAATTAAAAAAAAAAAAAAACTCAATATGTGAACTACCGATATATACAGCTTCATGTGGTAGTAGGTTGTCCGTGCTGGAAAAAATATAATTTAAAATTACAGACACTCTGGTTGTAAAACAGATTAAGAACTTTAACATACAGAAAATTAAACGGGAAATGTGTTTGGCGTCTTTTTAAACGTTAGGCTATAGTGCATAATTTCATAAAGTAGATTAACCCGGTTAAAAGTTCTAATGTATATGCCTTTTAAGTTTTTCATTCACAGGAATACGTTATGTCATACTATAAAGGAAAATTCGGTCAAAGTCTTTATAATACGGAAATATAATATAGAAAACTTTCCGCAAAAAATTACAGCCACTGGACCAAACTCCCCAAAATACCGAATATTGTGGGTACCGTTATATGGAAGCTACCTCAGAGAATTGACCAATATCAACCATTTTTAGTAGTATTCATTCATAAAACAACCAAATGCCAAATTCCCACAGAATCAAAAAATGTGGAGTACTATTATATATGTAGTGAGATTTTTTGCTCAATAAGTATACCTAATATTAAATTAGAAGCAATTCTTTTAAATATTGGGGGTATCGGTTTATGGGATCTACCCTAAAAAGTGAACACTAGGAGTAGTAGTAATGTATGTGCAAATTGCAAAGCTCCATCTTAAATAGTAAAGGATAAAAAAGCTACCTTAACATTGGACTACCGATATGAGGAATATATTGGGAAAAATGTAATTAATTCCCAAAGTCAAACTTATATGTGCATATAAATTTTATTAAATTTAAATTTTTTCCACAAATTCAAATATTAATAAATGTATATCCACCGAAACTTTAGAATGAAAAATAGCAACAAGACTCGCTAATAAATATCAAATTGTAGATATTCAGTACTGTAATGTCTCTTTACGTGTGCTCTGATAAATACCAAGGTATTCCAAAAATCTGTAAACTCCTAAAATGCTAAAAGTCATACATCAACAATATTGCCAGGCAAGACAACGTTTGCCGGGCCCGCTAGTTTACATTACTGAAAATTATAATATCTGACATTCTAGCATGAAACTATTGGAAATTACATTTAACTTGAACTCTGAGTTTTTCATTTTTAACCGGTACGTATTCATTATATCTGTTTTAGTAGTACTTGGAAATACACTACTGCACGTCTTTAATTAATATACATCATAAAAAAGGGGTGACACAAACAGAACCTTAGGGAACACCACTATTGGCCATCATTTCAACAAAAAATTTTCCATTAAATTGAACAAACTGAGAACTTTGTAATAAGTCATTTCAAGTATGTTTATTTCAATTTATATTTATTAATAATATTTTATATTGGTTATTTAACACTTAAATTAAGTAATTATTATGTGTTGATATATGTTAAACGTTGTCAGCACTCCGAATCAGCTAATTGTATGTTACTTGTTGCTGTCATTATTGTTGTTTCGCCGTCATTTGCGATCAGCTTTATTTGGTTTATTTGAGTTTCCAACGAAGGCATTAGCAAAAATGCACTTTCAGTTATTCTTTGTGGGAGAATGCTGACTATGCATTTCTCAGCGACAAATGTTTTGTTTATTTCGCAACTTTTCCCTTCCCAAACCGTCCCCGAGGCATATTGAGATACTACCACTTGCAGAGTTTTATTGAATGCAGTTAATTTTCGTTTCGCTAGAATTCGTTTCATCACAAATAGAGAAGACAAAGTTAAGCTTAGGTAGTGTTTTTCAGCAACTTCACGTTGAAAATTTTTAATATAATTTACATTTTGTGCAAATAGGGGATATTTAAAATATCAATACACTCTGTTATGTGGACGAGAGCTGATCGAGGTATTCCTGGTGTTAAGGATACTGAGCCATTTCGATATAAATTGTACCAGTGACCTTGACTTCATCATCAAACAATAACAAATATGTTCCTTTAAAAACTAGAGGAAACTCTCATTTGTTCAATTTGTACCGTTTGGTCGTTGATCACAACAACGTCATCATCAATTTTACAAGAATCGTTTATATGTCAATTTCGTCAAGATCTGCTTTTACAATATTTTTATATGTGACTCTGGAAATAAATTGTATGCATTGCCTGCTTCATCTTTCAGGTCCGAATATAGTACCAAATTCGTCATGTGCTTCAGTTCCGTATTAATGGAAAATTATTTAATTTCCATTATAAATGGGAATAAAATTTGCGTTATTATAATCCGAAAGTCAACCTAAAATGGGGGAAAAAAGTAGAAAAAATTGACCTCAGTTTCAGTTCTTATATTATATTGTTGCTAGATCTTTTTGAACCTCTTTTTCAACATATTGTTGAATTGTTTATTGCCCAACCTTTTGTTGGTTTTGAATAAAACTGAGTTCTTCGGCTTGCATTATGAAGTATCAGATCTTTCGGCTGAGAACTCTGAAGTTGATTTACAATTTATCCGTCGAAATCATTTGTACGGAATACTTCTATCGGTTTTTTTCCAATTATTGAATGTACGAACCTGATATACTCTATTGTTGCCAACAGTAAAATTTAGCACTTAAATTAAGTAATTATTAATATGTGTTCATATTATTTTAATTGATGTTGAATGTTGTCAGCACTCCGAATCGCACTTATCAATCGCATTTTGATCGTTATTATCGTTGTTTCTTTATTTGGTTTTAGTTTAAGTTTCCAACGAAGACTTGACGTTTTGTCGTTCACTGCATTGGTGGTGCAAAACATGACAACGAGGCACATTTAGTCACTCGTTGTGGAAAAATGCGGACTATGCATTACTCAGCAACATATGTTTTGTTTATTTCGGCAACTTATATATATTGAAAAAATCAACTTTGCAAACAGTTCCACTGAAAATAAATTTATTTTTTAGCTTTCTCATAAATAAAGAATAGTTAAGTCTATAGAAATCCTTAGACTATTTTTTTGCATCGGTCCAAGTCCCACAAGTTAAAGCCTCTCAATTTCATGACGTTTCCTCAACCGTCCTTCACAGACGGTTGAATTTTGATTCGTCTGGCCTGATCACACGTTTCCAGTCGACCACTGGCCAAATTTTGTGCGCGCGGAATAATTTGCATTACCCTTATCATTAGACTTGGGACCATATTCATTAGCACCGTATTACGACCTCTAATTTGAGATTTGGGAACAATGGGACACCGTTTTTGTACCTTCTATTTAACACACTTTAAGTTCTTCTGCATGTTCTATGATAGAAGAGTATCTTTCACTAAAGATCCTGACGTTCTTTTTGGTGAATTTTAGATTTTTGAATACGTGTAATTTTTCACATCTTTTCATCACCTCGTCGTAAAATGCAAACGGGCAATAGCGAGTGCATTTGAGTTATTTCAATGTTTTCGGGTTTTCTTGATGCTTATTTTTATTTTGTTTTGCATAATTTTATTAAGTACTAGATACTTAATAAATGGCAACAAAATGTTTTTATTTCTTTACAAACTATCATTTGTATGACATAAAAAGTGCTCAATGTACAAAGTGCTCGCCACTGTATATAATTGTGTGTGTGTGTGTTTTTTTTTTAATTTATTTTTATTTGCAATCGATTTACAAGAAACATTTAGCAAATAAAACAAAAAACAAAGATGGAAAAAGAAAAAGAAAGAATAAACGTTACGGTGCAGAGCCTAAATAACTCAGTACCGGCGGGTGTCGTTGATCTGCCCGCGAGTCACGCCCCGTCGTCATCCTGCGATCGTGAGCAACAATCTCCTACAGATGTGGGTGTCTTGGCATCTGTAGTCGAAGGTATAGCTACAAGCACTCAGCCTTCGGGCAACACCAATTCGAAGTTGAGGAACCACAGGGGAAGAGTAATCTCGACCCAGCCTTCAGAGACAGGAGGGGACTCTACTTCGAACTCTTAGTCTGATCATGATAATCAGACAAACATAACTGTCTGGGAGAGCCGGAAGGAAGATAAGGCTGACAAGATGATAGAGGAGGTGAGTAAAAACATCGTCAAACTCAAAACTAGGAAGAAGCAGTTGTCTGGGCACAAAGGCGGAAGTTGGCCAGATTGAACCGGACAAACAAAAAGAGCGAGACACAGGCAGAAACTCAAAAGGATAAGCCTGACCTTCCCTCCACTTCTGCGGAAGCGGCGAAGAGGATAAGATCTCCGAATGAGCAGACGCCAAAAAAGAAAAAGAGCTTCCCGTCTAATGATAATAAGAGAAAGCAGAGCCAAACCAACGTCAAAGGAGACTGTTACGAGAATCCACTGACGAGGGCAGACGAGGCTGGCTCTGATATCAGGAAGACGAGTGCTGAGTCGGAATCTTCCGCAAAGACCGGGAATCCCAAAAGGACCAACCGGAAGTTGCGAAAGAGGAAGATGACAGCAACAGATGATAAGGAGCCGCCGTCTTACGCCAAGGTTGCAGGAAGCGCTATCGGGACGAGCTCTGCTATGCAGTGATCGACGGAAATAGCGCGTCAGGTAAGCTAAAGAAGGAGACCCATAAAGAAGTATTAAATGTGGTCAATACCAAGATAATGAAGTACCTACTGGAAGGAGGGGACTCTATTGAAATGAATAGCTGCGAGTTCAAAGGGGACTATCTAATGCTGGAATTTGGAAGTCCAAAAAGCATAGAAGCCCTGAGAAAGATAGTGGCAAGCATTGGACCAATAGATGGAACAATGAAGCTCAAGCTGCTGAGGAAAAAAGACATTCCTCAACTACAAAAGGCTACAGTCCTCGTCAAAGGTTGGGGCAGCGATTTCGACACGGAACGCATGCTTAAGGTCTTCAGCCTACAAAACAAGTCGCTGCACGTGAAGAAATTGGAAGTCTTCCACAGGGAGAAGAAGGAGGAAGGGACTCTCCTTGTGTTAGGCTTAGACAGGTCTTCAATGGCAATTCTGGCTAAGACCAAAGGCAAGGCGTACGTGTCCAATGCCGTTTACTTCAAAATCGGGAAGGCAAGGATTGGAGACGATGAAGCCAAAGAAAGCAGCGAGGGGACAATTCCCAGCAACACAGAGGAGGGAGCCGATGTGAATATCACAGACTCTCAAGAAAACCGGTTACTGGAGGACAACTGATTGACGTCATCCAGATCAACCTCCATCGGAGCGAGACGGCAACCCTGGGCCTGATGGAAAAAAATATAAAAAGTAAAAAGGAAAACATCGGACTGATTCAGGAACCTTGGAAAATTAAAAACAAGGTCTCTGGATTAAGCCATACAAATTACCAACTCTTCTATGCAAATACGGGGTCTCGTCCGAGAACCTGTATATGTCGTAAAAATTTTTCTTCTCCCCAGAGTTGTCAACATCGGACGCCACTGTACTGAAACATTTACCTGGCTTCAGTGTACCTCCCGTTCGACTCGCCGATA
This sequence comes from Musca vetustissima, assembly GCF_032173495.1. Lineage (NCBI taxonomy): Eukaryota > Metazoa > Arthropoda > Insecta > Diptera > Muscidae > Musca > Musca vetustissima. The sequence continues at coordinate 130,883 of NW_026885658.1, read as the reverse complement.
CCACCACCAACGGCGGAGCTGCAGCGACTGGTGAAGAAAGCTAAGGAAACAGGTAACGAAGTACTAATTGGTACATTTTGCGTGGGACAGTACAAATACTAACAAAAGGGGCCAGGCCCTTTTAGATTATTTGAATACTAACGATCTAATAACACTTAACATAGGCAAAACCTACCTTTGTTAACAGAATTAGAGAGGAGGTATTAGATATAACATTATGTTCAGCAAACTTAATAGATGAGGTACAGGAGTGGAGGGTCTCAGAAGAGTACTCCTTTTCTGATCACAAATATATTATGTTTAAAATCCTACGGCCACCGCCGAAACCAATACACTTCCGTAACAAGTCCAAAAATAACCGGGAGACTAGTCAAGGAGGGTTTTAGCGCGACGAAACTATGAATGCCTAGACACGAATGACATAGACAGGAATGTCAACAAATTAACGGAAGTAATTGTAAAGTCTTTCGAAGAAAGTTGTCCTCTTCGAAAAAGGAGATCTGCCTTTGAAAACCCCTGGATGACAGGGGAGATACGGAACAAAGGAAAAGAGGTCCGAAGGCTTTACAACAGAGCACGCCGAAAAAAATCCGCAGTATTCTGGGACAACTTCCACGACAAACAGAAAGAATACCACAAATTAACAAGAACCGCCAAAAGCAACTCCTGGAAGCTGTTCTGCGAACAGGTATATAGCGTCAACGACGTTTCAAAAATCATGAAATTTCTATCCAAGACCACAATCTTTAATGCTTGTTTAAGGTTGACGTAGTCTTCATACCCAAGCCCGGCAAGGCAAATTACGCCACACCAAAATCATATCGGCCAATAAGCCTAACTTCTTTCCCACTCAAAACCATGGAACGTACAATCGACACCATGATAAAGAGTAGTATGCCCAATGATACGCTGAAATACAAACAACATTTGTATGTAAAGGGAAGGTCAGTGGAAACCGCTTTACATGAGGTAGTACACTATATTGAGGGCACCTTCGCTGAGAAGATGTATACCTTAGCGGTATGCATTGACATTGAAGGAGCCTTCAACAATGTCAGCACTAATACGCTTATCCAATCCCTAGATACCTTCCAAGTGGACCGGGCAATCATAGACTAGGTCAACTATATGCTAAGGAATAGATGGATAAGCTGTAGCATAAATGATATAACAATCAGAGACAAAGTAGGTCAGGGAACACCACAGGGAGGGATTCTGTCACCGCTCCTGTGGGTAACCACCATAAACGGACTCTTAAGGAACTTAACCGACGAAGGATTTGAACCAATCTGTTATGCAGACGACGTTATAATACTTCTTAGGGGAAAGAATCCAAACGTACTATGCAGGAAAGCCGAAACGGTGCTAAAAATCGCATACGATTGGGCAAAACCGAGGGGCTTAAATGTAAATCCGGACAAAACGGAGATATGTCTTTTTACTAGGAAGACAACAATAGGTCAGTACGAAGAGCGCATCTTCCAAAACAAAACGATAGCCATATCAAACAAAGTTAAGTATCTGGGAGTAATTCTAGATAAGAAACTTAAATGGAAAGACCACATACAGCAAAGGGCTGATAAGGCCCAAAGATGCTGGTGTTTCTGCAGAAGAGCCGTAGACTCTAAATGGGGTTTCAATCCAAAGATGATACACTGGATATATAAGAGCGTTATTAGACCAATTCTAACATACGCGTATGTTGTCTGGTGGACAGCAATGAATAAAAAATGTAACGTAAAAACGTTGCAGAAAGTTCAAAGAACGTGTTGCCTAGGAATATGTGGAGCAATGCGTACAACACCAACTAGGGCTTTGGAGACAATATTATATATACATCCAATAGACATCCAAATAAAATATGAAGTGGTGGTTGCAGCTTTAAGACTTAAAGCAATGGACGAATGGATAGACACCGGACACAACACACCGCATAAAAACATTTTACAGGCAACAAATGAGTCGACTTTAAATATCTTTGATTCAGACCGTATACCTGAAACGAGAGTAGTGACACGGTGCGAAACTATAATACCAGATAGAGAACAATGGAATAGCGGAACACTAGTTCACATGCCGCCTGGTAACTGTTGTTACACGGATGGCTCTCGACTAGGAGGAAAAACTGGACTGGGACTTTTTATCGAAGAACCGGGTACCGAAATTTCTCTTCGTCTTACAGATCACAGCACGATCTTACAGGCGGAGGTTCAAGCTATAACAGAGTGTCTTAACTGGTTAGTTTCAAACCAAAGACAAAATACAGTAAATATTATTACGGACAGCAAGCAAGCTATAAATGCAATATCTTCCAGAACATTTAAATCCAAAAGTGTACTGGAATATATAAAAAAACCATAAATGATTTCGCACAACAAGGACCTGTACGAATTATATGGGTACCGGGTCACCAAGGAATCATAGGCAACGAGATAGCAAATCAACTAGCCAGAAGTGCCATTGCACTACCCACAATAGAGGTGTATACCGCCAAACCCTTTAGCGAAACACCCCAAGAAATGAGGGAATGGGCACATGAGACCCACATTACCCTTTGGGATAATGAGGGGGCAGGAAAAATCACCAAAATCTTATGGGGCGACCCAAGTGAAGACAAAACTAAGCAAATCCTAACGCTAAACAAAAAAGAAATAAGCCGACTGACGGGAGTTCTGACGGGGCACCTCGGCCATCTACTCACATCTACTCAAGAAGGCACATCTACTCAAGGAAGTAACGAGTGCAGAGCGTGTGGGGAAGACAGTGAAACGCTGGAACATTTCCTATGCCATTGCCCAGCATTTACATGCCTTCGTAGACAATTCTTGGGAAATGACACTCTCCACGGACTAAGCGATCTGAGGGGGTGTGAATGGAAAAGACTGCAGAAGTTCGCAAAAAGCACGGAATTCCTAGATGCATAGGGAATCAAACCCAAATGTTTTTCTTCATTAATATACACTTCACTAATTCTTGATTTATGCTTTCTCCGCACATCTAGAGCGCACAACAGGCCTCATATGGCTTAAGTGTATGTCCTTCTTATGTTGGACATGTGGTGGTATCATCCACCCCTCTTATCAACCTAACCTAATAAATTCTTAGATTAGAACATAGTAGTTAAATTCCAGTGGATTTAACAATATTACATAATTACAATTACAATTTAATATAAAAAAGCAAGCAAGGCCAATAACTTATATTAAATTATATAACAAAATCCAAACAAAGAATAAACTAAATAAATTAAAAATACATAACAGTAAAAAACTCTACAAAATGAAATTTAATGCAAACAACTAGTATAAAAGATTCCAAAAAAAAAGAACCCCAATCCACTGCACTTTACTTAACTTTCGCTAAGAAAAGTGGAAGGGAAAGGAAGCATAAGGAATCCTACATAAAATAAACTATATATCCCTCTCGAGCCCAAGAGCAATACTACAACCACACACATTAAATTTCATATGTATAAACCTATATGTATGTATAAACCTATAATATAAATGCTAGCGAACTTAAATAAAGATGGCTCCCCAGCCAAGAATTAAAAAAAAAGCAAAGTAACACTATGCAACCTGTAATCAGCGAGACAAATGCACAAACAATTCCCTCCTATACGCGAAAGTGGAAGAGGTAAACTTACGAAGGCTCAAAGGGCGCTGATTTCACAATCTTACGACTCTAACTACAAATGATCTTTCACAAATTACAAACGAAAACCTCGGATACAACAACTGAGGGTTCCGATAGGATCTACACATCACAAATCTACTACACAGCGGTAAATCGACATTTCTCATAATTCTATAATAACATAAAAGGATACGATATTCGACATACTTATCAAAGGATAGGCAAAGAAATTTAAGAACAAATTGGGAAACATGATGACGACGACCCAAACCATATACATAACGAACAATGGAGTTAACAACCTTTTGAAGCCGATGCAAATGACCAGAATTAGAGCCCGAAATTACCTCCAAACAATAGTTTACCTGAGACATCAACAATGACATAGCCACCTTCACCCTAACGAGAAGAGGCAAGTATGCTTGGACACTATAAAGCCTCCTAAGCTGCAATCGCACACGGGACAACAGAAGATCAATGTGAGTCGAAAAACTAAGTTTGGCATCCATAATTACACCGAAGCACTTCATTTCGTCAACAATATTAATAGTAAAGGAACTAACGCAAATATTAGGCATATAACCGTCATAGCAACAATTGAACAAAACAGCTTCAGTCTTATTCCAATTTATATCAACACCATTGGGGGAGATCCACATAGAGAGATTGCAACGTTGTGTTAGCCAGATTTTCCAACCTGGCGAGATCAACACTCCTAAAGAAACATGTATGTCATCCGCATACAAGAAGAGACTACAATTACTAGCAGTAACAGAATCCATGATGGTATTAATGTACATATTAAAAAGTAATGGGCCCACCACAGAACCCTGCAGGACTCTACACCGGATTAGACCAACATCAGATTGGACACCCTTGTGGACAACAAACTGGGATCTACACTCCAGATACGACGAAATTAGTCTACAGGCCGAAACGGAAAACCCAAATTTGACTCTAAGCCTCCGAATAAGCTGCGTAGTCAGCTGCGTAGTTAATAGAATCAAAGGTCTTAGACAAATCAAGACCAACAAGTAGACATAAGAACCATCAAAAACATCGCGAATAACATCAGTAAGAGATAATAAGTGTAACGTTGTACTGCAGCCACGCCGAAAACCATACTGAGAACTACTAAGACTTTTATAATCATCAAGAAACTCCAAAATAGCATCTTTAATATAATGCTCTACTATCTTTGACATGGCCGACATAATATAATATAATATATTATAATATAATATATTATAATATAATATATTATAATATAATATAATATATTATAATATATAATAATATATAATAATATATAATATATAATAATATATAATATAATATGATATAATATAATATATTGGACGCATGTTAGACTGACTGTATGACGGCCCTTTCTTCGGAACAGGCACAACACGAGCTACCTTCCAAGCTTGCGGGAAGGATAACGTCATAAAAATACAATTAACAAAATGCAAAAAGTGAACAGAAATGTATGGAAAAACACTCTTAAAAAAATTTAATACGAATGCCATCAAAACCTACAGCTCCAGACTTAATTTTGCGGAGAGCACTTTCAACAAAATGCATAAACACGCAGTAAAACCTAAATGACTCTTGAAGAAAGGCACCATCAATTCCTACATTCACACCAGGATTAGATTTGCCCACATTACAAAAGTAATCATTAACAGTATTAACATCAACCACAATCAAGACAACCAAAGGACCTAAGGGACTTCCATAATTGACTACTATTCATACGACCGAACAACTTTTCATAATATTTTCTTCTTTCATTACGCATAACAGGTTTGCAACGATTTCTCCAGATACAATATATACGTCTATTGTCATCAGTAGGCCTTCTGCGCCATTCAAAGTAAGCTAAATCCCGAATCGAACGAGCTGACTTCACCACATCAGAATTTAACCACTCATAATTTTTGGGGTTTACATGACGAGCAGCAAGAGGAACAAAAAACTGCAAACTCTGAAATAACGTCTCAAACAAGGCTAGTTGGCTGTCTACGTTATTGGTGAGATACACAAAATCACAAATACCCACCCAATCCGCATTACAAAAATCAAAATACTCAATTACCTTCTCTTCAACAACTACAGGCAAATCAATCATCCCAAAGATAAGCGCATGGTGAGATATGCTAGGGCATTGTCCCTGCGAGGAAAATCCCAGCCGCATGGGATCACTGATCAAACAATAGTCAATCAGCGAGGTAGAACTGTGAGCAAGATCAACGTGCGTAGGCTTGGAATTGTGGACAATAGAACGCCCATGAGACCTACATATGCCCCGCTAAGGATACGTAGTCGAGTCCAAAAGTCGACTATTAGATTTTTGTCTCTGACCACAAAGTCGATTTTTAGACTTTTCGATTTTTGCCTTTGAGTAAAAAGTCGACTTTTCAATCTTTCGATTTTGTCAAAACTGTTCAAAATCGTTTTCGACTTTTACTGACTTCTGCAAAATCGACTAAAAATTTGATTTTTTATATGAATTATTCTGAACAGATAAATTAAAGTTCCAGAAAATGCAATTTTTGGGCAATTTGAGCTTTGTGATAAAAAACCAAGTATTTATGAAGAAAATCGAAAGTCAATCTTGAAAAGTCGACTTTGCGATTTTGTCAAAGATCAAAAGTCGACTTCGAATTTTAAACTTTTCAATATAAAAAGTCGATTAATCGATTAGTCAAAAGTCGATTTACTTATCCCTATGCCCTGCATCAATGTAGATTTCGAAGATTTAAATAAGTTACAATTAAAATCACCACAGACAAGCACACCCTCATGAATGCTATGAAAGGAATCCACATATCCATGCGGCAGGTATACAACGGCAACAAGCAACGTAAATGCACCGAAACACAGCTCGACGCACAAAGATTCGCATACATCATAAAGTCCGACTTAAAACCTGGGGAGCATAATTATTAAAGTTCGATTAAACATCGGATACATATCAAAATAATAATAAAAAAATAACAAATTAAACAATAAAGAATATACCAAATCAAAAAAAAATTGTTTTAAGAAAAACAACAATAACAATAATAAATATACATCACATGACTATGTAACAGGAAACTGCACCGCCCCACATTCATTATCCAATACATTCCGCATCTGCGTATCTCGGGATCGATTGGCAAAGTTAAAAAGTTCCTGCTGCTCGAACCAAGTTTTCGTTCCATCAGGAAGAAGTACTTCAACCAAGGGCTGGTCACCGTTAAGCAGCTTATATTTTCTAATATGCTTCCTTTTAAGCAAATCTCTACAGGTATAGATAAGTTTGGAGGTCGAATTAATTAAGTGATCATTTATATACACCCGAGACTCCACAATGCAATTACTTCCTTCAGAAGAAGACGACCCTTTTTAGAGTAGTTACGCATCAGTGAATCTTTATCCTGAACAAAGTTAAATTTCACCAACACCGCGCTACGGTCAAATATGTAACAACAGTACTGCAAATCTTTAGGCACTAGTTGCATCCCACAAACCTTAGCAATATTTACAGTTAACGCTCTAAGATATTTTATATTGTCCGGCAGTCCTCTAATAATGACATTCGACCGATTCAGTCTACGGTGGAGCATAGCATTGTATAATTCATATATATATAATTCATGGACTCTATCTATTAACCTCTTTTCCACACTAATAGCAGTGTTTTCCATTTCACTGACAGTTAACTTCAGATCACAAACGGACTGCTTCAGTTCAGTGATATTGCTCCTCACCGCAGAAAATTCAGCACTGTACAATTCAAAAAAAGCATCTGTTTGGGATTTAAACTCCTGCATACACTGTGCCATGTAAGCACCCATCTTTAGCTTCATGGTAGATAACATATCATTCTGCAAACTACGTAAGACATCCGCATTAACAATTGCAGCACTATTATCAACAGAAGCTCTAGAACCAGGTATCACATCAGCAACCGAACTAACACTAGCGCCATGATCAACAACACCAGCCCCACCATCACCACCAGAAGCACGTATACATGTAATGCACGTATATCTAAGAGCCTTATTAACTCGAGCCTCAGTTTCAGATACACCCACACAATCCAAGTGGAAATAATTTGCACAGCCGGTGCATCCAATTTTGTATTTAGATTTTGAAATATGTTCATTGCAGACATTGCAAATACACTGCGACGGCATCTTTAGCAAAATAACCGCCAAACAAAACAACTGTAGCAACACGGAAAACCCAGCCAGAAATCCTCAAGGATCACCAAGAATATATTGCTACTTAAATATAGCCAGGAACAACTGAATAAAACTCAAATTTCAATATTTAAATTATTTTTCTTAAGAGCGCAAAAATTTATAGATTATTCATGTAGGGATCACAAACTCGAATTTTAATATTATTATGATAGAAAGGGGAGGTCTAAAACATGCTTTTTTCAGTCTTCTGATTCATTATAATATAATGATGTTTGATGATAGCTTAGTCTGTTTAAATATAGAAAACTACACTTTTTGATTTCATCTTTAATTTTATTAATTTTTACATATCTGTAAATGATGTTATTATTCACGAACCAAGGAGCACACAGTGGGAAAAAATGCAGATCTAGCGCGCAGAAAATAAAAGTAGATGTTTTACTGTATGTTTATCGATATTTTGGATAAGAATAGATTTAGATGGACAATTTTAATTATTTTATGAACAAAATTTGGCAATTTTTTTATTAACCCATTAAGCGCCGATTAATTTTTTTTTTAGAAAAAACTTAAATTTTTAGTTAAAAATTACTATTTTGAAGCATTTGAAACATTTTATAATAAGCAACATTTTTCGTTATAACTAATAGTACTCCTAAAATGGGAGCTTCTTTTAAAAATTCCGAAACATTTGGAGGGTAAAAAGTGGGTTAAGGGCAAACACCATTGTTATTATATATCTTTATTATTGTTAATATTACATATCTAAAACATCGAACTATATATATTTTACAAAATTTAGGCGTTACTTATTAAATACTAATCACATTCAGAATCCGAGTTTTGATCAGAATTAGTTGGTAGCATTGGATCCTCCAGTAGTTTAAGGACTTCTTCAGATAGTGGCTCACTATATGATGGTTAAGAGATGTACTACGAGACAAACTTGATATTTTTGGATCAGAAGAAAATAGCAACCTATTGAAAAGATCTCTCATTGTTTCCTCACGTCTAATTTTTCTGGTGTACAGTTCCCTGTAGTTCCGAAAGTCCTTGTTTCTGGATTCCATGGCTTCTTCAGACAATATTTCTATGGGCAAATTGCACATTTAATTATATCAGCACCATGCACTAATATTTTGTGTATGCTTGAAGGCATATAGAACCAAGAATATAATTCCACGAAAAGAATGTTTCCTCAGTAAGTTTTTAAACGAATCTGCGTTAATAGCATATCCATAGGCCATGGTTGAAAGGATGATACTAAAAATTTTAATTAATTTTTCATCAACACCAGTTATCGACGATGCCAATCCAGGTTGGCTAAAAAAACGCCTAGCAGTATTGCCATCGTTTGTTGTTCCGGATACTGACTTAGGTGTGTCAACAATAATGTGCATTTCTTCCTTCAAATCATTAATGATACGTGCCTTCCTTTTTCGAAAAGTGGCCGATCGGAGCTATTAATTTTCCACTTTTTCAAAACCAGTTGGTATGAAATGTGCAATATACATTCTAAACATCGAATCCTTGCATGTAAGGTAGACAGGCCGTATTCGTCTAAGTTGATGTTTGGTGTTAGTGACGAAATTTTGTTGTAATCATTCATTACTTTTGGTGTTATGTGCTTATAGCGAAAACCATAAATGTAGGTAAAACCGTGTATATATGAATGTTAAACCAATGATATTTTTCAGGGTTCATAAAGTGGACCCTTTACCTGCGGTATTTTAGAAGACTCTTACAACCGATTTCGTTGTAATTTAAATTTTTATTTAGAAATACATTTGGAATAAATGTATATTCAGTGCATGAGTTTAAAATCAACGTTTGGAGCAGCTTACTTAAATACCCTCAGTTTCATACTCACACCCAGTACTCTGGAACCTTAGGATGGACATATTGAACTTGTTTTTTTCTTATCTGCTATACTGTGATCTGTTCCAAGTCATATTTGATGAGTTATATCAAAAAAATTCACAAATTTTTAATTGTATTTGAACAAACCCTTAAAAAAAAGCTTCCTACACAAAATTGGCATTTTTTCAACAAATTTTCATAAATCCGAGAGTCGCAGGAATCGCAGGAAAAAATTTAGTATGATGTTCTAGACAGACACACAAGAAAAATAAAACAAAAATCAACGCTGAACTCGACTGCACTCCATACTAAACCCCTATTTAAATTGAAGGAATTAAAAAAACGGACCTTACATATATTTAGCCCGAAACACCTAAATTAAAATAACTTATGGGTTATATAACTATATCATTTAATTAAATACCAATACTATATCAAAAATGGACAAAATTTTATAATAATATATTCACAGAATGCACACGACCATCGCAATTTTATAGCTAAAAAATACCATTTTTAACATTGGAAAAAAATTATATTTTAAATGTACCGTTATTCCGTTCTAGCTTATTAATTCGGATTATTTTATACGGATTTAAGTACTCTCAACACTCTACTTTAAAACTGCATTAATGTTATACAGTTTCCTTCAACTTCATTTTTTTATTTTCTGCGCGCTAGATCGGCATTTTTTCCCACTGTGGAGCATGCGTAATCAATCTAAGCGTCTTTGATTGTTATCGCTGCAGAATCTCAATATTTGAATATTATTACTTGTTGTTCCCCAAAATTGAATTGCATATGTCCAGATAGTTTTAAGTATGGTTTTATAAAAAATTACTTTCTTCTCCAAACTCAGTTTTGATTTTGGACAAAGAAGCTACGTCATTCTTTTACTTTTTAAATCCAATTGATGTTTCTTAGATGTTATAAGTTTTCTATCTAGGTGAAGTCCAAGACATTTGGCACAATGCGCAGAAGGAATATCAGCTTCATTTAATGTTGGAGAAGGGCATTCTCCTCTTACATTCATGCACGAATTTTTCGGTTTAACTCCAATATTCAAGTTTTGAACTATTATGTGTAGCTAGAATGGCTGTGTGACAGTTGTTGTAGCGTCACTTACAGGCATACCTGCCGTGAAAATCGTATATAATAATGGGCCTAATACAGTGCCTTGTGTAACACCAGCTTTTATGTCACCGTTGACATGTACATAAAATGTACTGCTATTTCAATAGCAAGTAAAATGGAGCAGGCAATAATGTCAGTTTATATAACAAACCCTGATACCACACTTTATAAAACGCCTGTGTATAAGAAAGAATCGCTTTTGTATACATTGTTTCGAAATGCATTCTTTGAACGCTCGTGTTCAACGAGTCGCTAATCCCTAATTTTTTCGTTTGTCAATTTTCGGTATTATTATTATTTATAAAAATATGAACATGCTCGGCATCTTTCAGTTTCTTTTATGGTCACTTCACATTTATGCATTTCATAAATGAAGTTCAAGTGGTTGTATGACTATGATGACTTATGCAGTCTGATATAAGAGTCGATGATAGAATAATTCCGACTGTCCAACACTCAAAGATCCTGGCTGTTGTGTTCGATAACTTTCTAATTTCACTAAACACGCAGCGTACTTCAAACGGAAAATACAGACTCTTTGGGAAAAGACAAGGAAACCATAGTAGCGACATATAAGGCCATCAGTCGCTCAGTCTCTAGCTATGCTGCCCCAGTCTGAATTTCCTTTTAAGTGACACCCAATGGCGTAACCTACAAGTTGCATAGCATAGTGCCCTCAGGACTGCTACCGGCTGTGTTTTGATGTCGAGCGTGGATCACTTACATGAGTCGCCCCTACCATCACATTATGATGCAGGATCCTCCACGACATATCCGGAAGGTCATCAGGCACTTCCGCCCGGACATGCAAGACGGAATACCAAGTGACGTCGACAGATTGTCAATAGCGGCAGGTCTGAAGAAGAAGAACCCGTCAACAGATACAGCCCCAACACCGTCCTTAACTGTCATCCAACAGCAATATCTGAAAGCGAGAGATATCTTCCATCTTGGCACAACACAGGTCTGGTTGGAGCAACATTTTAAACTATTAAACCATTTCCACACACACACGATAACCAAATTAAAACTAACGAGCATTCCTTGTCTCAATCGGTTCGTGTTACTCTGAACGGAAGGAAGGAAATAATTTCGTAATGTCTTGATACCATACTTTACTTTAACATTTATACGTCAGACATTCCAAGTTTACATGGCTGTCTCACTTTTTGCTCATGATACATCAATTCTTGGTTTTGATTAATTTGCTAATAATATAATAGTTATTCTTGAAGCAGCATTACTGGAGCTAAGCAATTATTTTTTAAAATGGGAAATTCTTTTAAACACTGTGAAAACTGAAGCGATATATTTCACAAGGAAACGCTGTGCAAGTTACATTCCTTAGCGATTATTACATTTTGACAATCCTCACATTGTATAGAAAATAATATCCTTATTTATAAAGGTATTTTCCTTACATTAACGATTTGAGCTTCTGTGTGGTCATCTTCAGCCGAATGCCATATAAAAAAACTTAAAACCTTTCAGAACCAGATTCTTAAAATTATATATGACCTCTGATTGTTATATTCTACCAAACGGCTACATAATTTGACGGGATTTGAGCTTGTTAAGCAGAATATTAAAAGGCTGACTGAAAATTTCATAATGAAATGCCAAATGTCCCAATATCAACATATTAATTAACTAATGCCATCGTAATTTTATCAAGTTAACGTAACGGCAAAAAATACAAAAAACCTCATTTGTAACTTTTTCTTCTTGTTCTTAACATAAATAAATCGCGTGAATGACCGAGAAAAATCCTTCGCAAATAAAGGATATGCCAAATTATGAAATTTTGAAAGTGCAATAATAACGCAGAGTTTTCCCATCGCGTTAGTGACCGCTCTTGTGTGGATTTTATCTAGAAAGATAAAAACCGGAGGTCCTCAATTTTTTTTACCACTGATAGTACTCCTAAAGTTCTACAAAAAAGTATTAAGAGAGAATTGTAAAAACATTGTTTTTGATTTGTATAACTTTTAAATTTTGATTTTGCCTCAGAAAGTCGTGTAAGTGACTGCGTTGCAAACTTTTAATGATATTGACTTCCAAAGTTTACTTACGTGGATGCTGTGTCTACTTTAATGTAAAAAGGGGTAAAAAAACAGGTTGAGGCAACCCAAGTTTTTTTGTTTTTTCTCGATTTGTGACTAAGCCACTCATATTGGGGCCTTCGTGCTTAAGTAAAAGTAGAAGTCTGCAAAATGAGGAGTACGTTTCTTACGTATCGTTTTTCGAAAATTTATTTGCATTTACCTTTAAATGCATTTTTTTCTAGTTTCAATGCGTAGTCACGAATTTTGCGAAAATTGGTTTTAGGATTATTTTACTCGCGAATCTGAGTAAGTTAATATATATTTTGGATATTTAGTATCTACTGCTTCAGAGCAATATTCATCTGAAGGTGGAAATGTTGTGCGATCAAATTTCTAAAAAAAATGTTTTCCGGCGAAACTTTTATATCTGTCATTAGATTCATAGGGATACCCGCGATCAGTAAACGTTTTTATATTCAGTACTAGCATATACCCGCTACTTCGTTAGCGAATGTGGGATGTATTTAAAACCCTATATCGACCATTATTAAAATTTTAGAACAATTTAGTACGAATGTTCTGCCATAGTATGTTCTCAAATCTAACTCTGTATCTCAACCCTACACACCCATTCCGACCGCAAAGAAATTTACCTCTATACTAAATTTGGTGTAATTTTTCACCATTTGTACTCGTGTAATACTTATTTAAAACAAATCTAATATAGCTTCACCCAAATCAGTTAGTGCACATTAATATAAATTTCCATAACTACTTACTTTAGCAATCATAATTACGAATTTCCAACACTTCCCACATACCCCAATCTTAATTCCAAATTTCAGGATTTTATCGGTTCACCTAAATCCAATTTGTAAAAATTTCCATTACTACCTACATCATGAAATCCAATTGAAAACATGAATTAGATAAAATCTTAATTATAATCCTAATAGTATCAAATTTAGTACACAGTAGAACGAATTTCCAAACCTTCCTACTTAACCCAAACATACACTCCCACAGTGATCCTAATTCCAAGATTCAGGATTCCAACTCTATTGGTTCACTCACAATTCAAATTGTAGCAAATTTAGAACATAGTTGTAGCAATGTCCAAAACTTCCTACATACCCCAATCCTACAACTCCACAGTCATCCTAAATCCAAGTTTCAGGGTTCCAACTTTATCGGTTGACCCACAATTCAAATTGTACCAAATTTAATGCACAGTAGTACCAATTTCCAAAACTTCCTACATACCCCAATTCTACCCCTCCATAGTAATCCTAAATCCATGTTTCAGGATTCCAACTCTATCGGTACCAATTTCCAAAACATCCTACATACCCCAATCATACACCTCCACAGTGTTCCTAAATCAAAATTTCAGGATTCCAACTCTATCAGTTCACCTACAATTCAAATTGTACCAAATTTAGTACACCAATTTCCAAATCTTCCTACATACACCTCCACAGTGATCCTGAATTAAAATTTCAGGATTCAAACTTTATCGCTTCACCCACAATTTAAATTGTACCGAATTTGGTACACTTAGTACAAATTTCTAAAACTTCCTACATACCCCAACCCTAAATCAAAATTTCATGATTTCAACTTTATCGGTTCACCCACAATTTAAATTGTACCAAATTTAGTACACATTAGTACACATTTCTAAAACTTCCTACATATTTCAATCTTACACCTCAACAATGATCCAGACTCCAAATTTCATGATTCTAGCTCTATTGGTTCACCTAAAATTCAAATTGTACCAAATTTAGTACCATTTAGTATTACTTTCTTAAACTGAATCCTGATGCTAATCCTACATCCCTACAATGATCCTAACTCCAAACTTCATTGTTCCAGCTCTATCGGTTCACCCAAATCCAAATTGTACCAATTATAGTACGATTTAGTACTTTTTGTACAATTAAGTAAAAATTTCCAAAACTACGTACATATCCCAATCCTACACTCGACGGTAATGTTAATTTCAATTTTCAGGATTCCAGCTCAACCTTAATTCACACTCCAAATTTCAAGTTGTTAACGCTATCCGTTCACATGCTACAGAATTGTACCAAATTTAGTACATTTTCGGATAGTTATAGTTCGAATTTCCAAAAACCCTTTAGTACATCTATCCTACACTCAATCAACGTTCACCAACCCAAATTTCAGAGTTCTAGCTCCACCGGTTCGCCAAATACAAATGGTACATTTAGTACTTTTCGTACCGTTCTAGTAAGAATTTCCAAAAACCCAGCCTTATCTGTCACATTTGGGCCAAGAGTGACCCTTACCCAAAATTTCAAGATTCTAGCTTCAGCCGTTTTGTCTGGGCGTTGATGAATCGTTAAATCAGTCAGTCAATCACTTTACTCTTTTATTAGTATAGATAAAACGAAATCTTCTTCCCGAAAATCCATCTAATAACTGTGGGAGCTGGCCTGCCAAATACACGAAATTTGGCAAAAACTGTTTTAGAAAATATCGCGGATTTATTTGCATTTTCTGTGGATCTTATCCTGATACGGATTTTGAACTTTTGCGAAAACAGAACTTTAAAACCCAATTTATGTCAAATGTAGTGTGGGCAGGGTAATCGATGGTTCTTAATGGATCGCATTGAATTAGGAATAGATCGATGTATTTTTTATGGTACACACCAATATCAAATTCGCGTCAAAAACATATATACTTTTTGTTAATAATTCGCGTTTTACGAGTTTTTGGGTACTTCAATACAACATGTAGTATAGTCGTTAGTCTTAGTCGTTAAATAAAATTTCACAAAATATACATGGATTGGAAAATAAACTTCACTATTTCTGGAAACCGGATGCGCATCTAATGATTTGGAGGACTACGCGATTTAGACGCAATTTAAAATGTATATTTCATAACATAGTTTTATTTTAAGATTTATTCATATTTATAAAACCCCAAGATTTATCGGGAGTGTCTTGCTATAATCCGTAAGGTGTATACTTATCCACAAGTTGTTATTATTTATATATTAGAAAATTTTTCGGTAAAATTTGGGTAAAATAGAAGAAGAACCCCACATTTTTTTCTGAAATTTCTTGTATAAAATTAAAAAAATAAGAATGATGACATTATTTCTTCGAACCAAAAACAAATAATTTACCTTAATATCTTGTTTTGTTGTCGCTGTAATTTACAAACCGGTACACAGACTTGTGTGATTTTGATATCATTTGATTAATCGTGGTGCTTAGATTATGGAGATATTTTAAAGAAATTTTTAGGTGGATACATGTTATTAATATAATGAAAGTAATGACGTAATTCCCTATATTTTTTTTCTCGAAAATGTGCAACATTCTCGCTATTATTATAATATAATCATATTTCACGAAGGACGTCATATATCAAATTTAACGCAATAACACATAAGAAAACGACTGAACAACGTGGCCGAAAACGTAGCCCTACAAATTAGGAGGATAGGTACAGTAGGATTAACCATACATAGTCCTCGGAAAAAGACAAAAACTAATTTAAATCTACAAATCAGCGCTGTGATAGTACGCCGTAGGTTAATAAAAAATAATCTATATGCCAGAAG
Organism: Musca vetustissima; assembly: GCF_032173495.1. Classification (NCBI taxonomy): domain Eukaryota; kingdom Metazoa; phylum Arthropoda; class Insecta; order Diptera; family Muscidae; genus Musca; species Musca vetustissima. The sequence continues at coordinate 114,408 of NW_026885658.1, read as the reverse complement.
TCCAAAAATGTTCCCATTTAGTAAGGAAGCATGCCAACGCTAGGTTGAATTTTGCATATTTTTCCCTATATTTTGCATATTTTTTGTATATATTTTGCATATTTATGGCAAATCGAACTAGCATACCGTGCACATTTTTGCATATTTTTTGCATATTTTGCATATTTTAACATGACTCCAAATATCGATCAATTGGAGCATGAAACGCCTAAATACAAAATTTGAGTCCAATCGGATAAAGCATAAAAAATATGCAAAAATCCGAGGTCTACACATAAGAAAACGTCTGAACAACGTGGCCGAAAACGTAGCCCTACAAATTAGGAGGATAGATACAGTAGGATTAACCATTCAGCGTCCTCGGAAAAAGATAAAAACTAATTTAAATCTACAAATCAGCGCTGTGATAGTACGCCGGAGGTTGATAGAAAATAATCTATATGCCAGAAGTCCTAAAAAGTTCCCCTTTAGCAAGGAAGTATGCCAACGCTAGGTTGAATTTTGCAAAATCTCATCTCTCAATAATGACGTAACATATTATGGACCAAAAGTGTGTTATAAGCCGGAACAGGCCCCAGACAATATGTTCGACGTCCTCTAATCACAGAATACCAATCTCAGCACACAGTCAAACCTGTAAAGCATCTAGAATTGAATATAAAGGTTTAGGCCAGTTTTTCATATTATGGCGTAGGGACAATCCATATTATTAATGGGATAATGGTTAGAACAGTATACGTCTGTATCCTAAACAATATTATGCTACCGTATGCCAGTTACGAAATGTTTATTAAATGGTCATTTTAACAGGATAACTATCCTAAACATACCAGCAAACTCGCAAAGGACTAATTTGTATCCGAAAGGATTGATATCGGATATTATTATTTTTATTGATTTATACATTTCAAAGCCAAGCCAAAAAAGCCTTATATGGCCAGTATACTACAAAATAAACTTAGACCAAATTAAAAATATAAATTTTAAACACTAGTATTTCTTTTCATGTTACATATGTTCAAGCTCCATAATTATTCATTAAAAGTAATAGATAAAAATCATTTGAATAAGAACTACTGTGAATTGACTAATAAAAACATTAAAGTAAAACATTAAGTAATTCCAGAAATTTATCTTCAGTATTCAACTACTCAAAATAAACAAATTAAATTGTATGAAAATAACTCAAAACGGCCAAAAAAATAAAGGATAGATTTAGTAGGAAAAAATTATTTTAAATTATTAATCAAAACAAAGTTGAATTTAATTAATATATTTAATATATGGCTAAAACCAGGGAAAAGCAAAAAAAGGCTTAATTGTAGCCTTTTATTCAAGCGCAAAAAAGTGGTAATGAATTATATACACTAGCAACCCTAGTGTAATATGAACGTTCCAATATCGGAGTTAATTGGGGAAAAATAAGTTGTGGACCTAGAAAAATTAAAAAAATTCACAAGAAATTGTGGACACTGTATTTTAATAATCTTATAAAAATGAATTATAATTCGTAGATTTATAAATTGACGAAAATTGCAACCCAAAAATTGTATTACATAATTTGAAACATGTTGTCTGATATTCAAACCATATATCGTCAACTAAAATGCAAAAATGCGTAAATTAAAAAAAATGAAAATTGATTTTTTGAATGAATATTGTGAATGTCAATAAACTACACGTGTTGACAAAGTTTTACACGTCTACGGTCAAAAAAGGAGCTTCTATTAACAAAAAACAAAAAGACGTAACTACAAGTGGGTTTATTTGATAAATGCAAAAAGGCGTAACTAACAAAAAAATCACGTTTTTACTTAATTGTTATGGCTGTCATTGAACTAAATAACTAAATTTGTTAAAAAAATTATAGTCTATTATTCGTCATATGCAATATCACCCTGCCGGACATACTTTTTCATTTCACATGACATGTTTATAGTTTTCATTCAAAACTGTTTTTTGCTTCTCCTACACAATTATGCTTTGGTTAGTTACACCTTTTTGCATTTTAGCTAACGATATGTATCTTATCACTCTATTAAAAACAAGGCGTATTTTCTTCATAAATGTCCCGATGTTTCCTGAATATATTTCCACACAATAAATTAAAATTGGCATTATAAGCGCATGTGCAATCTTCAATCTAATACTAATAGGCAAATTCAATTCCACAATTCCACATCAGAACAAAATTAATCTTTGATATTAAAGAGTTAATATGATCTTCAAAGTTAAGATGCCTGTCAATAGTTAAACCCAGACATTTTATACTGTCAACAAATTCAATATCTATGTAATCAAATATGATTAATAATTCTTCACCATTTTTTAATCCAAATTCCACTGCCTTAGTTTTTGTTGTATTAATGGTCAATTTATTGTCTTGTAGCCAACGGGATAGAATGCACATAGATGAGTCAATGACACATTGCAAAACATCAGAATAGCCCAAATCAGATTTGATTAGGAGCTGTATGTCATCAGCGTATACAAATGGTAAACAATTTGAGCTGGAAATGAAAGGAAAGAGGTCATTTATAAACATTATAAAAATAAGTAGTCCAAGTAACGACCCTTGAGGTACTCCACTAAAAACTGGCAAAAGATCAGAAAAATATCCATTGCATGTTGCCTGCATTGGTATCTATTTGTAAGGTATGAGTTCATTAGATGACAGGCTGATTTAAAAAATTGAAAAGTTGAATGCAACTTATTAACTATGGCCGTGTGTTCAATTCTGTCAAATGCTTTCTCCATATCTAGCGACAACAGAACACAGCATCCACGGTGGCTAACAATACTACGAATATGATCCGTCAGACCAATAAGTAGGGAAGTTGTACTTCGATTACGCCTGAAACCTAGTTGAGAATCATGAAGTAGAAGCGACGAATTGAGGTGTTCAAGAATTTGTGATTTCATTCAAGTTTAAGCATTTTGGAGAGAATCGGCATCATCGAAATGGGTATGTAAGAGTCGGTAGCATCATGCTTACGAATTAGTACAATCTTGCCTATTTTCCATAATGATGGATACATGGATGTCATTAAGATTGTGTTCACGAGATGTTTGATGTGAAATTCCACAAAAGACCAAACAATCTTTATAAATTTTAAAGCAAGACTATCTGATCCCACTGCTTTGGATTTAATAAGAGAACAAGCATTCCTTATATCATTTATATCTACAGAGCGAAACGAAAATGTGCCTACGAGATCAGAGTAAGCTTGAAGACATCCCCCATCGATACTCTAAAATGATTGAAAAGACTAATTTGGTTCATTTACATCAACATCTATTGCATCCTTTTCTTTACCTAAGCCATGTTGTTTTAATAATCCCCACATTTCCGCAGATGTTTTCCCTTCAAAAAGTTGTTAATGTACTTGTGCTTTTATTAATCTTATGACCCGCTTAGCTTTATTTGTAGACCTACAATAAATTCTCCAATTAAAAGGCGTAGGATAGAGCTTATAATTGTTCCAGGCAAGGTTCCTAAGAGACAATCTATACTTAATTTCTGGATCATTGAATCTATATCGACATTGTTCGCTGAATACATATTCGAAAAATTACAAGCCGCTAGGGCTTGTCCCACCTCATCAGTAGATAATGCCACAAATATAAAGGAGTGGTGGGAAATGGCTGGACGCTGAAATTGGTTTGAAAATCGAAGTTTATCTATAGAGGATAATAGAAAAAAATCAATAAGCGATGTAGACTATGCGCAATATCATAATGGGTAGGGATTGAATTGTGGACTACAGATAAATTTAAGTTTCTGCAAATATTTCTCACTTGAATCGATTTTTGTAAGTTAAACAAATTGTTATTAAAATCCCCCATTAATACATCATCATATCTTATTAGTAAATCTGATAAATATTCCTCAATATCTATAAAATCTCCGTGCGGATGATACAGTGTCCCAACCAACACATTTTTTCTTCCAAAAATCAATTCAGCAATAATTCAATAACTCCAAACATTGTGCTTTTAAAAACAATTTTGTGTTTAATATTTGTTGGAGAACAAAACGGATATTAGTTTATATTTTATTTATTTATAATTTATTATCTATTCTTATTATTTTACGTTATTATAAATTTCGCTTTATTTTATATATTTCCCATTTCTAATATGACATTCCTATTCTGTCCCCTAAACTGTCACGAATTGACATCCCTACTTTCTCATAATTTGCTAATTTGCCTATTCCCTTTTTCTATTCCTAATGTTTCAAGGCTATAATTTGGCAACGTAGCGCGGACAATGATCTTTGTTTACTGTCTCTGTTACGTTATTCTTTGTTATTGTTGTTGTTGTTGTTGTCGCTGCATTGTTTATTTACTAAACATAATGCAGCGACGTCGTAACAAAGGTAATAGCGAAAGCAGAGACAGTAAATAAGATCAATGCAGCCGTGCTATGTTTATTTTTAGAATCGAAGTTTTTTAGTTCTTTCGTGTTACTCTGCCATAACAAAACAACCTAACTCTTTTTGTTTAAAACCAATTAAAATTAAGTTTAAGTGAAATTATTTTAAATCTTAATATTTAATTATTGTCCCTCAAGGAGGCTAATATATTTACAAATTATATTCAATTATAATTTTTTGTGAAATAAAGTTGCCCCAGAGACAATTTAAATTTAAAAGAAAAAAACGAAAACTGTCTCAATTAAATGAATTCGAATTAGCTGATCCAGATTTCGACAAAAACGATAAAATAGATTTGCTCATTGGTGCTGATCTGTATGGAGACATTTTACTTCCTCAACAAAAGAAATTCGAAAAAGGCATTTTTCTGCAACTTACCCATTTCGGATGTATAGTTTCTGGCCCAATGGCAGAGATTTCTTACTCAAAGGTTGTTAATGTTAATTTGTGTTCCTTAGACACTCATTCCTTAGACATCACGGTGTTGTGAGGGAATCTAGTTCCACGACAAAACTACGTGTTGTTTTCGATCGATACATGGATGTCATTAAGATTGTGTTCACGAGATGTTTGATGTGAAATTCCACAAAAGACCAAACAATCTTTATAAATTTTAAAGCAAGACCATCTGATCCCACTGCTTTGGATTTAATAAGAGAACAAGCATTCCTTATATCATTTATATCTACAGAGCGAAACGAAAATGTGCCTACGAGATCAGAGTAAGCTTGAAGACATCCCCCATCGATACTCTAAAATGATTGAAAAGACTAATTTGGTTCATTTACATCAACATCTATTGCATCCTTTTCTTTACCTAAGCCATGTTGTTTTAATAATCCCCACATTTCCGCAGATGTTTTCCCTTCAAAAAGTTGTTAATGTACTTGTGCTTTTATTAATCTTATGACCCGCTTAGCTTTATTTCTAGACCTACAATAAATTCTCCAATTAAAAGGCGTAGGATAGAGCTTATAATTGTTCCAGGCAAGGTTCCTAAGAGACAATCTATACTTAATTTCTGGATCATTGAATCTATATCGACATTGTTCGCTGAATACATATTCGAAAAATTACAAGCCGCTAGGGCTTGTCCCACCTCATCAGTAGATAATGCCACAAATATAAAGGAGTGGTGGGAAATGGCTGGACGCTGAAATTGGTTTGAAAATCGAAGTTTATCTATAGAGGATAATAGAAAAAAATCAATAAGCGATGTAGACTATGCGCAATATCATAATGGGTAGGGATTGAATTGTGGACTACAGATAAATTTAAGTTTCTGCAAATATTTCTCACTTGAATCGATTTTTGTAAGTTAAACAAATTGTTATTAAAATCCCCCATTAATACATCATCATATCTTATTAGTAAATCTGATAAATATTCCTCAATATCTATAAAATCTCCGTGCGGATGATACAGTGTCCCAACCAACACATTTTTTCTTCCAAAAATCAATTCAGCAATAATTCAATAACTCCAAACATTGTGCTTTTAAAAACAATTTTGTGTTTAATATTTGTTGGAGAACAAAACGGATATTAGTTTATATTTTATTTATTTATAATTTATTATCTATTCTTATTATTTTACGTTATTATAAATTTCGCTTTATTTTATATATTTCCCATTTCTAATATGGCATTCCTATTCTGTCCCCTAAACTGTCACGAATTGACATCCCTACTTTCTCATAATTTGCTAATTTGCCTATTCCCTTTTTCTATTCCTAATGTTTCAAGGCTATAATTTGGCAACGTAGCGCGGACAATGATCTTTGTTTACTGTCTCTGTTACGTTATTCTTTGTTATTGTTGTTGTTGTCGCTGCATTGTTTATTTACTAAACATAATGCAGCGACGTCGTAACAAAGGTAATAGCGAAAGCAGAGACAGTAAATAAGATCAATGCAGCCGTGCTATGTTTATTTTTAGAATCGAAGTTTTTTTAGTTCTTTCGTGTTACTCTGCCGTAACAAAACAACCTAACTCTTTTTGTTTAAAACTAATTAAAATTAAGTTTAAGTGAAATTATTTTAAATCTTAATAATTAATTATTGTCCCTCAGGAGGCTAATATATTTACAAATTATATTCAATTATAATTTTTTGTGAAATAAAGTTGCCCCAGAGACAATTTAAATTTAAAAGAAAAAAACGAAAACTGTCTCAATTAAATGAATTCGAATTAGCTGATCCAGATTTCGACAAAAACGATAAAATAGATTTGCTCATTGGTGCTGATCTGTATGGAGACATTTTACTTCCTCAACAAAAGAAATTCGAAAAAGGCATTTTTCTGCAACTTACCCATTTCGGATGTATAGTTTCTGGCCCAACGGCAGAGATTTCTTACTCAAAGGTTGTTAATGTTAATTTGTGTTCCTTAGACACTCATTCCTTAGACATCACGGTGTTGTGAGGGAATCTAGTTCCACGACAAAACTACGTGTTGTTTTCGATGGTAGCAGTAAAAGATTACCTTCTTCCTCATTGAACGAAGAACTTTTTCCTGGCCCTGCTCTACAAAATGACTTGCCCACTATTATTAATCGATGGCGTCGATTTAAAATAGGTTTTAGATCAGATTTGGAGAAAATGTTTTGACAAATTAATGTTATAGAAAGCCATCAAAAATATCAGCAAATATTATGGCGAAATTCTGACTCAAATATCGACGTATACAAGCTTAAAACTGTCACTTATGGCACTTCTTCAGATCCGTACCTCTCGATTCGAGTGCTTCATCCATTGCCTCAAGATGAAAACGAAACTTACCCAGAAGCGTGTAAGATATTGAAAACTGATACATACGTTGATGATATTATCTCTGGTGCTGACTCTGAGTCAGAAGCAATCTTTCTACAGGGAAATTTGGTTCAATTATTATCCGCTGGTGGATTTAATCTGCGCAAATGGACTTCAAATTCTACAGAACTTATGTCCAATATACCGGAAGACTTCCGTGAAAAATCAAATGTTTTCGATTTAAATGAACCAAATGTGGTAAAAGCTTTAGGCTTAGGCTGGAATACTGATTATGACACGTTCTCATTTGAAGTTAACTTCCCCATCAAAGAAAATGTCACAAAAGCAAGTCTTTTATCAGATGCTGCAAAATTGTATGACCCACTAGGTTGGCTGGCGCCTGTTACGATTCAGGCCAAAATCTATTTCCAAAAATTATGGCTCGAAGGCATCGATTGGAAAGATGAAGTTTCTCCTACCATGAAAATTAACTGGCATACTTACCTAAAAGAACTCAAAACTATAGAAAATGTCTCAATACCTCGCTGGATTGGTAGTTACAAACAATCCCTCACGGATTTTGCGACGCATCTACTTCAGCTTTCGCTGCTGCTGTTTATATCAAGGTTTTAAATGAGAATGGAGAAGGTGTAGTGAACTTACTACAGTCTAAAACAAAAGTTGCTCCGTTAAAGGTTTTATCTGTACCTCAATGGCGCTATGTCTCTACGAACGATAACCCTGCTGACTGTGCTTCCCGTGGTATATCATCTGCTGACTTAGTTGTTCATCCTCTTTGGTGGACAGGTCCACTATGGCTCTCTCAAGCTCCATCTACTTGGCCCAAACAGCCAGAAAACTCCTACGAAACCAGTCTCGAAATGCGAAAGTCTGCATTAAAAATCAACTCGTCTACTGTCTCGGAATATCCAGAATTGCTCACGGCATATTCATCTCTAACAAAACTAATACGGATCACTGCTTATATATTACGTTTTCTACAATATAAACAAGCATCGAAGGAACGGATGACTGGCAATCTCAGATCTTCTGAACTGAAGAAATCGCTGCAAAAATTAATTACTATGTCTCAAGATGTGGATTTTGGACTCGAAATTCAGCAGTTACAGAAGGAAAAGGGCGTTAATTCCAGTAGCAGAATTGCCCAGCTTTGTCCATTTCTCGACGAAGGTCGGAGCTATTAATTTTCAACTTTTTCAAACCCAGTCGGTATGAAATATGCAATATACATTCTAAACGTCGAATCCTTGCATGTAAGGTAGACAGGCCTTATTGGTATAAAGTGATATTTGGTGTTAATGACGAAATTTTGTTGTAATCATTCATTACTTTTGGTGTTATGTGCTTATAGTGAAAACCATAAATTTAGGTAAAACCGTGTATATATGAATGTTACACCAATGATATTTTTCAGGGTTCATAAAGTGGACCCTTTACCTGCGGTATTTTAGAAGACTCTTACATTCGATTTCGTTGTAATTTCAATTTTTATTTAGAAAGACATTTGGAATAAATGTATATTCAGTGCATAAGTTTAAAATCAACGTTTGGAGCAGATTACTTAAATACCCTTTTCATACTCACACCCAGTACTCTGGAACCTTAGGATGGACATTTTGAATTTGTTTTTTCTTATCTCGACTGCACTCCATACTAAACCCCTATTTTAATTGAAGGAATTTAAAAAAAACGGGCCTTACATATATTTAGCCCGAAACACCTAAATTAAAATAACTTATGGGTTATATAACTATACCATTTAATTAAATACCAATACAATATATCACAAATGGACATTTTATAATAATATATTCACAGAATGCACACGACCATCGCAATTTTATAGCTACAAAATACCATTTTTAACATTGGAAAAAAATTATATTTTAAATGTATTCTTATTCCGTTCTACCTTATTAATTCGGATTATTTTATACGGACTTAAGTACTCTCAACACTATACTTTAAAACTGCATTAATGTTTTAAAGTTTCCTTCAACTTAATTTTTTTTATTTTCTGCGCGCTAGATCGGTATTTTTCCCACTGTGCAGCGGTGCTATCTTTAGAATTGCAACCATTACGTTTCATTACAATTTTTTTTGTTTTTATACAAAAATGCATGTTGCTCCTTAGTAATCTTTAGGCAAGCAATATGGAAAAAATCATCACAAACAGAGCAACCAATACTGTTTCCCGTAACAGTGATATTGCACTTTGGGCACTTAAATACTTTTTTCTTGGGAGCCATAATCATATGGTAACATCAACAACCACAATCCCACGGCGGCGGGTTCTACGATACCGGATTGACCCGATATATTTCGGGCAGCGGCTGCCAACCCAGTTATATATGTTTGTATTGTTTTTCTTTTTTGGGAACAACATATACCGGAATGCTTGCTCCGGATTCTTTTGGTCCGTGCCGGGATCAAACAAAACCCCGGACCGTGGTTCACTTCGGTTTGTCAGAACATCATTCACCACAGGTCAGTGTCGGTGAGATATAATGGGTGCAGGGATGGGTCCACTTCAGGAATTGTTCCGGGTTGGCCCGGTTGCGAGATTACAGCGATAGGGATTATGTTGCCTCGTGCTGCGACAGCGCAATCCCCAGTGAGTCTTCGTCTACGTCGTCGTCTTCTTCGTAGGAGTACGGAACTCCACCGCAGTCTCATCAACAGCAACCAAGTATGCAGCACTTAACACCGCACGTGGCTGTTCCCACCCCGACAGTGCATCGTTTCTGCAATTTAATTGAAACGGTCTTCGAGGAAAAATAGATGAGATAGTGGATTTCATGAATCGGATGAATATTTTGATCGCGGCGGTGCAGGAAACCAAGCTCAATGAAAATTGTAGCCTATAGCGTTGTGATGGTTACAACGTTCTGAGGAAGGATCGCACCAGAAGTGGAGGTGGAGGCCTAGCATTCCTTATGCACCACTCTGTTCAATACAGGCCCATCTCGCTTGAGCTTGACTCTAGTGACCCATACATGGAATGTATGGGGGTAGCAGTTAAATGTGGTACTGCCGAGGTAGAGGTGCTTAACGTGTACATACCGCCGATTAATAGCTGTGAACCGCGTTATTTGCCCAACATTAGTTTTCTATTGGAGGACAATAACCGTCTGGTGCTGGGGGATTTCAATGCCCACCACGAATTGTGGCATTCCGTCCTAGGTAATGACCAGAAGAGAACAGTGCTGGCAGAGCAAATTGATAGCTCCACGTTCTGCACGGTAAATGAGGATGCCCCCACCAGAATAAGGGGAGAGTGTCACAGTTCGCCAGATATAACCATTGTGTCACCAGGTCTGATAAATGACGTCAACTGGCAGCCCGTCATTTCTCTTGGCTCAGACCATCTCCCCATAATCGTCTCAATCAGCAGACCGCCCGATTTCGTCATCTCTGAACGCCGCACATTCCTTAACCATAGGAAAGCCAACTGGCAAGGATTCAGAGAGTTCACCAACCAGCGCTTAAGAGAACTTTCCATTGCTTCTGATGTTCGGGTAGCAGAAAGGAAATTCCGAGGCAATTCTGCTACTAGATTTATACCTGCTGGTCGAATACCCGAGATAAGACCCAATTTCCAGCAGAAGCAGTTGGTCTGGCAAACGAGCGTGATGACCTCCGTCGATCTAACCCAGCAGATCCCAGGGTCAGGGAACTTACGTTGGAGGTCAGCAGATTAGTCGCGGAGCACAAGCGGAATAAATGGTTGGAGCACCTGAACAGCTGCAACATTGGTACCGGAGTAAGTAAACTGTGGGCAACGGTTAAGACGCTCTCGAACCCTGGTAAGAAGGACCTCAGTCACACGACGACGAAACTGTGACTAATCCGAAGAGATGCGCAAGTATTTTTAACCGACAGTTTGTCGAGCATCCCGAGAGCGACAGGGCGAAGGGAAGAGTACTTCGTCGTATAAGATATCTTCCAGCCAAGGAGGTACCACCACAGTTTACGTTGGGTGATGTTGTAACGCGAAGTCATCTAAAGCGTTGGGCCCTGATGGAATATCTATGTGTATGCTGAAGCAGCTGGACGAGCCAGAAGTCGAGTACTTGACCAACGTCCTCAACTTGTCGATAGCCACCCACGTCGTCCCCGAAGCCTGGACTATGGGCAGGGTGGTCCCGCTACTGAAGGCGGGAAAGGATGCCAGCAAAGGTGAATCTTACAGGCCGATTTCACTTTTGTCGCCAGTATCGAAGACCATTGAGGCTTTACTCCTCCCCAGCATTAGAGAAAGCTATCCAGTTGCGGATCATATGCATGGATTCCGTAAGCAACATAGTACAACAGCGTTGCACGCCATTTCCACGCATATAAGTAGAGGACTTAACCAGAACCGGCCGTGCGACAGAACAGTGTTGGTAGCGCTTGATAGTGTCAACCATGCCACGCTGTTTGAGGACATTGAGAGCACTTCCCTCCGGCCGAAATTGAAATGTTGGATAATCAACTATATGTGTGAACGCCAGTCGTACGTGGAGTTCCGGAACAAGAAGTCCAAACCCCGTAGAGTTAAACAGGGAGTTCCCCAGAATGGAGTGATTTCTCCGGAACTGTTTAACCTCTACCTTTCCGGTATTCCACGCCCTTCGGGCGGCATAGAAATCGTTACATATGCAGATGATTGTACGATCATGGCGTCAGGTCCTATTGTTGAAAACATATGTGTGAGGTTGAACGCCTATCTCATCGATTTAGCAGCATTCTTCAAAGCGAGGAATATGAAAATATCCGCCTCGAAGTCGCCATCCACACTATTCACCACATGGACTGCGGAGATGAGAATGCCGTTGAATGTGCAGGTCGAGGGGCATACAATTCCGACCACCAACTACCCCAAAATACTCGGGGTCACATTCGACAGCATGTTCAAATCGTCCGCGAAAACCACAGCTATCTACGATATCTTGAAAAGTAGAAACAAAGTCCCCAAGTCGCTTGCCGGCAGCACTTGGGGCGCAGATAAGGAAACCTTGTTGACCTCTTACAAAGCGATACAAAGGTCGGTCTGTAGCTAGCTATGCGGTTCCAGTGTGGTCTGCGAATTCCAGTGATACGCAATGGAGAAGTATTCACACCTGTCAGAATGCCGCCCTGAGGACAGCGACAGGGTGCCACCACATGACACCAGTGGACCATCTTCATGACGAGACGAAGATCCTTCCCTTCGTTGCAGTACTTGCTCAGGTGTTTCAGGGACGATCATCCCAACCATCATATGATTGGGATAGGACTCAACTTGATTGGCAACCCTGTCGTGATTGTTGATCAATTTTATTGTGCTCCGTAACCTTTTTTAAAAATATTAATATTTTGTGATAAAATAAGTGTCTGTGTATTAAAAAGTGTTTGAAAGTGTTTTTAAATAATTTTGTGCATATTGTACTAATTGGTGTGGTAAATCATTTTTGATTAGTGCCAAAATAATTGTATTTTTTTTCAGTCTAATTATAATAATCAACCTTTTTTTTTTTGTTTCATTACCTGTGTGTTCCTCTTGTTACATTACTTTTTTAGTTGTTGTAACATAAAATTTTTTTTCTCTTCTTTCTTTCTTTCTTTCTTTCTTTCTTTTTGTTTAGTTGCAATTAAAGAGTTGCCAACACTTTGCTTTTATAAAAAAATTAAGGAATATAAATCCCAGATATTTTTTATTTCTAACATCAGTAATTAGTAAAAATGTCGTGTCCCTACGAGTTGTGCAATATTGTTACAGATGATGCATTATGTGTAACGTGTTCGCTTTGCCTCGATCAATGGCATGTAAAGTGTGCCCGGATTAATGCAAGAGTAGTGGATACAATTAGAGAAAATGTTGGTGTTCGTTGGTGCTGCGTGCATTGTAGAAAACTTTCTACCGACTTTTACAATTTTGTAAAAGATTTGCGATCGGAATTAGCATCAATAAAAAGTGAATTTTCCTCATTATCGACCCGATTTGAAAACTTTTCTTCAATGTTCGAGAAGTACCAAGATCTAGAAGAGTTTGTGTCATCGCCGTCAGTTTGTGGACAGAAACGCAAGAGATCTACGAAAACAGCGCCAGGTAAAACTTTGCCTAGTCGTAAAGCCTCAGTTTCTGCTGGGAGTACTGTATCACGAACAGTTTCTGAAAGTGTCATAGATACAACTGAATTTGTTCGTGGCCAGTCGTATGCTAGTGTTGTGACGGGGGCAGCTACTGAAATCAGAAAGGATTCATCGGAAGAAACAATAACCCCTAAAACCATGAGTGTTGCTATCCCCAGATTGGAGACAACTACTCATGGAATAAAGGAGTTATCACTTTCTTTATCTGGTGCGTCTTCAGCGGCTGCTTCCGTGGTTTCAACTGGTATGATCCCACAAACTTCCCAAAAACCATTAGTAACGGTTCCAGCAATGAAAATAGTATTTGTATCTAGGTTTGCACCGGATACTACGGCTGATGATATAAATTATTATATTAAATCAAAAATTGAGGGAAGTTACTTTTTACAATGCTTTAAGCTTCGATAAGTATATTCAGAGAGTAGATCTTCATTTAAAATATTAGTGCATGAAGATATATTTACAAAGTTGATCCCCGAGAGATTTTTGGCCTGCTAGAGCATTCGTAAAAGAATTTCTAGAAAGGACAGAAAATTTGGCTCGATTGCCTCGTAAACCAGAAACGGCTTCAAAAAACTAAATAATTTTCTTACTATTTGCTATCAGTATATAAGAGCGTTAAATACAAAGTTAACTCGTTTATATACTGATAGCCATGGTTTTGATTATAATATTATAGTATTTTCTGAAACTTGGCTTAAAATATCTGTGCTTAATAGTGAAATTCTAAGTTCAAAATATCAACTTTTTAGAAAAGATCGGATAAATAAAAGGGTGTGGTGGTGTCCTCATCGCAGTAGACGCCAAATATTCCACTAATGTAATCCAATTAAATCATTTAACTGATATAGAATTTGTCGGCATATCCATTGAATTGGGTAAATTTAAATTATTCGTCACTTGTTCATATATTCCTCCTTCATCGCAGCTTGATATCTATAATCAGCATATATTAGCAATACAATCCATAATTAATAAAATGAATGATTCGGACCGAATATTAGTTCTTGGCGATTTTAATATGCCATCTGTGAAGTGGCTTTCATTGCCAGAGTCAGAAGCTCTTACTCCATTGACATCTGATATAAATTTAAATCAAATTACTTCTGAAATTATTAATCGATTTTGTGACATTAATCTCCAACAAATAAATAATATAGTATAAAGTCATGAGAAAATCCTTGACCTAGCCTTCGTAAATCATACTCCATATTTTGAATTAGTTAGAATACCTCCTATTTTGTATTCCTGAAGATAATTATCACACAACTTTATGTATATCCATGATACATGATTATTTAATTTCTGACAATTCGTTAAACTCATTTAAAACTACTTTTAACTATAAAAAAACGAACTTTTGCAAACTCAACTCACTTATCTCATCTGTAAATTGGACCTCTATATGCCTTTGTAAGAGCCCTATTGATCTCGAGTTTACAATAGATACATTTTATCTTACTCTAAACAAATTTATTTCTGAATGTGTTCCTACTGTTAGAACTAGAAGCTCTGATAGACATCCATGGAATACACGCGAATTGTCAAGTATAAAAAATCAAAAAATAAACTTTTTAAAAAATATAAAAATTCAGGATCCTCTATAGACTATGCTAACTATTCTGTTGCTAGATCAAATTATACAATAGAATCCCGAAGGTTGTATAATCTTTATCTTAACAAGATTAAGGATAATTTTAAATCCAATCCAAAATCATTTTATGAATTTGTTAATCTAAAAAGAAAAGTTTCTTCTAAGCCTACAATTTTAAAATACAATAACCAAGAATTTTCGAAAAACTCCGAAATTGCAGAATGTTTTGCAAATTTTTTTGCCACGACTTATTCTAATACTACTTATCAGGTTAAAGACCCATATCCTTATGAACTATCAAAGATAGATCAAATATTTATGTCCTTCTTACAAAGTCAAGAGGTCTCCAAAAATCTACGCAGTTTAAAACCTATTAAATGTCCAGGCCCTGATGGTATACCCAGCATAATTCTAAACAATTGTTCAGATACATTAGCATTACCTCTAACGTTATTATTTAATTATTCCCTTAAATATGGTTATGGTCCTACTTGTTGGAAGAAGTCTTATATAATACCGTTACACAAGTCTGGTAGTCTAACAAATGTTTCGAAATATAGAGGAATTGCAAAATTAAGTGCTATTCCAAAATTGTTCGAAAAGTTAATTACTACCGTTATTTCACACAGAATTCAACCCTTGTTAAGTCCATATCAACATGGTTTTCGTAGTGGTCTTTCAACTATTACCAATCTTATACACTTTACTTCTACTGTGATAATTTATACAATTTATACAGACTTTAGTAAAGCTTTTGATAGAGTTAACCATAAACTTCTACTTTATAAATTAAATCATATTGGCTTTAGTATAAATTTGGTAAATTGGATTTCATCTTACTTACAAAATAGGACACAGCTAGTTTTGTTTGAGGGATGTCTTTCAAAATCGATTAATGTTCCATCAGGTGTTCCCCAAGGAAGTCACCTAGGCCCGATTCTGTTTCTATTGTTTGTAAATGATTTGCCAAATTCTGTGTCGCATTCCAAATTGTTAATGTATGCAGACGATGTCAAGTTGTTCATTACCCATCATTCTGAAAAGCAAGCTGATTTACTCCAGCATGATTTAAATAGCCTATTTCAATGGTGCAGCCTAAATTGTATGGACTTGAATTTAAATAAATGTGTTTTTCTAGAAATTCTTTCTCGATAAGACATTACTATATTAATGGTTCGGTTTTATCAACTGTAGATTCTTTCGTTGATCTTGGTATTCTAATGGATCCAAAATTAAATTTTAACAATCATGTTATATCTATGGTAAATAAAGCCTATGGTGTCTTAGGATTTATAAAACGGTGGGCCAAAGAATTCTCGGATCCATATATAACGAAACAACTAATTACGTCTCTTGTTAGACCTATTTTAGAATATGGTTCTGTTGTATGGGATCCCCAATATGCAATATATTCCGATAAAATCGAATCCATGCAGAAACAATTTTTACTTTTGCACTGAGAGGATTACATTGGAATAGTAGTTTTGTGTTGCCATCTTATACTAGCAGGTTAAAATTAATTCGTTTGCCTACATTGAAAAGTAGACGTATTATGTTGAATACTATGATGATACTAAAAATATTAAATGGTAATATACATTCGGATTTCCTAATTTCTTCTATTAGAATAAATGTTCCTGTCCGATCTAGTAGACACTATCAACTGTTATATGTAGACTTCCACCGCACGAATTACTCTATAGGAGATCCTCTTAGTAAAATGTGTATTGACTTCAACTCTATACTCCGTATACTCTAATGTAGATTTTTGCTTGAGCGTAGAACAAATAAAATCTAATATTATTGTATTTTTAAATGAGTAGTAAAACTTAATAACAAACTGGCTGTTGAAGTTGTTGTTGTTGTAGCAACAGAATACATGTCGTTTTGTCATGCATCGTCTGGTTCTGCATCTCCTACCTCCAAATTCAGGAATGCTGCAACTTCAGCGGGTTGCGTCCAAAGAGAATTCAGCGATAGGTGAGTAGGCTTAGCTGGGCAATTGAAGAGGTGCAAGGTGTCGTGTGGTCCTAGTCCACATGCCAGGCATGTGTTAGGTATCGAGCCGTCAATTCTTGCCCAATATGAATTGAGGCGGTTGCACCATCCTGATCTTAGTTGAGCTAAGACTACTCGTGTTTGCCTTGGCAGCTGCTTCTCCTCAGCTGCGATGGATGGGAGGTGGTCTCCAATTATGGTATTCACTCTATATTGCTCTACTGCCAGAGCGACTGCATTCGTGTGAATACCATTCAGACCTGCTTGATAGGCTTCTTGATCTAGAGGTTCACGCTTGTACCTTTGGACCTCTCTCTCTAGATCATGAAGATCTTTCCTGACGTGCCTGGGTGGGGGAGTCCTGTCCAAAAGGCTATGGCAGGGATGTTCCTGACGATAACACCCAAGCAGGTACTGCATCGAAAACATATAGTTGTGACGATGGACGGGTAAGATCTTCGTCTCCTAATGAAGATGGTCCACTGGAGTCATAAGGAGACACCCTGTTGCAGTTCTCAGGGCAGCGTTCTGGCAGGTCTGAATATTCTTCCACTGCGTATCACTGACATTCGCGAACCACACTGGCGCCGCATAGCTTACCACTGACCGGCCTATTGCTTTATAAGAGGTCAACAAGGTAGATTCTGTAGCTGGTTTTTCTATTCCACTCTCAAATCCCATCATGATTCGGATCATGGTGTGTACGCGATCCCTACGTAAGGGGAGGTCGCCCCTCGGTCGGCAGGGGTGGGAAAGAAAGGCGTGGGAACGTCGAAAAAAACTCCCCCACCCAGGCGTGCCAGGAAGAATCTGCATGATCTAGAGAGAGATGTCCAATGATACAAAAGGGAGCCCCTAGATCAAGTTGCCTATCGAGCAGGTCTGAATGGCATTCATACAGATGCAGTAGCCGCAGCGCTGAACGGTTACAAAGTGAATGCCGTCCTCGGAGATCACCCCCCACCCATATCAACTGAAGAACGTCAGCTGCCCAGACAAACCAGAGTAGTTTTGGCCCAGTTACGTTCTGGATGGTGCAGTCGGCTAAATTTGTATTGGGCACGGATTGATGACCAGGTGCAGGATGTCTGCCCAGCATGTGGTACAGGCCCTCATACCACACTGCACTTATTCAATTGCCCAGCCAAATCTACTCACCTCACTCCGGAAGATCTGCGGTTACAGCCAGTAGCTGCATTTTTAAATCTAGAGACAGAACTTGAGGAAACTTAAACAGGAAATATACAATTCATATAAACTGCTACAACAACAACAACGACAGCAATCAACAAAGCAGCAATAACCAAAATCAGTACTGGCAACAGAAATATTTAAAAATCAATGGCATACGCAGAAATTATACAGCATACAGATCCAATTTCTGTCCTTATGTATATATTCACAATTCAACCAAGTGTGACGTTTAGTATATATAGCATTTCCACATTAAATGAAACCTTTTACAAATTAAATGAACCCTTTTCCAAATTAAATGAAACCTTTTCCAAATTAAATGAAACCTTTTCCAAATTAAATGAACCCTTTTCCAAATTAAATGAACCCTTTTCCAAATTAAATGAAACCTTTTCCAATTGAAATGAAACCTTTTACAAATAGAATGAAACCTTTTACAAATAGAATGAAACTTTTTCCAAATTAAATGAAACCTTTATTCTTATGTAAGGAAATATAATATTTGCAGTAATTTTAAACCAATATTTGAAAATTAAATCAAAGACTATTAACAACTATAGTTGTATGGCTATGTAATTAACATAAATAGTCTTTAATTCGGTGTGATTTCATTTAATATCTTTACTACATAAAACTAAATAAATAGTAATACAAACTGGGGTATTTCTTGACATTTTAATAAATAAATATTTAAGAACAAGAATTGAATACCCGGTCAAAATGCGAAATACATATTTGACTTAATAAATTGTTGATGATAAGGTAACTGCTTATCTTATTGAAGGGGTTCCCGACTTGCAGCTTGTGGGATTTTCAAAACCATGTCCATAACGTAGTTAGAACAATCTTGCCGAGTAAGCTTTTGAATACTTCGCTCGATTACATCAACAATGTTATGTTCCATTGAAACGCCACACAGCTCAGCTCTTGGACATAATTTTTTTATTTTTGAAAATGCATTTTCGATTGGATTTAGCATTGGAGAATAAGGCGGTAAGAATTTAAGGTTGCATCTTTTGGATTCGATCAAATTTTTTATGTCATGTCGCTTTTGTATTTGAGCGTTATTTTCCAACTCTGGATTGATTTTCTCAAAAAAAAATTCTATAAATAATTTAAATCTGTCTGCATCGACACTGGAATTAGAAACGATTGTGTGATGTACAACTCCCGCGTTGTTTATTGCTGCAATTACAGAGACATTACGACCTCTGACCGTAGGCAACACAATGTGTGCTCTTCTTCCTTGTCTTGAACGGGCTTGGGTTCTTCGTATGTGAAGATTAAATCCACACTCATCAATGAATATTAATTTTTCTCCTTGTTGGGGTATCCATTTTGTAAAGTTTTGAGCATATTTTTGTCTCAAGCCTAATGTTCTGGAGTCATTCTTTCGTTCTATTTCAATAGAGGCCATCTTCAACGTAATTTTTAATTTCCGTAATCCATATTCTATGCAGCTTGTGGAAATATTTATATCATTTTCTCTCAACAGTTTAGTTTTTATGGCTTTGAGGGTAATTCCAGGTTGACTTTCTATATAGAACTCGATCAGACTTAAAACTTGTGGTGTCAACAACTTAGTTCTATTTCCTCCACACTTATTTTCCTTCAATGTTCCAAAATTTTGTTTGTATCTTCTTATAAATGTTTTTTCGGAAATTATTTTTATGCAGGCTGCAGGTTTGCAGCCTCGGAATGGGTCTTGTAGATTTAGCTTTGGTAGGTTCTGGATCATTTCCACTTGCAATACTTGGCGAGGATATTGATTCTTCCTCAGGTTCCCAATTATCAGAGCTTCCCGAGTTAAAATCAGGTTCGCATTTATTTTAAACGTTGCTATTTTTAAATACAGTGAACTCTCGATAATGTGAACATCCAAAACAGTAAACTCTCGACAATGTGAAGTAATTACAAACAAAATTTTGGAACATTGAAGGAAAATAAGCGTGGAGGAAATAGAACTAAGTTGTTGACACCACAAGTTTTAAGTCTGATCGAGTTCTATATAGAAAGTCAACCTGGAATTACCCTCAAAGCAATAAAAACTAAACTGTTGAGAGAAAATGATATAAATATTTCCACAAGCTGCATAGAATATGGATTACGGAAATTAAAAATTACGTTGAAATAGATCGAAAGAATGACTCCAGAACATTAGGCTTGAGACAAAAATATGTTCAAGACTTTACAAAATGGATACCCCAACAAGGAGAAAAATTAATATTCATTGATGAGTGTGGATTTAATCTTCACATACGAAGAACCCAAGCCCGTTCCAAACAAGGAACAAGGGCACACATTGTGTTGCCTACGGTCAGAGGTCGTAATGTCTCTATAATTGCAGCAATAAACAACGCGGGAGTTGTACATCACACAATCGTTTCTAATTCCAGTGTCGATGCAGACAGATTTAAATTATTTATAGAATTTTTTTTTGAGAAAATCAATCCAGAGTTGGAAAATAACGCTCAAATACAAAAGCGACATGACATAAAAAATTTGATCGAATCCAAAAGATGCAACCTTAAATTCTTACCGCCTTATTCTCCAATGCTAAATCCAATCGAAAATGCATTTTCAAAAATAAAAAAAATTATGTCCAAGTGCTGAGCTGTGTGACGTTTCAATGGAACATAACATTGTTGATGTAATCGAACGAAGTATTCAAAAGCTTACTCGGCAAGATTGTTCTAACTACGTTATGGACATGGTTTTGAAAATCCCACAAGCTGCAAGTCGGGAACCCCTTCAATAAGATAAGCAGTTACCTTATCATCAACAATTTATTAAGTCAAATATGTATTTCGCATTTAGACCGGGTATTCAATTCTTGTTCTTAAATATTTATTTATTAAAATGTCAAGAAATACCCCAGTTTGTATTACTATTTATTTAGTTTTATGTAGTAAAGATATTAAATGAAATCACACCGAATTAAAGAATATTTATGTTAATTACATAGCCATACAACTATAGTTGTTAATATTCTTTGATTTAATTTTCAAATATTGGTTTAAAATTACTGCAAATATTATATTTCCTTACATAAGAATAAAGGTTTCATTTAATTTGGAAAAAGTTTCATTCTATTTGTAAAAGGTTTCATTCTATTTGTAAAAGGTTTCATTTCAATTGGAAAAGGTTTCATTTAATTTGGAAAAGGGTTCATTTAATTTGGAAAAGGGTTCATTTAATTTGGAAAAGGTTTCATTTAATTTGGAAAAGGTTTCATTTAATTTGGAAAAGGGTTCATTTAATTTGTAAAAGGTTTCATTTAATGTGGAAATGCTATATTTGGACGGCAGGCAATCAACTTCAATTTTTTTCTTTTTTTATTTTCCCCTTTTTTCTTCTTCTTTTTCTTCTTCTTCTCCTTCTTTCCTTTTTTACTGCCAACCACTTCAACGATTGTGTAAATTCATATAATTCGTGTGAAAACTGCGCAAACTCTAATAATTTAATGTCCAACTATTTAACTTAATAACATTTAAAGACCATTCAGCTACTTTTCGCTGTTTTAACAATTAATTTATTAAATTTTCCGCGACGACTTTAACTTTCACACGTTATCTATTCCAGAGTTGCTAGGTTATCCTGGCGTTTATTAAATAAAAAATTACTTTTTTTAGGTTCTATTAAATTTATTTTTGTTTTTCATTTGTTTACAACTAAAATCAAGGAAATCAATTGAAAAAGGTATGTATATAACACATTTGTTGTTGTATGACAAAATTATAGAATGGTTTGAAAATGATGTGCGGGAAAGTTAAAGGTGAATTGGAAGAATTACAAAAACAAACATGGCAAATAGGATGAATGTGATTCGACGAAATTTCAATTCACTTTCAACAGTTCCACACATTGTTATTTCAATTGAAACTGGTTGGTTTTATTGATTGGGATTGGACATTTTCTTGTTTTTTTTTTTTTTTTTTTTTTAATTTGTGTTTTTTTTTTGGAATTTACAATGTAAAAAAATTTGTTTAACACTACTGAACTTTTGTAACTCGGAACAATTTTCAAGTTCTATCGCTTCTTGTTGCGGGACAATCAAATACTACTGCTGATTTGCCAAAAAAGTACGATAAAAAAAATAGTTGGAATGTGCCCAATACCAAACTAATAACAAAATCCGAACTATGGAATGCAGTTCAAGAAACATGGGCCCAGATACCAGAAGAGTGATGATTTAAAATACAACAAAATATGATATAACCCAGAGTTATACGTGTATCAAACTATTGCTTTTATGCAATACTTTTGTGTTATTTTCGTTTTAAATTACTTACTACTATTTTTATGAACAGATCAAATTTGGACCTATAAAACTATTTTTTCGCAATTAAATTAGAACAAATTACTTGTTTCTAAACAATTTTACAGTTCAGTACTTACAATCCAACTGCACTACTATTTTAATGAACACAGCTGTATATATTATTATTTTTTATTAATTTTTTGATCTTATAACTATTGTTATGTTTTTTAATAGGGAATAAAATTGCTCACAAAATATGAGCTTTAAATATAAAAGACATCTTTACTGACGGGCGTCGTGAAAAAACACTACACTGCTCTAAATGTAGGTTCGTACCATGCTACGATTCTTTTACAAAAAAAAATCATAAAAATTATTTAAATTTTTTACCAAAAATTATCCGGATTATATAGTCAAATAGAGACAAACAATCCGGATTATAGAATAAACAATGAGTTGTGAAATGCAGTCCGGATAATCCGGATTAGCGAGGTCCGGATCGAAAAATAAACGATTAAAATTGCACTTCTCGTGCACTTTCATATTTTCTCTCAAAATCTTTACGTAGTCTTTTCCTGCTATCATTCTTCAATTCAAATTTGGATTCGTCTGTCAAAATAACTCTATCACAAAATATGCTTTAAGCATATTTATGTACTTTTTGGCGAACAAAATACTTTTTTTTATATGTGCGACGCGCAGTAGTGGTTTTTTTCTTTGTGAAGACTTTCTGACACATTTATTTAAACGATATTTTTTACAAATTTCATGTCATTACTACCATATGCACTTTATTTTGTCACTCGTAAAATCGAACTGCCACCTTTATGAGAACTGCAGCCACTCAACACAATGAGTTAGCGGGATTTTTGTTTTGAGAAAAAGACGTGAAGAGATTATGTTATAATAAGCACAACAAAATAAAACTTGCTTTTGATTAGAGGAAAACAATTAGAGAATACTATAGTTGCAGTTTGTTTGCACTTTATTTTGTCCGATAGTGTATATGTTCGATACATAGTTTTCCTCTTCTACAGCATTACTATTAATTTAATTTAAATTTTATTCAACAATAACATGTATACAAAGCCTTCAGGCCGAATAAGATGATACATTATGATTAACAATATGAGTTAACTACTCCAACAAAGGGACACTTCAGACATGTCCAAACTAAATCCATAAAAAAATTAAAACTAAAATTCTATACATAAAGAGTTCTTAAAAAATAATTATAATCGCCCATGTGCTGCATTTCGAGTTTGCTCGAATGTGAAACATTTTCCCAAATTTGGTGTGCTCCATTCCGAATTCCCAAAAAAATATTGGGAATATTAATTCGAGCACATATAGCCTTGTGAATTGAAAACGAAATGAGATCGTACGTGTTTTTCTGAGCACGTACACCTTGATAAAGAACGCTGAAGTAATATTTAATGTGTTTTTACAATATTTATTTAAAAAAAAAATACAGTTTTTACATTAGTTTTTATAGTAAAATTAAAGAAAATAAAAAAGGGCTCCTTTTATCAAAAGCAGCGCGTAACATTTTTGAGATCAATCTGGCAACTCAGCCACCATATGATGAAAATAAAAATAGAATCTATAAAAAATCTAGTTTTAAGATTTCCAAACGTCCTTTTAATAATGTTTCTTTATTATCCAGGACTTTCATTACCCTCCACAATATTTTACACATTGTTGTGCGATCAACACTTATATTTAAATCATTTGCCACTTCCCTCTGCAACCCACCAACAGCCAGAAATCTTAGGTAGCTGCTAACCGCAGGCTTTCGGGAATGGTACCCTTGTGTATGAAAGGACCAACTTCTCTCAAAATATCCATAAATGCTTATTTTAACACGTTCCAGTATCATTAGACTTTTTCTGGTAGAAACCAGGGCCAGCAGGCATATTTTTTTCTTAATTTTGTTGTTAAACAAATTGCAAATTCCATTGAAACATATGTTTTTTTATTGAACACATTTCGTAACATATTGAACACAGCTATGCTTTCGAACCGCACTTTCGCTCGAAATTGAGCACACCATATTGCACATCATGGGAATTTAAAAAAGTATGGGAATTCAAAAACTCTCGGAACATGTCACATGGGCGAATATATATATATTTTACCTATGGCACACTATACTCGCCATACAAATGTGCAATTCGGAAAAAAAAAAATTATCATACAAGGTGACGAACAAGCCTTTTATAAAACGTGATCGGGGTAATACAGAAATTTTTTTAATTCAATGGGTAAAGCGTTGTACAGCCGCGCAACACGAACTAAAAACGAATCATTCATGCGATGGTGTACAACGGGAATCTGTAGCTGATTGCGCCTAGTAGACGAGCAAAAAACAAAGGTTCTTGCCAAAAATTGGGGACACTGCTTCTTAACCATTTTAAAAAAAGCTAAGTAGCAAACGTGAATCAATATAAGAATGAAAATAACAACCAAAGAAGTCAATTGCATATGGCGTGACATGGGTACGGGTATTCAATCTATACACATACCGGTTAACTCTCTTAACTGCCAACTGAATGAGACGCATATTAAAGGAACTAGAACCGGTGTAAACTTCCAAACAGTAAAGAAAAGCGGGCAAAACCAATGCAAAAGCCAACCTCTTCCTAAGAAAAAATGGCACAGCTAAATCCGTGGCATAAAGACCCTGGAGGGAAGAATTCATCTGGGATGCAATCATATTAAATTGACTTCCAAAACTCAATTTATCATCAATGACCACCCCAAGGCACAGCAATTCGGAGACAAATTCAATATATCTACCATCATAGGCAGCAGATACAAAACTATTACTAAACGAACCAAAAAAAAAACACTTTTGTTTTCGAAGAGTTAACACAAAGAGAGTTTCTAGTTACCCAGCCATATAAAACCTTCATGGCACAATCCATCATTGACTGAAACACAGATGCAAAACGACAATCTCCTTTGAATAACAACTGAACATCATCAGCAAAAGCAAATGGTTCACAAAAAAACTCAGCTCTGAAAAAAGATCGTTAAGAAATAAAATAAAAAGGAGCGGGCCCAAAACCGACCCCTGAGGAACACCCCTTTAACAGGTAAAATAGAACTACATCTATTTTCAGCACAAACCAACTGCTCTCTGCCAGATAAATAAGACGCCAAAAGATAACTCGCGCTTCTTGAAAACTTATACAACGATTGCAACTTACGAACCAACTTAGAATGATCAACCCTATCAAACGCCTTTTCCAAGTCAAGCGACAAGATAACGCAAAACTTGGTATTGTCTAAACTAGCACGAATGCTATCTGTAAGTCCCAGTAAAAGCGATGCAGTACTCCTATTCCTTCTGAAGCCACATTGAACATCATTCAACAAACCATTGTTGTGCACGTAACAAATAATCTGTGACTTCAACACATGCTCAACAACCTTGGAACATATTGGCAAAATAGAAATCGGACGAAATTCTTGAGGCCCACCAACAACACTCTTTTTCTTAACAGGAAAAATGTTAGCTAATTTCCAAGCTGTAGGAAAAACAGATGTAGTTAATATCATGTTAACTAGATGCAAAAAATGCGCAGATAGCGGACGGAAGACAATATTTAAAAACTTGAGGGAAAACCCATCTAAACCAGCAGCGTTGGACTTAATAGCAGCAAATTCACTCTCTAGATCCGCACCATCAATACAGTGGAAAGAAAAAACATTGTCGTTTGCATTCACATCAACTAATTCATCTAAAGTATAAAAGTTATTTAGCTGGTTCCCATCAAATTTTTCATTTAAATCCTCAGCACTCCCATTATAATCATAAGACTTATCCCACGAAAAACCCTTAGACTTTAGTATATTCCACAGTTCCTTGTTACTCCGTTAACCTTCAAAAAGTAACGAATGGGCAATACTCCTTGCTTTACGTATTACAGATTTAGCTTTATTCCTCGCTTTGCAAACAATTTTCCAATCTAATTCACTCCTAGTGCACAGAAACCGCTTGAACGCCAAATCTCTAATCGATACAAAATAATCGTTGGGTAATGTGTACAACTATAAACAAACGCAACCTTTTGATGGGGACTATTAACAACATATTAAAAACATTTCTGCAAGGAGGTATCTTACCCAGGGTTTAAAATGCAGCATCAAAAAATATTAGCATTAGGTTTACACAGCTACTGCTAAAAAATATTGACATTTTGATATAATTTATTTGTGGATATACATTTATTAATATTTGAATTCGTGGAAAAAATTTAATTTAATAAATTTATATGCACATATAAGTTTGACCTTCGGAATTAATTACATTTTTCCTAATATATATATATATATATATAAGACTTCCTCATATCGGTAGTCAAACTTCACCCTTTAATATTTAAGATGGAGCCTTGCAATTTGCACATACATTACTACTACTCCTAGTGTTCACTTTTTAGGGTAGATCCCATATAACGATACCCCCAATATTTAAAAGAATTACTTATAATTTTATATTAGGTATACTTATTGAGCAAAAAATCTCACTACATATATAATAGTACTCCACATTTTTTGATGCTGTGGGGGATTTGGACACGTTTTTAAATCTAATCAGCTGCAATTTGATTGTTTTATTTGGTCATTCCGGGATATTGGAGAGTAAATCGCATTTTTTGCGTAAAATTTTCTATGTAAATTCAAGTTCCTACATACAGGCTCCGCCATTTTCGGTATTAAAAAGACTGACCGAATTTTCCTTTAGAGTTTAACATAACGGATTCCTGTGAATGAAAAACTTATATAAACTATATACATTTGAACTTTTTCCGGATTAACCTACTTTATGAGGATTTATTTGACATATATGCAAAAGGAATTGACAATTGAAACCCACTGGGTCAACGAAATACGGTTAAATGTGAACGTACTATTATTCCCAGAAATTATGCACTATAGCTTAACGTTTAAAAAGACGCCACACATATTTTCCGTTTAATTTTCGGTATGTTAAAGTTCTTAACCCGTTTTACAACCAGAGTGTCTGTAATTTTGAACATTATTTTTTCCAAGCACGACAAGCTACTACCACACATAGCTGTATATATCGGTAGTTGACATGTTGAGGTATTTGTATTTTTTAATTTTGCTTTTTTATTTTTGCTCTCTTTCCTTATGAGACTGGTGATAGAATTTTGCAAAGAAAATTTGGTATCGGATATATTTGAGGTGTTGTGTTTATAAGTTAAAAAACATTGACCAACGATTAGGCATATAACCACCATATGGTACCACCTGATTTGATATTTCCCGTGGCATAGCAACATTTTAGATACATTAACGAACAACGTGGCCCTATGGAACTATTATTATTATTTTTAGGAACAATAATCGACGTCATGTATCTTAGAATCAGAACTCTATTCCAAATGTCTTCAGATATTCATCCTTGCGTTTGTCCCAAACTTTACGTACAATTTATGGACAACGTGTACATGCGTGTACATTCAATTATATACTTCTCAATTATTTTTTTATTCTCACATAAAATTGTTTCAATACAATGTCAATTCAATTGAAAAAATTAAATATTTTGAAAAATTTCAATAAATAACAAATGAAGGCTTTGAGGAATGATCCACCAACAATCTCTCAAAATAACATCTATGGCGTGGTGCAATCAAAATAGCTTGATACTAAATTCGTGGAAATGCAAATAGGCTTCATAATATTTTTTGCAAATTTTGTCTCACTATTTAAACCTTTCAAGAATAAGATAAGAAAAATTCGTTCAGCCGTTTTCGAGTTTTAGCGAGACTAATGAACAGCAATTCATATATGGGCAATATTGCCAATTTTTTAACATAGCTGAAACGGAGGTTCACCCCTTTATAACTCGGGAATCACTTAAGTATATGGAAAAAAGTGAATAGTTTTGGGTTAACTGATCGGTCATTGCAAACTTTTTATGATATTGACTCCAAACTTTATTTGTGTGGAAGCTGTGTCTACTTTAATGTAAAAAAATGTGTAAAAACAGGTTGAGGCGAACCACTTTTTTATGTTCTCTATCGATTTGTGACTAAGCTCCGCATTTCACGGTCTTCGTGTCAAAGTAAAATTAGAAGCCAACAAAAAGGGGAATACGTCTCCTACTTTTCATTTTTCAATATTTTAACTGCATCTACCTCTAAATGATGCTGACATTTTGAAGCTCGATTTTGAGTGTTTTAATTTTAATTATAGCTTTAATACGCAAACAGGAATTTCTAAAAATCGCTTATAAGATTATTGTAGTCGCGAATCTGAGTAATTATATATATTTTGTGTATGTAGTATGCACAGCTTCAGATTAATGCTCATCCGAAGGTGAACATTTTGTGCGATCAAATTTCTAAAAAACCTATTTTTATGGCCATATTTTTTGTACATCTTAGCCGTCAAATAAAATGTCGCAAAATTGTCATGGATTCCAATCCATGAAGGTAAACTTCAGTACTTCCTGGAAACCGCATGTGCATTAAATGATTTTGAGAATTACGCTATTTAGACGCAACTTAAAATGTATATTTCATAATTTAGTTTTATTTTAAGATTTACATTTCATATTTCTTCGTAACAAAAACAAATATTTTTTCCACAATATCTTGTTTTGTTGTCGCTGTAACCGCTACACAAGCTTGTGAGATTTTGATATAATTTGATTCATCATGGTGTTTAGGTTACGTAGATATTTTTAAATTAATTTTTAGGTTGACGTGTCATTAATGTAATGAAAATATTGACGTAATCGCCTATATTTTTATTATTTTTCTCATATTTCGCGAAGATGTGCAACTATTTTGCGATTATTATAATATCTGCATATTCATATTTTACGAAGGAAGTCGTATAGCAACGTTTTTCATCAATATAATAAACGGCGTAATTTTAAGATTTTTTTCTTATGCCCATAATTAAAACCTCGAAAACTTTTGCGCGCATCAACCAAAAATTTGATCGCGAACGGTTTCGGAGTCAGAACATTTTTCTCTATATGTGTACCAAAAATCATTGATGAACCACGAAAACAGAAAGCCTATTTTTTGAAAATGGAATATTAAAAAATTGGCAATATTGCCCATATCGACGCCTCCGAACCATAGTATGCTAAGTCGACTTAGCATGTTTTAAAGTTCTTCACGTTTTTAGATACTACGGTCCTTATTTTAAATTCTCTGAAATTTTGGTAATCATCGGCCAATCCAAACCAAAGTTATAAGCAAAAATGTACTTAACATGGCACGTAAGATTCAGGAAAGCTTCTACTGAAAAACTCACTTTTCAGACTTAGCATACTATTCTTCGGAGGCGTCGATATAGATAAGACAATTATTAATACTTTCTAAAGGTTTAGAATTGTCTTTGTTCGAAGAAATTAAATTGTCATAATAGTGATTTTTTTAATTCTTTCATATCATTTTTAAACTTTCAATGGGCAAAAGTGAACTCAAAAAATGTTCGGGGTTTTTTTTTGCTAAAAATTTTGCTAAGCAGCCACAGTCAAGGTCCTTTGTCTTCATTTAAAGCTTTTGTTGTTAGTCGCGTTTTAAATAATATTGTAATATTTGGCCTGCAATACATTTAGACATTTAGATATATCTACAATGTTGTGAAAACAATTTGTTTTTATTTTTTACGTTGTTACGCCGACAATATAAAAAAATGGTAGTCCACATTACCCGAAGTTCCTCTACTACATCTTAGCCGTCAAATGAAATTTCAAAATATACATGGTTTGGAAAAAATAACAACAGATTTGTTATTTGATCAAACCTCGATTCGTTTAAAATATTTTAAAAAATTTGTTTAAAATCTTAACAGATACAAATCTCGAGCTAATTCATATTCATTAGAAAAAAATTAAATAAGATCGCTTATCCGAACCGGCGTTCGGATAAGCCGGTTTATCGAAAAATCGGTTATTTGAAACTAAAAATTAAAAAAAAACTAATATTTCGGATGAATTTTCAAACACTTTACTTTGCTTAAAAGAAAAAGCGGTTAATTGAAAATCTGTATAAGAGAAAGACTTTTTTGTTGCAAAAACATAAATATATATGAGACGAGACATCAATAAATAATTCTTAAAAGAAATAAATAAATAGAAATAAATTTGAAATAAAAACTCAAAAGATGAGAATTATTATTATTATTCAGTTTTATTAGTATAATTCAATACTTTACAAAATTCACATACATTATTAGTACACAATTTCTGAATTTGAATATTCATTTCTGATTAATTATATATCAAATCGTGGAACAGTAAAAGTTTCTAGCAGACCGCAAAATTTTTGATGCTCAACACAAGATCTTAAATATCGGTCAAACCTTAACATTTTTCTCTCCCTCAGGCTAAAATAGATTAAATGGACATTATTCTATTAAAAAAATATTATTCGGGAAACATATTGTCATGTTCAACAGATTTTAAGGGGTCTGAGTTGAACAACAGGATCATAGCTGTGTGTTAAACGCTTTTACTGGTCAACATAGGCGTTTATCTCTGTCCATTCTGTCGTGACTGATATATTTTTGGACTGAAGAAGTGATTATTTTTATATACAGTGGTAAAAAAAATTGATGAGCCTTTAAATCGTTTTAAGTATTTAAAAAAATTTATTTCAAAACACTTAGATATAGTGTACTATATAGATTTAGTGTGATGAAAGAAACAAATTGTATGTAATTTTTCCATAAATAACTGTTTTCTAGTTTTTTACCACGATTTCCTTAGATAGCGGAATGATTACAATCGATGGCTATATCGTCTTACAATTTTATAATTTGTAGATTAAAACTGACTATTTCGAGTAACGACTATCCCCTATATGGTAGAATACGCCTATATGGGGACAACCCCTACCCCTAAACTAATCAGCTAACTATTTTATTATAAGAAGAGGGTTATATGAAAACTACCCATATAATGGGGCGAATATTAATATTTTTTGGTAGGAAGATTTGTTACTATATGCGACTACAAAATACCAATTTTTCGGTTGAAAAACGGGCTCAAGAACAGCAAAATACCGAACATTTAGGGCGCCCTTATATGGGGGCAACCCGAACAAATTGGCCTATATTTATAATTTTTATTGAAGAAATGTGGTACCCAATAAGAACACATTGTACCAAATGTCAGCGAATTCGGTTTAAAAACGCGCATAAACACCCTAAAATATCGTAAATAGGGGGTACCCTTATATGGCGGCTATGCCTATACGTGGACCGATATAGCCCGTCTTCGAACTTGACCTGCCTGCAGACAAAATACGACTCTATGCAACATTTTGGCGATCTATCTCAATTGCTCCAAAGATAGCGTGATTACAACAGACGGACGGACGGACATTGCTAGATCATCTTAGATTTTATCTTAGAATTTACCCTGATCAAGAATATATATACTTTATAGGGTCGGAAATGAATATTTCGACGATGAACGGAATGACAAAATTAATAAAATGAAAAATTCGTAAAATCTATCAAAATTGACAACAATTTGTACAGTGCACCTAACATTGGGAAAATCAACCTTAATATAGGAAATAAGGTCCGTATTATCCTCAAATTGCTAGAATTATTATATATCAATAAATAATTCTTAGGAGATAAATATTTGAAATAAAAATTCAAAAGATTGGAATTACCTAAAGGAACGATTCGATTTCGAATGGCTTTATTGAAGAAGGCCGGAATATTTTTGCAGTATGTGATATCGATTAATATTAGCATTTATTATATCTGGCACATTGGAAGATAACTACAAACTTCCAGCGGCATGGGGTTCCAACATTTTGAAAATAGGCCCATTTGGTTTTTTATGTACGTCTTACATGGAGTTTAGGTTTGGGTTTAAATTTGAAATTAACAAACTCTGCTCGCGTACCCCACTTTTTCCTCCTGTCCATAGGAGAAAGTCTTAAAAACCCCGCCGAAAAAATGAAAAAAAAATATTCCACTTGTCTATAGAAGAAAGTCGTAAATCCGCGAAAGCCCCCTACTTAGATAGAAATTCAAATTAAAAGGAATTGTTGCTAAGGTTGTAAAAAGTATAGGTAGGATAAGTGCTCCTAATGTCAGCATGTATCAGTAAGTACTCGGCATCAGTTGTATATAACTTCAAATAACTAAAAAATCCTTTCACTAAATATGAAAACTCCCTTGAATAATCTTCAATAATATTGTAAAATTTCATCAATCTAAGTTAATTTATTAGGCAGCAATTAAGGTTTTTCTAAATGTGGTTCTTTCACCACTAGCGACAGTGCATGTTTCTTAAGAAAAAATTAGTGAGCATGCCGATTTAAAAAGACACGTAACTTTATTAAAATTATATATTTTTCACACGGATTTTTGTCATAATTTTTAGGAACATGCATAGGAACACTTCAGAATTTAAAATTATTAAGAAATATTTGTAATTACTTAGGAACAAAAAATTACGATTTTCCTATAGTCGGCATATGGGTGAAAAATAAGCACACTTTCCATCATTTATAAAAAATCAATTTTGTGTTGGTTTACACAATATTAGAGATGGTCTTAGGAACAACTCTAGTTTAGTAAAAACGATCAGATTTTTCTGAAATTTTTTCCAGGGGTAGGTATTTTAAATAGCATGGTGTTTTTTGGGTGACCGGCCTTCGGCCGGGGATTTAAGACTTTCTCCTATGGACAGATACCAATACCGGCTACGCGACAGAAATTCCTTCTAAATAGAATATTTCTTTTGTGTAGCTGGCCTTCGGCCGGGGATTTAAGACATTCTCCTATGGACAGATGCCAAGACCGGCTACGCGACAGAAACTCCTTCTAAATAGAATATTTTTTGTGAAGCCGGCCTTCGGCCGTGGATTTAAGACTTTCTCTTATGGACAGATACCAACACCCGCTACGCGACAGAAATTCCTTCTAAATAGAATATTTCTTTTGTGTAGGCGGCCTTCGGCCGGGGATTTAAAACTTTCTCCTATGGACAGATACCTACACCGGCTACGCGACAGAATCTCTTGTTAAATAGAATATTTATTTTTGGCTGACCGGCCTTCGGCCGGGGATTTAAGACTTTCTCCTATGGACAGATGCCAAGACCGGCTACGCGACAAAAACTCCTTCTAAATAGAATATTTTTTGTGAAGCCGGCCTTCGGCCGGGGATTTAAAACTTTCTCCTATGGACAGATACCAACACCGGCTACGCGACAGAATTTTCTTGTTTTTTTAGGGTTCTAAGGCCCATATCTTTTGATCCACAACAGATACGGCCACATATCGCAACATATTGGAAAGGGCAAGTTGTGGTCTATTATGGTCTGGGTTGAAGAGGGACTATAATGGACCCAAGTTCGAATTTTAGGGAGTTTTTCAAAAAAATCGGGGACCAAAACCCAGTTTTTTGACAATGTCTCCAAAATGGTATGAGATAACCCCATCATATTACTCAATGGAAAGGTATTTTTATAACCTTTAAAATGATACCCATATTATATTAACCGGGTCCGTAGAACCGGATATATCCGGGAACCCGTACTCGAACTTCCGGGTCAAATAACCGGGTACGTCCCCCAAGAAAAAAAGATATCTCCATAATTAGGGTAAAAATACATACCTCTGGAAAAAAATTCAGAAAAATCTGATCGTTTTTACTAAACTAGAGTTAAACCTGGTCTTATTCTCTCATGTCGAGTATTGAATAACTGTTTCCCAATGTCGGCAGCAACATTTATAATTGTAATATTTTCATAAAATAAATCAATTAGTTTTACTTTTTTGGCTCAATAAAGAAATAAAAGCATTTTAATAACCATTTACTTAAGAAAATAATAAAAAATCAGCCAACTATACAAATTTTCTTCAATTACAATACGACATGCCGACTATTGGAACATAACATGCCAACAATTGCAAAGTCGTGCCGACTATTGACAAAAAACACCATTGTACCTAATTGTCTATTTGCTCAATTATTATAAAAATAATTCAAAATTTGTTCATGTTATCGGGAAGTAAACAAAATTCCGAAACAAATGAGCCTTAATACATTATAATGGGAAAACTGCACCCAGAATGGCTGAAAATTTAAAATACGTAAATCCTTAAAGTGTCCTATATATTAATAATTTTAGAGCCCCATAACTTCGGAAATATAAAATTTTCCTCAACAATATTATGTGGTTGAAATCAGTATCTGCGATAAACAATTCAAACTTTCCGAGTGGTATTCTTTAAGATATTTAATAAAAAAGAGGGGGATATTTTTAGAACTGTTGGATCAGAATGAGTGGTGTCCGTATTTGTTCCCAAACTCCTTTAGTAAAAACAGTGTATCGTAAGGGGGCATTTGTCAGAAAACTATGCAATATTTTCCAACAAAAAGTATGTTATGGTTTTTTGTTCTCAATTAGTGGCCATAACCCATTATGGATATTTCCAAATACCATAATTTTATAATCAAGAAAGCGGAAGGTGGTTTCACTTTATGAGATGCTCTAAAATCGCAGTCAACATTCTAAATTAGTTGAAAAATTTTTTGAGTTATATTAAATGTATTGAAGTTTTGAGTTATAATAAATGTATTGCTAAAATCAATTTTGTTGGTCTCTACATTTGTGGAATGTATTTTAACTACCACTTGTAATACTTACATGTTATCGGAATTAGTCTTTTCAATAGCATGGACCAGTTGTCTAGTAAGTTCATCATCTCGCAAAGACAGCAAATTTTTTGATTCACTTGCGACTAAAGTATGAAATAGTAGTGTTTTGTTGTTTGAATTAGACATTACAAATGATTCCGAGACAGGTAATTCACTGAGCACTAAAAATACATAGATATTAAAAAAAAATATTTACACAAACACAATAAGTCTTACAATCAGATAAGCTCGTTAGACCTGCAAGAGTGGTTACTGGCACACTGGGGACTTCGCGTTCACTCATGTTGGATTTGCAATAAATTGTAAGTTTTTAAATGTACAAATTCATAAGACGTATTTATAAGAACTATATTGGTGTATCAAACTTTGTTGAAACTAAAGATATACAGCGGCGCAACGACGAACAATGTTTCATTTGAAACATTCGGCATGTACTAAATTCGTTCTTTAATTTTAGATAAAACAGGACAATCTCCGAAATTGTGAATGAATACTACGGTTCCAATGTTTAATCAATCTAACAAATCCTGGCATTCAATTTGTGATGTTAGGTTTATGAACACAAATCCAAACCAAACTATTCGCAGGGCTGCCAACATTTGCGTTAACAAGCGGTAATATTTAATAATTAAACGTCAAAATATGTACATGTTGCCAACAATGACACCAAATTTCCAAATAATGAACGCTGCATATAAACAAATTATAGAAGTAGAATTCATGTTTACTGGTGTGCCTTCACCAACAATGGGATATACTCAGTAAGGTAGCGAATAAACAATTTCTACAAAAAACTTGTACTACAATGATATGCCAAAAATATTTTGCAAACTCAGTAAGGTAGCGAATAAACAATTTCTACAAAAAACTTGTACTACAATGATATGCCAAAAATATTTTGCAAACACAATCCTATTCATAACAATTTTAAAACAGATTCTGAAAATATAAATTAATCTATTTGTTTTGTTTGTTTAATCTGTTTGTTTAAAATTCGGATGTTTTTATTTATAATTAAATGTCAAAGTGGGTAATTTCTACTTGAATTCGATGTGCAGTGTTGCCAACCATTTGCAATATTGTAAGGAAAAATTTGACAGATAATCGAGACAAAAACAAAGGTTTTTCTTTTGATACATAACCTTATAATTGTTTTACTGAACTGATTTTTGCGTCCGAAAACAAACTGATTTTTCATAATGGGTACGGACGCAAAACTGGTTTTACTTATTGGGGCGCATTTCAGCATATCAGTTTTTTAAAAAGTAATCATATTAATACAATTTCTAACTTTAAAATTTACAAGGAAGAATTCTACGAAGTATGTCAGCAAATTAAGTGTGTTCACGTAGCGAACATGGTTTTCAAATAATAAATCAGTGATATGGTTTTCAGCATATCAGTTTTTTAAAAAGAAAACATATTAATACAATTTCTAACTTTAAAATTTACAAGAAAGAATTCTACGAATAATATGTCAGCAAATTAAGTGTGTTCACGTAGCGAACATGGTTTTCAAATAATAAATAAATTGAATGTCTTGCTGTGGGTCTCTTGTGTAAAGGAGAGAAAATTTAGTTAAACATGGATCTATTTTCGTATACAGTTCACTTGAGATAAGAGCTTATCTTGTTGCATATTTGTACAATGGAATAAGATAGTAGTCTACTAGTGCCAGTGAGATTAAGAAATGTGAGTGTCCATTCCATGTGTTATGTCAGATGGGTTCACGCACTCCCTCTCTTTCTTTTACTAAGGTTAAGTCATAGGTCAAGTCATATTGTAATATATATGGTCTGTTCCAGTACTTTTTTAATAGTAAAGCTAGTAAAAGGGAAATTTTGTTTTTGCAAAATAGTCAGGCTGAATCCCAGTTTGTTGTTTTTATAAAAAAAAACAACTATTTATTAGTGGGGAATGTATGGCATTGTTTGCCGAGGGGTAAGGCAGGGAAGACTATAGTTTCGGATCACGACACTGATCCTCATCAGTTCCCTTAGTTTTTTGTTGGGATATTCTCCCCAGAAGCTATTGCTTCTATACAAAAAACCTTTCATACCCAAATGTCTCTTGTAACAAAGCGACGCAGGCACGGTTAAACTGTTTGGTTTGTTGCTGTATACTAGCAACAAAGTCGTTGTGTGCATTTGTCGCGATGTGACAACACACAACAGTGGGAAAGGTATGGAATTGTTTGTAAATGCCTTGTTAACCTCGAAGTGAGGCACCAGCGAAATTCTCATGCAATTTATGTCGTTGGTCAGCTAAGTACTTCGCTTTATTACAAGAGACATTTGGGTATGAAAGGTTTTTTGTATTGAAGCAATAGCTTCTGGGGATAACATCCCAACAAAAAACTAAGGGAACTGATGAGGATCAGTGGCGTGATCCGAATCTATAGTCTTCCCTGCCTTACCCCTCGGCAAACAATGCCATACATTCCCCACTAATAAATAGTTGTTTTTTTTATAAAAACAACGAACTGGGATTCAGCCTGACTATTTTGCAAAAACAAAATACAAATGGTATCCTAAATAAACCGCCAATAATACTGAAGTTGTAGACGCAGGCACGGTTAAACTGTTTGGTTTGTTGCTGTATACTAGCAACACCAACAAAGTCGTTGTGTGCATTTGTCGCGATGTGACAACACACAACAGTGGGAAAGGTATGGAATTGCTTGTAAATGCCTTCTTAACCTCGAAGTGAGGCTCTAGCGAAATTCTCATACAGTTTATGTCGTTGCTCAGCTAAGTACTTCGCTTTGTTACAAGATACATTTGGGTATGAAAGGTTTTTTGTATAGAAGCGACAGCTTCTGGGGAGAATATCCAAAAAAAAAAACTAAGGGAACTGATGAGGATCAGTGGCGTGATCCGAAACTATAGTCTTCCCTGCCTTAACCCTCGGCAAACAATGCCATACATTCCCCACTAATAAATAGTTGTTTTTTTTTATAAAAACAACAAACTGGGATTCAGCCTGACTATTTTGCAAAAACAAAATACAAATGGTATCCCAAATAAACCGCCAATACTACCAAAAGGAAAATTTTTCAAAATTGCTCTCCGAATACAAAATAATTTGAAAAGTTCGGGAACGCAAATCTAGTAAATATGCCAAAATAGATGGCAATACTTCAAAATCAACATAACAGCCAATCAGAAGTAGGCATTCCTGTTTACCATTTTTACTCGGCCAAATTTCTCGAGTAAAAAGTTTACAAAAAGAACGCCATTTTGTTTGTGCTCTCTTAAATTTGATACAATGTTTTACCAGTTTTGTGGGTTGAGGAACGGGTTTCGAGTAAAAAGTTGCAAAACATGAAAAATGAGCAGATTATATTAGGTCTTGGAACGGAACTATAGTTAACCTTTTATTCGAATAAATTAGTGTGTAAATGCACCACAAAGAAAGAAGACGATCCCTCGTTTATCAGTGTGTTTGTTGAATTAATGAATAACTTAAGGTTATTTGAACCGGAAGCGTTGCAAAAGCAAGTTTTCCTTCACATTCCACAATCTACAGAAGAGCCTTTTCTAGAATTGGTTGACAGAAGACGGTTAAAATTCGTTGGTATGAAAATGTCAGAATCTGAATTTTAAGTCAAAATAACAAATGATCTGAACTCTTATTATTTAGAAAGGGATATTAAATGGACTAATGGAAAAATGCTTATAAAAATATGTGCGGAATTGCTTTAAAGTGATACTTCTAGGCCAAGCTGCATGTCGCTTTTCTTGATTTGGGCACCATTGAACTACACCTGTCCATGCACTAATAGTAAAGGGGAAACACATAAGAGGACTTCGGGATTGGCATGTTAAATTGGCTTCTTTTGTTGTAAAAGAATAAAGAAGAACGGCGTCCAAATTCAAGTTTGACTCTGATATTCCTTTAAAAATTTACATTTCATATCAAGCCAACTTAACACGCCAGGTCTGAATCCTCGTATGTGTTTCTCCCTTAAGAATATAATAAAATGTAAACATTTCTATATTTGACATGGAATTACTGATCATCACGTATCATTCATTTTTTAGTACAGAATGTACAATGGGCAAATTTCCCAACGCGAAGATAACCAATTTTATTGCTGTGGTCGAAAAGTGGTTCCAATATACAAAGGACTGGCTACGGAAACTCGCAGTCAAAGTAAGCGGTAAATTTTTATTCTTGTTTGAAGTAAAATCCTGTTTTAGTTTTTATTTTACAAAACACATATGTTAATTATATAGGGGAAAGGGGGCACCTTTGAACGTGGGGCACCTTTGAACAGCGCTCATAAAATCTTGGTTTAAAAATTTTCCGACCCGCAACCACATTTTTGTATATGGCAATCTTGTTCTCTATCTGCGTAAATCACTTTGGCTTGCCTTTTCCGTTGTCGACAAATTGTGCATGCGTGACCATGTTTTCGCAGTGTCATTGTAAACTTTTATTCATATGGTTGTAAGGGCGCAGGAAGAATTCTGTGATAGTTTTCTTTCGTCAAACAAATTTTTTGCATTCCAACAATCATTTCAAACATAACTAATGTAATTTCTTTCATATATATTTATTACAAAAAAAGTTATAAATTTCCGTAAAATGCCATGGGTGGGGCACCTTTGAACATGCCCATTAAACTAGAGTAAAAAACGGAGTTTTTAAATTTTGGCTTCGATTTCTCAAAATTTCAAATGGACTAATAAGATTACGAAATTAACTGTATTTTTCACCATATTAATTTTTGATTTTAAATCATTTAAAGTTTTAATAAATTTTGATCTAATTTTTTTAAATTTTGAAAATTTTTTATATATTTTGTAATGAATAAATGCATTTCTGATATGTATGAATAAAATACATACATATTTGAACATAAACACTGTAAAAAACCATGTCGTTCAAAAATGCCAACCCTTGTTCAAAGCTGCCCCCCTGGGGGGGCAGTTTTGTTAAAACAGTAATAAAATATATTTATCAAGCTTATAGTATGTTATATGTATATTCATTTTAAAGGTTACATATGTACCTATTAATTAAAATTTATAAGAAACCAAAAATTATAAAATAAAAAAATTTATAAGGCTTGAAAGCAAAAAGTGTTCAAAGGTGCCCCCCTCTCCCCTACTAAATTACTATATCTATTACAACATACTTTTAAATTTTAAACACTCACAGCTTGAATTGAAAGCCTGATAAAAAAATGATCAATTTAAAATTTCTTGCGGTTTTAAGCAGAGCTCCGAGCGGGAGTACTCTTGCGAGTAGAAAAAGTAAATAGAGTATACTCTATTTTTCTCTGCCACTCAAATAAGAGCGCAAGTGCTTCGCTCGTTTTCGCGTGGGAGTGAAATACGCTCGAAATCGAGCAGATTACACTCTTGCCGAGTACTCTTTTATTTTTATTTATGTTTTTGTTGTGATACCGTTGTTTTACTTAATGTTGTTTGTGTGCATTGTTTGTTTGTTTTGTGATGTTTGGTTTGCTGTACTGCTGGGAAAGCATGCATCAACAAGCTCGTTCTCTGCGTTCACTTTATGTAAGTCTGAAATAGTGACAGCAAGACGAACCAGCCTCCAAATTGAAACCCTCGACAATATTTTGATATTAAAATTAAATTATGAACCACTTATGCATTCATGTGTTTTCTTTTAAACCAGCGCTTTTAATATTTTTGGAGAGTACTTTTCCACATTTTTTAATGAATACCATTTTAAAAATTTGTTTGGAGGTGTTTATGCTTTTAAAAAAATATTGAATTAATTAAATCACACGGTTGAATTCATTTTATAAATTGAAATAAAAAACATATAAAAATCTTATTTGGTATCAGATTTTTATTTGTATTTCACATTTTCAGTAAACAAAATAATCGATCTCCCCACAGCACGCAAAAGATCAACATCAAAAAATGTTTGCTACTACACACACACACACACAAATAACCAAACAACAAAATTTATTTGTCCACTCGATTTCACTCTTAGAGTGAACTCATACTCTATTTCGAACATTTTGACTCACACTCTTTTTCTTCATCAAGGAGTACCCGCGAGCACTCCCAAACAAAATAAAAGAGTGGAGAGTATACTCCCTAAAAAACTCGTACTCTTTACTTACTCCCACTCGGGAGTATTTTTCACTCGCGAGTAAAATCGAGCAAATCGGAGCTCTGGTTTTAAGTAATTCTTGTGATATAATATTAGACTGAGTAAAAATGAATCCACTATTTTTATATGAAATGTAAGACTTTATTTAACATGCTTCGGAATGTCCGACATTCCGCAACAATATGCACCGTTTTGTTGTATGATTTCTTGCATTTTGAAGGTAACTTCATAATGCCTCTCTTATAGAAGTCCTGCTCACTATTTGCAAAAAACTCTAGTAGTCGATTTTCTCAATCCTCCCTAGATACCAATACCAAGAAAAAGATGATAATCGCTTGGTGCGAAATCCGGATAATCCAGCCAAGCTTCCGAAGTTTCAGGCGAGTCACTGTAGATGTGTCTGGCCTAGTCAGTTGTGAATCAGATCGCGAATTGAAACCGTCAAGTAACGTAAAGCTGTAAAGTAAAGTTGTGTCAATAAAATCATTGTAATACTCGTAATCAGAAAGAACCCGCGTTTTATTTAGTACGAGCTGTATTGGGAAATAAAACAACGTCTACACGGGATTAAGTAAAATCCAAGAACGTAACAATATTTATTTTTATGAATAAAATACATACATATTTGAACATAAACACTGTAAAAAACCATGTCGTTCAAAAATGCCAACCCTTGTTCAAAGCTGCCCCCCTGGGGGGGCAGTTTTGTTAAAA
The DNA here is from genome assembly GCF_032173495.1 of Musca vetustissima. Lineage (NCBI taxonomy): Eukaryota > Metazoa > Arthropoda > Insecta > Diptera > Muscidae > Musca > Musca vetustissima. The sequence continues at coordinate 72,536 of NW_026885658.1, read as the reverse complement.
CAGTAATAAAATATATTTATCAAGCTTATAGTATGTCATATGTATATTCATTTTAAAGGTTACATATGTACCTATTAATTAAAATTTATAAGAAACCAAAAATTATAAAATAAAAAAATTTATAAGGCTTGAAAGCAAAAAGTGTTCAAAGGTGCCCCCCTCTCCCCTACTAAATTACTATATCTATTACAACATACTTTTAAATTTTAAACACTCACAGCTTGAATTGAAAGCCTGATAAAAAAATGATCAATTTAAAATTTCTTGCGGTTTTAAGCAGAGCTCCGAAATGCTCGCTCGAATTCGAGTAAAGAGTGAAACTCGCACGAATTCGAGCGGGAGTACTCTTGCGAGTAGAAAAAGTAAATAGAGTATACTCTATTTTTCTCTGCCACTCAAATAAGAGCGCAAGTGCTTCGCTCGTTTTCGCGTGGGAGTGAAATACGCTCGAAATCGAGCAGATTACACTCTTGCCGAGTACTCTTTTATTTTTATTTATGTTTTTGTTGTGATACCGTTGTTTTACTTGATGTTGTTTGTGTGCATTGTTTGTTTGTTTTGTGATGTTTGGTTTGCTGTACTGCTGGGAAAGCATGCATCAACATGCTCGTTCTCTGCGTTCACTTTATGTAAGTCTGAAATAGTGACAGCAAGACGAACCAGCCTCCAAATTGAAACCCTCGACAATATTTTGATACTAAAATTAAATAATGAACCACTTATGCATTCATGTGTTTTCTTTTAAACCAGCGCTTTTAATATTTTTGGAGAGTACTTTTCCACATTTTTTAATGAATACCATTTTAAAAATTTGTTTGGAGGTGTTTATGCTTTTAAAAAAATATTGAATTAATTAAATCACACGGTTGAATTCATTTTATAAATTGAAATAAAAAACATATAAAAATCTTATTTGGTATCAGATTTTTATTTGTATTTCACATTTTCAGTAAACAAAATAATCGATCTCCCCACAGCACGCAAAAGATCAACATCAAAAAATGTTTGCTACTACACCCACACACAAATAACCAAACAACAAAATTTATTTGTCCACTCGATTTCACTCTTAGAGTGAACTCATACTCTATTTCGAACATTTTGACTCACACTCTTTTTCTTCATCAAGGAGTACCCGCGAGCACTCCCAAACAAAATAAAAGAGTGGAGAGTATACTCCCTAAAAAACTCGTACTCTTTACTTACTCCCACTCGGGAGTATTTTTCACTCGCGAGTAAAATCGAGCAAATCGGAGCTCTGGTTTTAAGTAATTCTTGTGATATAATATTAGACTGAGTAAAAATGAATCCACTATTTTTATATGAAATGTAAGACTTTATTTAACATGCTTCGGAATGTCCGACATTCCGCAACAATATGCACCGTTTTGTTGTATGATTTCTTGCATTTTGAAGGTAACTTCATAATGCCTCTCTTATAGAAGTCCTGCTCACTATTTGCAAAAAACTCTAGTAGTCGATTTTCTCAATCCTCCCTAGATACCAATACCAAGAAAAAGATGATAATCGCTTGGTGCGAAATCCGGATAATCCAGCCAAGCTTCCGAAGTTTCAGGCGAGTCACTGTAGATGTGTCTGGCCTAGTCAGTTGTGAATCAGATCGCGAATTGAAACCGTCAAGTAACGTAAAGCTGTAAAGTAAAGTTGTGTCAATAAAATCATTGTAATACTCGTAATCAGAAAGAACCCGCGTTTTATTTAGTACGAGCTGTATTGGGAAATAAAACAACGTCTACACGGGATTAAGTAAAATCCAAGAACGTAACAATATTTATTTTTATGAATAAAATACATACATATTTGAACATAAACACTGTAAAAAACCATGTCGTTCAAAAATGCCAACCCTTGTTCAAAGCTGCCCCCCTGGGGGGGCAGTTTTGTTAATTAAAACAGTAATAAAATATATTTATCAAGCTTATAGTATGTCATATGTATATTCATTTTAAAGGTTACATATGTACCTATTAATTAAAATTTATAAGAAACCAAAAATTATAAAATAAAAAAATTTATAAGGCTTGAAAGCAAAAAGTGTTCAAAGGTGCCCCCCTCTCCCCTACTAAATTACTATATCTATTACAACATACTTTTAAATTTTAAACACTCACAGCTTGAATTGAAAGCCTGATAAAAAAATGATCAATTTAAAATTTCTTGCGGTTTTAAGCAGAGCTCCGAAATGCTCGCTCGAATTCGAGTAAAGAGTGAAACTCGCACGAATTCGAGCGGGAGTACTCTTGCGAGTAGAAAAAGTAAATAGAGTATACTCTATTTTTCTCTGCCACTCAAATAAGAGCGCAAGTGCTTCGCTCGTTTTCGCGTGGGAGTGAAATACGCTCGAAATCGAGCAGATTACACTCTTGCCGAGTACTCTTTTATTTTTATTTATGTTTTTGTTGTGATACCGTTGTTTTACTTGATGTTGTTTGTGTGCATTGTTTGTTTGTTTTGTGATGTTTGGTTTGCTGTACTGCTGGGAAAGCATGCATCAACATGCTCGTTCTCTGCGTTCACTTTATGTAAGTCTGAAATAGTGACAGCAAGACGAACCAGCCTCCAAATTGAAACCCTCGACAATATTTTGATACTAAAATTAAATAATGAACCACTTATGCATTCATGTGTTTTCTTTTAAACCAGCGCTTTTAATATTTTTGGAGAGTACTTTTCCACATTTTTTAATGAATACCATTTTAAAAATTTGTTTGGAGGTGTTTATGCTTTTAAAAAAATATTGAATTAATTAAATCACACGGTTGAATTCATTTTATAAATTGAAATAAAAAACATATAAAAATCTTATTTGGTATCAGATTTTTATTTGTATTTCACATTTTCAGTAAACAAAATAATCGATCTCCCCACAGCACGCAAAAGATCAACATCAAAAAATGTTTGCTACTACACCCACACACAAATAACCAAACAACAAAATTTATTTGTCCACTCGATTTCACTCTTAGAGTGAACTCATACTCTATTTCGAACATTTTGACTCACACTCTTTTTCTTCATCAAGGAGTACCCGCGAGCACTCCCAAACAAAATAAAAGAGTGGAGAGTATACTCCCTAAAAAACTCGTACTCTTTACTTACTCCCACTCGGGAGTATTTTTCACTCGCGAGTAAAATCGAGCAAATCGGAGCTCTGGTTTTAAGTAATTCTTGTGATATAATATTAGACTGAGTAAAAATGAATCCACTATTTTTATATGAAATGTAAGACTTTATTTAACATGCTTCGGAATGTCCGACATTCCGCAACAATATGCACCGTTTTGTTGTATGATTTCTTGCATTTTGAAGGTAACTTCATAATGCCTCTCTTATAGAAGTCCTGCTCACTATTTGCAAAAAACTCTAGTAGTCGATTTTCTCAATCCTCCCTAGATACCAATACCAAGAAAAAGATGATAATCGCTTGGTGCGAAATCCGGATAATCCAGCCAAGCTTCCGAAGTTTCAGGCGAGTCACTGTAGATGTGTCTGGCCTAGTCAGTTGTGAATCAGATCGCGAATTGAAACCGTCAAGTAACGTAAAGCTGTAAAGTAAAGTTGTGTCAATAAAATCATTGTAATACTCGTAATCAGAAAGAACCCGCGTTTTATTTAGTACGAGCTGTATTGGGAAATAAAACAACGTCTACACGGGATTAAGTAAAATCCAAGAACGTAACAATATTTATTTTTATGAATAAAATACATACATATTTGAACATAAACACTGTAAAAAACCATGTCGTTCAAAAATGCCAACCCTTGTTCAAAGCTGCCCCCCTGGGGGGGCAGTTTTGAACACTTTGAGTTCCTCCATTAAAACAGTAATAAAATATATTTATCAAGCTTATAGTATGTCATATGTATATTCATTTTAAAGGTTACATATGTACCTATTAATTAAAATTTATAAGAAACCAAAAATTATAAAATAAAAAAATTTATAAGGCTTGAAAGCAAAAAGTGTTCAAAGGTGCCCCCCTCTCCAACATGCTCGTTCTCTGCGTTCACTTTATGTAAGTCTGAAATAGTGACATATTTTGATACTAAAATTAAATAATGAACCACTTATGCATTCATGTGTTTTCTTTTAAACCAGCGCTTTTAATATTTTTGGAGAGTACTTTTCCACATTTTTTAATGAATACCATTTTAAAAATTTGTTTGGAGGTGTTTATGCTTTTAAAAAAATATTGAATTAATTAAATCACACGGTTGAATTCATTTTATAAATTGAAATAAAAAACATATAAAAATTTTTATTTGTATTTCACATTTTCAGTAAACAAAATAATCGATCTCCCCACAGCACGCAAAAGATCAACATCAAAAAATGTTTGCTACTACACACACACACACAAATAACCAAACAACCAAATTTATTTGTCCACTCGATTTCACTCTTAGAGTGAACTCATTCTATTTCGAACATTTTGACTCACACTCTTTTTCTTCATCAAGGAGTACCCGCGAGCACTCCCAAACAAAATAAAAGAGTGGAGAGTATACTCCCTAAAAAACTCGTACTCTTTACTTACTCCCACTCGGGAGTATTTTTCACTCGCGAGTAAAATCGAGCAAATCGGAGCTCTGGTTTTAAGTAATTCTTGTGATATAATATTAGACTGAGTAAAAATGAATCCACTATTTTTATATGAAATGTAAGACTTTATTTAACATGCTTCGGAATGTCCGACATTCCGCAACAATATGCACCGTTTTGTTGTATGATTTCTTGCATTTTGAAGGTAACTTCATAATGCCTCTCTTATAGAAGTCCTGCTCACTATTTGCAAAAAACTCTAGTAGTCGATTTTCTCAATCCTCCCTAGATACCAATACCAAGAAAAAGATGATAATCGCTTGGTGCGAAATCCGGATAATCCAGCCAAGCTTCCGAGTCACTGTAGATGTGTCTGGCCTAGTCAGTTGTGAATCAGATCGCGAATTGAAACCGTCAAGTAACGTAAAGCTGTAAAGTAAAGTTGTGTCAATAAAATCATTGTAATACTCGTAATCAGAAAGAACCCGCGTTTTATTTAGTACGAACTGTATTGGGAAATAAAACAACGTCTACACGGGATTAAGTAAAATCCAAGAACGTAACAATATTTATTTTTATGAATAAAATACATACATATTTGAACATAAACACTGTAAAAAACCATGTCGTTCAAAAATGCCAACCCTTGTTCAAAGCTGCCCCCCTGGGGGGGCAGTTTTGAACACTTTGAGTTCCTCCATTAAAACAGTAATAAAATATATTTATCAAGCTTATAGTATGTCATATGTATATTCATTTTAAAGGTTACATATGTACCTATTAATTAAAATTTATAAGAAACCAAAAATTATAAAATAAAAAAATTTATAAGGCTTGAAAGCAAAAAGTGTTCAAAGGTGCCCCCCTCTCCCCTACTAAATTACTATATCTATTACAACATACTTTTAAATTTTAAACACTCACAGCTTGAATTGAAAGCCTGATAAAAAAATGATCAATTTAAAATTTCTTGCGGTTTTAAGCAGAGCTCCGAAATGCTCGCTCGAATTCGAGTAAAGAGTGAAACTCGCTCGAATTCGAGCGGGAGTACTCTTGCGAGTAGAAAAAGTAAATAGAGTATACTCTATTTTTCTCTGCCACTCAAATAAGAGCGCAAGTGCTTCGCTCGTTTTCGCGTGGGAGTGAAATACGCTCGAAATCGAGCAGATTACACTCTTGCCGAGTACTCTTTTATTTTTATTTATGTTTTTGTTGTGATACCGTTGTTTTACTTGATGTTGTTTGTGTGCATTGTTTGTTTGTTTTGTGATGTTTGGTTTGCTGTACTGCTGGGAAAGCATGCATCAACATGCTCGTTCTCTGCGTTCACTTTATGTAAGTCTGAAATAGTGACAGCAAGACGAACCAGCCTCCAAATTGAAACCCTCGACAATATTTTGATACTAAAATTAAATAATGAACCACTTATGCATTCATGTGTTTTCTTTTAAACCAGCGCTTTTAATATTTTTGGAGAGTACTTTTCCACATTTTTTAATGAATACCATTTTAAAAATTTGTTTGGAGGTGTTTATGCTTTTAAAAAAATATTGAATTAATTAAATCACACGGTTGAATTCATTTTATAAATTGAAATAAAAAACATATAAAAATCTTATTTGGTATAAGATTTTTATTTGTATTTCACATTTTCAGTAAACAAAATAATCGATCTCCCCACAGCACGCAAAAGATCAACATCAAAAAATGTTTGATACTACACACACACACACAAATAACCAAACAACCAAATTTATTTGTCCACTCGATTTCACTCTTAGAGTGAACTCATACTCTATTTCGAACATTTTGACTCACACTCTTTTTCTTCATCAAGGAGTACCCGCGAGCACTCCCAAACAAAATAAAAGAGTGGAGAGGATAATCCAGCCAAGCTTCCGAAGTTTCTGGCGAGTCACTGTAGATGTGTCTGGCCTAGCCAGTTGTGAATCAGATCGCGAATTGAAACCGTCAAGTAACGTAAAGCTGTAAAGTAAAGTGCAAAGTAAAGTTGTGTCAATAAAATCATTGTAATACTCGTAATCAGAAAGAACCCGCGTTTTATTTAGTACGAACTGTATTGGGAAATAAAACAACGTCTACACGGGATTAAGTAAAATCCAAGAACGTAACAATATTTATTTTTAAATGATGAAGTATATTCTTTCGTTTTAATTGATTTTAATATAATTTAAGCTTTTGTACCCAAAAAATAGTGACTTTCCTTAAAGTGTGATACAGAATACGTTACATGTCAAAATAGTTGCCTACCAAAGATATTAAAGTTGATGAAAAATTACGAATTGTTTTAATATATATATATATATATATAGGAATGACACATACGAGGATTTCAAGCGTTTTTTGTTATCGAGTTAAGGAACGCAAAAAAATAAAATATATTTCACTCTGAAGCGCAACGCACATCAACTTCAAGCTTTAATGGCTGAGCAGAATGCTCGCGTTGAGTCGTCCATCGCGTTATATGATATCGAAAATACAACAACCATAAGGAAACGATAACACAAAGGCATATTTATATATTTTTTTATTTCCCCAAATACGTATTTTCGATTTTCTCTAGAATGAAGATCATCTGAAAAGGACAAAATCATTTGAACCGCTCAGTGTACATATCGGTTAAAACGGCATATACATTAGAACTTTTTACCGGGTTAACCTACTTTATGAGGATTTATTTGACATACAGTAGAACTTCGATAATTCGTAATCTTCGATAATTCGTAACAAACTGTCGGTCCCTCGAAAAAATCTCGATATTTTGTAAAATTTACACGCATTTTGGTCCCCTCGAAAAACCTCGATATTCGTATTTTTTTTAACCTCGTTAATTCGTAATCTCGATAATTCGTAATCTTCGATAATTCTTAAAAATTGCAAAGGAATTGACAATTGAAACCCACTGGGTTAACGAAATGTAAACGTACTCTAACTCCATAAAAAGTTGAGAAATCCCATGATATATGTTGTTTTTAAATTCCTTTAATAATATGAATTCAACTATATATTGTTGAATACATAATGGCGACAATTTATAATAAACAAAAGTTCAAAATCCGTAGCAGGTCATTTATTGAAGACCAGTTCCCGCCGTTATAGTATATGAATGATTACAAAGAAGATTTTATTTCATCCGAAACGTAAAAGACCTTACTGATTGCGGATACCCATATCATTCAATTGACAGATGTAAAAATTTGGCCCGAATTTTTTTTTAGAAATTTGATCGCATAAAATTCTCACCTTTGGATTATTATTACTCTGAAGCTGTGCATACTACATATATGTCAAATTACTCAGGCTCCCGACTATAACATTCTTATAATCGTTTTTTAGAAATTCCTGTTTGCGTATTAATGCTAGAAGTAAAATTCAAAAAAACACTCAAAATCGAGCTTCAAAATGTCAGCATCATTTAACCCTTTCAGTGTTTTTGTCGAATATACTCTTGCAATTTTTCGATTATCCTATGTACCGTTACTATTGATGTTTTTGTTTTTGCTTAAATACAGACGGAACTGGTCGAGGGTTAAAATGACAATTTTTTCTAAACTATGTCCCTTTATATGATTTTAAATACAAAATTTTAGATTTTTATTCTTACAAAAAAATTTAACAATGATACATAAAAGACGTAGACGCCATTTTATAGACTTCTAGTTTTACTTTGAAAATTGACAATTATATTAAATAACCATATAAATAAGGGTGCGCAAAAATTCGCTCGCCAATGATAAAAATACGATTTTTTCGTTTGTGCTATATCTGCGAAAGAATTTATTACGATCAATTTTTTACACAACAAGCATTCGCCAAAACAATGTCCGCACACACATTGCAAAAGAATGAGAACACACAATAACGATCGTTCGTTGCGGTGGTGGTTGAAATCATGTTCGCAAATGTTGGCGAATGCACATTGTGTCGGTATTTTTATTTTTTGTTCTGATACGCAGTAAAATGGGCAAAGTGACAAATATAGATAAAAACGCTTGTTTCATATAATAAAGACACAAATATTTCGTTATGCCTTTGGTGTCAAAAGGAACTTAAGGGGACCCCCCATTCTCGGGGTCAACATTTTTTTGATTTAATTCGAATCTACACTAATTCAAGAATGTCCCTACAAAATTTCAAGTGAAAATCTCAAGAACTCTTGAAGATATAGCCGATTTATTGCGTCAGCATCAAGTGAAGGCTAAAGGGCTTCTCAAACTTTAAACGCGTTTTTTTGTTTTGCGAATATTATATATTTTTTCAAAGTTCAGACATTTTGTTAATTTTAGAGCGAAGTCAATAATACGAATACGAGAGCCAGATATGTACTCTTTCTAACACCGTTGGAATTTTCGGATTCCGATGTTCCAGTGAGGAGTTATCATGCCCGCCATCAAAAATAAGGACTTCTCTTTAATTACAAAAGGAAACCTATTAGAAAACATTAAAAGGCATTAAGAGTTCATGCATAACCAATATAATAATTTAATTAACGCATCTACTAGTTAAAAAATCAAACCAATCGTCGTTCTAACCAGTTTAGTGGAAAATTAAATGAAAACTATCGGAAAAATCTTTCAATTAAAGAAAAAGATTTATTTAATCTGGCTGACATAGTTTTAACAGTTCCATCAAGTCAAGTGTCCATAGAAAGAGCATTTAGTGCACTTTCCACAATTGTTACCAAGCAGCGCTCAAGATTAAGCAGTAAAACAATTAATAATTTATTAATAGTTAAGTTAAATAAGAATATAATGGAAAAAGTTAATAGCTCATAAGGAATTTAAGAAAAATCAAATGTAATGTCTTTTTTATATACTAGTTTTTTCGGCTTGAAGTAATTTTTATATATATTTTATTCATATTCTACTTTAAATTACACTTTTTTTATCAATATATTTATGTTTGGTAATACTTGAAGTAAAAAGATTTTACATAGACACGTAATGTGTCCATTTCCTCCTGTTACCTGTTGTTTTTCATTGGGCTTTGGCAATTGGAAAAAGAAAAAATAATAATTATTGTCCCATCTAACGAGCAATAAAATATATGCAAGCAATAAAAAGATCGTTTTCGTAAACAGCATCATAAAACTTTTCCAAATAAGAACAAAAAACCCATCATAAAATATGTACAACATAAAAGAAAGGGGTTCTTATTGCACACATGTTGATGAACTCGTGCATACATAAACGTCCATTCATTATTTTGCTGTGTGTGTTTACAAATTTTTTATGACCCTTCTGTATATTGCTGTGTTCGCGAGTATTCGCCCTTCAGCAAAGAATGCTCGCGATTGAATGAATCGACGACGCTTGCAGCGAACTTTTATCGTTCGTGAATTTTTCGTGCAATGCGAACATTCGCGAGAGATTGCATATGTTTGTTCATTCAGTGTAACTTTATCATTCGCGATAAATTGAAAAACATTCGCCGTAAGCATTCGTGAGAAAGAATGAATTTTAATCATTCTCCGCAGCCTGATGTAAGTGAATTTACATTTAATAGCCACAAATCCAAAAAAAAAAAGAAAATCTCAAAGAAATGATTGAGACTTCTGTTAAACTGAAAACCAGAGTAATACGGAAAGCGGCACTAGCAGCTGTGAACAAGTCGCTCGAAACGAAAATAGACGAGGCGAGATTAAATAATCTAAAATTAAACAAACTGGGAACAAACAATGACGTATACTTCAAGGTCAAGATATGGGACCGACTCCAGAGCGTGCATGATATATGCAGAGGTCTCATGCAGAAAATTAAAGAAGAACCCGAAAAGCAAGAGTTAGCCGAGCTAGTGGAGCCTGGGAAACTGGGAAAATCCTAGTGCAGGGGTGCAGCAGCAGTTGGTGGTAGTGCAGGAGCAAATCCAGAAATGTCTGCCATTTCAACAAGAGATGCAGAAGTTTATGCAGTGGCAGATGAGTAAGGAAGCTCCTCAGCGAGAAGAAGGTCAGACGGCGTTTGAAAAATGTGCCGTAATTCCCCCACAGTCCGATAGTGCAAGGAAAAATGCAGTGCTGTCTCAATTTCGCAGAAAAAACTATAAAACTATCCGAATGGAAGTTTATTGCTGTGTTCGCGAGCATTCGCTCTTCAGCAAAGAATGCTCGCGAATGAATGAATGAATCGACGACGCTTGCAGCGAACTTTTATCGTTCGTGAATTTTTCGTGCAATGCGAACATTCGCGAGAGATTGCATATGTTTGTTCATTCAGTGTAACTTTATAATTCGCGATAAATTCAAAAACATTCGCCGTGAGCATTCGTGAGAAAGAATGAATTTTAATCATTCTCCGCAGCCTGATGTCTATTTAATAAAAACAATAGAATGTGAGAGATTTTTTTATAAATATATAAAATGAGTTAAGTACGACCGAGCAAAATTTTTGGTCCGAAGCGAAAAATCTTGGGATCTTTATATAAGCAACATAGCAAAGAAGTAGACCTACTGTTCATAAAAATATGAACATAATTTACACAATGTAGATCATAAAATATTTAAGTGTCTATCATAAATATATTTAGATAGATAAGTGCGTGTAAGTGATAATGCTTGTGTGCGTTGCTGGGGTGCACCAATAATAAAGGCAATGTCCAACTGATAATGCACTCAGCCAGGGACAAACAAGCATTTCTAATGATAAGCGCATAGAATAAGATGGCCTAAGATTTCTATGACGGTCTAGCTCTTAAGTGAATTTACATTTTCAATAAAATCAGAAGCGAATTGACATCCAAAACCCAACACTTCTCAAACAGTGGTCCTTCGAGAGAAAAGAAGCAGTGACCGTCAACATCAAAAAAGAAAAAAAAAATAATAAAAAATAGCAATATTAAAAAGAAAAAAAAAAATATTATTATAAAAGAAAACCCTTAAAAGAAGGCAAAAAGGCTCAATAAAATAAACAGCCAAAGAAGGCACAAAAAAAGCCAAAAAAGCACATAAAAAAGCAAAAACAAGCAAAAAAAAGCACAAAGCCAATATTTGCAAAATATTAAAAAAAACTAAAAAAAGCAAAATAAGGCAAAAACAAGGCTAATAGCAACAAATCCAAAAAAAAACCGCAGATAGACATAATCTGTACAAGGTACAAAATCAGATTCTCAAAGAAATGATTGAGATTTCTGTTAAACTGAAAACCGGAATAATACGGAAAGCGGCACTAGCAGCTGTGTACAAGTCGCTCGAAACGAAAATGGACGAGGCGAGATTAAATAATCTAAAATTAAACAAACTGGGAACAAACAATGACGTATACTTCAAGGACAACATATGGGACCGACTCCTGAGCGTGCATGATATATGCAGAGGTCTCATGCAGAAAATTAAAGAAGAACCCGAAAAGCAAGAGTTAGCAGAGCTAGTGGAGCCTGGGAAACTGACAGAAACAGAAATCCCTAGTGCAGGGGTGCAGCAGCAGTTGGTGGTACTGCAGGAGCAATTCCAGAAATGTCTGCCATTTCAACAAGAGTCGCAGCAGTTTATGCAGATGAGTAAGGAAGCTCCTCAGAGAGAAGAAGGTCAGACGGCGTTAAAAAATGTGCCGTAATTCCCCCACAGTCCGATAGTGGAAGGAAAAATGCAGTGCTGTCTCAATTTCGCAGAAAAACTATACAACTATCCGAATGGAAGTTGACATTGCTGGATTCTCTAGATATGCTCTGGAGAATGTCAAGTCGTGGGAGAGACAATTCGAAGACATCAAGCGGCTACATTTGGAATTGACCACGGACCATGGAATGGAAGAAGCCAATGAAGAACTGGAAGAGATAGAAGAAAGGATGAACACGAAAATCCAAATAATAATATTCAACTTTCGGACGTGCAAATGTTGTATTATCTGAAAACCAATTTGAAAGGAGAATCCTTACGATTAGTGCAACATCTACAAGTAACTGACGCAAACTACAAGGCAGCTTGGGAGTTGCTGGAAAAGCGATACAGTAACAATAGAATTTTATTCACGAAACTAGTGGATAAGATTTTGGATCACCCGAATATAAATAGTCAATCTGTATCCAGCTTAAGGAAGTTACTCGATAGCGTGAATGAGAGTGTTCACGCATTGAAGGCGATAGAAATACCGTTAGACCATGCTGATCCGATTTTAGCCAGGATTATTATAAGAAAACTGGACAAAGAGGGACTTATTCAGTACGAGAAAAATGTGAAAAAGTGTAAAGAAATTCAAAAACTTGCAGACGTGCTGGACTTCCTGGAACAGCATTAGAAGCTGCAGCAGACAGAGTAGAATATGTTCCAGAAATATTCGAGCAGCAAGATATATCAGGAATGGCGGAGAAGAGGCAATGTAGATTTTGCAAATTTGCGACTCAATCATCGAACGAGCGATATAGTTGGGTGAAGTCAGCCCAGTTATGCCTGAAGTGTCTGAAGCACGGAAAAGAGAAGATGTGTCTAGGCGATGACAAATGTCAGAAGTGTGGATTGAGTCATAACACTCTGATCCATTTGGAGAAAGTAAACAACTCTAAGGCAATGACAACCAACACAGCAGTAAATGTTCTCCTGCCCACAGCCCAAGTCCGAGTAATGCCTTTGCATGGCGAGTACATAACATTAAGGGATTTAATGACCAAGGGTCACAAAGAACGTCAATATCGGAGGATGCAGCACAGCTACTACAACTACCAAAGAGGAAGACCGATATGGAGCTAAGAGGTCTCCGAGAGACTATTGTGGGAGTGGCAAAATCAAAAGTATTGCTCGAAATAAGACCGCGATTTTTAAGCAGCACTGAAATCAATGTCGAAGTCTTGGTCCTGCCGAAATTAGCGTCAGCTCATCCTGATAGCAACTTCCAGTACGATGGAAAAACGTAAATCTGGCCGATTTAAATTTCCGTGGGCGATTGCGAAATTGTCGAATTCGAACCGGCCTCTTCGGCGAACCTGTACGTGGTAGCCAATATGCTGCCGATAAACAGCGTCGCAATCGTAATATACCATGGCGATGGTCAAGGCCAAGATGGACAAGGAGGTCACCTACGCAACAGTCGTTCACGTCGCCCAAATAAAAGAAAACCCAACAACGCCGGAGGACAAAACAATCAACAACAACATAACGTTAACCAATTTTAACAATACCGCCATCGCCAGCAGCGCATGTATCATATGGCTAAAGAATTTCAACACTTTGTAACAACAGCAAACACTAGCCGGAAAACAGCATAACATCTTAAATTCTATCGAAGGAAATATCTTTTAAAAATACATCAATTCAAAATCTACCACAAAACTATACCGCAATCAAGAACCATATACACAGAAAGAAAACTGTAAAAAACAAATGACAACAACTAAGAAACCAACTAGTGAGTCCTACGGAGAGCATAAAACCACTAGGAAATGTACTGGTAAATCATCATGAAGAAATCAAGCAACTAAAGAAGGTCGTGGATAACCTAAATAAGAAAACATCAGGCCACTTAGCATTTATATTAGTTGTAACATTATCTTATAATAATATTAAGATCAGTTGCAGAGAGAGAAAACGGATCGCAGCGATTCAGTTTCTAATGGTGCCGAATGTGTAAACTGTCCATTTGCCGGAGAATGTTCATAAAAATATGAACATAATTTACACAATGTAGATCATAAAATATTTAAGTGTCTATCATAAATATATTTAGATAGATAAGTGCGTGTAAGTGATAATGCTTGTGTGCGTTGCTGGGGTTCATCAATAATAAAGGCAATGCCCAACTGATAATGCACTCAGCAAGGGACAAACAAGCATTTCTAATGATAAGCGCATAGAATAAGATAGCCTAAGATTTCTATGGCGGTCTAGCTCTTAAGTGAATTAACACTTCTCAAACACCTATGTCGAATATATTTTCCTAGGATATTTTGCAACCTATTGTCCTCTAGGAATAGTAAATTACAGCCACTTTTGAAGGCAAAATTTCGTAACATGTAAATAAAAATGAAATGATGGGATTATTTATATTGGGGACACATAAAAATATGTAACCCAAAATATCTAATTACAGCCAATTCGGTTATCAAGGTTTTTAAAATATAGATTATAATGATGACAGATTATAGAAATAGATGACAGATAGAGGACATACATTTTATATATGACAGCCAGTTAAAATGGATGATTGTCCTCTAAAAAAGAGAACGTATGATCACCTTAGTTAATCTATGTATACCAAACGACTCTGTTGCAACTATCGGTACTTTTTGGCACAAATCAAGGATTGTATGGCGTTTTCGTGCGTTGTTTAAAATAAATGAAGCTGGAATCGTAAATGACGCAAAATTGTGCCCGTTTTAGGAAATAAATTACGCAACAGTCCAAGGCAATGTTTTTTTGTATTGATACATCACCTTATCATTGCATCAATAAAAACTTAATAGTACATTTACATTGTACTTGAAACTGACAGAAATCCCTAGTGCAGGGGTGCAGTAGCAGTTGGTGGTAGTGCAGGAGCAAATCTAGAAATGTCTGCCATTTCAACAAGAGATGCAGAAGTTTATGCAGTGGCAGATGAGTAAGGAAGCTCCTCAGCGAGAAGAAGGTCAGACGGCGTCGTGGGAGAGACAATTCGAGGACATCAATCGGCTACATTTGGAATTGACTACGGACCATGGAATAGAAGAAGCCAATGAAGAATTGGAAGATATAGAAGAAAGGATGAACACGAAAATCCAAATAATAATATTCAACTTTTGGACGTGCAAAAGTTGTATTATCTGAAAACCAATTTGAAAGGAGAATCCTTACGATTAGTGCAACATCTACAAGTAACTGACGCAAACTAAAAGGCAGCTTGGGAGTTGCTGGAAAAGCGATACAGTAACAATAGAATTTTATTCACGAAACTAGTGGATAAGATTTTGGATCACCCGAATATAAATAGTCAATTGGCACCCAGCTTAAGGAAGTTACTCGATAGCGTGAATGAGAGTGTTCACGCATTGAAGGCGATGGAAATACCGTTAGACCATGCTGATCCGATTTTAGCCAGGATTATTATAAGAAAACTGGACAAAGAGGGACTTATTCAGTACGAGAAAAATGTGAAAAAGCGTAAAGAAATTCAAAAACTTGCAGACGTGCTGGACTTCCTGGAACAGCAATATCAAGCATTAGAAGCTGCAGCAGACAGAGTAGAATATGTTCCAGAAATATTCGAGCAGCAAGATATATCAGGAATGGCGGAGAAGAGGCTTGTAGGAAATTTGCGACTCAATCATCGAACGAGCGATATAGTTGGGTGAAGTCAGCCCAGTTATGCCTGAAGTGTCTGAAGCACGGAAAAGAGAAGATGTGTCTAGGCGATGACAAATGTCAGAAGTGTGGATTGAGTCATAACACTCTGATCCATTTGGAGAAAGTAAACAACTCTAAGGCAATGACAACCAACACAGCAGTAAATGTTCTCCTGCCCACAGCCCAAGTCCGAGTAATGTCTTTGCATGGCGAGTACATAACATTAAGGGATTTAATGGCCAAGGGTCACAAAGAACGTCGATATCGGAGGATGCAGCACAGCTACTACAACTACCAAAGAGGAAGACCGATATGGAGCTAAGAGGTCTAGGAGAGACTATTGTGGGAGCGGCAAAATCAAAAGTATTGCTCGAAATAAGACCGAGATTTTTAAGCAGCACTGAAATCAATGTCGAAGTCTTGGTCCTGCCGAAATTAGCGTCAGCTCATCCTGATAGCAGCTTCCAGTACGATGGAAAAACGTAAATCTGGCCGATTTAAATTTCCGTGGGCGATTGCGAAATTGTCGAATTCGAACCGGCCTCTTCGGCGAACCTGTACGTGGTAGCCAATATGCTGCCGATAAACAGCGTCGCAATCGTAATATACCATGGCGATGGTCAAAGCCAAGATGGACAAGGAGGTCACCTACGCAACAGTCGTTCACGTCGTCCAAATAAAAGAAAACCCAACAACGGCGGAGGACAAAACAATCAACAACAACATAACGTTAACCAATTTTAACAATACCGCCATCGCCAGCAGCGCATACATCATATGGCTAAAGAATTTCAACACTTTGTAACAACAGCAAACACTAGCCGGAAAACAGCATAACATCTAAAATTCTATCGAAGGAAACATCTTTTAAAAATACATCAATTCAAAATCTACCACAAAACTATACCGCAATCAAGAACCATATACACAGAAAGAAAACTGTAAAAAACAAATGACAACAACTAAGAAACCAACTAGTGAGTCCAACGGAAAAGGAGAGCATAAAACCACTAGGAAATGTACTGGTAAATCATCATGAAGAAATCAAGCAACTAAAGAAGGTCGTGGATAACCTAAATAAGAAAACATCAGGCCACTTAGCATTTATATTAGTTGTAACATTATCTTATAATAATATTAAGATCAATTGCAAAGAGAGAAAAACTGATCGCAGCGATTCAGTTCCTAATGGTGCCGAATGTGTAAACAGTCCATTTGCCGGAGAATGTTCATAATAATATGAACATAATTTACACAATGTAGATCATAAAATATTTAAGTGTCTATCATAAATATATTTAGATAGATAAGTGCGTGTAAGTGATAATGCTTGTGTGCGTTGCTGGGGTGCATCAACAACAAAGGCAATGCCAACTGATAATGCACTCAGTAAGGGACAAACAAGCATTTCTAATGATAAGCGCATAGAATAAGATGGCCTAAGATTTATATGACGGTCTAGCTCTTAAGTGAATTAACACTTCTCAAACACCTATGTCGAATAAATTTTCCTAGGATATTTTGCAACCTATTGTCCTCTAGGAATAGTAAATTACAGCCACTTTTGGAGGCAACATTTCGTAACATGTAAATAAAAATGAAACGATGGGATTATTTATATTGGGGACACATAAAAATATGTAACCCAAAATATCTAATTACAGCCAATTCGGTTATCAAGGTTTTTAAAATATAGATTGCAATGATGACAGATTATAGAAATATATGACAGATAGAGGACATACATTTTATATATGACAGCCAGTTAAAATGGATGATTGTCCTCTAAAAAAGAGAACGTATGATCACCTTAGTCAATCTATGTATACCAAACGACTCTGTTGCAACTATCGGTACTTTTTGGCACAAATCCAGGATTGTATGGCGTTTTCGCCATAAAAAAATGACGCTGGAATCGTAAATGACGCAAAATTGTGCCCGTTTTAGGAAATAAATTACGCAACAGTCCAAGACAATGTTTTTTGTATTGATACATCACCTTATCATTGCATCAATAAAAACTTAATAGTACATTTACATTGTACTTGATTTCGTTAACAGACTGGATTTAAATTTTAAGCTGCAGGAACCATATCCATTTTAAATTTTGTTTTCTTTCGCAATTATTTTTGACACGAATGGCTAAAAAATTATCTCATGGTACAATAGTTCAAGGTAGCCCAAGCAACATATAAGTTACCATTTTTTTTTGTATTGTGGCTTGTTATGCCAAAGTCACATAAAAAATGTGTGGCTGTGTGTGAAATATTTTGAAAAATATAAAAACATATATCCTAAAATTCATTCATTCATGAACATAATTTACACAATGTAGATCATAAAATATTTAAGTGTCTATCATAAATATATTTAGATAGATAAGTGCGTGTAAGTGATAATGCTTGTGTGCGTTGCTGGGGTGCATCAACAACAAAGGCAATGCCAACTGATAATGCACTCAGTAAGGGACAAACAAGCATTTCTAATGATAAGCGCATAGAATAAGATGGCCTAAGATTTATATGACGGTCTAGCTCTTAAGTGAATTAACACTTCTCAAACACCTATGTCGAATAAATTTTCCTAGGATATTTTGCAACCTATTGTCCTCTAGGAATAGTAAATTACAGCCACTTTTGGAGGCAACATTTCGTAACATGTAAATAAAAATGAAACGATGGGATTATTTATATTGGGGACACATAAAAATATGTAACCCAAAATATCTAATTACAGCCAATTCGGTTATCAAGGTTTTTAAAATATAGATTGCAATGATGACAGATTATAGAAATATATGACAGATAGAGGACATACATTTTATATATGACAGCCAGTTAAAATGGATGATTGTCCTCTAAAAAAGAGAACGTATGATCACCTTAGTCAATCTATGTATACCAAACGACTCTGTTGCAACTATCGGTACTTTTTGGCACAAATCCAGGATTGTATGGCGTTTTCGCCATAAAAAAATGACGCTGGAATCGTAAATGACGCAAAATTGTGCCCGTTTTAGGAAATAAATTACGCAACAGTCCAAGACAATGTTTTTTGTATTGATACATCACCTTATCATTGCATCAATAAAAACTTAATAGTACATTTACATTGTACTTGATTTCGTTAACAGACTGGATTTAAATTTTAAGCTGCAGGAACCATATCCATTTTAAATTTTGTTTTCTTTCGCAATTATTTTTGACACGAATGGCTAAAAAATTATCTCATGGTACAATAGTTCAAGGTAGCCCAAGCAACATATAAGTTACCATTTTTTTTGTATTGTGGCTTGTTATGCCAAAGTCACATACAAAATGTGTGGCTGTGTGTGAAATATTTTGAAAAATATAAAAACATATATCCTAAAATTCATTTGTTTGCAGATGAATTTTAAAACATTGGTTTGTGGTTCATTCAATATCTAGATAATATTACCAAATCGATTTTGAAATGTAGAACCTGATTTTCCATTCATTTTTCGGATTTTTGTATAATATTATTTACATATTAGACATCTGGAAGAATGTACTCGTACATTACTTAAATGTTGACTGAAAATGTTCATTTTCGAACGTGGCAGTTTAGTTTGGTATCCCCAAACCGTCCGGAGGTAGTAATATTATAACAAAGGGACAGAAGGGCTAACTAATAATGACTAAATCGCCTTAAAATTCAACATATTATACTGAACATCGCCCATACTATGGGGTACCCAATAGGGACCAAAACTAAAACGAATCCTGTTGAAAATCGTGTTCAAAAACCCCAAAATATTGAAATTTTTGAGGTACCGCTATTTAGTTGATACACTGTTGGCCAAAACTAAACCAACTAAAATTGGAATTTTGCGAGTAGTCGACAGCAAAACTTTTATTTTTGATTACGGTAGAACATTTACGAGACATTGAATCAATAAAAGTTCAATTTGATCCTGAACCTTTGGGAAGAGGCTATGTTTGTTAGTGAATCCCTTTTGATTTTGCTATCCATTATGCTCCAAAGTTGTTTCTATAGGGTGAAGATCTGATGATTGTGTTGGCTATTGTAAAACTCTGATTTTTTTACTCCCGCAACCAATGTTAGACACGCTTTGGTGTATGTTTGGAGGTTATGAAATATTTTCATGAATTTAAAAATAACTATAGGCTTCAAAAATTAGTAAAAATTAAAAATCGCCGATTGTAATTACAGATAAACGTATTTTTTGTTAAAGTAAACAAGAAAACCACATAACACCTGTTCACGGAGCGAATATGGTTTTTAAATAATAAAGATAGTGAATGTCTTGCTGTGGGTCTCTTGTGTAAAGGAGAGAGTATTTAGTTAAACAGGGATCTATTTTTGTATACAGTCCACTTGAAATAAGAGGTTATTTTGGTTAAATGTTTGTACACTAGAATAAGATAGGAGTTTTCTATTGCCACATGTGGTATGTTTGGGTGAGATTACGGGGAGTAATCTTCACTACAGACTGATAAGCATGTGTAGCGTGCTTGCCACATGTGAGATAAGTAATTGTGTGTGTCCGCTCCATGTGTTATGGCAGATGCACTCTCTCTATCTTTTACACATTAGTCTAAGATAGGTTAAGTAATATTGTAATACTTAGTTCTTAAGGATCACTTTTTGTATTAATAAATTAGTGTGTAAATACACAGCAAAAGATACAGAAGTGCTTTCACTCCGCGGACAGTATCTGCGCAATCTAGATCAGATCCCTATTTTTTATTGGTCCTTCGAGCCGGATCAGTGGCCGATTGTGTTCTTAAGGATCACTTTTTGTATTAATAAATTAGTGTGTAAATACACAGCAAAAGATACAGAAGTGCTTTCACTCCGCGGACAGTATCTGCGCAATCTAGATCAGATCCCTATTTTTTATTGGTCCTTCGAGCCGGATCAGTGGCCGATTGTGGAGGAAATTGATGCTGAAGAATTTACCTTAACGGTCAAGGAATTTCTGTCAGCTTGGCGAAAAATCCACAAAAGAAATTGGAAAAATAAAATGCTGAGTCAAAAAGAGACGGCGGGAAGGAACAAGGCGGTGAATGCGAGACATCATTCCCCTAGCAGAGAAGAAGAAGGAGATGCAGTGTAAGTACGAGGCAGTACATTGCAACCCTTCAAAATGCTGAGTCAAAAGGAGACTGCGGCAAGGAACAAGGCGGTGACGGCGAGAAATTTAGCCAGTGAAGCTTCAATACTGAGCATAGGGGCTGCAGATGAAGATAAATTAGGCAGAGCCCTGGCACCGACCCTGGAGTGGGAGATAAACAATCTTCTAAATAATATTAACATGTTCGCAGAGAATATCGATAGACTATCTGCGACTGTGGTACCGAACCTATATGACTTTATAGAAAGTCTAGTGAGGGACGCATCCGATGAAGTAAAAGGCGATCCGGTGGTGCGGGATCGGTGGATGGAGATATTGGAGGAGAAATCCAATATGGCAGGAGGTTTTAGGCCAGTCCAAGAACAAATGGGAAGCCTTCAAAGAGCATTGGAGGAGAAAAGCCGTGACGTGGCGGAGTTACGGGCAAGGAATAAAGAGCTAGAAGTTGCTCTAAAAAGATCGGAAGACGCCAATGGTTGCCTTCAAGAAACGGCTCAGGCAAGTTATAAAAAGGCAAGAGATAGATGCATTGACTTGTCCTTTCAAGAGATCAAGGTTAAAGGTGAATTGGTGGCGGCTGCAGAGAAAGCCCAGGCAGCAGAAAAATCCGTCGAGCAGCAGAGGCCGAACGAGATCAGTTGGCCATACGAATGATTGCCAATGACAATAAGGAGCGGAATAAATTAGCTCCAGTCGAGTTGGTCATGAAAAAGAACGATGCGGTGGCTGGTGCGGAGAAACCAGTTATGAAACAATGTCCAGTTGGGAAGTTGAGCAGGTACATAAAGAAAGACTTGCTGTGAACTGTTCGTCGCCAGTGGGTACTTGTTTTGCCGGTAGGAAGATGAAGCCGGCGGAAAATGGCGCTGAACCCACAACAAAATGTGATAGTGGTGATAAGCAGAAACCGCTAGTTACGGATGTTCCGGTCAGGAAGATTGTCGATATAGATCGTGTAAAGGCGGCCGGGAAGTTGGATCTAGCAGTCACATGCAATACGCAGCCAACGTTAGATGGTGCACCACGGAATAAAGAGGACGTTCTGCCGAAGAGGAACGAATTGGGCGCCAGGTAAGATGGTGAAGCAGAAGGGGAAGCTTTTCCCACCAATGCGGTCAGAAGCGGGAACAAGCTGAAGAATGAAGCCGCGGCTTTGATGAGGTTGGCAAATGGCGCAGCCTGGAGAATGATGCTAATGGCCAAAGATGCAAACAAGCCACTTGGAAGCTGTATGACTGAGAAGCTGACGAAGACTATGGCCAATGGTTCTGAATGGAAGATGAAGCCGGCAGACAAAGGTGGAGGTGCCGATATTAGAAGCTGGTTGGATAGATGGCGCTGGTACCTAGATGCGATCACCTAGCTGTATTAGATTCTTTAACATTAAATTCGAAACAATTATTTTATAATTTCAATGCTTTTGCATATTTTATATTTTTATATTCATTTTCTGGCCCGCAAGATGTTTACGGAACGAACATGCTTTTTAAATAATAAAGATAGTGAATGTCTTGCTGTGGGTTCTTGTGTAAAGGAGATATTATTTAGTTAAACAGGGATCTATTTTTGTATACAGTCCACTTGAGATAAGAGATTATTTTGGTTGAATGTTTGTACACTAAAATAATATAGGAGTTTTCTATTGCCACATGTGGTATGTTTGGGTGAGATTACGGGGAGTAATCTTCACTACAGACTGATAAGCATGTGTAGCGTGCTTGCCACATTTGAGATAGACTATTGTGGTGTTCAAATCACACTTTTACACATTTTCAACATTGCAATTATTTGTTCAAAACCAAGTTTAATGTTTGTTTTCACTAATTAGGAAAACATGTATCAAGTTGGCATTGACATATTTCAAGCATTTTCTTAGATTTGGGTTGGTCCACATTAGACACATAGTCCACATTACTCGAAGTTTTTATGGTGGCATCCCAGCTAACATTTTTCAAAAATTTTAATCATATTCGAGTCTTTTTTAATACTGCTGGAAGATTAAAATTCTCAAATATGCGCGCATTTTCTGATCGTAATTGACTCAGTCGTCGGGAGAAAACTGCGTCCCGGCGCGAGTCCTCTATACCAATCACATATGAGTCTTCCTCGGCATTAGATTCGAGTAATTGTTAACTTTTTTCTAATAGTTTTAAGGGTCTTTTTCGAATCATGTTTTAAACACTTTTTACCCATTTTTAATTAATTTTTGACTCTATTTCGAGTCTTTTTTAAGTAATTTCTAATCTATTACAAATGGCGCAGCCTGGAGAATAATGCTAATGGCCAAAGATGCAAACAAGCCACTTGGAAGCCGTATGACTGAGAAGCTGACGAAGACTATGGCCAATGGTTCTGAATGGAAGATGAAGCCGGCAGACAAAGGTGGAGGTGCCGATATTAGAAGCTGGTTGGATAGATGGCGCTGGTACCTAGATGCAATCACCTAGCTGTATTAGATTCTTTAACATTAAATTCTAAACAATTATTTTATAATTTCAATGCTTTTGCATATTTTATATTTTTATATTCATTTTCTGGCCCGCAAGATGTTTACGGAGCGAACATGCTTTTTAAATAATAAAGATAGTGAATGTCTTGCTGTGGGTTCTTGTGTAAAGGAGATATTATTTAGTTAAACAGGGATCTATTTTTGTATACAGTCCACTTGAGATAAGAGATTATTTTGGTTGAATGTTTGTACACTAAAATAATATAGGAGTTTTCTATTGCCACATGTGGTATGTTTGGGTGAGATTACGGGGAGTAATCTTCACTACAGACTGATAAGCATGTGTAGCGTGCTTGCCACATTTGAGATAGACTATTGTGGTGTTCAAATCACACTTTTACACATTTTCAACATTGCAATTATTTGTTCAAAACCAAGTTTAATGTTTGTTTTCACTAATTAGGAAAACATGTATCAAGTTGGCATTGACATATTTCAAGCATTTTCTTAGACACATAGTCCACATTACACGAAGTTTTTATGGTGGCATCCCAGCTAACATTTTTCAAAAATTTTAATCAGATTCGAGTCTTTTTTAATACTGCTGGAAGGTTAAAATTCTCGAATATGCGCGCATTTTCAGATCGTAATTGACTCAGTCGTCGGGAGAAAAGTGCGACCCGGCGCGAGTCCTCTATACCAATCACATATGAGTCTTCCTCGGCATTAGATTCGAGTAATTGTTAGCCTTTTTCTAATAGTTTTAAGGGTCTTTTTCGAATCATGTTCTAAACACTTTTTACCCATTTTATCAACTTCTTCTGACATGGCTATTTTCTGGGAAACAATATTCCAACAATATCTCCAACGTTAAAGATAGAATATTAGACTTAGTATTTTCATCAACGTTAAATATATCTATATGTAGATGTTCCCCGTTTTCTGAACCTGAAGACAAATATCACCCAACTCTTAATGTGAGTCTGGAATTCCAGCATAAATTAACTAATGTTGATCATGTTAAACAAAAAAAGCTTAAACTAAATTTTAAGAAAGCCAACTTTGATATTCTACATTCCATTTTATCCAACACAAATTGGGATTTTAAGGGTGATATGGATTCACGCATTTCTTCTTTCTACATAACTTTAAATGAAGCGTTATCATTATCCATTCCCTTCATAGAAGTCAATCCTGATAGTGAACCATCGTGGTCATCTTCTTATCTAAGGCGCCTGCGTAATGTAAAGAGTAGATTGTTTAAAAAATTCAAAAAAATATAATTCTCCAGCAAATTACAGAAATTATTCGTTGGCTAGGTATAAGTATAATACTGAAAATAAGAAGTGTTATTCAGAATATCTAGTAAAAATGAAAAGTAGATTACAAACTAATCCAAAAGATTTTTTTAAATTCGTAAATACTAAGCGTAATGTTCGGTCATTTCCCAGCTTTATGAAACTTGGTAGTATGGGATCATCTAATAACTCTGATATTGCAAATATGTTTGCCAAATTTTTCCAGAACAATTATTCAAACATTTCGTTTAATTTTAATTATAACTACAATATGGAGAAGATAAACCATTTTCCACATTTTTTACTTTCGGAAGATGAGGTATTAAATGCCCTGAAATCTCTAAAAACCTCTAATTCTGCTGGTCCAGATGGTGTCCCATCATCTATATTAAAGTCTTGTGCATATGAATTGTACTTACCTCTAACAGATTTATTTAACTATTCCTTATCCCTTGGTTATTTTCCTCTTTACTGGAGATCTAGTTATATAATCCCTTTACACAAAACTGGTAGTCGGTGCACTATTGAAAATTATAGAGGCATCGCCAAATTGAGTGCGATTCCAAAGTTATTTGAACTCTTGGTTTCTCGAAGAATTTCCCACTTTGTCTCATCTATAGTATCTCCTTTCCAACGTGGCTTTTTAAGAGGGAGGTCTACATTGACTAACCTAATGGAGCTTATGTGTCACGTTCACAATGGGTTTATCAATAAACTCCAAACTGATATATTCTATACAGATTTCAGTAAAGCGTTCGATACTGTTGTACACAGTTTATTAATTTATAAGCTTGATATTATGGGTTTCCCGACAATCCTTCTAAACTGGATTTCCTCTTATTTACAAGATCGTACTCAAAAAGTACATTTCAATTCACTTCTCTCAGATGACATCAGTGTTTCATCTGGTGTTCCTCAGGGTAGCCACTTGGGTCCATTACTCTTTGTCCTTTACTTAAATGATCTTCCATCTGTAATCCGATTTTCTAATATTTTAATGTTTGCAGATGATGTAAAACTGTTTTGTAGTCTAAATACACTTAACTCCTCATTAAATTTGCAACATGACCTACACTCATTAGTAAACTGGTGTAGTTCTAATGGTATGACGCTAAATCTTAAGAAGTGCAAAAAATTTACTCTTTCTAGGACTAGTCCCATATCTATTGATTACTTTATAGGTTCTCATAAACTTGACTCTGTAGACTCGTTTACAGATCTTGGTATTATTTTAGATACCAAATTGCGTTTTCATTTACATATTGAGTCATCTGTTAATAAAGCTAAATCGTTGCTTGGTTTTATAAAGCGATGGTCTAAGGAATTTGATGATCCGTATATAACTAAACGTCTATTCATCAGCCTTGTTCGACCCACATTGGAATACGGCTGTGTACTTTGGAGCCCATTTTATAAAAATTATTCTAATAAAATAGAATCTGTTCAAACCCAGTTTCTTTTATTTGCTCTTAGGGGTCTACCTTGGAATCCTCTTGAAGCACTTCCACCGTACGTTAACCGTCTGAAACTGATTGATCTTCCAACTCTTGAAAGAAGGCGATTAATGCTTAGAGCAATATTTATAATAAAATTGTTACGTGGACAAATTGACTCAAACTTTTTAACTGGGGAAATAAAATTTAATATTCCCTCCCGTAGAACACGTAATTATTTACCTCTTAACTTATCCCTAGTTAGACATAATTATGAACTAACTAATCCACTTCGCGCTTTATGTGAAATTTATAACAATTTATTTAACAGAGTATCATTTTCTGACCCCATTCATGTATTAAAAAATTCTATTATTCGTCTATAATTGAGATATAGTTGCCAGACAATTGTGTATGTAATATTTCTGTTTGCATGTTTTGTCAAAACTATGCAAACAAATATATATATATTATAATAGTTATTAAATATATCAAATATATTGTTAATACAAATACATATACAAATAATTTAGCCGGCCGTTTTCTGTTTGTTACTCTGACTTCTGCATGTAGAAAATTTTGTTGAGGAATACTGTTCACTTCTTTATCGTTGCCGTTGACAAATATCTGAAAGGAAATATATATTTTTGGTCTTAATAAAAACCTTATATGTTTGAAAATTGTGAACTTAATTTTGATTACCGTTACTATAAAGAAATTTCAGCGCTAGCCTTAGATCAGATTCCCTTCAGCTGTCTTGCGTACTGCAGCTCCTTCCGAACTGCACCTCCAAAGAAATTGAGCACGTCCATCTCCATCGTTTTTTGCAATAAAATTTTTCTGGAAATAAATTATATGAATTTCGTTACTTTAATTAATTTAGTTGATTAGTTATCAAATCAGTGAGTTATCAAATTCACTAAATTTTGATATTAACACCTCCTCTTAACTTTTGTAAATGAGCATAAATGAAATATTTTCTATTTACTCCTGTAAATGCAAAAAATGTCCCGTTTTACTTGGAAGAAAACAAGCAGTTTTTAGTCACCCATCGGCGCAAAATGTGAACAGAGAATATACAATTCTTATCACTTTTCAAACATCAGCATGCTCTTTTTTTGATTACGCCTTTTTCAAACGATCTTCCAAATGTTAGCTGGGATATAATCAACTTATAATTCGAGAAATCGCTGCTAATTAGATGTTTCATCGGAGTACTGTATTTGTTCCTAGCCATTTTTATATTTTTCTGGCAGTGAGTCAAAATTGTTAATGTAATAAAATCCATTTAAAAATGATCTATAAAAATCGAAACAACTGCAGAAACCAAAACATAGTAATTATAGCGGCAATAATAACTAAAATTTTACAATGGGACAATTCTCTTATCCATAAATTATTATTTGTTCAGAACGAATTTTGAATTTAATTTTTATGATTTTTTAACTGAATAAAGTAACCGATTTTTACGAGTTACAAACGTAATAATATGCTTTCATACTATTGTGGAGTGTATAAAAACCATAATATATATTCGGGTAATTCGAATACTATTGTAGAACTCGAATGCGCTTTACACACTCATTGTATAAAACATATTCGTAGACAAACTGTTGTAGTTGTTCAAACTTTGTGAATTACAACATAAATTCATATCGACTCAACTCACTCATTGCACTTCATTTCAAATATATTTATAGAACAGAAGCCATTACTTTGTGTAACTCATGGGTTGTGTTTTTGTGCATTCATGCCGTGTAACCCGTATACGGGTGACAGCAAAAGTTCTCATCAGGCCACGTCACCCGTATTCGGGTGACAGCAAGAGTTCTCATCATGCCACGTCGGGCGACTCCTTCCAAAGGTTTTCCGAACATATTTAGATAAATATATGACAGGAGATAATAATAATGTTGAACTTTTTTAAAAATCGTTTATTAACAAAATTATTTACAGTGCAAAATATTGAAGCATTCAATGCAAAGTTGCGGTTGACCATGACAGCTTGGACAAAAAGTAGTGGGTTTTCTGATATTTACTCGTCCCTTTGATCGTTCCAGTTCTTCTGTTTTATTCGCGTAACACCGCTTGCATGCGCATCTAAGGCTTTTCCCCAAATTATCTATCTATCTATATTCTTTATTTATTTCTTTATATAGAGAGTTCCCATAGATCCCACGAAGCTATAGGCTTGTCTTTAGGATATTCTTAAATGTAATTAGTCTATATTACAAAGGCTGTTTTACAGTTCAAGTGTATTATTATTTAATTATTATATAAATTATTATTGGGAATTTATTAAATGTTCTTTAAGCAATTTTTTCTTTTAAATTTATTACTTAAGCTTAGTATAGATGCTGGTATTGAATTCATGAGCGATGGAAGGCCAACACTGAGCGTTCGTTTTCCGTATTCTATTGTTTGAGTTTGTTATGTCATCTGGCT
Source organism: Musca vetustissima (assembly GCF_032173495.1). Classification (NCBI taxonomy): domain Eukaryota; kingdom Metazoa; phylum Arthropoda; class Insecta; order Diptera; family Muscidae; genus Musca; species Musca vetustissima. The sequence continues at coordinate 43,959 of NW_026885658.1, read as the reverse complement.
TGCGTCAGAATACAAGTACCAACTTCGGTACGCTTTTAAGTAAGGTCGCAAAGTTTTGACATTTTCTCTTCACACGGCGGCAACATTGACGAATGTCATTAAGGTTGCAATGTAAGTGCAGCGTTCATTATAAAGAAAAGTTTGCCAAAGCAAGACGTCCCGCCAACAGAGAAGAATAAGTGTGAATTTAAGTGTGTTTCCAGAAAAAGGAAAAGAAAAAAATTTTTAAAGAGTGGCGAAATTAATTTCGCAATAAAATTTAAAGGAGCTTCAAGACTTGGAAGCTCATCTCCATCAAATCATTACCTGCGTGTTTTCTTTGCAGAAAAGTAAGTTCAGTGGTGGAAGTGATTGTGTTTTTTTTTTCTAAAGTTAAATCGTTTTTGCATTTTCCAGAATTGGATTGCAAATTTTTTTTGCAAACCGCGTGGTCTCTGCGTGGGTGTTTCGCCACCACGACGTTCCCATCAGCAGCACAGCACCATTCCTTTGCTGTTTTCATTTCTTTGTGTCCAGTGGATAAAATCTACTTATTCGATTAGAACTTTGTCGAGCCACCACCACACCATACTCAACCGATCCCAAACACCTTTCGGGAGACATCATCTTCAATTCCCAGCAGATACCATCAATTTTCCAAGCACCTGCAGCATATTTCATTTTCGTTTTCTTCGAGCTATTTCATCATCCAGATAAGTACCAACCTAGCCAATAAGACTAACCCTTTTTGGAACCAGGAAACCCACGGAATCCCTGCTCCTCCGTCACAGACGGGGAAGTAGGCGATATACGTTTTTTTTATCAAATTATTTTATCGACGGTCAGCCGATATATATAGACACATATATATTAATATATATATATATTAACTTGGATGGGCTTGCAATTCGGTATATATATTTATAGTAACGGTATCATAACGGTACAATTGCTTCAGTATTTCGGTACAGTCGTACATTTTTTTTGAATGTTTTCATTGCTGTTAAGCCAAAGAGCTATAAAATTAATTTAAAATTATACCTTTCCTTTTTTTGAAATAAATAATAATCAAAATTACAATCGAAATTAATCCAATTAAATATAAAAAATTATTATTTAAGACTTTAAATGATATTTAATATTTATTCAAAAGCCAAACAAATAATTCGAAATTTATGATTGAAAATTAATAATTAAATAATAACCAATTTAAATCAAAATTAATTAATTAATTAATAGAATTAATTAATAAAAAAAAAAGATAATCGAAACAAATTTTCAATAATGGTTATTAGAAATAAATTTGACAATTGAAATTAAGTATTTAATTTAATAATTAATTACGTTTTGCATCACGAAATCATAGTACAAACAAGTTTAATTATTCGAATCAAATAATGAATTGTTTAATTCAAATATAATAACCAATTAATTATTTAGATTAACAACGCAAAGTAATTTCTTATAATAATTATTAATTAATCAAATAATTACTAAATAATATAATAATTATTAGAGGCATAAATTCTTTCTTAATTGAAAATTATTCCTTATATATATATGCCTATCGAACTATAGAATTCTTTTCGGCCCAAAATTTTCTTTGTTTTCAAAATTTTACATATTTTATAATTGCACTTATAAATTGATGTAAGTGTTAATCCCAATAGATTTTCATTAAACTAAATTCAAATTCTTACCTAAGGTTACCAAATTACCATTTGAGCTCAATAGGTAGGGTCCTGATTGTTGGTTTCGTTTTTTTATTATTTTTTTTTTTAATTGGATATATATAACCTTATATTGGGATAAACATACATATCTCTAAGTATTCCATTTATAATTCAAATTAGATCATACGATCATGTTTACTAATTTAGTAATTCTATTTTTAAAATATTTGAAGCAATGTACTGATTTTTGATATACATTTAAGATAATAAAAAGGGTATAATGAATTTTATAACGATGAAAATTGAAACTAATATGTTGTAGTGATTTATTTTAAGGTGAAATAAGGTAGGTCCAGTCAAATAAAATGGTTTTAGGGGGTTTCCTGCAAAATAAGAAACCCGCAGGGGATTTTGAAGAAATCCGTGGGAGGGCTCAAGGTACCCATACACCATCTGGGGTACCCACAACAACAATATCGAACATCTGTATCGCTATCGTGACTCTTTAATGTTATTTTTCTTTAATATACTGTTGTGCATGGTCGAGTGAGGACGATGAGCTGAGCCGAGGCAAAACAATAAAAATTGATGACATACCAACAACAGCTGAGTATGACACAAAGTATGACACTCTCGCCGATGCATGTTACAAAAATGGCGCCCAACGTAAAGCAAATTTTGATTTTTAGTGTCATCGGTTTGATTTTTGAGTCCTGAGGTAAATTAGATTATAATACTCAGTTGCGTCAGAAACAAATCACTGCATGCAATTGTTATAAGATCTCCATCTTCTTATAAACTATTTTGTTCGTCTTGAACAGTTGTGTATATAACAATGTTCAATCTTGCGACAAAATATAGTCAAGTTTCTTGTTTTTCTATTTTTAAACAATGCTAGTACATAGTCATTAGTTGCAGATTTTTATGTCAAGCTACTAATTTGCGGTATTAGATATGTTTATTTGGTATATTGATACAAACAGAATTTTATTGGTAAAATTTTCAAGATGATCTTTACAGATGTTTGATGGTTACAAAGTTGTTGTTTCTTTTGTTTGGCTGGAACCTAACCTATATTCATATTTCACCTTATCATTACATATATATATACCATACTTTTTCTTGAACATATTTTTTATGATTTCTTTTTGCGGAATTTCAGTGAACATTTTGGAAGATTTTTTATCAGATCTATATCGTTTTGTTTTTGGATATTTTTTTATGGTATTTTATGTTAATTATTGTTGATGGTTAATAGATTTCTAAAACTTCGAAATTTTACAGATTCTAGTTTAGATTACGGCAAAGACAATTATTCTACATTTACATTCTAAATTATATTTGGCATTCAACTTTTTTTCATGTTTTTTTATCTTGGTTTATTTTTTTTTTTAATTTGAATTTTTGAATTTTAATTATTATGCCGCTTCCACCTAAAACGCAAGGCAGGACAACTAGGTCCAGCAGTAAGGCAACCGGAGAGATGGAATTAAATACGGAGTCATCTACCAGTCATACCGCAGGCATACGTCCAGTTACTCAGCCTGATGTAGATGGTGAGGAAACTGTGATACAGTCAACCCCTGTCACGGGAGACGAAAACTCTATCAGTCAGCCTTCCTATAGTCCATTGACCATCCGCGGCAATAGTGTGAATGAACCGCAAGGTCGATTGAGTAGTCCAGGAATAGTTGAAGTAGTTGAGTCAGCTTTAGGTGCGACAAGGGAGTCGATGATTGAGGTTATGCGCAGCGAAATGCCGCAGGCAGTTGCACAGGCGGTTAAGACAGCGTTATCTCAGACATCTTTATCTCAGGAAAAGTCGAATTCTCCTTCTAGAAACATAGATTGGGCACATGAATTTCCAACTTTCGACAGGAATTCCAATCAGAATCGCCGAGAAGATGATCAAGGTAGATTTAACCACAATTATATGCCATCATATGAGAATCGAGATTATTTCAATAAACCCAAATATCCGTACATTAGTAAATGGGGAATCCGTTTTGATGCTACTTCTAAAACCCCGCAAGTGGAGGATTTTATTTTTAGAGTGGAGAAACTCCAGAGAAGTTATGGTTGTTCGGATCAAGATCTTTTAGATGGTTTCCATCATTTGTTGGAAGGACGTGCAAATCAGTGGTACTGGGCACAAATCAGATTGCATCCGAATATGAACCTGGCGAATTTAAAACTTTCTATTATACGCGAATTTCAGAAATATCAGTCCAATTTAGATGTGTTGAGGCAGATCATGGATCGTAAGCAAGGTCGGGAGGAATCTGCAAGCCAATATATTGATGCCATAACTAGTTTGAGGTCTCAGTTGAGCAATCCGTTGAAAGATTACGAGGTCATTGATATTATTAAGGCTGGTCTGAAACCCAGATTAGCTCACTTAATATTCAGTGCTGGTGCTTATTCAGTTGAGGGATTACGAAGCGAGTGCAGGAAAGCCGAAGAATTTCTGGATAGGGAATCTTTTCAGCGAACTAGAAGCAACTTTTCTCCTCGTGCAGTAAACGAACTTTTTGATTCCGAAGTTGATGATTTGGTTGAAGAAGTTGATGAATTGAGGTTGCGACATAAGCCAATTGGTGTTTCAAAGAACGATACTGGACATTGTTGGAACTGTGGTAAAAGCGGTCACGGGTTCAAGCAATGTACCAGTTCTCAACGTTCATTATTTTGTTTTCGCTGTGGTGCACCTGGTGTTACTGCTCCTCAGTGTAGTCAATGCAAGCAAGGCAGTCGTTCAAAAATTGAATCCAAATCTGAGTCTGTTTCTACTCAAACAGTAGATTGACTATCTGCAAATGATAAGTCTACTTCTATAGACCCTTTTGTTGTTGACCCGAATTTTGTTATAACCAAGCCATCTGAACACTCTGCAAAAACAAAACCTGACATAACTCAGCCTTTTCATATTCGAATGGCGAACTATTTGAAAGTTCGTGAGCGTATTTTCAACTCCGAAGTTTCCGTAAAACCCATTTTTATTTCCAAACGTATTTTGAAAGCTCGAGAGCGGTATCGTATCCGTCGTTTAAAACGAATTTCTATTTCATCTGCAAAATTTTCTGAATTGGGATTTAACAATCCTCGTCCATTTCGAAAAGTTCTAGTTAATGGAGAACCTGTTTTGGCATTATTTGATAGTGGAGCAACAGTGACCTGCTTAGGCAAAAATTGTATTTCTTTAATTGAAAAATTGAATCTTAAGATTATTCCTGTTTTCAAGTGTAGTGTAGGTACTGCTAATGGACAGCGTGTTACTTGTGCCGGAAAAGTTAGGGTAGACCTTACATTTGATGATATGACGAAGACCATGGAAGTGTATGTTATTCCGGGTCTCGAAAACTCTATGTATTGCGGTGTCGATTTCTGGAAAGCATTTAATATTGCTCCGAAGCTTATAAGCAGTTTAGAGATCAGTCCAAAAGTTGAAGATTCCGATTTACATATTCTTAATGATGATCAGATAGCTCTGCTCGAGAAGAGTAAAGAAAGTTTTCGTAATTTTGACAAATATGGTTTGGGGAAAACTCATTTAGAGGAACACGTCATCGATACTGGTGATGCCGTTCCGGTTAAACAACGTCACTATCCCGTTTCTCCAGCAGTGGAATCTTTAATTTATCAGGAACTTGATCGCATGCTTAGTTTGGGAGTCATCGAGCCGAGTACTTCACCGTGGAATTCACCAGTTACTCTTGTGCGTCGTGGGGAGAAGAATAGGTTATGTCTGGATGCACGCAAGTTGAATGAAGTCACCATCAAAGATGCGTATCCATTACCTTTTATTGATGCATTGCTAGGTCGTTTGCAAGATACATATTTCATTTCGAGCATAGATTTGAAAGACGCCTTCTGGCAGGTACCTCTGGCAGCTGACAGCCGTCCGAAAACTGCGTTTACAGTACCGGGGAGACCACATTATCAATTCACTGTCATGCCGTTCGGGTTGTGTAATGCAGCTCAGCGGTTATGTCGGTTGATGGATAAAGTGATCTCACCGGAACTGCGGAACAAGGTTTTCGTATACCTTGACGATCTTTTAGTGGTTTCGCCAGATTTTGAGACTCATGTCGATCTGTTGCGCAAGGTAGGAGAGATGTTGACCAGAGCAAACCTGACCATTAACTTGAAGAAATCGAAATTTTGTCGTCGAGAGTTGCGATATCTAGAATACATTGTCGGTGAGGGGAAGCTCAAGCCAGATCCTTCAAAGATAAACAGCATTACCGATATACCAATTCCTAAGAACACACGCGATGTTCGCAGATTTTTGGGAATGGCCTCTTGGTTCAGGCGTTTCATTCGAAACTATGCCGAAATTACAGCTCCTCTCACAAGCACTTTGAAGAAAGGTAAATCTTTTTGTTTTCATGATCAGGCCATTGATGCTTTTAACAAGTTGAAAGTAGCTTTGACTACAAGTCCTGTACTGAACCATCCTGTTTTTGATAAAAGATTTTATGTCCAATGTGACGCCTCTAATTTGGGTCTTGGTGCAGTCTTGTTCCAACTGGACGCTGAAGGTCTGGAACGTCCCATCGCATTTCATTCCGCTCAGCTATCCAAGGCAGAACGGAATTACAGTGTAACAGAGCGTGAGTGCTTAGCTGTCATCAGTGCTATCAAGAAGTTCCGTCCTTTTATCGAACTTATGCCTTTCACTGTAATTACTGATCACAGCGCTTTGAAATGGTTGATGAGACAGAAGGATCTCAGCGGTCGATTGGCAAGATGGAGTTTAAAACTCCAAGCTTTTAATTTTGATATTCAGCACCGCAAAGGATCACAAAATGTAGTCGCGGACACATTATCCCGTTTGCACATGTACGAAATCAACATGTTTATCGATGAAAAACCTTTAATTGATTTAGAATCTCCCGAATTTAAAAGTGAAGAATATTCACAGATAGTTAGCATGGTGCTCGAGAACCAAGACAGTTTACCCGATTTTAAAGTTTGCGATTCGTTTGTTTATAAAAAGACACTTCCGTCTGATGGCACTTCAGTCCACGAAAATTTCATTTGAAAACTCTGGGTTCCAAGTAGCTTAACCGAATCACTTATTGAGAACACACACAAATCTTCTAGTCACTGTGGTATAGGTCGAACGATCGCGGCACTTCGACAGTATTTTTATTGGCCTAAAATGGCAAAACAAGTTCGAGATTTCATTAATGGTTGTATCGTTTGCAAGGAAACAAAAGCTCCAAATAAAATTTTACGAGGCAAGATGGGAAACGATCGATTTTATTGGACCGTTTCCAAGATCACACACAGGCCAAATTCGAAAAGTGTTGTTAAATTTTTGGAATCAAAAGAAGTTTGGTTTTAGTCCATTCGGACAATGGAAAACAATTTATCTCGTCCGAATTCAGGTCATTTTTACAAAAGTATGGTTGTAAGCAGATTCGTAACGCGGTGTATTCTCCACAAGCGAATGCATCCGAGAGAGTCAATCGGACGCAGCGATTCGATCTTACGTTTCGGAGGATCAAAAGGATTAGGTAACCTCAATCGAATGTTCATAAGGTCTTCACACTTGTTCACACCATATTTTTCACTGTTTGGCACACACATGATCACACACGCGAGTGAATACGATTTGGCACACAAACTTGAAGTTTTGTTCTTTTGAAACGATTAAAAGTAAATTGCACGATTCTCGAAAAATCGCAACACGTAAGGCAAATTCGAAAAGTGTTGTTAAATTTTTATGTCAGAAGTTTGTCAAATGCAGAGTTGTTCAGAAGGTATTTACGAGATTGAAGATTTGAACGGTACAAGTTTGGTGTTACTCACAGGGCCGCATTACTTATCTCTTTATCGCAGGCTCTCGGCAGGCCTATGCCAACATGTTCGGGTTTGTTATGTCATCTGGCTTGCGTCAGAATACAAGTACCAACTTCGGTACGCTTTTAAGTAAGGTCGCAAAGTTTTGACATTTTCTCTTCACACGGCGGCAACATTGACGAATGTCATTAAGGTTGCAATGTAAGTGCAGCGTTCATTATAAAGAAAAGTTTGCAAGCAAGACGTCCCGCCAACAGAGAAGAATAAGTGTGAATTTAAGTGTGTTTCCAGAAAAAGGAAAAGAAAAAAAATTTTAAAGAGTGGCGAAATTAATTTCGCAATAAAATTTAAAGGAGCTTCAAGACTTGGAAGCTCATCTCCATCAAATCATTACCTGCGTGTTTTCTTTGCAGAAAAGTAAGTTCAGTGGTGGAAGTGATTGTGTTTTTTTTTCTAAAGTTAAATCGTTTTTGCATTTTCCAGAATTGGATTGCAAATTTTTTTTGCAAACCGCGTGGTCTCTGCGTGGTTTTTTCGCCACCAAGACGTTCCCATCAGCAGCACAGCACCATTCCTTTGCTGTTTTCATTTCTTTGTGTCCAGTGGATAAAATCTACTTATTCGATTAGAACTTTGTCGAGCCACCACCACACCATACTCAACCGATCCCAAACACCTTTCGGGAGACATCATCTTCAATTCCCAGCAGATACCATCAATTTTCCAAGCACCTGCAGCATATTTCATTTTCGTTTTCTTCGAGCTATTTCATCATCCAGATAAGTACCAACCTAGCCAATAAGACTAACCCTTTTTGGAACCAGGAAACCCACGGAATCCCTGCTCCTCCGTCACAGACGGGGAAGTAGGCGATATACGTTTTTTTTATCAAATTATTTTATCGACGGTCAGCCGATATATATAGACACATATATATTAATATATATATATATAAACGGTTATATATATATAACGGTTTACCATGTGTATTTCGTTGCTTCAGTATTTCGGTACAGTCGTACATTTTTTTTTTTGAATGTTTTCATTGCTGTTAAGCCAAAGAGCTATAAAACTAATTTAAAATTATACCTTTCCTTTTTTTGAAATAAATAATAATCAAAATTACAATCGAAATTAATCCAATTAAATATAAAAAATTATTATTTAAGACTTTAAATGATATTTAATATTTATTCAAAAGCCAAACAAATAATTCGAAATTTATGATTGAAAATTAATAATTAAATAATAACCAATTTAAATCAAAATTAATTAATTAATAGAATTAATTAATAAAAAAAAGATAATCGAAACAAATTTTCAATAATGGTTATTAAAAATAATTCTGACAATTGAAATTAAGTATTTAATTTAATAATTAATTACGTTTTGCATCACGAAATCATAGTACAAACAAGTTTAATTATTCGAATCAAATAATGAATTGTTTAATTCAAATATAATAACCAATTAATTATTTAGATTAACAACGCAAAGTAATTTCTTATAATAATTATTTATTAATCAAATAATTACTAAATAATATAATAATTATTAGAGGCATAAATTCTTTCTTAATTGAAAATTATTCCTTATATATATTGCCTATCGAACTATAGAATTCTTTTCGGCCCAAAATTTTCTTTGTTTTCAAAATTTTACATATTTTATAATTGCACTTATTAATTGATGTAAGTGTTAATCCCAATAGATTTTCATTAAACTAAATTCAAATTCTTACCTAAGGTTACCAAATTACCATTTGAGCTCAATAGGTAGGGTCCTGATTGTTGGTTTCCTTTTTTTTATTTTTCCTAATTGGATATATATAACCTTATATTGGGATAAACATACATATCTCTAAGTATTCCATTTATAATTCAAATTAGATCATACGATTATGTTTACTCATTTAGTAATTCTATTTTTAAGATCTTTGAAGCAATGTGCTGATTCTTGATATACATTTAAGATAATAAAAAGGGTGTAATGAATTTTATAACGATGAAAATTGAAACTAATATGTTGTAGTGATTTATTTTAAGGTGAAATAAGGTAGGTCCAGTCAAATAAAATGGTTTTAGGGGGTTTCCTGCAAAATAAGAAACCCGCAGGGGATTTTGAAGAAATCCGTGGGAGGGCTCAAGGTACCCATACACCATCTGGGGTACCCACAACAACAATATCGAACATCTGTATCGCTATCGTGACTCTTTAATGTTATTTTTCTTTAATATACTGTTGTGCATGGTCGAGTGAGGACGATGAGCTGAGCCGAGGCAAAACAATAAAAATTGATGACATACCAACAACAGCTGAGTATGACACAAAGCCATAATACACTCTCGCCGATTCATGTTACATACTCGGCTTCTAAATAGTCGGCAATGTCCTGCAGCTCATACGATATTACAGGTATTTTTATGACGCTATCACCAATACGAAACAAATTATTATCATTATCCACATTAGGTATTGAATTGTACGTTTGAAAATCAATTAAGCAACATGCATATTCAACATCCCCTAATTCTATTGGTGGTGAATAATATGAACGTAAATTGGATGTATTGGCAGTCGAAGTAAATGTTCATGACATTGTGAGATCCCCTTTTAAAGTAAATAAGAACACAGCATATACATATTTTATATAGTTTATTTAAAATTATTTATCATATTATAATATATACTTTTTATCAATACATGAATTGTGTTGGTTGGAAAACCCCAACGATTTAACATAAACTTTATCTCCCTTAGATTTTATAATTCTTTCTATCAAGTATATGTTTGAATATTTTGTAGGTAAAAGTTCTTCCCTGTAGGAACATCCTTGTATTGGATTCTCTTCATAGTCTTCTAGTAAATATGTTGTTGGGTTTGCTATACGTATGGATTTATTTTAAAATATTCTGTTGTTCAGTTTGGTGTATAACTTTTTTCGAATTGATGTTTATATTTGCTGATACGTACATAAGTACCCACACGCAGATTGGGTTTCTTAAAAATTTTTATGTGATTATAAGCAGATTTAAGCAAAGCTTTCTCATTTGTAGAATTAACTTGGGCAGGTGCCATATGTATAGTTCGATGTGGACTTCTATTGTATTGTTTAATTAAATCTTTATAAACATTTATTCCATTGATAATTGTCATTGTAACTAAACTCTTTCCACATCATTCCCTTCAATGTTCTGTTGAAACGTTCAACAATTGAAGCTTTCAATACGCTGTAAGTGGAGTAGTGATTAATTGAATATTTTCGCATTAATTTGGAGAATTCCTTGTTGAAAAATTCTTTTCCATCATCAGTTTATAAATTCTTGGGAATTCTTCCAGCTTTTAAGATTATTTCAAAAGCTCTATAAACATCCGAGGCATTTTTGGATTTGAGTGCTTCACCCCATGCATATTTGGAAAATGTATCGATAACTGTAAGCATAAATCTTTATCCCTTGTTTGCTTTAGAGTAGTTACCCATTTCTACTAAATCAGCTTGCCATAGATCATCGAAGCCTTTCGTAATGACTCTTCGTCTCTTAAAATTTTTTCGTGCTTGAGTGTGAAGTTCATTTACTACTTTTCTTTTTTCCATATTTCAATCTATATGGTATATTAGGGCAGGTAAATTAAACGGGTGCTGAGATAAGATTTTAAAAATTTCGTTTTGGGATTTTTTTAGTTGTGATATTTCTTCTCTGATATTACTACATTCATTAAATATGCCATTTTTTAATATTTCTTGTAAGTGCTGGTTTTGTGAATGTTGACTGCATCCGTCCCTTCCGATGGGGGAGCCAGGTTCTTAATCTTTTTTTTTTTTTTTTTTGTATGTCAATATTGTTATCATTGTCAATATTGATTCCAAGTATTCTTGAAACATGTCCTCTTAATGCTATCGAGGTGTACGAGGTGTCCAAATTTCTCAACTGTCATCAATTAGCTGTTTAATTAGTTAGTATATTATTTTTCCCTCCCCTAGTTCTTCGTTAATGGAAACAATCTCATTCGTATGATTATTGTTTCCAGCTTGTTGCGATGCTATCAACAGCCTTAATCGTTCTATCAATTCATTTGGATCGTCCCAGTATATATAGTTCGATTTAACTTGATTTACTCTCATTAGACCTTTACTAGTGTGAGTAACATTCATTAATTTCCTAATAATGTGTTTGTATTTATATCCTTTGTTGGATTTAATTCTTTCATCAGCATTGTAGTTTATCTTATGTGCGTTGGAGTCCAACAAAATTTATATATATATATATCTAATTCTGATTAGTCGTAGTTGGAGGGTTTTTTATAAAAAAGAAGTTCAAACAAGCCAGGTGTAAACGCCCACTTTGATTTCCAATAGTGATTTTCTGATCGCTAATTTTTAGTGATTTATTCCCAAATTTCCATTCTCCATTAGCTTTATGTGGCCCATAAATTGTATCAAATTTTTTGTTATTGTTCAAGATAGAAAGGTTAATTGTATCCTCATCATTATTCTCAGAAAAAAATGTGTCATCATTTGACTCATAACTGTAATCTGGTTGAAAGTCTTTTTCGTGTTTAACATCTTTGGAAATATTTGACTCTAGTTGCATATCTGGTTTATATTTTTTATTAGGAGTACTAGTCATAATAGACTCTTTATAAGGATTCATGTATTCTTTCTTATGAGTATTGTTTGTCGATCCCTTTTCATTTGATAATTTTAGTAGTTTCTCTATTGGTTCTGTAATAGGTTTAAATGTGTTCTTCAATTCGTCGGCCTTATCCTGCTCACCCATTTTAATGCTTTGAAACTTTCTTTTCAATACATTTCGCGAGTGAACAAGGCGTTTCAACATTTCGTCTTCCATGGTTTCAAATATACTAAAAGGATTTACTTATAATAGGAATATTTTAAATACCATTATGGTTGTATAAATATATCAAATCCTTTCCTATACCTCCCAGAGTCAATTTCATCATCTTTGCTCATAGTTAGAAATTCATATTTTACTTTCCAACACTCGCGACACATTTCTTTGAAGTCATCAATATTCATATCACTTCCAACATGATCATTGTATATATGTTTCAAATTCAAATCATCTTGCTTAAACATAATAATCATATTAGCATTGTCCCGTACCAAATGCTTTGGAATGCGTGTATATGTTTGACATAGTTAAAAGGAGTCAACATGTTTATGCCGACCCATACTAATTTGGATCTATATATTATTTTGCTAATCGCAAGCCACATCATCAAATATCATAACTGAGGTTGGTTTGATCTCTTCAGGTTTCATAACATCATCATTACTACTGAAAGTATACAATCCCATACCATTTACGAATGAAATAAGTTTCTTCAGATATTCATATTTCGGTTGATATTGTGAAACTTTAATCCATTAGGACTTTCTATCAAGCTATGCATCACATTAGTCTTCCCAGAATTTGATGGTCCAACAATTAAGGCTCGTTTAGTATTAGGTAATAAAGTACTATGTCTGGGTATCTTCCGTTGTGTAAAATCCGCATTTTGTACGGAAATTTTAGTCTGTTGCTCAACTAATCGCATTTTAAAACTGACAAATTATTATATAAACAATGGCTATTTATTCTTTTTATTTGTTTAGCAAAAAAGGTATAATTGTTTATAACAAAATGAGAATTATAAGAGATACAACTGTTAAAGGAGGAGGGTTGGTAAATAAATTTATAAACAATTTACCAGTGGAGCTTCATCTAATTAATTTAATTCAAATATAATAACCAATTAATTATTTAGATTAACAACGCAAAGTAATTTCTTATAATAATTATTTATTAATCTAATAATTACTAAATAATCTAATAATTATTAGAGGCATAAATTCTTTCTTAATTGGAAATTATTCCTTATATATATATTGCCTATCGAACTATAGAATTCTTTTCGGCCCAAAATTTTCTTTGTTTTCAAAATTTTACATATTTTATAATTGCACTTATTAATTGATGTAAGTGTTAATCCCAATAGATTTTCATTAAACTAAATTCAAATTCTTACCTAAGGTTACCAGATTACCATTTGAGCTCAATAGGTAGGGTCCTGATTGTTGGTTTCCTTTTTTTTTATTTTTCCTAATTGGATATATATAACCTTATATTGGGATAAAAATACATATCTCTAAGTATTCCATTTATAATTCAAATTAGATCATACGATCATGTTTACTAATTTAGTAATTCTATTTTTAAGATCTTTGAAGCAATGTACTGATTTTTGATATACATTTAAGATAATAAAAAGGGTATAATGCATTTTATAACGATAAAAATTGAAACTAATATGTTGTAGTGATTTATTTTAAGGTGAAATAAGGTAGGTCCAGTCAAATAAAATGGTTTTAGGGTGTTTCCTGCAAAATAAGAAACCCGCAGGGGATTTTGAAGAAATCCGTGGGAGGGCTCAAGGTACCCATACACCATCTGGGGTACCCACAACAACAATATCGAACATCTGTATCGCTATCGTGACTCTTTAATGTTATTTTTCTTTAATATACTGTTGTGCATGGTCGAGTGAGGACGATGAGCTGAGCCGAGGCAAAACAATAAAAATTGATGCCATACCAACAACAGCTGAGTATGACACAAAGCCATAATACACTCTCGCCGATTCATGTTACATACTCGGCTTCTAAATAGTCGGCAATGTCCTGCAGCTCATACGATATTACAGGTATTTTTATGACGCTATCACCAATACGAAACAAATTATTATCATTATCCACATTAGGTATTGAATTGTACGTTTGAAAATCAATTAAGCAACATGCATATTCAACATCCCCTAATTCTATTGGTGGTGAATAATATGAACGTAAATTGGATGTATTGGCAGTCGAAGTAAATGTTCATGACATTGTGAGATCCCCTTTTAAAGTAAATAAGAACACAGCATATACATATTTTATATAGTTTATTTAAAATTATTTATCATATTATAATATATACTTTTTATCAATACATGAATTGTGTTGGTTGGAAAACCCCAACCATTTAACATAAACTTTATCTCCCTTAGATTTTATAATTCTTTCTATCAAGTATATGTTTGAATATTTTGTAGGTAAAAGTTCTTCCCTGTAGAAACATCCTTGGATTGGATTCCCTTCATAGTCTTCTAGTAAATATGTTGTTGGGTTTGTTATACGTATTGATTTTATTTTAAAAATTTCTGTCGTCCAGTTTGGTGTATAACCTTTTTCGAATTGATGTTTATATTTGCTGATACGTACATAAGTACCCACACGCAGATTGGGTTTCTTAAAAATTTTTATGTGATTATAAGCAGATTTAAGCAAAGCTTTCTCATTTGTAGAATTAACTTGGGCAGGTGCCATATGTATAGTTCGATGTGGACTTCTATTGTATTGTTTAATTAAATCTTTATAAACATTAATCCATTGATAATTGTCATTGTAACTAAACTCTTTCCACATCATTCCCTTCAATGTTCTGTTGAAACGTTCAACAATTGAAGCTTTCAATACGCTGTAAGTGGAGTAGTGATTAATTGAATATTTTCGCATTAATTTGGAGAATTCCTTGTTGAAAAATTCTTTTCCATCATCAGTTTATAAATTCTTGGGAATTCTTCCAGCTTTTAAGATTATTTCAAAAGCTCTATAAACATCCGAGGCATTTTTGGATTTGAGTGCTTCACCCCATGCATATTTGGAAAATGTATCGATAACTGTAAGCATAAATCTTTATCCCTTGTTTGCTTTAGAGTAGTTACCCATTTCTACTAAATCAGCTTGCCATAGATCATCGAAGCCTTTCGTAATGACTCTTCGTCTCTTAAAATTTTTTCGTGCTTGAGTGTGAAGTTCATTTACTACTTTTCTTTTTTCCATATTTCAATCTATATGGTATATTAGGGCAGGTAAATTAAACGGGTGCTGAGATAAGATTTTAAAAATTTCGTTTTGGGATTTTTTTAGTTGTGATATTTCTTCTCTGATATTACTACATTCATTAAATATGTTCTTAATCTTTTTATTTTGTATGTCAATATTGTTATCATTGTCAATATTGATTCCAAGTATTCTTGAAACATGTCCTCTTAATGCTATCGAGGTGTACTTTTGATTATAATGATGTCCAAATTTGTCAACTGTCATCAATTAGCTGTTTAATTAGTTAGTATATTATTTTTCCCTCACGTAGTTCTTCGATAATGGAAACAATCTCATTCGTATGATTATTGTTTCCAGCTTGTTGCGATGCTATCAACAGCCTTAATCGTTCTATCAATTCATTTGGATCGTCCCAGTATATATAGTTCGATTTAACTTGATTTACTCTCATTAGACCTTTACCAGTGTGAGTAACATTCATTAATTTCCTAATAATGTGTTTGTATTTATATCCTTTGTTGGATTTAATTCTTTCATCAGCATTGTAGTTTATCTTATGTGCGTTGGAGTCAAACAAAATTATATATATATATATATATATCTAATTCTGATGAGTCGTAGTTGGAGGGTTTTTTATAAAACAAAAGTTCAAACAGGCCAGGTGTAAACGCCCAACTTTGATTTCCAATAGTGATTTTCTGATCGCTAATTTTTAGTGATTTATTCCCAAATTTCCATTCTCCATTAGCTTTATGTGGCCCATAAATTGTATCTAATTTTTTGTTATTGTTCAAGATAGAAAGGTTAATTGTATCCTCATCATTATTCTCAGAAAAAAATGTGTCATCATTTGACTCATAACTGTAATCTGGTTGAAAGTCTTTTTCGTGTTTAACATCTTTGGAAATATTTGACTCTAGTTGCATATCTGGTTTATATTTTTTATTAGGAGTACTAGTCATAATAGACTCTTTATAAGGATTCATGTATTCTTTCTTATGAGTATTGTTTGTCGATCCCTTTTCATTTGATAATTTTAGTAGTTTCTCTATTGGTTCTGTAATAGGTTTAAATGTGTTCTTCAATTCGTCGGCCTTATCCTGCTCACCCATTTTAATGCTTTGAAACTTTCTTTTCAATACATTTCGCGAGTGAACAAGGCGTTTCAACATTTCTTCTTCCATGGTTTCAAATATACTAAAAGGATTTACATATAATAGGAATATTTTAAATACCATTATGGTTGTATAAATATATCAAATCCTTTCCTATACCTCCCAGAGTCAATTTCATCATCTTTGCTTATAGTTAGAAATCCATATTTTACTTTCCAACACTCGCGACACATTTCTTTGAAGTCATCAATATTCATATCACTTCCAACATGATCATTGTATATATGTTTCAAATTCAAATCATCTTGCTTAAACATAATAATCATATTAGCATTGTCCCGTACCAAATGCTTTGGAATGCGTGTATATGTTTGACATAGTTAAAAGGAGTCAACATGTTTATGCCGACCCATACTAAAGTGGATCTATATATTATTTTGCTAATCGCAAGCCACATCATCAAATATCATAACTGAGGTTGGTTTGATCTCTTCAGGTTTCATAACATCATCATTACTACTGAAAGTATACAATCCCATACCATTTACGAATGAAATAAGTTTCTTCAGATATTCATATTTCGGTTGATATTGTGAAACTTTAATCCATTAGGACTTTCTATCAAGCTATGCATCACATTAGTCTTCCCAGAATTTGATGGTCCAACAATTAAGGCTCGTATAGTATTAGGTAATAAAGTACTATGTCTGGGTATCTTCCGTTGTGTAAAATCCGCATTTTGTACGGAAATTTTAGTCTGTTGCTCAACTAATCGCATTTTAAAAGTGACAAATTATTATATAAACAATGGCTATTTATTCTTTTTATTTGTTTAGCAAAAAAGGTATAATTGTTTATAACAAAATGAGAATTATAAGAGATACAACTGTTAAAGGAGGAGGGTTGGTAAATAAATTTATAAACAATTTACCAGTGGAGCTTCATCTACCAGGTTATCAATTTTGTGGACCCGGAACGAAGCTTATGAAAAGATTGGAAAGGGGATATAAAGGTATTAATCCATTGGATTCAGCGTGTAGAAAACACGATATTGCTTATTCACAAAACACAAATCTTGAACAACGGCATATTGCTGATCGAGAACTAGCTCAAAGGGCCTGGGAACGAGTAAAAGCAAAAGATAGTAGTATTGGAGAGAAACTTAGTGCATATCTCGTTACGAACACTATGAAGGCAAAAAAAAGCTTGGTCTGGGTTTGGATAATAATAAATCTAAAAAACTATCAGGCTAACAGATTTTTAAAAACGCTGTTAGAAATGCAACATCAACTTTAAAAACTATAAAACCCAATGACCTTAATGCAGCCATAAAAGTAGCAAAGAAAGAAATTCAAAAGTCATTTCATGGAAATAAATCAAAGGTGGTTATACCTAGAGTAATAAGGGTTCCAAAAAAAGGAGGATTTCTTCCACTTATACCAATTCTAACAGGGCTTAGAGCTTTGGGTGCCCTTGCATCAGGTAGTTCAGCAATTGCAAATGCTGTTATGAATGCTAAGAAAGGAAAACAACAACTGGAAGAGCAAACTAGACATAATAGAACCATAGAAGCCATAGCAATGGGTAAAGACCTCTATCTTAAACCTTACAAGAAGGGATATGGTATATATGTGGATCACTAATCAAAAAACTAATAAAACTGCAGCCTAAAGCTCCACTCACTGACATAGATGTATATGACTTTGGAAAAAAATATATACATCATTTTAGAGGTGTTTTATGCGTGATAGATTACCAAAAAAGCCATATATAAAAGAATGTGGAATTATAATTTGTAACGTGACCGTTTCATACATTATGCACGACCCAAGTTAATGTCATCCCACCTCAATATTTAGTAGTGAATAACGTATCACTCTAAACCTAAGCCAGTATCATTACCTGCGTTCTTCAACTTCAATGCATTTATCAACAGACAATTTCCTTGAAGTACACAGTAATTCTCATTCACTTCATAGTACCATACGGATATATGTTCCACTTTTCCATGCCGAAGTGGTCGACCTCATAGCCAGCTCCCCGCTCTTTGCCAGCTCCTCGCTCATAGCCAAATCCTCGCTCTTTGCCAGCTCCTCGCTCTTTGCAAGCTCCTCGCTCATAGCCAGCTCCTCGCTCATAGCCAGCTCCCCGCTCTTTGCAAGCTCCTCGCTCTTTGCAAGCTCCTCGCTCATAGCCAGCTCCTCGCTCTTTGCCAGCTCCCCCGCTCATAGCTAGCTCCATACTAACAACCATTAACTACTAACCGAACCCTGACAAAACCCGAACCCTGAAAACCCCGAACCTGCCGACCAACAACGAGCCGACGGTAGCCAGCCGATCTTCAACGAGCCGACATCAGCTAGCCGAGTATCTTCGAGCCGACTGTAGCCAGCCGATCTCCAACGTACCGACAGCAGCTAGCCGATCTTCAACGAGCCGACTGTAGCCAGCCGTACACCTTCGAGCCGACCACAACCCGAATACCAACCAGCCGATTAGTTGCGAGCCGACATCACTTAACCATCCCCGAGCCGACTATACCCAGATGTCGATTAATGATCCGACCTTCATACCCAGCTACCATTACCGATTAGAAGATTCCAACATAAAAGCTTATCTTACATCCAAACTATTATTTATATTGTAAACACCAGAGTATTATAATAAAGATTCAAATTGTAATAACTCGTGTTTTTACTTAAGGTTTGTGGGTCCTTTGGTTGACCCTGGCAGCGACTGAGCTTACTTCAGCCTTAGTTAAAACCACTCGTTATAAATGGCGCCCCAGCAGGGACCCGACGAAAAGACCAACAGCGAAAAACCGAAATCCACCGCCAGCGAGGATTCGTCGTGGTCCATGAATAATAGTAGGAACCATTCGGAGGTAATCGACTTCTTGAGTCCGGAATCACTTAGCTGGATATATTTGCTGAAACGAGAGCAGCTGATTGAACAAAGTCAAAAGGTTGGATTTCATACCAAGGGCTACACCGTAGATCACCTTCGGAAACAACTAAGCAAACATTAGAGAGAAACGAACACGTGCATCGGGTGACCACAATCTGATCGATTTCCTCGAGCGATTTGAAGAATTTTCCGAGTGTTATAGCATTCCCATGGATCGTCTACTCCCTTCACTCCTTACCATATTAGAAGGAAATGCGCTGAAATGGTACCGAGTGAAACAAGACGACATCCACACATGGACCGAGTTCCGATCGGAAGCCGGAAAATTCTTCCTGCCCAAGCGGCACCTAAGCCAAATAGAGCATTCCTTCTATAATCGCCGCCAGCAGAACAAGGAAAAAGCTAAAGATTGCATATTAACAATGCTCACCCCTTCGCGGCGTCATCCACAATTAAAATCGATGAACCATCTGGATCGCATATACGACGGCCTTCGACCGGAGTACAGACATTATGTACGGCGGTCTGACTTCCAGACCTTATATGAACTGATAAGCCTAACTGACGACTTCGAGCTGATAAAACGGGACGAGGCCCGAATGGAGAAACTTCATACGTCACACATGCAGCAGATACCCTCTACTCTCGGAGTACGCACTGTTGGCGCTGCAAACGCCCTTGTTACACGCAGTGGCGGTGTCGACAAATTCCGATTCGATTTTGTTCTCGTTGTGGTAGAGATGACGTTCTTTCACGAGACTGCGACTGCATTGATCCCGATCGTAGGAGTTCGGCATCCCCAATACAGCGACCGATCAGTCGGTATTTTATTTCCGTGTGTGTTGAAGGGATCAACGTAAATGCCCTAATTGATACCGGAGCATCACTTAGCTACATTGATGAGACTATGCCACGGAAGTTACATTCAATCGGCGTATCCCCCGGCACGACGAAAAGAACAATCCAAATGGCCGACCAGAGGGTGGCGAGTTGCGAATCGGATCATCGGTTAAATGTCGAGTATAGAGGAAAGATTACTAACCTTTGCGTCACTGTGCTTCCAACTCTGGCTGAACCACTGATATTGGGTATGGACTTCCTCACGAAGCGGTGTTGCAGGTTGAGTCTAGACGGAGAAAGGATAATGCGAACTAGGGATGAATCGATCATCGATTATGCTCATACGATAACATCTCGGGATTTTTCTTACAGCCGAACAGGAAGCCGAGTTAAGCACTATGCTACTACGCCACACAGAAAAGTTCTCGCAGTCCAAGGGTTATGTACGATAGCCAAACACACAATAAAATTGAAACATCATGAACCAATAAAACAGCGGTACATACCCCGCAATCCAGCCATGATGGAAGTAATAAATGCCGAAATCGATAATTTCCTGTCACAAGATGAGATCGAACCTTCTTGTAGTCCATACAGTGCCCCGGTTGTATTGGCTCGAAAGAAACAAGGAGGTTGGCGAATGTGTATAGACTACAGGCAACTAAACGAAACCAGTGAACCTGATGCCTACCCTTTGCCCCAAATAAATTCCATATTGGATCAACTGAGAGAAGCGTAGTTTATTTCAACATTGGATTTGAAAAGTGGGTATTGGCAAATTGCATTAGACGAAGGTTCCCGACCGTGCACAGCCTTCTCGGTACCTGGCCGCGGGCTGTTCCATTGGAAGGTGATGCCCTTTGGCCTACATTCGGCACCGGCAACCTTCCAAAGAACCCTAGATCAAATAATTGACTCAGTCCTCCACCCTCTGGTTTTCGTTTATTTCGATGATATAATCGTACTAGGACGAAGCTTCCCTGAGCACCTCCATGTACTAGAACCGGATTTGAACGATTGCAGAACGCTGGAATGCAGATCAACGTTCAGAAGGTTGAGTTCGTGCGAAGATCGATCAAATATCTGGGACACATAGTAACACCCGAGGGCATTCACACGGATCCAGACAAAGTGGAAGCTGTCCGAAAACTTCCTCATCCATCCAATTTGAAAGAACAACGTCGTATATTAGGAATGACATCATGGTATAGACGATTTATACCAAACTTCGCAAAAGTTGTTAGCCCACTATATTTGCTTCAGAAGAAATCGGCACAATGGAATTGGGGACCACTACAAGCGGAAGCATTCGAAAACCTGAAACGAAAGCTGACCGAAGCACCCATACTAGCATTCCCCGACTTCACACGACAATTCTTCCTTCAAACCGACGCCAGCCTCAAGGGTTTGGGCGTTGTTTTGTTCCAACGACTAGCAGAATACGAATCAGTAATAGCGTACGCTAGTCGTTCGCTCTCCGATCTGGAAAATAAATATTCGACGACCGAACAGGAGTGTCTGGCCATCCTCTGGAGCATTAAGAAAATGCGACCATATCTCGAAAGATACCGATTCACCGTAATAACGGATCACCATTCCTTG
Organism: Musca vetustissima; assembly: GCF_032173495.1. Lineage (NCBI taxonomy): Eukaryota > Metazoa > Arthropoda > Insecta > Diptera > Muscidae > Musca > Musca vetustissima. The sequence goes on along the minus strand of NW_026885658.1, from coordinate 22,147 downwards.
AAATGACTGCACTCGTTACAGAATTCCCCGGTCGCCTCACAAGATGGGCACTGGAGCTCCAGCAATACGACTTCGAGATAGAATATCTAAAGGAGAGTGAATGTCCAAGATCTCAAACCTTACCACAATAATATCACCACATCCGTCAAAACAAAATAAAAAAATCTCAATCCCCAAATTCCACTAAAAAAAACATTAAAGCTGTAAATTTAATATAAGAATTAAATTAAAAAAAATAAGCTGTAGGACAGCTGCAAAATTAGTTTAAGTTAACATGTAATAAAATGTAAAAAAGAAACATATTAATAATAAATAATATTTAAAGATGGAGAGTAATCCACCCTGTTGATATGAGCTCGCCATTTTGGTGGTTAAAATACACCTATTAACAGGTGGTGCGGACCTTCGGGTCAAAACTCAATCAACACTGTACATTTTATTCCTCGAAGTGAGGGGGGAGATGTAACGTGACCGTTTTATACATTATGCACGACCCAAGTTAATGTCAACCCACCTCAATATTTAGTAGTGAATAACGTATCACTCTAAACCTAAGCCAGTATCATTACCTGCGTTCTTCAACTTCAATGCATTTATCAACAGACAATTTCCTTGAAGTACACAGTAATTCTCATTCACTTCATAGTACCATACGGATATATGTTCCACTTTTCCATGCCGAAGTGGTCGACCTCGGACGTTAACGAACTACGAGTGACGAAAATGTGTGGCTTGTCCGCAGTGAATGTTAACGACGGTTCGGCCTCGCTCATAGCCAGCTCCCCGCTCTTTGCCAGCTCCTCGCTCATAGCCAGATCCTCGCTCTTTGCAAGCTCCTCGCTCATAGCCAGCTCCTCGCTCATAGCCAGCTCCCCGCTCTTTGCAAGCTCCCCCTCTCATAGCTAGCTCCATACTAACAACCACTAACTACTAACCGAACCCTGACAAAACCCGAACCCTGAAAACCCCGAACCCGCCGACCAACAACGAGCCGACTGTATCCTGCCGATCGCCGACGAGTCGACGGTAGCCAGCCGATCTTCAACGAGCCGACATCAGCTAGCCGAGTATCTTCGGGCCGACTGTAGCCAGCCGATCTCCAACGTACCGACAGCAGCTAGCCGATCTTCAACGAGCCGACTGTAGCCAGCCGTACAGCTTCGAGCCGACCACAACCCGAATACCATTATTATTATTATTTCGGAAATCTGCAACCTTCAAAAGAAATATTAGACTACTTGGAATCAAATGTAACATATAATTATAGAAGAGATCAATATTCTACCTACAATTGTGGCCACCTTTGTTTAAAGTTTTTGTTGATAATGAGTGAACATTTTTGATTAAATATAATATTTAGAGAAGAAACTCATCCAGTCAAAATTTAGACACCCAAGAAGATGCACGAAATTGATCGAACTGATATAGCACTGGTGGATTTTCAGTATTGTCACGGAAATCACAAAAGTATATTTATTAAAGAACTATCATATATGTGTGGTGCATCTATCGTTCCAAATAATTTCTTTCGACCACCTTTCAATGCAAGAGAATTGACAGTGGAAGCACGCAAAACAAATGCTTATTGCAAGAAATATGTAAATGGTATTGACTGGATGGATGGAAATATTGACTACAATGATGTCGAAGATGTTCTCAAACCATTAAACGATTACAAATATATATTTGTCGTTGGAAAAGAAAAGAAGAAATTTTTGCAGAAATATCTTGATTCTACTATTATAAATTTAGAGAATAAAATGAGTTTATAGTCATGCCAGAACTATTCTACAAACTGCTTCATACATTTAAATAGTAATTTTAAGTGTGCCATAAATAATATATTCAAAATATTTGTATTCCTAGAAAAAAATGGAATAATGTTGGAGACTTAATATATAATTTAATAAAAACATAAACAAAAAAATGCATTTCATTTTTTGAATATTTTATTTACAGAATGAAAGGTTATAAATGTAAATATTAACATGAATAATGCTGAAATGTTATTCACGCTTCTATTACCACAAACATCTGGAACCAATTCAGGAATCAATAAATCCAATATTTTGGGTTTAATTGGCACATTTGCTTTTCCACAGGCAGATTTTTATTTGGCAAATTTTTTGTTTTCTCTTTTGAAATTTTCGCTTGCTTTTCCATTAGCAAATTTTTCTTTGCCAAATTTGCGAATCAAAATACAAAAGAAAGAAAATAAAAGTCAAAAGTGTTTGCATTTTAAAGATTTTTTTTAATATTTTATTTATTTTTTATATATTTTATTATATAAATTGCAAAAATTAAAAATTAAATTTCACTTGCACAAATTAAAGCAACAGGTTTGTAAACAAAAGCCGGCTGTGTGTCAGTAAAGCGAATAGGTTCAAAAGGAAATGTCAACAAAATTGTTTTCAACGAACAGAGCAAAGCAGAATTTGCGTGTACGGCAAATTCTGAACAGGCAAATTTTTGTTTTTCTCGATGGCAAGTATAGTATTGCTCATCCAATTTCAGCACCCCTCTCGCCTACAAACTCAGTATTTGCCAAATAAAAATTTGCCTGTGGAAATTATTTCTAGTAATTCGGGATTATGTATTACTTCAACAGAAAGTATTGTTGGTTGATCGGGAAAATTTTCCCGAATTCTATTAATCATCATACTATCAAAATTTTCTCCTACCGTTATAAAAATATCATCGTCGACGTCGTCCAGGAAAAAGTCCATGGTATCGTCCCATCCTTGGCATACCTTTCTTCACTGATAGCAGTAACTTTAAATAAAAATTGATTTTCTCCGGAGCTTTCTAGCTTACTAGGTTCCTTTATTAAAGATGACTCAATTTTATTATTTAAAAAGTTTGGCTGAAACTGAGTAATTTCTTCAAGCCTCAGCCCGTTTTAAAGCCTTTAAATGTTTATATTAAAATCCTTCTGATAAGGAATGTATTAGAGAATACTGCGTGCAATAGGAAAACAAATAAGTCTGCTAACTCAACATAAACATTTTAATGGATTTCTTGTATTTAATTACCCTGAATGCAAAAGTGGGTTTTGCTAGCTCAATATTAAAATTTTCAATTTAATCCCCACACAATGATATTCATTTACAAAGAATCATTGCAACAGTGAATGGCAACCATATTTAATATGGTCATAAATAAACATGACTATGTTTTTTATTAACATACATTTTATTAGTTTTAAATTCCATAATTTCATTCAAAATATTACTAACAATCAAACCATGGGTCGTTGGGATCTAATGTCCATAAGGATTGTCCTTCTGGTATATATGTTGCCAGTACATAATCATCTGCGTATTCCCCCGCCTTTAAAATAGCATTATCACCATCCTCATCCATTAAGTAATCCATGTAATTTTCACCTTTCATATTTCTTTCACCTTTGCTATCATCGACCATATCTTCATCATTGATAATAATGTGGCGGATACCATCCTTTAAATATTTCTTTTCTGATATCTTCGTTACTCTCACTAAAAATATATCCGCGGCTGCATCTTCCTCCAGCATACGACATGCTTTCTTTGTTGTTGATTCCATTTTATTCCAAGTCAGGTTTAGTTAAAACTGAATAACTTCTTCAAGTCTAACTCCGCTTTTAAACATTTCAGAACAATTTACATTGACAGTGGATTATATCTCAAATCTTCTAGTAATAATTGAACTTGATTAAGAAAAATAATATTTTCATGTAGTTGTGGAACTCTGTTCGCACTCAATCAATATATTCGTTGCATACAAATCATTGAAACTGTCCTCCATATTCCTCTCCCCCTTTTCCTCTTGTCTTCCCCTTTTTACTCCTAATCATAGTTGCATAAGATTGCGAAATTCATTATGCTGTTTATCATATTTCTGCCCAATGGTTCTTATCAACAAGTGTTCGCCTCTTTATTTTTGGCGCCCATCAGTCTTTAAAATCATACAAAACCATGCGCCTGTCTCCTAATACCGCTGACCATTTTTACCGATACAATTGATGCATGTATGTTGTTGTTTGTTGATATTCTCAATAGTCCCTATAGTTTGTTTCCCATATTTGTCCCCCTTCCCCTTGTAAATATTTCGGTAAGCTCCGCGCATGCCCAACACTCAACGATGCTCGATTTAACATAAACACATTGGCATTAATATAATCAGAAATAAACATCAAACTCAAAGCTAGGGCGTACATATTCCTCTCCCCCCGTTTCCTCTTGGATCCAAACATTTCGTAAACACATATTTGTTCCTGCCTCTTCCCTTTTCACTCATAGTCATAGTTGCATAACATTGCGAAATTGATTATGCTGTTTATAGGTTGTTTCCCATATTTGTCCCCCCTTTCCCCTAGCCACATATTTGCCACCCTTTCCACGCATGCCCAACACTCAACGATGCTCGATTTAACATAAACACATTGGTATTAATATGATCAAAAATAAACATAACTGCTTCTGTCTCTTTATGCCGCTGACCATTTCTATCGCTGACCATGCTGTTGTTGTTATTCCCTATAGTTTGTTCCACATATCTGTTCCCCCTTCCCCTTGTAAACATTTCGGTAAGCTCCACACATGCCCACATAGTTTGCCATCCCTAATATTCTTAAACCGAACGGACGCACACACATCGCCATACTCAAGGTCAAGAGCGCGACCACACACGTCGATCACCACAGCTTGCGAACGGAGACACACACAAACACATACTTTGCCATACTCAGAACGGAGGATCACACACACACAAATACATAAATTGCCATACTCACTATTTGTAAACAAAAGCGCACGTGTTCACACATACACGGACGGACAGACGATTTGTTTACTGTAATTTGATACTTTAATGAGTTTTTGACCATTTTAATGACTTTTGGCTAATCCTTTGTATTTTAAACCATACATCCATATTCTACTATCATCACTTTCTGGTTGTTGTTTAGATTGTGTTTGTTGTTGGATATCACTTTGTTCTGTTTGTTGTGTTTCAGTTTCGTCATTGTTTATGTAGATATAAGTGATATTAGGAGATCTCGCTCTTGGGTTACATGCATGACATTTCCAATCCATTTTATTTGGTTGTCCCATTCTCTTATACGAGCTCTCTGAGAAAGAGCAGCATGGATTGAAGTGGAATTGCCGATTGCAATTAAAGCAACGCACAAAATTTATAGTTTTGATTTTTGTAGAACATTGACTGCAAATATTGTTTGGCACTTGCATTATGGACATCTCTTACCCAGCAAAATTGTTTATGCAAACACGAATAAAAATTGTAAAACAAATTTGAAATACTGAAAATAATTTCTTAACAATATTGTTAAGGCATGACAACGTTGGCTGCTACGCGTGTTTACAACAAAATCCCCGTCAGGCCACCCGTGCCACTGTAAGATAGATAATAGATATGTAGATAGATCGATCGATAGATAGATAGATAGATAGACCACTATACGATATATGGATGTACTGAAACGGAAAAACCAACAAATCAACATCAGAAAAAAACACAATTAATAATAGAAAAGTTAACACTCTAATAAAACAAATTGATTGGGCAAATATTGCGAACGGAATAAATGGTACAAAGAAATTATTCGAACAAATATATAAAACATTCAATAAGATCTATAAAAAATCCACTGAATCGAAGAAAGTTAAAACCAAATATAGGAGTGGGCAACCTTGGCTAACGGACGAACTAATGAGTTACTGCACTACAAGAGATCATTTATATAAAAAATATCGGAAAAATAAAAGTGCAGCTAACGAAACCCTGTATAAGACATTCAACAATCAATTGAATAAAAAAATAATATTCGCCAAAATTCATCAGAGAAACTTGGGCAACCATTAACGAAATAATTGGAAAGAGATGCAATAACATAGATGAAACAGTGAAACTTAATTTTGTAAATAAAAACATCCTCGAAGTTGCTGAACAGTTTGCAGAACAATTTAAAGATAACGTTGAAAAAATAGTACACGTGTGTGATAAAATTACTCTTCCAAACAACCCAACAAACATAATGAATTCTATTGTTATCGAAAATACAGACGTTATGGAGGTCAAAAACATCTTAAAAAGTCTCAACGCCAGGAAAAGTGCTGGAGCGGATAACATTCGTGCAATTGATCTTAAGAATAATGTGGAAATAATATCAGAAACCATAGGTCAATATCAATTTTACCAGTCATCGAAAAAGTCCTAGAAGAAATAGTCGTGAGGAGGTTGAATACTTTCATAACTAAATACAACATAATACACAAAAACTAATACGGATTCCAAAAAGGAAAAAACATCAATCAGCTTTTGGGAAACTTCACAAATGTTGTAAACCAAAGCCTATCGGAACAAAAACAATGCCTAGTAATGTTCGTCGATTTCAGCAAAGCTTTTGGCACATTATCACATCCGAAACTGCTATGCATACCAGAAAGAAATGGGAGGTCAATGTTTAAAATGGTTTCAAGAGTAGTACCTCAGGGCTCCAAGCTTGGACTGATTTTGTTCATAATATATGCTAATGATATGATTAAAACTCTTAATGACAGCATTACCTTTTCATATGCCGATGATACTGCCATAATAGTGTCAGACAAATCCATAAGGATAGCAGAATATCGCATGCAAAATGAAATAAATAAATTAGTAAGATGGTGTCACGATAATGGTTTGGTTATCGACGCAAAGAAAACCAAACTTATGAATTTTCGACCCAAACATATACCCGCTGCAGATATATCTATAATATTTGATAATTATGAATGCCTTCACCATTATGAAGAAAACATTCAACGAGGAGGTGAAACGTGCTCAACCAAAATTGAAGTAGTAGATACGTTTAAATATTTAGGAATACTACTAGACTGTCATATGAAATGGAGACCACAGATTGATAATATAAGCAAAAAACTACGCAAATCATCCTACGCCTTGTATCACCTAAGTGTTTGTGCACCAAATAAAGTGTTGAGGCAAGCATATTTCTCGTTGGTTGAATCCTATCTACGACATGGAATATCTGCATGGGGCAATGCACCTTGTACTTCAAATTACACAAAATAGCCTGTTGAAAATACTACAAAAAAGTTTACATCAATTTTTATTGTTTTGGCTTTGTGTCATACTCAGCTGTTGTTGGTATGTCATCAATTTTTATTGTCTCGGCTCAGCTCATAGTCCTCACTCGACCATGCACAACAGTATATTAAAGAAAAATAACATTAAAGAGTCACGATAGCGATACAGATGTTCGATATTGTTGTTGTGGGTACCCCAGATGGTGTATGGGTACCTTGAGCCCTCCCACGGATTTCTTCAAAATCCCCTGCGGGTTTCTTATTTTGCAGGAAACCCCCTAAAACCATTTTATTTGACTGGACCTACCTTATTTCACCTTAAAATAAATCACTACAACATATTAGTTTAAATTTTCATCGTTATAAAATGCATTATACCCTTTTTATTATCTTAAATGTATATCAAAAATCAGTACATTGCTTCAAATATTTTAAAAATAGAATTACTAAATTAGTAAACATGATCGTATGATCTAATTTGAATTATAAATGGAATACTTAGAGATATGTATGTTTATCCCAATATAAGGTTATATATATCCAATTAAAAAAAATAAAAAAAAACGAAACCAACAATCAGGACCCTACCTATTGAGCTCAAATGGTAATTTGGTAACCTTAGGTAAGAATTTGAATTTAGTTTAATGAAAATCTATTGGGATTAACACTTACATCAATTTATAAGTGCAATTATAAAATATGTAAAATTTTGAAAACAAAGAAAATTTTGGGCCGAAAAGAATTCTATAGTTCGATAGGCAATATATATAAGGAATAATTTTCAATTAAGAAAGAATTTATGCCTCTAATAATTATTATATTATTTAGTAATTATTTGATTAATTAATAATTATTATAAGAAATTACTTTGCGTTGTTAATCTAAATAATTAATTGGTTATTATATTTGATTTAAACAATTCATTATTTGATTCGAATTATTAAACGTGTTTTTACTATGATTTCGTGATGCAAAACGTAATTAATTATTAAATTAAATACTTAATTTCAATTGTCAAATTTATTTTTAATAACCATTATTGAAAATTTGTTTCGATTATCTTTTTTTATTAATTAATTCTATTAATTAATTAATTTTGATTTAAATTGGTTATTATTTAATTATTAATTTTCAATCATAAATTTCGAATTATTTGTTTGGCTTTTGAATAAATATTAAATATCATTTAAAGTCTTAAATAATAATTTTTTATATTTAATTGGATTAATTTCGATTGTAATTTTGATTATTATTTATTTCAAAAAAAGGAAAGGTATAATTTTAAATTAATTTTATAGCTCTTTGGCTTAACAGCAATGAAAACATTCAAAAAAAATGTACGAATACTGTACAACGAAATACACATGGTAAGCAACGAAATATATATATAAATATATATATATATATATATATTATATATATGTGTCTATATATATCGGCTGACCGTCGATAAAATAATTTGATAAAAAAAACGTATATCGCCTACTTCCCCGTCTGTGACGGAGGAGCAGGGATTCCGTGGGTTTCCTGGTTCCAAAAAGGGTTAGTCTTATTGGCTAGGTTGGTACTTATCTGGATGATGAAATAGCTCGAAGAAAACGAAAATGAAATATGCTGCAGGTGCTTGGAAAATTGATGGTATCTGCTGGGAATTGAAAATTATGTCTCCCGGAAGGTGTTTGGGATCGGTTGGGTACGGTGTGGTGGTGGCTCGACAAAAGTCCTAATCGAATAAGTAGATTTTATCCACTGGACACAAAGAAATGAAAACAGCAAAGGAATGGTACTGTGCTGCTGATGGGACGTCGTGGTGGCGAAACACCCACGCAGAGACCACGCGGTTTGCAAAAAAAATTTGCAATCCAATTCTGGAAAATGCAAAAACGATTTAACTTTAGAAAAAAAAACACAATCACTTCCACCACTGAACTTACTTTTCTGCAAAGAAAACACGCAGGTAATGATTTGATGGAGATGAGCTTCCAAGTCTTGAAGCTGCTTTAAATTTCATTGCGAAATTAATTTCGCCACTCTTTAAAATTTTTTTTCTTTTCCTTTTTCTGGAAACACACTTAAATTCACACTTATTCTTCTCTGTTGGCGGGACGTCTTGCTTGCAAACTTTTCTTTATAATGAACGCTGCACTTACATTGCAACCTTAATGACATTCGTCAATGTTGCCGCCGTGTGAAGAGAAAATGTCAAAACTTTGCGACCTTACTTAAAAGCGTACCGAAGTTGGTACTTGTATTCTGACGCAAGCCAGATGACATAACAAACCCGAACATGTTGGCATAGGCCTGCCGGAGCCATACTGATTCGGGAAGTCAGCTGCGATAAAGAGATAAGTGGGGAAGAACTGCGGCCCTGAGATTAAGAGTCTCATGCTCTACCGACTGAGATAACCGGGCTACTATTTGTTTGGTACCATATGCTGCAGGTCTTTCGAATGATAGACCCCTATCTTCCTACCGTTCAAATCTTCAATCTCGTAGAGTGAGGTCCCTACCTTCTGAACAACTCTGCATTTGACAAACTTCTGACATAATTTTGAATTAAGATGGCGGGAAGCGTCAAAACAAAATTCCTCCTCAGTATTTCCTGTCCCGGTTTAAAGCTAACTTCGCGAGATCGAGTGTTGTAACGTGTTGCCGATTTTTCGAAAGAATCGTGCAATTTACTTTTAATCGTATCTCGGACTAAGTGCAGCATATCGTGTTTCGGAACAATATCTACCGTGCCGTCTTCTAGAATCCCAAGTTTGTGTGCCAAATCGTATTCACTCGCGTGTGTGATCATGTGTGTGCCAAACAGTGAAAAATATGGTGTGAAGCCGGTCGAAGTGTGAAGGGTGGACCTTAATGAACATTCGATTGAGGATAAATATCTATCCCAATCCTTTTGATTGGGATACGTAAGATCGAATCGCTGCGTCCGATTGACTCTCTCGGATGCATTCGCTTGTGGAGAGTACACCGCGTTACGAATCTGCTTACAACCATACTTTTGTAAAAATGACGTGAATTCGGACGAGATAAATTGTTTTCCATTGTCCGAATGGACTAATTGTGGTACACCAAACTTGTGAAATACTTCGGATTCCAAAAATTTAACAACACTTTTCGAATTTGCCTTAGCTAGTGGTTTCAAAAGAACAAACTTCGTCAAGTGATCTAAAACAATAAGTATAAACGCGTTACCTAACCTCGATCTTGGAAACGGTCCAATAAAATCGATAAAAATCTTTTGCCATGGCCTGTGTGTGACAGTTTCGTTTCCCATCTTGCCTCGTAAAATTTTATTTGGAGCTTTTGTTTCCTTGCAAACGATACAACCATTAATGAAATCTCGAACTTGTTTTGCCATTTTAGGCCAATAAAAATACTGTCGAAGTGCCGCGATCGTTCGACCTATACCACAGTGACTAGAAGATTTGTGTGTGTTCTCAATAAGTGATTCGGTTAAGCTACTTGGAACCCAGAGTTTTCAAATGAAATTTTCGTGGACTGAAGTGCCATCAGACGGAAGTGTCTTTTTATAAACAAACGAATCGCAAACTTTAAAATCGGGTAAACTGTCTTGGTTTGTGGTAATTTATGGTCACCCAAATTAGTTGTTTTATTTTATTACTAAGTGGTTTGCTGGGATGCAGCACATTACAATTCCCAGTATTTTGATTTTTATTCTTGTTCTCTTTTCACTGCACTCGTATGAACAGTCAAATTTGTATACCCTCCAAAAACACCTATTGGTATTTAGCCAACGCACATATAAATATCTATGTGGTCCAGCGGAAGAGCGCCTGCTCGCCGTTCAGTAGGTCCCCGGTTCGATCCCCAGCTGGGACGAAACAATTTTCTTTTCGACATTTATCCATACAGTTGGAGACTTTTGGGACAATTGATATGTATGTAACAGAGAGTATTTGCTGCGCTCTCTCGTACTTACAATCTATGATAGTGTGTGTTGTAATATTGAGTGAGTTCACTTACGTACCCGTTACTAGTGGTGAAGATCACCAATGACAATATTAGGAGATCTAATTGTTATTCTCTGGTGTACCCATAATTAATGGAGAAGATCACAGCATACTCGGATTTTCATATGAAGCCTTAGTATTCTCTCGCGTAACCGTTACTAGTGGTGAAAACTGGATTGAGTTAGTGTCTTCCTAAAAGTTAGTTTAGCTTAGCGTATTTCTTTCGCATTTTTGGCTTAACAGCAATAAGACGTAGCTACCCAAAGGAAATACAGTGATTGTGAAAAAAGTGAAAATTTATAAAAGTCCACATTTATAAAATTAAAAAAATTGTAATTAAAATCCATAAATATTTTCGTCATCAACGAGTTTTTTAATAAAATTACTATTGAATATTTTTGGAAACCGGTTGCATTAATAGCATAAATGGTAATTTCGAGAATAAAATTATAATTTAGCCACATTTTTAACCGTCAAATTTCATAGTTTATCCACAGACTTTGGTCTGATTGTCTGAGTATTGTTGGTAGCTGCTATCGTATGGCTTATGAAAAACCCCAATCCTCAAAATTCAGCCGTAATTACCATCTTTGTAACAAATCATATTTGGGTAAGAATTAAAAATTCTTGAAAAAATAAGTTACCAACAATATTTACTCTTTCAACGTCTAGATTGTGACATTTTATCCATCGTTTATGGCATATTGGTATGCTTCTTTGGCCGTAAAAGAGAATATAATTTGTATTCCGCCACATAGATTATGTTTACTACATATTTTAAATGGCAGAATTGTGTAATTGATCACCTAAAACCAAAAAAATGCACTAAAGTAAACGAAAATAATACAACCACAAAAATTAATGAAGTTTACAACTCCAGCTATTGGGTTACCCATAAAAAAATCCAATACCCGAAAAAAAATCTATTCTAACATTACCAGATCAAGCGGCATGGAAAAGGTTAATTTCTGATGTGCACATTTATTGTCATATGTCCCACTGTGCGAATTAGAACTTTGGCGCAAAGAGAAAACGAAGAAAAATAACTGACCAATTACAGCGCAATTCAAATCTAAAAATAGATATTATACCAAGTGCTGGTTTACATATTGCCAAAGTCAGTGGGTCACTTTAATACTGCATGAGAAGGCGAAAACCTCAATTAACCACCGCATCCACAACACCACGGTAGCCTAGTCGGCTAGACGGTTCTGCACCCAAACATCAACATCATCACCAAGGTCGTGGGTTCAAACCCCGCCTGAGGCAAATTATTTATAATATTTAAGAAATGTTCAAATTCATGATAAGTATTTAGTAAAGTCTTTATTAGGATTAATATCAAAATCCTAAACGTATGCAACAAATCTTAACTCCTCTAATGATCATTTAAAGTCCTTACAGCTAAACACACATACACATCAACACATACACACACACACATACAAAACCCATACATACATCATCGAGGCCTCGGCGATCATCTATGGAGATGTAAAACAGGATAAAAAAGGATATCCAAAAAAAAACCAAAAAAATGCGTGAGTCTAAACTATAAAAAAATCGTATCATGTAGAAGTTAAAATTGTTGCATATATTTAAATTTATTTATCTTTATACTGCCTTAATTTTATTACAAATCAAAAGATCTAAATTAATTTTTATATACCTTTAAAAAAAAGGATAATTTTGATGACTCTCATTTAAATTGCGTATTTATATTCAATAATATTATGGACAGATCATATTCTGCCACTATACTTTTCTAATTTCAAAATGTCCTTTTTTTCCAGTAATAAAGAAAAAAACTGAAAACGCAAAGTAAATGAAAGATATCAATATTAGTCCTTAAAATACTCAATGAAAAAATCTGAAATTTATGTACTAGGTTAGGATATATATTATTTTTTTATCTATAACATGAACTCTTCTGCGAGATAAGTCTAAATTTAGGACCCTTGAAAAATCTACCTAATCTAATTATCTGTCCACATTGAAATATAAGATAAAATGAATTCTCAAACCTATCTTTTTATATGCCTAGTGAAAGGCTGATATGTTTTGTTTGTATTAACTTTGGAATCACCCAGAAGTTATTATTTGAAATATATCTTATGTTATTAACAACATGAATCTTTAAAAAACTGCTCTGTTCTTACTTGAGGTGAGGTAAACAAGGGTAAAACCTGTGTTTGGGGTCTCAACCATTTCTTTCGCCACTGAGACCATGGAAGGGTAGGGTTTTGAGGCACGAACTCCCACTAACATCTGGAGTTCCTTTTGTGTATCGTAGGATTGTTGTTTTTCTTTGCAATGTAATAATCGGCTGAACCAACACGGGTACAGAGTTGGCCAGCTACATAGTCCATCCAAAATTAGTGTAATGTTTCGGGAGTCTATAATAAAATTTTCTTTTATGTTCAGGATGATATGCTACCAAGTTCAAGGAGACACGAACCCCCCCACCCGACTGTTTGTTAGCAATCAATGGCTCCCACTGTCTGCTTTGTTCTTTAAGGCATATTATCCCAAGATCAAGATCGTAAAGTTGAAAAGTTATGATGAGGATTCTCACATACAACAAATTGAACAATACAACCAACTCTTGATTGGATATAACAGGTTCTCGAGCACCATGCTAACTATCTGTGAATATTCTTCACTTTTAAATTCGGGAGATTCTAAATCAATTAAAGGTTTTTCATCGATAAACATGTTGATTTCGTCCATGTGCAAACGGGATAATGTGTCCGCGACTACATTTTGTGATCCTTTGCGGTGCTGAATATCAAAATTAAAAGCTTGGAGTTTTAAACTCCATCTTGCCAATCGACCGCTGAGATCCTTCTGTCTCATCAACCATTTCAAAGCGCTGTGATCAGTAATTACAGTGAAAGGCATAAGTTCGATAAAAGGACGGAACTTCTTGATAGCACTGATGACAGCTAAGCACTCACGCTCTGTTACACTGTAATTCCGTTCTGCCTTGGATAGCTGAGCGGAATGAAATGCGATGGGACGTTCCAGACCTTCAGCGTCCAGTTGGAACAAGACTGCACCAAGACCCAAATTAGAGGCGTCACATTGGACATAAAATCTTTTATCAAAAACAGGATGGTTCAGTACAGGACTTGTAGTCAAAGCTACTTTCAACTTGTTAAAAGCATCAATGGCCTGATCATGAAAACAAAAAGATTTACCTTTCTTCAAAGTGCTTGTGAGAGGAGCTGTAATTTCGGCATAGTTTCGAATGAAACGCCTGAACCAAGAGGCCATTCCCAAACATCTGCGAACATCGCGTGTGTTCTTAGGAATTGGTATATCGGTAATGCTGTTTATCTTTGAAGGATCTGGCTTGAGCTTCCCCTCACCGACAATGTATTCTAGATATCGCAACTCTCGACGACAAAATTTCGATTTCTTCAAGTTAATGGTCAGGTTTGCTCTGGTCAACATCTCTCCTACCTTGCGCAACAGATCGACATGAGTCTCAAAATCTGGCGAAACCACTAAAAGATCGTCAAGGTATACGAAAACCTTGTTCCGCAGTTCCGGTGAGATCACTAGAGGTACCTGCCAGAAGGCGTCTTTCAAATCTATGCTCGAAATGAAATATGTATCTTGCAAACGACCTAGCAATGCATCAATAAAAGGTAATGGATACGCATCTTTGATGGTGACTTCATTCAACTTGCGTGCATCCAGACATAACCTATTCTTCTCCCCACGACGCACAAGAGTAACTGGTGAATTCCACGGTGAAGTACTCGGCTCGATGACTCCCAAACTAAGCATGCGATCAAGTTCCTGATAAATTAAAGATTCCACTGCTGGAGAAACGGGATAGTGACGTTGTTTAACCGGAACGGCATCACCAGTATCGATGACGTGTTCCTCTAAATGAGTTTTCCCCAAACCATATTTGTCAAAATTACGAAAACTTTCTTTACTCTTCTCGAGCAGAGCTATCTGATCATCATTAAGAATATGTAAATCGGAATCTTCAACTTTTGGACTGATCTCTAAACTGCTTATAAGCTTCGGAGCAATATTAAATGCTTTCCAGAAATCGACACCGCAATACATAGAGTTTTCGAGACCCGGAATAACATACACTTCCATGGTCTTCGTCATATCATCAAATGTAAGGTCTACCCTAACTTTTCCGGCACAAGTAACACGCTGTCCATTAGCAGTACCTACACTACACTTGAAAACAGGAATAATCTTAAGATTCAATTTTTCAATTAAAGAAATACAATTTTTGCCTAAGCAGGTCACTGTTGCTCCACTATCAAATAATGCCAAAACAGGTTCTCCATTAACTAGAACTTCTCGAAATGGACGAGGATCGTTAAATCCCCATTCAGAAAATTTTGCAGATGAAATAGAAATTCGTTTTAAACGACGGATACGATACCGCTCTCGAGCTTTCAAAATACGTTTGAAAATAAAAATGGGTTTTACGGAAACTTCGGAGTTGAAAATACGCTCACGAACTTTCAAATAGTTCGCCATTCGAATATGAAAAGGCTGAGTTATGTCAGGTTTTGTTTTTGCAGAGTGTTCAGATGGCTTGGTTATAACAAAATTCGGGTCAACAACAAAAGGGTCTATAGAAGTAGACTTATCATTTGCAGATAGTCAATCTACTGTTTGAGTAGAAACAGACTCAGATTTGGATTCAATTTTTGAACGACTGCCTTGCTTGCATTGACTACACTGAGGAGCAGTAACACCAGGTGCACCACAGCGAAAACAAAATAATGAACGTTGAGAACTGGTACATTGCTTGAACCCGTGACCGCTTTTACCACAGTTCCAACAATGTCCAGTATCGTTCTTTGAAACACCAATTGGCTTATGTCGCAACCTCAATTCATCAACTTCTTCAACCAAATCATCAACTTCGGAATCAAAAAGTTCGTTTACTGCACGAGGAGAAAAGTTGCTTCTAGTTCGCTGAAAAGATTCCCTATCCAGAAATTCTTCGGCTTTCCTGCACTCGCTTCGTAATCCCTCAACTGAATAAGCACCAGCACTGAATATTAAGTGAGCTAATCTGGGTTTCAGACCAGCCTTAATAATATCAATGACCTCGTAATCTTTCAACGGATTGCTCAACTGAGACCTCAAACTAGTTATGGCATCAATATATTGGCTTGCAGATTCCTCCCGACCTTGCTTACGATCCATGATCTGCCTCAACACATCTAAATTGGACTGATATTTCTGAAATTCGCGTATAATAGAAAGTTTTAAATTCGCCAGGTTCATATTCGGATGCAATCTGATTTGTGCCCAGTACCACTGATTTGCACGTCCTTCCAACAAATGATGGAAACCATCTAAAAGATCTTGATCCGAACAACCATAACTTCTCTGGAGTTTCTCCACTCTAAAAATAAAATCCTCCACTTGCGGGGTTTTAGAAGTAGCATCAAAACGGATTCCCCATTTACTAATGTACGGATATTTGGGTTTATTGAAATAATCTCGATTCTCATATGATGGCATATAATTGTGGTTAAATCTACCTTGATCATCTTCTCGGCGATTCTGATTGGAATTCCTGTCGAAAGTTGGAAATTCATGTGCCCAATCTATGTTTCTAGAAGGAGAATTCGACTTTTCCTGAGATAAAGATGTCTGAGATAACGCTGTCTTAACCGCCTGTGCAACTGCCTGCGGCATTTCGCTGCGCATAACCTCAATCATCGACTCCCTTGTCGCACCTAAAGCTGACTCAACTACTTCAACTATTCCTGGACTACTCAATCGACCTTGCGGTTCATTCACACTATTGCCGCGGATGGTCAATGGACTATAGGAAGGCTGACTGATAGAGTTTTCGTCTCCCGTGACAGGGGTTGACTGTATCACAGTTTCCTCACCATCTACATCAGGCTGAGTAACTGGACGTATGCCTGCGGTATGACTGGTAGATGACTCCGTATTTAATTCCATCTCTCCGGTTGCCTTACTGCTGGACCTAGTTGTCCTGCCTTGCGTTTTAGGTGGAAGCGGCATAATAATTAAAATTCAAAAATTCAAATTAAAAAAAAAATAAACCAAGATAAAAAAAACATGAAAAAAAAGTTGAATGCCAAATATAATTTAGAATGTAAATGTAGAATAATTGTCTTTGCCGTAATCTAAACTAGAATCTGTAAAATTTCGAAGTTTTAGAAATCTATTAACCATCAACAATAATTAACATAAAATACCATAAAAAAATATCCAAAAACAAAACGATATAGATCTGATAAAAAATCTTCCAAAATGTTCACTGGAATTCCGCAAAAAGAAATCATAAAAAATATGTTCAAGAAAAAGTATGGTATATATATATGTAATGATAAGGTGAAATATGAATATAGGTTAGGTTCCAGCCAAACAAAAGAAACAACAACTTTGTAACCATCAAACATCTGTAAAGATCATCTTGAAAATTTTACCAATAAAATTCTGTTTGTATCAATATACCAAATAAACATATCTAATACCGCAAATTAGTAGCTTGACATAAAAATCTGCAACTAATGACTATGTACTAGCATTGTTTAAAAATAGAAAAACAAGAAACTTGACTATATTTTGTCGCAAGATTGAACATTGTTATATACACAACTGTTCAAGACGAACAAAATAGTTTATAAGAAGATGGAGATCTTATAACAATTGCATGCAGTGATTTGTTTCTGACGCAACTGAGTATTATAATCTAATTATACCTCAGGACTCAAAAATCAAACCGATGACACTAAAAATCAAAATTTGCTTTACGTTGGGCGCCATTTTTGTAACATGCATCGGCGAGAGTGTATTATAGCTTTGTGTCATACTCAGCTGTTGTTGGTATGTCATCAATTTTTATTGTTTTGCCTCGGCTCAGCTCATCGTCCTCACTCGACCATGCACAACAGTATATTAAAGAAAAATAACATTAAAGAGTCACGATAGCGATACAGATGTTCGATATTGTTGTTGTGGGTACCCCAGATGGTGTATGGGTACCTTGAGCCCTCCCACGGATTTCTTCAAAATCCCCTGCGGGTTTCTTATTTTGCAGGAAACCCCCTAAAACCATTTTATTTGACTGGACCTACCTTATTTCACCTTAAAATAAATCACTACAACATATTAGTTTCAATTTTCATCGTTATAAAATTCATTATACCCTTTTTATTATCTTAAATGTATATCAAAAATCAGTACATTGCTTCAAATATTTTAAAAATAGAATTACTAAATTAGTAAACATGATCGTATGATCTAATTTGAATTATAAATGGAATACTTAGAGATATGTATGTTTATCCCAATATAAGGTTATATATATATATCCAATTAAAAAAAAATAATAAAAAAACGAAACCAACAATCAGGACCCTACCTATTGAGCTCAAATGGTAATTTGGTAACCTTAGGTAAGAATTTGAATTTAGTTTAATGAAAATCTATTGGGATTAACACTTACATCAATTTATAAGTGCAATTATAAAATATGTAAAATTTTGAAACAAAGAAAATTTTGGGCCGAAAAGAATTCTATAGTTTGATAGGCAATATATATAAGGAATAATTTTCAATTAAGAAAGAATTTATGCCTCTAATAATTATTATATTATTTAGTAATTATTTGATTAATTAATAATTATTATAAGAAATTACTTTGCGTTGTTAATCTAAATAATTAATTGGTTATTATATTTGAATTAAACAATTCATTATTTGATTCGAATAATTAAACTTGTTTGTACTATGATTTTGTGATGCAAAACGTAATTAATTATTAAATTAAATACTTAATTTCAATTGTCAAATTTATTTCTAATAACCATTATTGAAAATTTGTTTCGATTATCTTTTTTTTATTAATTAATTCTATTAATTAATTAATTTTGATTTAAATTGGTTATTATTTAATTATTAATTTTCAATCATAAATTTCGAATTATTTGTTTGGCTTTTGAATAAATATTAAATATCATTTAAAGTCTTAAATAATAATTTTTTATATTTAATTGGATTAATTTCGATTGTAATTTTGATTATTATTTATTTCAAAAAAAGGAAAGGTATAATTTTAAATTAATTTTATAGCTCTTTGGCTTAACAGCAATGAAAACATTCAAAAAAAATGTACGACTGTACCGAAATACTGAAGCAACGAAATATATATATAAATATATATATATATATTAATATATATGTGTCTATATATATCGGCTGACCGTCGATAAAATAATTTGATAAAAAAAACGTATATCGCCTACTTCCCCGTCTGTGACGGAGGAGCAGGGATTCCGTGGGTTTCCTGGTTCCAAAAAGGGTTAGTCTTATTGGCTAGGTTGGTACTTATCTGGATGATGAAATAGCTCGAAGAAAACGAAAATGAAATATGCTGCAGGTGCTTGGAAAATTGATGGTATCTGCTGGGAATTGAAGATGATGTCTCCCGAAAGGTGTTTGGGATCGGTTGAGTATGGTGTGGTGGTGGCTCGACAAAGTTCTAATCGAATAAGTAGATTTTATCCACTGGACACAAAGAAATGAAAACAGCAAAGGAATGGTGCTGTGCTGCTTGGGAACGTCTTGGTGGCGAAAAAACCACGCAGAGACCACGCGGTTTGCAAAAAAAATTTGCAATCCAATTCTGGAAAATGCAAAAACGATTTAACTTTAGAAAAAAAAACACAATTACTTCCACCACTGAACTTACTTTTCTGCAAAGAAAACACGCAGGTAATGATTTGATGGAGATGAGCTTCCAAGTCTTGAAGCTCCTTTAAATTTTATTGCGAAATTAATTTCGCCACTCTTTAAAATTTTTTTTCTTTTCCTTTTTCTGGAAACACACTTAAATTCACACTTATTCTTCTCTGTTGGCGGGACGTCTTGCTTGCAAACTTTTCTTTATAATGAACGCTGCACTTACATTGCAACCTTAATGACATTCGTCAATGTTGCCGCCGTGTGAAGAGAAAATGTCAAAACTTTGCGACCTTACTTAAAAGCGTACCGAAGTTGGTACTTGTATTCTGACGCAAGCCAGATGACATAACAAACCCGAACATGTTGGCATAGGCCTGCCGGAGCCTAATTGTGGTACACCAAACTTGTGAAATACTTCGGATTCCAAAAATTTAACAACACTTTTCGAATTTGCCTTAGCTAGTGGTTTCAAAAGAACAAACTTCGTCAAGTGATCTAAAACAATAAGTATAAACGCGTTACCTAACCTCGATCTTGGAAACGGTCCAATAAAATCGATAAAAATCTTTTGCCATGGCCTGTGTGTGACAGTTTCGTTTCCCATCTTGCCTCGTAAAATTTTATTTGGAGCTTTTGTTTCCTTGCAAACGATACAACCATTAATGAAATCTCGAACTTGTTTTGCCATTTTAGGCCAATAAAAATACTGTCGAAGTGCCGCGATCGTTCGACCTATACCACAGTGACTAGAAGATTTGTGTGTGTTCTCAATAAGTGATTCGGTTAAGCTACTTGGAACCCAGAGTTTCCAAATGAAATTTTCGTGGACTGAAGTGCCATCAGACGGAAGTGTCTTTTTATAAACAAACGAATCGCAAACTTTAAAATCGGGTAAACTGTCTTGGTTCTCGAGCACCATGCTAACTATCTGTGAATATTCTTCACTTTTAAATTCGGGAGATTCTAAATCAATTAAAGGTTTTTCATCGATAAACATGTTGATTTCGTACATGTGCAAACGGGATAATGTGTCCGCGACTACATTTTGTGATCCTTTGCGGTGCTGAATATCAAAATTAAAAGCTTGGAGTTTTAAACTCCATCTTGCCAATCGACCGCTGAGATCCTTCTGTCTCATCAACCATTTCAAAGCGCTGTGATCAGTAATTACAGTGAAAGGCATAAGTTCGATAAAAGGACGGAACTTCTTGATAGCACTGATGACAGCTAAGCACTCACGCTCTGTTACACTGTAATTCCGTTCTGCCTTGGATAGCTGAGCGGAATGAAATGCGATGGGACGTTCCAGACCTTCAGCGTCCAGTTGGAACAAGACTGCACCAAGACCCAAATTAGAGGCGTCACATTGGACATAAAATCTTTTATCAAAAACAGGATGGTTCAGTACAGGACTTGTAGTCAAAGCTACTTTCAACTTGTTAAAAGCATCAATGGCCTGATCATGAAAACAAAAAGATTTACCTTTCTTCAAAGTGCTTGTGAGAGGAGCTGTAATTTCGGCATAGTTTCGAATGAAACGCCTGAACCAAGAGGCCATTCCCAAAAATCTGCGAACATCCCGTGTGTTCTTAGGAATTGGTATATCGGTAATGCTGTTTATCTTTGAAGGATCTGGCTTGAGCTTCCCCTCACCGACAATGTATTCTAGATATCGCAACTCTCGACGACAAAATTTCGATTTCTTCAAGTTAATGGTCAGGTTTGCTCTGGTCAACATCTCTCCTACCTTGCGCAACAGATCGACATGAGTCTCAAAATCTGGCGAAACCACTAAAAGATCGTCAAGGTATACGAAAACCTTGTTCCGCAGTTCCGGTGAGATCACTTTATCCAACCGCTGAGCTGCATTACACAACCCGAACGGCATGACAGTGAATTGATAATGTGGTCTCCCCGGTACTGTAAACGCAGTACGGCTGTCAGCTGCCAGAGGTACCTGCCAGAAGGCGTCTTTCAAATCTATGCTCGAAATGAAATATGTATCTTGCAAACGACCTAGCAATGCATCAATAAAAGGTAATGGATACGCATCTTTGATGGTGACTTCATTCAACTTGCGTGCATCCAGACATAACCTATTCTTCTCCCCACGACGCACAAGAGTAACTGGTGAATTCCACGGTGAAGTACTCGGCTCGATGACTCCCAAACTAAGCATGCGATCAAGTTCCTGATAAATTAAAGATTCCACTGCTGGAGAAACGGGATAGTGACGTTGTTTAACCGGAACGGCATCACCAGTATCGATGACGTGTTCCTCTAAATGAGTTTTCCCCAAACCATATTTGTCAAAATTACGAAAACTTTCTTTACTCTTCTCGAGCAGAGCTATCTGATCAT